>NC_139354.1:42168328-42768328 GCF_055883805.1 Amblyomma maculatum | reverse complement strand
TTTTCAGGACGATGATATGCACCGATGGTAAGCATCATCAATGATTAGCTCTCTAGTTTAAGCAGTTTGGCTCCATTTTTCGTTTTTTGCGATTATTTCAAATAATTAACTCATCAATTATAATCTATAAACTCTCTTCATTAGCATCACAAGGCTTTGGCTTTTCATTGTGAGCATTTTGACACCTTTGAATCTTCTTTCTCAATTTTTTCTCCTAACTAATGAAACATTCAGTAAATTAGAACGATTTAATTAACTCTTCATCGCCTATCACACGCCAATCGATTCATCAATCACTAGAACTAAAAATTACCATGATAAGACTTTTTTACATCGCGGCTGTGACTATACACGCTACCGTGAATTGGAGAGTTTTCGTTTACCGTGATCCGCCATCACGCATTTCACTGCGCATGCCCAGATCCCCTTGACACCGATAGATGGCGCCACATACTGGATGTCGGTAATGTCGGCATATAGACCTGCCGCGTAGGAGCCAATCAGCTTGTGCGTCCCGCCCACGCGCGGTCGAGGGTCGCGGTAGCGGATCGCGGCTCACGGTAAACTAAATCGCTATTATAGTCACGTTTCATGGCTTGGCTCACGCAACCCAAGAAACCATGGCCAAGATATCGGCTTACTGCGGCAAAAAGGCCGTCGGTCCAGGACTTACGGCAGCTGCTTATTTCGTTCGCCAACAGCACGGCACAATCGCTGCATGCTAATTTGCTAATAACATGGCTTTTTTTTATTTTGTGGACTTTTTTTCAGGTGGAAAAAAGATCACCATATAGGCTTTTTTTACCGCATTTAATGAAATTGGGGTTTCTGAGTATGCTCTCAAAATTTGCAAATCTCATTATATTAGGGGATATTTAGTACTTCAGGTTTTAATCTTATATAACCAATTAATTATATCAAATGTAAAACACCTGTGGGGCACAAAGCGACCACCAACAAAATACGACTGGTTCCTGTCGTCGGTTTCTGTCCTCTTACTTTTTTTTTGCCCTTGGCACATGTTAGGCCTGGCACACCCAGTATATCCTACCTATTGCTATAAGGCGACACCGAGACTCAGGCTTAATTCTCGATTTTGCCAAATCTTTGCAATTTCGAGTCACCATTATGTGTTTTCTACTGCATGTTGTTCACCACTGTAAGTAGTGCGGACTATATGTTCACAATACTATGTAGCATCAAAAAAAAACTGCCAGCACTTGATTTAGTTCAGCAATATCTTGAACCTGAAATTATTGGATTTTGGTTACTTGTAGTTCAGTAGATGCCAGAACAATTTTTTTCTGTCAGTTCTATGTCTCCTGCTTTACCAGAATTTTAATTTTTAAAAGGTCATCTGAAATGACTGCATTGCAAAAAACCTGCCATTGCCTGAAACCTGTGGCAAGCTGAAAAACCCTTTGCTGGCAGACTGATTTATCACTCTAAACTAAATTCTTGCTCTTTAGGCTGTATTCCCTTCTGTTTTATGGTATAGTAATCAGAACCATGCTGACCTGGAAGCTGATCTGTTGTTCTCTGTAACATCTGCATCTTTATGTAATAATTGCTTACTATTATAAGCGAGATGAAATGCCGCAGAGGTTCATAGATCAGGTTTCTATGACATTCCTTTACGAATGATAGATTTACAAAGCCGCATCTTGGTAAGGAAACCTCAATCACACAGCACGTGCGTAGTTGTGTCTATTCACTACACAATGTTTTCCTTTACACAGTCGTTCAAATCGGGAAGCGCCTTTTAGAAGACTGCTTCACCTACATGAACACGACGGACCGAGTTCTTCAACGTGACATCTCCTCCTTATTGGATGTCCTCAACGTGACATATCTTCTGGAAAGTGAATCGTCCAGAGGTGCCCTTGTACGCGCCATTGCCATCTCCTTCACCACCGGCCTCCACAGTGCGATCGTGATAGCACGCAGAAAGAGCGACCGAGGAGCGTACCTCCATCTCCTGAACGCGCCGTCCATACGCCAAGAGCTGCAGGCTGAGCCGACGGACGAGTACGTCGAAGCGTACGTCGAAGACATCGTCCGGCACGTTTCCTCTACCAGTGATGCAGCGGCCGTGGCTCAGGACGTTATGGACATGGACAGCGAGGTCGACTCCATTGCTGAATTGGATGTGCGGCATCAATGGCTCACGTATGGCAAGATCAAGGAGGATGCTGAATTCCCGAAAGACGTATGGACCAGGGCTTTCCTGCTGTTCGGACAATCCGGCCTTAGCGCGGCAGACAGTGACACCGTCCTCTTCACCGGGTACGAGCAGACCCAAAGAGTCTTCCAGAACCTCACCTCTGCTCCCGTTCGCAGGACAGCATGGTACCTCGCCATCACCCTCCTCGCACAGGTGATAAGCAGCAGGATTGTTGACGGGGCGCGGGGATTTACAAGGTTGTTATACCTACTAGAGACTTAGACCGCGAAGTATTTCAGGCAACTGCGGCCTATCTTGCCAACAGTGGAAGCTGAAATCTGACGCAAGTGCGGGAACAACAAACTTGTTGAGGTGACATAGGCCAAGAGAGTTTCAAATCCTAAAGCGTTCTTTGGCTAGATGTTTCTCGCATGAGTTTAAATAGGATTGAAAAGACTCCAAATATTTCTGGAACGAAATCCTACGCACGTACAAATATGTTTTGTGAGACTGGGCCTCTGCCTGTGCGAGTGCTTCCAGTCCTGAGCATTCCCACGATTTTTATGGCCATCAATTCTTATCAACGGAACCTAATATTGTTGTGCAATAATCAGCAAACTAAATGAAATATTTTTAAAAGGTAAACATTTACGAGCATTTGAAAAAGGAATGCATTGACAGGCATATCTCTGACAGATTTATGCTTTTTCGGATATAAACTGATTTGCATTCAGTCCACATTTATTAAAACGTCCCAGGTGTGGCGCTCGGAAAACATAGGTTTCGCTGAAAAAAAAAACAATAGCAATGTTTCTAAACAATTCCAATAGAAACAAATTTAATCGCTTGGTAAGGTTCCATATTTTGAACCGCTGTGCCAAACTATACATTTTAAAGATGCATGTTTGGTGTCACCTGAAGTTTATTTTTTCAACTTCTACATGCGTTCTATTGTAATGTTCTTAAAGGCAGGGAAGGAGTTCCTTTTTGTGGCTATCGATATGTATATTTTAGTATTAAAATGTGTTAAACTTTGACATTTGTTTTCTAGAATGGTGGTTTTCTCCTACACTTTTAGACCATTTCCCGGCATTTACGATATATTTCAGATGTAAAAAGAAAACTAAACTAATCACCTGTGTTTAGCACATATTCCTATAAAAAATAATAAATTCGATGAAAAATCATTTTTGTTATCTCAAGTACGCCTCCGCATTGTACGTTCTGGCGTTCCTTGTAAAAATGGGAGACGTGCCTCAAGTGAAAGGCCTTTTTTTACATTCTTCACGCCCGAGCGGTCTTAGTTGAACAATTTTTCTTTGATGATAGCAAACAATTTATAAAGCCGAGCAGTGCACGGATGTCAACGGGCACTCAGAGCATAATAAGTTGTGCCAGTAATGCCGTATTTGGAGTCAGCATGCCCTATTCGACCGGAAAGCCGGTCCGGCTTAATAAGAGAGTGAATGTTCCTTCTCAGCGCATTGCTTCCCCTGCACTGACCGCTGCAACAGGACGGTAGGCACGTGGAGAAAGAAACATTCAGGGGTTGCGCTTAAGTCTGCTTAGGTGGAGTAACGCGAAAGCATTTCCTTTCTGCTGTCGATTACTTTTTGCATGGTCGTTTCTTTAGGCATTTGCCGTTTCTGACAGGCGAATTGGCACTACGCGTCTAACAAGAGACTTGTTGTTTTTGTTTTGTTTTTATTTTGCATGAGCAGATTTCGAAACGTTTTAGTTCTCCACAATGACTCTACTTAGGTTCAAGCTTTTACATTTTTGTTAATTGTATGTCTCTTTTCTTACTGACTCTGATGTCCTTATACCTCAGCGCCACCGGCATCCTTACGCTAGAGAAGGACAAATACAAACGCTTTCCCAAGCAGTCAGCATAGCATCCTTTGCAGGCTCTGCTGAATAGCGGAACGATGGTGGTTCGATGGTGGAAAGATGGTGGCGCTGACACCATCTTTTTCACTTTGAACGTCTGTTCATGCGGACACATTCGATGGCAGGCCACTCATACTCCAAGAAATGTTTCACATTATATAGACATCTGATTTGACAAAACATTGGTTCATGCTGCCCAATTCTTCACGGACCACTTATTTTACAACTGTATCGAAGTCGGGTCTAGTGTTTTACGTTCTCTCACGCACTGAGCACACCGAAGCAAGATATGAAACATGAGCAACCTAGCACTATGCTTTTTAGTTGCCGACTGTTTTGGGTATGATGCGCTAAAATCTGCTTGAGGAGCTGATATAGCGATAACACTCACCAGTTCAAGGCATTTTCGGTGACAGTAAGCAGAGTACTGTAAATAAAATGCACGTGTGCATTATAAATTGCGTACTGCGTTGCGTCATGCCCCATAACTTCGAAGGTACCGAAATCTTGGATGAAGCCTAACATTTATTATTTAATCCACAGGAAGGGTGGTGTCAAGGACCTGAGAAATTGCACTGATTAGTTTACCATCCGTTATGTGCTGGTGTGTACCACGATAAGCGCTAATATATTCTAGGTAACCTTAGATTCAATGAGTCAAAGGTTCAGGCAGGTTTTCGGAAAGAATACTGTACTATCGATCAAATCCATACTGTCAACCAATTGATTCAAAGATGCTCTGGATATAATCAGCACCTATAGACGGTATTAATTGATTACGAGAAAGCTTTTGAGTTCGGGGAATGCTCTTCGTTCATGAAAATAATGCGAAACCAGGGTACAGATCAGCTATATGTGAAAGTACTGGAAGATATCCTCCCAGCAAGCATATAGTCTGCGCAAGCGATGAAATTTCAGTAAGGTATGGTGTTAGGTTAGGGGAAATGCCAACTCTCCTGTATTAGTCACCGCTTGCTTAGAGAAAGTATTCAAAGGGTTGGATTAATAATAGTTCAGAGCAAGAGAAAATAGAAATACCTCAGTTACCTGACAATCGCTGGTGACGTTGCCGAGGTGAGTAGCTCAGGAGATGAAGTACAATGTATGAAAGGATGTAAATACGTAGACTGGCAAAGCAGATGTTCAAAAGTGCGAGATGCCGGGGCTAGTTGGTAATGCATTCTAAAAACAGCGCAAGGTACGACACATGTACACACAGGAGAAAAGGACAGAACACGGCGCTGCTGTGCGTAGTCGTGACAAAACTATAAACTGCGGCTGTGTGTCTAACTCTTCAATGTTGAAATACCGTTTTCGGCAAAGTTTATCTAAAACACTCATATTTGAGGGCTTCTCTAGCTTCCCTTGATGAAAATATTTTGGAAGATTTTTATTTCTTGTATGCGCCAAAGTATGGATTTTGAAGCGCCGTCTCCGGCCGTCTGACGTCGCATCTCGGACGTTCAAAATGGAATACCCACGAAATATTCATGCAAAATGTGCTAGTCCTTGTATTCTTAACATTATTTTTGCATTAAAGGAGCCCTTTATTCTTCAGCAAGAACTACCTTGGACAAAATTCATACACTAAATGATTATGCATGGTACCTTAGTATTCTCAAGTACACGTTTACAAAGCATACGCACAAAAGACACTGTTTTGATCAGCAACTCTAGAGCAGATTTCAAATTATGCTATGGCAAGCGGCAACCATCCCATTTGCGCGTTAAGCAAGCGACACTCAAACACGCAGTGGGCGTCAAGTGTGAAAATAACGCAATTTCTCGCGGAAACTTTTTGAATTTATACCACAAGATCGAGGTTTGTTGGTGCGCTGTGTAATTTGTACAGCGATAATTAGCCTGCATACATCTATTCGAGTTCACAAAAATCGGGATTAGGAAACATTTGGTGATATTATGTTCAATTCACTTTTGACAGTTAGCAGAATCTCTTTTCTAACACCTTTCTTTGTTCTTCTTCCCAAAATATATGAAATGAGACAAAATCTAATATTGAACTCCCTAGATGAATGACTATTATTTACGAGAATTACTTAACTTATATCTGCTTCCGGTTAATAACAGGCTACTAATAACTATTTTCTGAGGTACCATGTATTGTGTGTCATTCTGGCTAGTAATATAGCAGAATCTCGGGAAACCGCCAATTTAACTCTTAAGCTGCATATGTTGCAGAGGTCTTTACGCCATTGGCTGTTAGAGGCGCCTTTAACTTAGTGAACCCTGACTGATTTGACATGGCACTCAATCATAACTTAAAGCTGTATCACTGCCTTTCCGTGCAGCCTCTCCGGTATGACTTTGCCAGACGCTTCCGGTCAGTCCAGGACCGAGAGACGTCATACCTCTGTTTCGACGCCGTGAACCGCGCCCTCCATCTCCACTGGCACATCGTACTGCGCCAGCTAGCCATTGTCTACATGAACGACGGCATTCGTGAGCTGAAATCTATGTTCCACCACATCCTCCGGGTCACCATACCCAACTGGCTCGACAAAGACACAGCAGCACTAGCGCGGCAGAAACTTAACCACACGTCTTTGGAAAGTTTGGCGCCGTCCGGGAGAGCAATTAGCGGGGACGTGGACACGACGTACCTGAGCAACGCTTCAGCTGCTTTGGCGGCATCAGACCGCAATTTCGCCGGAAATTACCTCACATTACGCACGGCGTCGCAGAAGGAAGCCATGCTGCGGCAGCCTCCAGACGCGGTGATCGCCCGCATGTCTTCCCTGTGGGCACACAAGTGGCCCATTTACGATGTCCTGTACGACAAAGTTTTCCTGCCGGCAGTCTATCTTTCAAGCCCGCTTCTCTACAATGACCGTAAGGCGCCTCCATTTCTCTACGGGACAGTTGGAGCGGCGCTGGCCAAGGCATTGACCGATGCCTTTGGTCCTTATGCAAGGTTCGTTTGCTTCTATGTTACGCTATCGATTGCGGGTCATTGAAAATAATTTGCACCACCTTTTCAGGGTCCACCTTGTCCCATTTAACTTTCAAGTTTATAAATGTTTTCGCTTCAGTGCGAGAAACAACGATTTAAGAGAAACAGTCGTTTCGCGAGAGACAGAACCACCCTATTTGGAGGCAACTATCTGTAGCACTGCAGCCAATGTTTGTGGGTGATTCCTCTGCCCGAGGGATGCGCACGACAAATACACAGCGGGCCGTGTAACAAACATCTTTAATCTCACAGGGATCGTCGAAGTCGGTGCTAGGTCGTCTTCCGGGGGGCTGCAGCCTGCGGGTCGTCTTCCATGCAGAAGCTCCAGGCGCGAAGCAGGAGCGAAGCAGGAACGAAGAGGCAGGGACCAAGAGAGGCGAGACGGCTGCGCGTTCCTTCTTTTATAGCCCCCTCGCGCGGGACCGGTTATCCCCGATCGAGCGGGGAGAGGGAAACAGGCAGCGCGCAGGGAGTATTGGGAAGTGGCGCGGCCTTCGAATGTGCGGCGCGCCACGAGCCCTACATGTTTAAGTAACGAACCACCACTGTCAATGGGCACCGCAGTATAATTCCGTAGGTCTGCCACCGTTTCAGGAGTGAAGGACAGTAATACTATATTGGTTAATTTTTGTCCTATTTTCGACGTGATAGCAAGATAATACCTCCTAATGATGTTATTACTATTTTTTGTCTTTAACAATGGCCACATGAGAATATGCACCCGTTGTTACTCCGACCACCCTATATTGTGACGATAAATTAACTGGCTTGGTGGCCAAATAGACGCCCACCTGATAGCATAGCATTCCTCGCTTCCGAGTAAAACAAGTTTGGCTTAAGCCTCTCGTTCAGAATTTAAATCTAACATTTAAGATGCAGATTGTGATCAAACAAAGTATTTGACGCAACCACGCATAAGGAGAAACCTCTTTACCTCTCCTTCGCAGCTTTGGCTGCAGTAAAGCGGAACGTTGTTCGCGATTATACACTGTTTCTCCGCAATATGTAAAACATTTTCAGAAGTGCATCCGCTCAATATCTGAGCAAAAAAATGGTCAGAACTGTGGAAGTGAAGTAACAAAAACGCATTATTCTGGAAGTGCTTCAGTTGGCTTTATAACCAGAATTACAGCGCAACTGGAAACCGATGTCAGTTTTAAATAAACTGAAACCTACCGCAATTTCGTTTCAAAATGTTCATTATCCTTCTATTGCTGTGAACAATTGTTTCTCGATTTTCTTTATTTTGTATCCCATGATCAGTATATTCTAGGAACTATATCCGTAGTAAGTAAGAATGAAACTTCATTACTGCCACTTGCTCCGCGCTAATCTTCTCTTTGTCTATATTTTTTGCACATTTCTTGCTGGCCAAGGAAATGTCATGTATAGTTGCCAATAAATGGTATTGGCCAACAAGTTGCAGATATGCGTCTTTGTGTGTGTGTGTGTGTGTGTGTGTGTGTGTGTGTGTGTGTGTGTGTGTGTGTGTGTGTGTGTGTGTGTGTGTGTGTGTGTGTGTGTGTGTGTGTGTGTGTGTGTGTGTGTGTGTGTGCGCGTGCGTGCGTGCGTGCGTGCGTGCGTGCGTGCGTGCGTGCGTGTGTGTGTGTGTGTGTGTGTGTGTGTGTGTGTGTGTGTGTGTGTGTGTGTGTGTGTGTGTGTGTGTGTGTGTGTGTGTGTGTGTGTGTGTGTGTGTGTGTGTGTGTGTGTGTGTGTGTGTGTGTGTGTGTGTGTGTGTGTGTGTGTGTGTGTGTGTGTGTGTGTGTGTGTGTGTGTGTGTGTGTGAAAGTTCTCGCACGAAGCGTCCTCCGTCGGATTCAGAGCGCAGACCATCTACATCCAATCACGCGATTTTCATTTGATCGGTCCCGTGACAGTCACTTGCAATATCATCACCAGCACCAGATTGTAACCATAAGCCCACTTCATTCATTGATGTAGCCCAGAATGACACAAAGCATGTAAGTCCTGAACTGTACTGTTGGTCATAGCCTTTGGCAAAAAGGAACACCGCAGTGACCGTTTTTCCTCAGTTTATATAAGGGGTTAATTGGAGAAATATGGGAGAGGCCTTCGCCCTGCAGTGGGTGTAGCCAGGCTGCTGCTGCTGCGGCTGCTGCTGCTGCTGCTGCTGCTGCTGCTGCTGCTGCTGCTGCTGCTGCTGCTGCTGCTGCTGCTGCTGCTGCTGCTGCTGCTGCTGCTGCTGCTGCTGCTGCTGCTGCTGCTGCTGATGATGATGATGATGATGATGATGATGATGATGATGATGATGATATAAGGTGTTACGCAGAAGGATTGAAAACATGACAGCTGTCTAAAGCCCTGAGCGAGACGCAGAGGTCCAAGAGCAGAAGGAACTGAGAGCTGCCAAAGGTCTTTCATGTGTAAAAATGTAATCGCTCAAGTGCATGAAATGTAAAGGAAAAGAAAAGACTAAGGTGGGAAGTGCTCAATGAAGCTTTTTGCAGAGAAAAGGAAGTGGCGAACTATTTTTCCACGAGGCATTTTTTTTCTGCAGGTGGAACGCCACCGCACCACACGCGTCACACGAATCCTGGTGGCCCAGTGGCACAGTTTTTGACGCCCAGCTGCGGCTAGGTTGCCTGCGCACCCGGGCCGACGAAGACGTCATCCGCCAATCTGACCGGGGCATCCAACCGAGGACGTCGGAGGCGTTCAAGAGCAGTGCTTTCGGGTGGATTCGTGCGGCTCGAGTGGCTCACGACGCCATGAAAGCCGTCTACTACGACGACCGCAGCTGGTTGGCGCGCGATTTGTACTGGCCTAGGGCGCAGAGGCAGTTCTTCAAGCGCTTCTGCCTGCTGTCCTGTGGAATAGAGCGCCAGGACCCTCTAAGACCTCGTGAGCGTTGCTCGTGGCCGCTTCTCAGCATGCCGGAATTCGCGGAGGTGTTCGAATGCCACAATGAATCTTACAAGCTGTTGCAAGACACGTGCTATCCTTATTGACTGTGATGTGCATCGCCCGCTCACCTTACCTGCCTGCCACAGACTTTCTTTTCCTGCAGATGACTTACCGGTTTTCTCAAGAGCATCTCCGCAGTTCATTTTATAGCAAGCCACTTGCAAAAAAAAACAGCATAGTGATTAAATCAATCAAACTCACATATTGTTTCTAAATGGCATAATTTCCTGATACAAAAATTGACGGAAGTGCGGAGAAAAGTCTCCAGCTTTTTGGCGTCCTTTCAAAGCGCATCACCCCATACCCAGCAAGATCTGTGCCAGTTTTGAATCATAAAACGTGCGGTCATTGCATTACTTAGACTTTGGATACTACGACAATACCTAACTCCAAGTCTTTGGAGCAACAGAAAACAGCAAAGCATGCCACTAATGAACCATTACCGTATCCTTCCTAAGATGGAAGTGCACTTTTTGAGCTGCAGTCTACATCAGCGTTAGCAAGAGGCCCAACCACGTTTCGAAAGACTATACTTTCTGATGATTTTGAGGAACGAAGTGTTTAACAATACGTCAACATCCACAGTCCGTTTTCTTTTAAGATGCTGCAGACATCGCTGTAACGTCACGTCTAAAGTGACGTCTATAACGTCCACGCCCGCATTGTGCTTGCTGCTTGTACTTGCTAGCTCTTTGCGACTCTCGATGTGGTGCAAGTCCAGCCATGCTAACATCTTTGCATTCACACGTCTTCACTCCCCGATGCACTCAGCGAGCATCACTTACCGACGTTAAGGCTCCAGAACATAACGCGAGGGTGTACTCCGTATCACCCGGAGCACTGTACATGGAACGGCAGCTGGATGCCGTGAAATCCACGGGCAATGGTTTTCCAGCATATATTTTTTGTTTCTCCGTGAGCCCGTAGATGGAACCTTAGCTGAGGTAACTCTCGCCGACCACTTTCGCTTCCGGCCAGCAGCCGCTCCTCTCCAAATTTGGAGGGTGCTTTAATCTCGTCTACTGGGGTGGCATTATATTGGGATCACACCAAGTGTTTATTCAGAAGCCACGCTATCAAAAGGGTCGTTTCAGGCCAACTGGTGTTTGACCGTCTTTGGTTTCTTTTGTAATAAGTCATGGCCTATTGAATTACTATGACAAACATTATCCCAACTTGTGTTTGGCGAAAATTAGTTTTCTGTCCGTTGGTACCGTATTAAGCTTGCAAGCAGTCGAAAAACCCAGTCACGCAATTTTAAATAAAATAAGCTTTCTGGCGCATAACATCAGTTTCTCCTATAAAGGTAATGCAATGCGCTTTCATATGCAGCAAATTAACTCTTATTTTTTTTAATATAAAACGCAAGAAGTACGAAATTATGATATTTTGAAGTTTGCTTGTGAAATTTATCTTCTCAGAGCACTCAATGCATCTTTTTTCTCTATTTTTTTAGAAGACAGAGAAGCCTATAAAATATACTAAAGATCAAGCAATGTCACCCAGTAAAAAAAAATCAATGGGTCCAATTGGGACGACCAGTCAAATTGAATTGGTTCTGCCTATCCCAAATGATTTGTCCAATAGGTACTGTTCAACCCAGCAGGTTTCTTCACTCCCAATTGGGAAGCCAAGTTGGCTGCTTCACTCCCAATTGGGACGCCCAGTTGGTTTCGTGACTCCCAATTGGGAATAAGGAAACCAACGGGGCATCCCAATTGGGATTGAATAAGCCCATCGAGCTAATTAGGAAGCCCAATGGCTTTCTTCAATACCAATTGGGATGCCTTCACTCACAATTGGGACACCGAAATGAAACCAATTGGGCTTCCAACTGGGCTTCTCATTGGTTCTAACTGGTCCAAAAGAAACATTCCCATCTGGGAAAGTCAAGTCAGTGATACCTTTGACTGAGATGTGCACATATATACATACCTCTATAAAGAGACAACAGTGAAAATTTTAAGTTCTCCATTTCTGCATCTCCATTTTTTTCAGCTATGTGAGTTCAAACCATTTAGGCTCAATTGGTATGGCATTTGAGTTCAATCAGTGAACCATTTAGTCTTCATGGTTGACCAATTATTTCCAACTGGAAGTACCAATTCATATCCAATGGCCAGGCCCAATGGGTGGCGAAAACACATTTCAGTTGGGAAATTCCCAATTGGACCCATTGAATTTTTTTTACTGGGAAGGTTCATGCTCAAAAGTCCTTTAGCGCAAAACCAAAGCCATAAAGTTTTTCACCTTCACCACGGCATCCCTCATAGCCTGAGTCGCTTTGGGACGTTAAACCTCATAAACCAAACCAAGCATCAAGTTTTTCAATCGAATTAAAAATACTTGTCTCCCCCGCATCACACCTGTCGTGGCACTACAAGAGAACGCTCAGCTCAACACATTAGATGAACTGGTACAGCAACAACGTGATACTTGTAGCCTTAAGGCGACAATTTTGCACTCACCGCGAGCACTCCGAACCTGTGCTACATCGCATACCATATGGTCACCGCCATCGCCACTTCTTCCTCTATGGAATTTTGTTTAGATGAGCGAGAACAAACCTACTGACCTACACCGACCAACCACATCTTATGCGGCATCATCTCTTCGTGAAAAGATCGCAGAACAAGATGCCAAGCTGCCTCAAGGCTCAATAATTATATATGTAGACGCCAGCATTGACGAATGTAAAACGACAACTGCAATTCATTGTCCTTGTAAGCCGGTGCTTAATGGGACATCCAGGTATCAATTTGCAAAACCACCTTCTTTCTGTGCTGAGCTGGTTGCAGTACAATACGCGCTTATCTCTCTATCCGTCATGACAGCTACTACCTATAGCTAAAATTGTCATCCGCACCCACACCCTTCAAGCAACATGTCTGCTGCAACACGTCAGTCACAGCCCAAAAATCTGCCAGAATATACATCGTCTGGCGGCTCGCATCTCGCAAGCCGTTCGAATTGAATGGGTCCCACGTGACCTACTCAGTCCACAAACCTCTGCAGATTCTGCAACTCGCCAGGCGATTCTACCCTCATCAATGACACGCTTCCTCAGTATGGATGATACCACCCTGCTTCTCACAAGAAAGGAGCACCTCTGGCGCGCCACACACGGGCTCTTATCCCACTGTGCGCCGTAACCCTCCACAGAGGTTTACCCGTGCAGATGAGGTTGCCCTACGGAGGATCCGGGTCGGAGTTGCCCTCAACACGAACATGGCCTCAATGCTAATATTTATATCAACGTTCAGGATGTCCTGTCTGCTAATCCCCAAATAATGAGGCAGATAGTCACCACTTGTGGGTTTGCCCTACACTGAAGCCGACAAGAATTCGGCTCCTGGTGGCAGTGGGCCTTTCGCCGAACAACCCATCCTTGTACATTGCATGGACGCTAGGGCTTTATCATCATTCTCTTGAACTTTATTAGAACAGCAACCTTTTTTCTTTCATTTAATACCCTCTTAATTTTTCACATATTCCTTCATGCCATGAGGCATAAAAGGAGTCATTAAAAAATGCTTAAAAAGGTTATAAAAGTTATCTACATGTCTAATACAAATTAAGGAGGGAACGAATGCGTACACAATGACATGCAGACACTCCCGAGTATTCAGCCCGCTGCGGCCATATGTACGACACACATCCTTATTTAGGCTGCCGCTATTTTGCACGAGATGAGCCCTCATTTAGGAAGCGCCAGCCCTCATTCGTAACAAATCTGACGAACATGCGGATGCGCGAGTTTCCGTTCCCACTAAGGCCGATGTGAGACCTAAAACGGCTTTGTGTGGGCAGCCCCGTGCTGTTTGCGCCTAGAACACACTTGCTGTTGCACGTGCCTTCGTTGCACGTGCCTTCAAATTGCCTAGAAGGGAATAATCCCTGTAGCGTGCGGGCATTCCCGCCTTCAAGCCCCATTACGGCCGATGTGGGATTTCAAGCGATTTAGCCAAGGCCGCGGCCTTATAAGGCTTCACGAGGGATTTCCCAAATTAAACTCTCTTTCGTATTCCACCTGCCCGCAAATAGCCTACAAGGGACCGAGTGGGGCAGCATGTGGACACGCCCGTTTTTTTTTTTTTTGCCCTACTACTGCCGATATATAGTTCCAACGGCGATTTATGCGAGTGGCCCCATTTCGGATCTATGAGAGCTTTCCCACAAAGAGCCCACATTGAAGTTTTATCTGCCCTTAAGTATCCGACAAGAGACCTTTGTGGTCTGGACGCAGGAATATGCTTTTGCGTTAGCCCGAGCAACGCTGATATTCGACCCATGTAGCAGGAACAGGAGCAAGCCTAAATGTGGCTTGCCCATATTTGCCCAATAGAGGACCGATGCTGGTATCATGACGATTGCCCCAGTCCTGCTTACCCACATGGGACCCTCATTCGGATCCACATTTTGTCCTACCTCCGTCGTGTCATGTTTGGCCTAACATTCCGATTCTAGTAGCTTTTAAATTTGTCAAGTACGCGAGGCAAACTTTCTGCGAAAAATATTTTTTTTTTTACATGCAGCCATGAAAGCGCAGTCCATGCTTATTTGGGTGCTATGAAAAACTCATTTTTTCTGCGCAGCAAAAACCCATTTACTTTGGCGGCGCGGCACATCCTAGCAACAAGAGTTGTGGGCAGAAGTCAACGCGCCGCGCGAACAATACAGCGGCGCCGTCAGGCAAAGTTGCGCAGCGCTACCGCTCCCGTCGCTGAGGGCGCCACTGACGTAGGTGTCGAGGCGTACGGGTACGAACGTCGACGCGAGGGCATGAGCGCTGTTATTCGCTCGCGGGATAACTGTCCCTAAGCATGAATCGTGCATACTTAGCATATTTATTTGTAAGGCCGATATCCTCTGAGCATAACAAGTGATCATGATACTTGTTAGGCACTGACACTAACGCTATGACATTTTATGTGAGCCAGATTCAAGAAATTGCGCATGGCTTGAAAAACTGCATGACTGCTCCGCTAGCGCCAATAGTAACAAAAAAATTACAGTGCTAGTTTGCGCTGCAGTAAGACAATTTAAGAAAGGCACCAGCATTTATTTACACATTTCACAACAGCAGGATACAAGAGTACCAGAAGTGGAGTGATGAATATAGTTGCCACAAGTAGGGAAAAATGTTCACGGTGACTGCTGTCACTGACAGTACACTTCAGAAGTCAGCTTTATTTACAGATGATTGGAACTGCATCGCAGTATGCCATTGAGATCTGTAGGGAGAACAATTTCGGTATCAGCTGTTACTTTCAATGATTCAGCGCGTCGTACAAACTTTGTTGTCTTTTTTTAACTAGAAAAACAAGGAAGACATATATACGCGTTGCATCTCTCTGTTTCGCTCACTCCAAAGTAATTGTCACGATAGGCAAAGCTTGTGTTTTTATTTTATCACAGAATTGCGCAGCTAACGAAACAATAAATGCGCTGGAGCACATATAACATACCACACAGACGAGCTAACCAGGGAGGAAGTTAGCACCGCAATCCAGAAAATATATGTGCACATTTAATATTATTATTACATTACTGATGCGCAATAAACACATTTTCTGATACTGTCATTATTTTTCACAGGCCTCAACGCGGTCGAGTACGTGTTTTAAGGTTTCCGATGCTAGAGCGAGACACAGCGATTTGCACGATTCGGTTTAACTCACTCTAAAGTAGTCATCTTCAAAATAGGTAAAGCTTGCGTTTCTATTTTATCACAAAATTTCGTAATTAGCGTATACTGCGAAAAAAAAAATACATTCAGCACATTATGCAGAGCTAGGCAGGGAAGCAATTAGCATTTCAGTCCAGAAAGCACACTTGCACATCTAACATTACTACTGCAGTATTGACGCTTAATAAACACAGTTTTTGGTGCTGTAACTTTTTTTTCACTAGCCTCAAAGCAGCTGAACACTACACAGCGATCGCCGGAAAGATAAAGCAAAGCTGGCATTTACCAGTTGGTGCAATGCTGTATTCCTGCAGCACCTGAAGGCAGAGAAAAGTAGAAGCATGACCTTGCACACTGCAAAACAGAAACAGCGAGAGCGATAACATGTGGCTATCCAGACCGCTTTGCAACACGGCGCACCCGGCACTCGCCTGGCGAGGGTGACCCTATGTCGCTGTCACCATCTCTCGGCAGCCAGCGGCGTAGCTTCTCAACGGAGGAGCGGCGGTGACGGCCGCGGAGTTGCCAGGCACAGAGAGTATAAAGGAGGCTATGGCAGAACTGAATACTTCAATGTTATGCCTTATGTCGTGCACAATGCCGATGTGCAGCATTCCTTTGCAATTAGCGTGAGGAAGGTGAATCGTTTCTGGTAAGCAATGGAATGGTTGAACCACTAATTATTCCGTAATCGAGACAGCGCTGTACCAAATTTCTGCCGAAAACCAGGTTTGGCCACCAAGATGAGTTTCGCTGTGCAGAGGAGCTGACTTTCAGAATTTTGCAAAGGGTACATTGCAGTTAGTTCCCATTCTTCGTAGCCAAACGGCAGCACCCGTACGCTGCTATTGTTGAAATGCTTACATCGCAAGCATTTAGCTCTGTAGAAAAATTACTGGACGCTTCCACTGCGACTGTGGGACTGATGTCAGTAGAGCGAGTTGTAGAAAACGACAGTTGAGTTTGTCTTGAAGCATATGCTTCAAGCAAGCCTACTTGCTCAATTTCTACGTTTGTGTTGATGGTTATCGTAGAAATGTAGCAAGAAATGTTCAAACATTTAGGCTTATATATCAGTAGCGCTATGCAGATTGCAACCCCAGTTTTGGACGTGGCATTAAAATCTTCGACCAAAGACGCATGAGACACACCAGCATGTCCTGTGGCAGGCATGGGTGTGGCATCAACATAACCTTATTGACGACCTGGGCATACATGGCATTACCATGTCCTTGCCGAAGTCATGTGCGTGGCATTAACACGCTAGAGATGGGCAAGATGGCTCACTTTAGTGAGCGGATCGGAGCGGCTCCGCTTACTAAAGTGACTTGGTTTGGTTTGTGGGGTTTAACGTCCCAAAGCGACTCAGGCTATGAGAGACGCCGTAGTGGAGGACTCCAGAAATTTCGACCACCTGGGGTTCTTTAACGTGCACTGACATCGCACAGCACACGGGCGCCTTGCTTTTCGCCTCTATCGAAAAGCGATAGAAGCGAAAAGCAAGGCGCCCGTGTGCTGTGCGATGAAAGTGAGCCGGCTCACTTACATCTGTAGAGGTGAGTGGGTCGTTCAGGAAGGGCAGGATCCTTTATATATACTATATATAAATATATTGTCACGTCTCGATAGAACGCCAAGGAGGGCCCAAAGATAGGACGGGTTTAATAGTCGGCCAGGACAAGTCTTGTGCTCAAACTTTCTTCTGTTCCAGCCTCGCGCTTGTGGTCCCAGTCATCATCTTTGGTGTCGTCTTCGATGCGGCAATATGTTAAATCTCGTTACAAGAGACATTCGGTTATAAGAGACATTTGAAAATGGTTTGGTTGGTTTTCCTATGTCTGACATGTTAACAACATTGCATACAAGAGACATGGTTACAAGAGACACTCGGTTACTAAGGACAACTTTTTCAGGTCCGTGGAGTATTCTTCACTATTTAGAAGAGACACAACCCAGGTGTACTCATGCAATGCATCTGAAACGTACCAACTCGTACATGATGCACTTCAGGTTCCCTTAGCTAAATTCTGTTCCATATGTGTCCTTTTTGTTGTGTATGTCAGGAACTGAGGAGTGCTTCCCCATGATTGGAAAGTCAAAACGGCATTGCATTACCGTTACCTACGAAGCAAATCAAAATGCATGAAACTCACTGTTAAGGTTTGATCGCAAGATGAAAGCTTAGAATCCTGATGTCTTTCTCTTTGTGAGTAATCTGAGGGTGACGAGCATGTAAGAGTACCTCAAAGGTATTAGAGCAAAAGGAAGGCTTGCAAAGTGAAGTGCTTTACCTCCAGAATTTGGGAATACACTCTGCACTCACAAAAATACATACTAGTATGAATAACTTCTTTAAGCTTTCCTGAATAATTTCCTGTTAATGCGTGTGAATGCATTTATATACTGATGTACAGTAAACTGATCAACACAGTGCTTTTAGAATTTTTGGTTACAAGAGACCTTGCTTACAAGAGATGTTTTTCGGGTCCCTTGAGTGTCTCTTGTAACGAGGTTTTATTGTATTATAGTAATAAAAAGTGAAATCAATTTTGGCCCTCACGTGACACAGCAAGCGGTGGCATTTAGCATCAATTTATGCCTGCAGTTGTGATTGCAGATGCCTATTCTGCCTGTTGAGACGACTGAGGAAGGCGCTACGAAAGAATGCGGAACATTCGGACCACTTCGCTCTGCTTTTCTCCTCTCTGGAGCATGGCTCCGCTCTGGACACTAAAAAACACCGCGTACCAAGCACGCTTGGAGTGTGACAACATTGGCCTCAATCAGTGGATGCAGCGCGAAGGCAGGAAGGTGGCATTGGTGCTCAACAATTGCACTGCGCACCAAACAGCTCAGAAGCTCTTGCATGTGGAAGTTTTTTTCCTCCTACCTAACACCACTGCTGGGCCCGTATTCCGAGTTTGCGTCATTATCGAAGTGTCGCTATCTCATGTGACCTCGAGTCATCCGAGTGGTCGAAACGCCAGAATCGGATGAGGTGGCAATATCACGTTTTGGCGTTTCGACCACTCAGATGACTCGAGGCCACGTGAGATAGCGACACAAACTCGGAATATGGGCTCAGGCTTGCAGCCTATGAATGCAGGCGTGATTGCTTACTTCAAGGCACTGTATCACAGACGTGCATTGAGCAGGCGTTGAACCTCGTCATTTCTGTCCGAGAACGCCGACCGGCGCCAGACTTGAAGATCTCGCTCCTGATGGCAGTGCAGTTCATTTTGGAGCGTAGGTAGAAGCTCCTCCATCATCATGAACTGCTTCAGGAAGGCGGGCTTCACTGGGGATGTCGGCATTGCGGAAGGTCGCGAAGCTCCTGCCGACACAGCAATGACCAAACTTTGGTTCACAGTGAGCGGTAGTGACGGCAGCACATCGGGACTTGAGGAATTTTTACATGCCGACGATACAGTCACGACAAATGGAGAGCTGACCGACGAGGCTACCGTCCCAGTAGTCACTGGCGCAGATGATGACAGTAGCGACGGTGAGGAACCGGAACCTGTGCAAGTTGCGTCTCATCAGGACGCTTTGAGAACGATTGACTCCCTGCAGGACCTTCCACTGCGCTGTGTTCAGCAGTTGGATGTCTGCAGAAAGATGTCGGC
Source organism: Amblyomma maculatum (assembly GCF_055883805.1). Lineage (NCBI taxonomy): Eukaryota > Metazoa > Arthropoda > Arachnida > Ixodida > Ixodidae > Amblyomma > Amblyomma maculatum. The sequence continues at coordinate 42,749,063 of NC_139354.1, read as the reverse complement.
CAGAATGCCGTGAAATAGATGCTTACGGATTTCTACCCACCACGAAATAAAAAGTGTAAGCTACCTTGTCCTCATTAAATGTGTAGTTTAACGTTTCTTTGTTTTTCTCACCTAACTTGGTTATAACAATTATCAGTTATAACAATATTTCCATGGCGCTTCAATATAGTATTGTTATAAGTGGGTTTGACTGTACTCATTTAACAAGGCAGAGTAGAGCACAAAAATATAAAAGCAACCAATGTTTAACAGGAAGAGTAATCTGACCATGATGTGGAGGGCCAAAGTAATCTTCTTAAATGAAAGAGGCCAAAAAATAAACAATGTCATCTTTGCCTGCTTCGCATGTGGTCATTTTTATATTTTGCTAATTTCTTACCAAAGAAACTGCACCAACTAGCTCAGCAATAAGTTTTACTCGAGTAATATGTACATAAGTCGCAACTTTTGAATCATTTGGGTAGAAACCTGTCTAGGACAGTCTTCGGCATCTTCTCCCTGTGATCTTTTCGCTCAGCCTTTTTCTCTTGCCGGGCTTGCTTTATGTGTTCCTGCAGAGCAAAAGATTTTCATACACTGAGATGCCAAATCTCAATATTTCGACACTGCGTAACATATACTATCTGCACATGAAAACAAAAGAATTGCAGAAAAGCAGCCATTCCAAAAAAACAAAAACAAAAACAAGTAGCTGAAGTAGATAAATTATTATTATTAGTAGTAGCATGCAAGCAAAACACTACCAGCGTAGTTATGATGCAAGCTAACTACTCTTGCATATAAACTGTAAACGTCTTAATGAGCCACATCCTATCACTTTCACAGGAAAACAGTCTAAAACTTGTTGCACATATAAAAGCCAATTCCTTTAGTGCAGTTAAGTTTGGTGTTACCCACAACATGAATCGTTGCATTGATGTTACAAAAAAGTGTGCCATTCAGCAAGAAATTACCCAAATGTCAGAAAATGTTGCAAATAATAGAGCATCCCAATATTTTGCCGAGAATTTGCTTAAGTCCGCCCGCCAAATGGTTAACACGGCACCGATTGGACAAAAAATTAAATGGTTTGTTACATCACCATGGAAGCGAAGTGACAATAGTGAAACAACTTGGCTTTACACATGCCACAACACTTGTGCAGTGTGCTCTGGAATGCATTGTTCTCAGAGTGTGCAGTGTGTGGGAGCTTCATTCTTTCGCACCCGAATCGGTGCCACTTCTTTCGAGTTCCGTTTGAGCCAGATATTCTCTTCAATGATGAGCACGAGTAGTAATGTGCATTAGGATGTGAAACAATGGAACAGCGCAACCTCTGAATGCTGAGGAAGAACTTGTCTATTCCTAAAGCCAATGATAATTGTTCCTGATGCACTACAAGGCATAGACAAGTACAGTACAGTTCACTGTTAAAGGGAACATGAGGCCGCGTTGCTTCCGTGCTTTATAAAGCACTCCCGAGAGCCAGTGACAAACGACCGCAAGAGGTGCATGTGCAATAAGCATGGCAGACTGCCCTTTCCAAGCATGCACTAGCTGCCGCGGTCTCATGTTCCCTTTAACAGTGGACCGTACTGTACATGAACATCTGTACTTGCTGGGCGATTGCATGCATTCCTGTGACCATTTAAGAAGACCAAGAGGTTCAGCACTAAAGGATGCACCCTCCACCCCTTGCAGAGAAAAAAATATCCTTGTCAAGAGACTCCCTTGATGACAGCTTCCACAATGTGCCTGCTGTCTCATTGTTTGGTAGCGGTGTCCTACATGAAAGTCCACCAAAGAACGAAACTTGCAAGTATATCCCATTTTTCGAGACGGGTGCAATTTCTTAAGATAGTACTTATGCTACAGTGCATCACTGACTTTACCAGAAGCAAATGTGGACACTGCAATCAGATATAATTCAAGGAAGACGCGCCCCTTTTATGACACCTCGCAACCGATGGTGTCAACCTACTGCCACGACATCGCAACCTAATGCTTCACACCTGCCAAGAACACACTGGTAGGTACAATGTGGTTCAAATCATTGATTCGACAGCCTCTTTTTGAGCGCATCTTCTGCTTTCTTCTTGACTTGTACGAGACTGCAGCACACTTGGCAGCCGGAACGTGCCCGAATGGAATCGAGCAGACCCCTTTCTCAACACGCCTTGAAATTGCCCCCGAAAGCCAAAATTTTCTCTGAGAACTACCTTCACACTTTGGTCCTTCAAAGCTTGCTTTAGTTTTGAAGACTTCTTTTGAACCTTGGAAGTGTCAATCACCTTTGGCTTCACCCCCTAGAAGCATACAAAAATAATGGCATTACAACAGACTTCATATTCACAAAGGCATCACAAGTGAGGACGTGATCTAATGTTGCACAAAAAATTAACCACCTACGACTACAAACTAATCGTCTGCACTGTTTACTAGCTGCTTCAAACAGTGTTGAAGCGTTTTGGGTAGGGAGCTGCAAACATTGAAATATTAAAATACAAACATGTAGAACAAAATGCTTTTGAATATTGAATCGAGCACTGGTTCAGCATGATAATGGTGAAAAAGTCTATTAAAAAGCAAAAAGTGCTTGGGTTACAGAAGGCTTTGCCAAAGGAGGACACTATTGGCAAAAGCCTCTGTCCAGTCTGTTTTCATGAGGGCTCCTTACTCCTCAAAGCCCAAGCTGGACAGGGCTGCCTCTCAGATCTCTGACATTGAACAATTTATATTACGTCAATACCACTGCTATTTTCCTGGCCAGCCCATACTGATATGGTATAAATCTGCCTTTTGCATGCAGAATTTACACTTTCCTGAAAAAGACTATTCAAGACAAGCCTTTCTGGAGCAGATCCAAATACTAAAAGTATGATTTTGGCACTTTCACTAGTCACTGAGGCAACATCATATTCTAAAATGGCGAGAATTGGGCCTAGTTGGTTATTCATATTGGTTTCACCGCGCTAACACATTGAACGATGTGTTAGCGCGGTGAAACCAATATCATATTCTACATCAAGCAATATCAAGAATATGAACTACATACTTCATTTGATTGCACCCACTGACCATGACTGTGAACGTCAATTTCGAATGCTGCTGTACCAGTCCTCAACCCGCTGCTATCAGCCTTGAAGCTAGAAAACTAGTTTAATGTTCTTTTTAGTTTGGTTTTTTACTACGACAGAAATTTGACTGCGTCAAAAACCAGCGCACCGGTTTAAAATGGCTGCCTGTACGAACATCACCCATACCCTGTAATGTTATAGATCTTGTCATTCAGCCATAACTGCGGTTGATTTTGCTGATGATCTAGCGAGCAGCGACTCTGATGATCCTGCCTCGTTATACAACCTTAGTTCAGAATGCTAAGAAGATCTAAGGAACCAGCCCACCAACTCTTTCAGGGAGGGCGTTGACATTAACAATGTTATTTCTCTCATTTGTATGCTTCCCTCCTCGTTTGGGTAAAATTCTTTACTGCATACGCTGCGAAGGGCTTGCCTGACCAACTCGCCCCATGGCATGCCAAATAATAGGGCCTCAATTGATTGCTGTTTAGCAAGAAAGCTATAGCACTCTGATTCCCGAGATTTTTGCAGCACGAAGGACAAGGACGATCTAGACCAATCAGGATGACACGCACAACCTCGTTCATACACAGTGGGCAACAGGCATGTAGAAACACAATCATGTAGTGCTTGCCATCCATATTGGCCCAGGCCGCCCTTACCTTTTGCAGTTCTGCACACTGCATGTGAAACGAGTACAAGGATTACAGCTTTGATTTTTTTTTAAATTATTAGTTACTAAAAAGGAGACATTTTGCAGATTCCAAAGTTCCTGTAAGTCTTTTTCCTTTTAGATAAATGCATAATTTTCCAAGCGTTACTCAAATGCTGCCTAAAAGCATATATTTAATAAATAAAATTTGATACCAAGACATGACACAGTTTATCGAAGATGACAACGTTATAAAAATGTATGTATGACCGCATTAATTTTTATCTACTAAACAAAATTTGAAACCTTATAGCTCATGGACCAAAATATTTGAGCAAAACCCACAAAATACAGCCATGTTTCCTATGGTACGGAAGGAGTTCATTAATGAAAAACTGCTGATAAAGGCAAGGTTTGGCCAGGACGCATGTAAACACTATGGCTAGGGTGTCAAGAAGGAGAGGTGTGAAGAATGCGGCGAACTGCCTATAGAGAGGTGGGACCCTCCGCCCGTGAATGCCGCTAGAGGAGAACAGAGCACTGCAGTCAGGGTCACCGTGCTGTCAGCGTTTCAAAGTAGATGGTGAAAAGAAACCAGAGAGCTCGTGGTTCGGCATGGTTTGTCAGTGTGTATTTTTGCGTAGTTTAATGCGTGCGCTGCTTGTTTACACTAGCTGCCTGCTGCTAAGATACAATCAACGTGAAAAGAAAAAAATCTCAGATGGCGCTTCGTTTCCAAGTGCGACTCTGGGTATATATATCGTGCTAGCATAAAGTGTCCCTTTTACGTGCACCGATGTGCCCAAATCAGTTTGCGAAGTGGGCGCGCACCTTTCTAAAGGCCATCGAACCGCTGCACAACAATTCAGCTTTTGCGAAGGCACTTCGACAGAATGCATACAGTTTCTACACATGTTATTGCTTTTAAAACAACTGGCGTAACGAGAAACAACGCTGTAAAGCTGAAGCAGCACTTCTAATGATGCACTGCACATCTCTCAAGATTGTATTTACGTCTTGACGGTAACAGTGCAGCAAAGCGTTGATTTTTCTCCTCTTGTCTGTCAGCAGGTATATCCAATGCAAATGCACTGAATGCAAAATATCGGACATGACATCGTAAAATAAAACCATGCCTTTCTAGCTAAGAAATGCAACATAAAAATTCACTAGATTAAAAAAAAAAAGCAGAAAATGCGTTAAAAATTCGTATCGATCCCAAAACTGCTCGCAGACTTCCCTACTTTCTGAAACTGCAGCGTAACAGCAGCGTAATGCAATTTTTCATATCTAAAGAACTGCAATACCTGCTAAGACTTTGAACATTCAGTAAACCTCATTTCGACTAGAGCCTTTCCCTGCGCGATAAAGCAGACTCACCACGGGAGCTAACAGCACCCCTGACAGCAGCGCTGCACCACAGAATTCACACGAGCAAGGCGTTTCTCCCAGCCAGTTTTCACGCCTCCCCTTCTAGGCACCCTACTATGGCTACACAAAGAAGTGCATCTTTATCACCTCATCTGCATACTTAGCTGTCCTCTTTCGAGCTTTGATGAAAATTCAGCAATAATGGCAATTTATTGCTCAGGATCATAACAATATGCTAAAGTACAGTGCAAAGATGCATTAGGCTGGCAGTCAGTCTAAGCACATAAAGGCACACAAGCACAATGGCTATTAGCAAATCACTGACAGCATGATCTGATGACAGCTTACACATCCTATTCGTAATGACCTTGGCTGTAGAGCTACAACCCAAGAAAACACAGTACTATTGGCGAGCTTTTGACATACCATTTTCTTTTTGTATTCCTCCACCTTTGCATCCATCCGTTCAACATTCACCTTGCCAAGACGTTTCGGGTCTAAGCAGATCAGCTCTGGTTGAACCTGAAAGTGCCAAAATGCTAAATGTAACAAACTTACACACTTATGCTGGCATTACCTTAGTTAAGGGGAGATGCTCCTCGAAAACACTTTTTCTTTAATATTGAACCTAAGGTTATGAAACATTGGCCATTTATAGAGTTTTTAATGCTGATTCCAAATATGTTTTTACTTTTCACATATCTTTATTAGTTTTTGTGTAGAAGTGTCTGCAAAAGCACAATATAGGGCCTTTTGTGCACACTTTTTTGATAATGAAATGCATGTTTAGACCAGCTTGCAATAGCTCATTATGTTGCTTTGGTAATATAGTATGTCGAAAGCTACTTCAAATTTATTCATTTTATCCTATAATTGTAAAAAAAATTCAGGAACACCAATGTGTATATTTTGGGCACCATGTGTCAACATTCTGAATTTTGTTAAAAAAAAGTTCAAGAGATTTTTTATAACCAGGTAGATAACAACATTCTACACACTTTGAAGAGGCTGTGCGCAAAATTTCATCCAAATCTGACCACTGAAAGTACTCAAAATTTGTTGCACAAAATGTAAAAAATGCTGAAAACTACGAATGGAGAAAATTGCATTTGAAAGTTTCAAACATCTGTATTTTTTCATAAACACAACAAAAGCACATGAAACTTCTTGCCACTGCTTTCATGGCCGCACCATGAACTTTCTTGCCGATAGCAGCAAAGTTCTTGTGGTGTAATGGGTTCGGCAGGTCAAGAATTGCACAAAATCGCGACAGCTGTTCGTGTCCGATGCCAATCGCGCGCGCAGCCACCACCACCTTCACATTGACGGCGAAGCTGTCGCGAGAGCTTCCACTCCGATAGTCCCGATTTCCACTGGCGCTATCTGCAAGTCCACCGGGCACAACGCGTGCACAGCAGAAAGCACTGATGCTAGGCACTCGCTACTTTCACAGTGCAGCTCAAGAAAGGCCGAAATCCCCTTTCGCTTTTCCACCGGTTCGCGTACCGCAAGGGTACAGGTGCGGCACGTAGGGCAAGCAGCACCGCTTACCAGCACCGTAAGCGTGCTAATCTCGCATATCGCAACACTCTTAGAATATCGATGACCGCATGCTGCCCTATCTTCCTTGAAGAGTCCAATCTTCACCTCCGAGGTGCTCACAAAGTTCACCGCGGCATCGATCTCGTCCGAGTGCACGTTGGCCTGGTTAGGACTAGCTTGCGTCTCCCGCTGCAGTTTTCCGGTGAGGTCCGCGACGGCGTCCTCGGTACGGGTTCTTCGACCGAGACTTTCGAGCTCGGAAGTTGCGCTTTTGCGTGTCGTTCATCGCGAACTCAACAAATGCTAAAAGGCCGCTGAAAAGAACTAGCAGAGCACGATGTAGCGCGATCCAAACGCTGCACAAAACGAAAGCAGGAGGTAGGCTTCGCCACAGCGTCGTATCAGTCTAGGCCAATGACGGCCTCTCTAGAGCACCACGTGATTTAAAAGGTCCAGTAGGGACGCTCGAAGCGTGCGCGGAAAACGTTTTTTTTATTATTTGCAGCCGAGATACGAAACTGCGAGAGATGCTATCTACAAGAGAAAGGCTTGCTCAACCTCTCCCAGCAAACGGCAATGGCGGGCGACGCGGCGTTCTCGAAGTATAGGCGCACGAAAATTGACGATTTGCGCGGAAAATAGCACTTTCTCGAGCCACCGTGGTTGAATAAAATGGACTTTTTACTAACTTCACGATCGAATTTTGCCTTGATCTTTTAGAAAGTTGTAGCTAAATGTTCAAAGATAATTTTACAGGCAAAAACTCAAAACTGAAAAATTACTCGGAAAACTCGCTTTTTCGACGCGCATCTCCCCTTAATATGGTTTACAGGGTTTAGCATCCCCAAGCAACTCAAGCTATGAGGAACACCGTAGCAGAAGAGTATGAACAATTTCAAATACGTCAGGTTCCTTAATGTGTACTGACACTGCACATAAAGACTAATTTGTGCCTACTGAGCCAGGCAACCCAGGTCTTAATATGATTTGCTTTGGTTTATAGGATTTGACTTTCCAAATCGACTCAGGCTATGAGAGACGCCGTAGCGGAGGGCTCCGAAAATTTCGACCACCTGGGGTTAGCAATGTCAGTGCACGTTAAAGAACCCCAGGCGGTCGAAATTTCCAGAGCCCTCCATTATGGCGTCTCTCACAGCCTGAGTCAATCTGGGACGTTAAATCCCATAAACCAAACCAAACCAAGATAAAACCTGGGTTGCCTGGCTCAGCAGCGAGTGCCCTAACCGCCGAGTCGCGGCGGCTTAAACACATGAGAAAGTAAGCAAAGTAAGACGGATGACAGTTCTGGGGCAAAATCCACAAGAAGTGATGAATGATTGGCGCATACCTTCTCCAAGAGAGCCTTCACTTCCATTTCTCTTCGCTGCTGCTTTGTCATGTACGGGTTGCTTTCAAGTGCGTCAAAGTTTGGCTCTCCAGAGCCTGAAAATAGAACAGCAAGAATGACCATCACATGAATAAAAAGCAACTGAGTCATGTGCAGTTCGTACAAAAACCTTGATGTCAACAAAGCTCCAGTACGTCGAGCTGACCAATGACCAGGATTACTTGCCGTCATCCAACAAAAAAAACCTGCGTTAGGGCAAACTCTTTCGAACCACATTGTTAAACCTTCCATATCGAAGGGGTTAGACCAGTGGTTTGTCACAAATGTCCTCACTCATCCGCTAACCTAACAATACGGCAACAAATGCTCAACCTCAAAAAGACAGAGTTACGTGCTGCACTTCTGTTTTACAACTCACAAGAGCAGCCCCTCTCGACCGCTGTTGACAAATTTATGCCGTAAAACAACATTAGCATAATTTCATACGCACTTTTTTACCACTTGCTGACAAACAGCCACACGAGCAAAACACCGTTTCCTTTATGTAAAATGCGCGGTAAGGTTTAAGCAAAAGAGCGCTTTCTATTTACAAATCAAAATTCAAATTTTTGAAAATGCTTTCATATCTTTGCTTTCTATGATGCTAGCACAGAAGAACCATGCAGCCAACATAAGAAAGTGCTGGCTTCCACTACAGTTCTCCTGTTTCATTCTTACCAATGTTTCTAAATGACCTTATGGGGTAGATATGGTGCAGATGTGGGGCAAAAACAGTTGGAAAGTTAATTTTACAGAAGCATGTTGCTGGATTTGCCATTTGGTATGTTTGGCACAATTGGCACGAACTCAACCAATGGTAGCAAAGAGTTTGCACAGGAGTCCTGCGGAAATGGTCCAAGACATTGATACCAGCAGCCAAAATGACAAACCTGGAACAAGAATGCTGGTGAAGCCTCGCTGATGCCCAATACCCAACACGTCTTCATAAGGGCAGAACTCCAGCGAAGACACTGTGCCCGGGGCCTTGTGACGCAAATAGGGCGCAGTGGCGACACTGCCGCAACAATCCTTATACACCTGAACAGGAAGAGGTCAGAAAACATGTTTTACTGCTTGTGCATCACATTCACATTTTATCTATGCCTACAATCGTGTACAAAGCAAACTCGAAGCAACTTCTTTCATCGAACTTTGCATCCTTCATTTAGGAAGATTAAGACGGCACCACTCGCGACTGTGCTTGGCTGGATTTTGTCCGCATGGAACTATGTGTCTACGGACAATGTATCCCGTAGTTTCAAGGTGACCGGGATTTCAAACAGTTTAGACCGGACTGAAGACGACAATTGTGGGGTGAACGTGCACCAGAGCACAGCGCCAGCTATGAGTCTGAAGACTCTGCGAGTGACGATTGAATGGCAAACACCGCACATTCACTGATTGGTCTGTTTTTACTTGAAAAAAAAAGGCAATTTTTTTCGTATGTCGCACGTATGGGCCGCACCTCGAAAATTGGCCCTCTAATGTGAAAAAAAACAAAAAAAAAACAAAAAAAAAAACGCGGTCCTTACACAAGTTTTCACGGTATTACAAATACGAATTGGTCCAATTGGCAGTAGATATTGGTCTGATACGTGCGTAAATTGTCCTGGTTGTGCTGTTTTTTTCAGCAGCAAAGCGTCCATTTAATGCTGAAAAAATTCCCTCTGAAATTTCTCTTGCCACCCGACACAAACCGGCAAAGCTTACAATGAAAAGAGCTCTGTGGTCACTACCTTGGAGTGGATAGCAGCATGGATTAGCCAAAAAATGGCACTGATACATTATGCTTTACCTGTGACGTCTACATGTGATCATGACGCATGCAACATTTGACTTCCTTCACCTTTTTTCCACCTTTTAACAGCTTTGTGAAAGTGTGGCCTTTGCCATTAGGGCATGCGGCAACTGATGGCAATCCACTGATAGAGGCCAACTTCAATGGTTCTCAGTGACTCTTTGAAAGACCAATGGCCCGCCATATTTAATTCAGTGTCTCCCATTAGACATATAGTCATACTTACGTATTAAAGACAAACATAGCATGGATTGAGTGAGCCAACACTGAAGAGAAAGCAAGCACTGACTTTTGGAACATCTCGCTATACCGCATGGCATAAAATTCATACCTCAACAAAGTTCCCAAGTGACAATGCGACCATATCCTTCTGGCTGAAGGCAACATGACCAGGACCCGATTGAAGCTTGTAGGCATTCAGCGTTTTGTACATCCTCAAATCCCAAATCTTCAAGGTCCTATCAGCAGAGGCTGTGGCAAGGTACCTGATAAGATAGTTGCCAACAGTGAGTATTTTGCGCCCACAATAATTCCAATCATTCACAACAAGCAAAGCCACACTTAAAAACAAAAATGCATACATACTGCACATACTTGTCAATGTACTAATAAGACTCATTTAAAACAACAGGGAAGGCTTAGCGCTAAGCAATGTGAATCGCATTTCACAGAACAATGCCCTCACTACATAATTCAAAACACAATTATTTAATGAGTATAGCTAGGAGGTCGAAACATTCGACTTTTCCAAATTAAGAAAGGTGAAATCAACAAGGTTCTACTGCGTTATGTTACAGGCAGTTTACGTACAAACCGCGCTGATCCACGGCAAGGTCTCTGACTGGAGCCTTGGCACACAACATGCTCACAAGTGGCTCCTTCACATTCGGTGTCCACATCTTCACAACACCTGAAAGGAGAAAAAAAATTATCTTTTACAGCGGTGCTACTGGCTCAGACAATCTAAAATATTACAAAGTTAAAAGACATTATGACAAAAATACTATAAGACGAAAACAGGTAAGCTCCACGAGCTACGAAACAGTATTTACCATGGTTAAGCGAGGCAGGCAAGAAATAGGCATTCCATCACTTGTCACGCAACCACAAGAATTTTAACTTTGTTACGGCGTGAAAATGGCCGTTTTTGAGAGGTCTCGGAAGATATTTTTTTGCCAGTACAAATAATAGTGCAGTACACGTTGCAGCATACAGAACTGCACATAATGGAATGCTCTTTCCAAAAAACCTAACTTACAAAGCAAAAAATTTATTTGAGAACACACAAAAAATTAGAATAATTGCCATTTTCGTGACGAATTGATAAAAACAATATAGAAGAGGCACAATATCTACAGACTTATTAACAAAAAAAGTTTAGAATATACATTTTGAAGACCAATGACCCAGGAACACACTGCAAAAAAAAAAATTATCTGTACAACGGCGCTCTTCAGCTACGTAAGAAAAAAACTACAGGTGGAGACAGACTCATTTCTCGTTCTGTGAGTGTGAAGCAATTCCTGGCTTTCATGAGGCATAATGCTAAAGCTTCAGGAATGCGTTTTCGCGGAATAAAACCACCCGGACCTAAAGTCAAAGCTCACTAGTGAATAGCTGGCGCAATTTTCGGGTAATTATCACCACTCAACACCATCACATAACAAAGCCGACAATATGATTTGATACTTGCCTTGCTGGAAGTCTTTTGATCCCAAAAATTTGATGTTAATGCTTCATTACCACGAATGGCAGGTTTTTTTCCCTTCAAACACAGCCACCCGGCCCCTTTTCGCAACAAAACATGCACATGAGTTCTCAAAAAGGTCCATCAAAAATCAGAAATTCGCCAGAGCGGAGAAAGTTTAACTGGTTCTACAAGTGCAGTGCCTAGACCAACCACTGGGTAGCACTAAGTGCACGGGAAACGATTCCAGCATGTCAAAAACGACGATTTAAAGCATCGATCACCGGAGATCGATTTGAATAAGCGTGGTAACGAAAGAGTTAAGTGGTAGCATCAAGAGTGCTATGGGAGCAAAGTCGGGTTTAGAATTTCTAGTTTTTCATTAGAATGACATCGCAAAATAACTTATTTTTGGTGGTCACGCACGATTCGTTATATCGAGATTTTACTGTAAATGGCATTTCCTTTCTGCATTAAGGTACAGCTATGTCCCATACTTTGCATATTAATAAAAACCATGTGCTTTATTTGCGTCACGGGGCACTTTAACCCCTTAACCTGCTACTCACCAGTTGTATGTCCTGTTAGGATGACTGCATTGTATGGATTTTGCTTCATGACATTCAATCGGCCCGACTTTGCATTGAACTGAGCAACCATTTTCCCAATGGATGTATCGAGCCATGAAAGGTAACTCTTCTCATTCTGCAAAAAAAAGAAAAAAAAAATGGAAGGATTAGCGACAATCCAGACATTGCTGCAACAGTGGACTTCACTTAAACTGGAGGGTTTACTGTTTCCAAGACGTCAACATTTCTACAAAGTGAAAATCCTGCCATTTCTACCGTGAAGACTTGATAAGAAGGAGCTTGTTAATTAAACACCCATTAATTGAGAAATATGAAAATTCAAACTGCCGGCTTGGTCCCGGCCAACACCCTTGCGCAAGTCTATGGTATCAGACGCTCATCACATCGGATTCTATGGGTCTCATATTAGCTCATCCGCCCACCTGACATTCTGCCGCCCCAACTAGGCTTTCCTTCCCTTGGAATCCAGTTTGTTACCCTAAGAAACCATCGGTTATCCTCTCTTCACACTACATGTTCTGCCCATGCCCATTTCTTCTTGATTTCCACTAAAATGTCAGTAACTTGAGTTACTTCTCTCATCCACTCTACACGCTTCTTATCTCGTAATGTCACTCCTACCATTTTTAATTCCATAGCCTTCGGCGTTGTCCTCAGCTTAAGTATAACCATTTTCGTTGGCCTCCACTTTTCAGCCCCAAAAGGTGAGTACAGTAAGATGCCATTGTTATACACTTTCCAGACTTTACAACTTAAACCCAAGTACCCAGAAATGCACAGGATGGCTGTAAGGACATTGACACTGCTTCTTGCCAGTGTGTCGTTACTTCCGTAATTCACCTTTGTCTTAAGGGTCACCATATTTACAGTAAAGCCTCGTTAATTTGGCTCCCTGTCAATTTGAACAATTCAAACTGCTACAGTAGTCCTACCGGAATGTCCACGCAAGTATATGGCATCAGAAGCTAATTTATTCGGGCACCCCGGGCCTGGCGTCACTAATTAATTCAAACAGGTTTTCCGAAAAGGCACTGTGTCGAGGTGCGACTTGTTCAACAAGCGGCCATCCAGATATCCATGCACAGGTCTGAAGTGCATGTAAAGTTGTTTCCTGCATCCTTAACATGCCCACAATGGCAGGTGTGTTTACAATCAGCGGGACCCTGTATAGGCCAACAGTGTCTGACCGCATTTTTTCACTTACGGCAGTACACCATCAGCCCACAGTGGTGTAAGAGGGCGAAGCATCCAAAAGCAACAAAGGAAACGATTCCGGCTCATTATGATGGTTATGAACCGGGTTTTTTATTAAATCTCTTTCGTGCTTAGGATACTATAAATATAAAACGGAATTATGCAAGTACTGAATAAAAGTAGCTGTTCAAACTTGACATCAAGAACGGTTAATCTACTTTTTTAAGCAGTGAAGGTGTCAACTCTAAATGACTTTGTACCTCATTCTACAGTTACATTTTTCAAAATCAGGCAGTTCAAATGACACGTTTGATAAATGAATGAATGAATGAATGAATGATGTTTACTGACTCTCTCAAGGTTCAAAATAAGGTTAATAATAATAATGATGTCTGTTTTTTCTGCATTAAAAAAAAGTATCAATGAGATCTCACTACATGCCAGCCAGCTGAGAACAATAAGCCGTCTCGGTGATTTTTTTTCTAAATGTCGCAGCTGCAATGCCAATAAACACTTGCCTTCACCTGCGTGAAATCTCATTGTTACGGTCCTCCTTAATACACTTTCGGCATGTCTTTTTTTTCTTTCCTAGCCGAAGCATTCAGAGGTCATGCATTTTCGTACGGCTATTACAATCGTATTCCCTCGGGGGTTTGGATAATAAGATCGCGGCAATAAAAAAATCTCTCATGGTTTCGATTTTCGTGCCAAGAGGCAGAGACATTTCTAGCAGTAAGAAACTATACAACGACAGCAGCAACATGTCAACAATGCAAACAGCTGAAATGCGAAATGTCAAGCCCACCCCACCAAAGAAGGGAGAGTAGGAAAGGGGGGCCAACTTACAGCTGTGACCAGTAGGAAGTGGTAGGGCAGAAAGGCCATGCGGAGAACATTGTTCAAGGACTTGAGGCAATGCAGCTCCACACCCTGGCTGTCGTATATGTAAGTCCAGGACTTCTGAGCCACTGCGAACATGGTGGGCATGTGCAGCCACTGGACGGCGTGCACGGACTCCAGCACATTGGTCTCGCACAGGAGGTGCTTGGTGACCCAATCCAATGCCGCCACGTGACCCCGACCACCGCCTAACAGGAGGTGCCTGCAAGACGCCGCAGCACGGCTCACTTCAGTCGCAGCCACAACGGGCCGATCTCTGCCGAGAGCTACTAAGCCAGGTTGACAAAGCAATTAGCAAGAGAAACTATCAAAATACTAGCATGTACTTTAAACCAACGTCTCTTATTCTCGAAAGAGCACTAAGTAAGGGTTGAGGAGGAGCCTTAGTTTGGAAGCCAAGCAAACGTTTCAACAACAGGACTTGTCTTCGTCCAAACAAACACAAGCCAAAGACAAGTCCCTTTGGCGAAACGTTGGCTCGGCTTGTTGACTAAAGCTCCTCCTCAACTCTTATTCAGTGCTCTTTCATACTGTGTAGCCATCTTCTTCCTCTTGTTCTACCTTGGATCTCTAATAATTCGTGGTGTATTTTAAGAAATTTTTACCTTTCACACCTTGCAATTAGAAGAGAGCAAGGCGGATATGTGACGTGCATTCCTTTTATTTAAAAGGTTGTGCAGTAATTGGATGTTCACTGACAGTTGCGAAATTCTAAGTTTCATTGCAATTTTTTTACAATGAAGAAAGTAAAAAAAAAGCTTGCTCAGTTTACAGATGAAAATCCCGAATGAAATTCCACAAACAAGCTCAAAGTTATACAGCAGCAAAATGTTTACTAATAATTCCTTCTTTTTTTCTTTCAACAAATTTTGCTAAGCTTTTCAAAAAAATCTTGCCACGGACGTTGTAATGGCAAGTAGTAAACGAAGGAACGAATTGCAACAAATGAATGAGCGTTTAGGCAGACAGAGTGGAACGGTAAGCTAAAAATTATAAACAAAACAAAGAAGAGACCTTCGTCCTGCTGTGGCCCTAACTCTGCTGTTTTTGCTGACTAAGCCACAGGTTAAGTAAACAGAAGGCACAAATAAATGCACGTGAGGGGACTGCAACTAATCGTCCAAACCTGAGCTCTTGTGACGGCACACACTGCTCTTAAATATATTGCATCCTTTTTTTCCCGCATGCCTTAGCATCCTTCCCTTTTTGCCATAAATGTAAGAGAGCGCAGACACATGCAAAGTGTCTCGAAGAATTCCAAAATGCAATTACTAATGATGGGCTATTTATAGAAAAAGATGCCTTAAAAGCAATTGGTCCCAAAATAAACACGGTAAAGAAAAGGTGGGAATTTAGGTATGTATGGTTATATATGCTCAGAGAACATGAAAAGCATTCCAGGGAATCTTTATGGCATAATAGATGCTGTCACAATGCACAATTTGTTTCTGAATAGCTTTGTAAACTACATGCTCACATAATCTCCAATTCACCTCCATTCAGTTTCCCAGCACAACACAAAATTTCTTCTTGACACCAAGAATAATGCGATAGTGAATGCAAAGCTTGACCATATTTTAAGTTTTGATGACGATAATGATGATACTTGTAATTTCTTTGTAATGGAAGATTGACAGTGCGAGACCGGATCAAGCTAAGAAAATGGAGCGTAAAAAATGTCTCTCTCTCACACACATACACACACAACTTAAGCTTTTAAGGAACATGCCCATTTCGTGTGCATTACCAATGCTCAAACCACTGCTTAGTCATTTCGATTAACTTCCACAGTGGTGACTCGCTGGACTGGTGGAAACGAAGTGCCATCTCTAACGCTGCGAGGTCATTGACGCTGCTACAAGGTTGCCACTTAGCAGCTTTGTACAAGGTTGCATGACTTAATGCAATGGTGCTGATGACCTGCCAAAGGTTCACTGAATGGAATGCATTTAGTAATACATCTCAGAACTGTAGAATTCTATCATAATAGCAAACATCTTGCAATTGACTTCACACTCATACCCCCTTACAGGCTCTTTCTTTTTTTACAGGATGAATAAGAAACATTTCACTGCAAGGAAGAAATCTGTTGTTGCTTTGAACGATTATTTGCATGAGGTATGCCATAAATCGAACTGTACAGCTAGAAAATGTGCTTACCTGCTTTCTCGTGAGTAGTTAATGGAATAAGGGCCAAACTGTGGCAAGTTCAGGTCAAAGTACTGAAGAAGAAAAAAAAAAGCAAAGATGGAACTCACACAGTAGGAGTTATACTTAGCAATATTCAGCCAAGTCAAAAAAACAAAAAGCAAGATAATAAATCGCAGCAAAATTAAGTGCTACAAGGAGGCTATGAAGGGCACCCGTAGTGGAGGGCTCTGGAAATTTCGACTACCTGGGGTTCTGTGCCGAGATTGCACAGTACACCGGTGTCTAACTTTTCACCTTCATCAAAAAGCAATCACCGTGACGTCTTTCGGATTGGCAGTTAAGTATCCTAAGCACTGAGCCATCATGGCGCGGCTACACAACATGTGGGATCACTGATCAAAACCACACAGTGTTGCATACTAGCTTTGGCAAGTAACATGAAACGAGATTAAGTGCTGAAGAACAACAACTTTTAATTAGTACAACCAATACTGAAATGGAACAACAAAGAGTATCAAACCCTGACAGAGCATAACTAACCTCTATGGGCTCTCACTTATTTACGATATGCCTGACTTCATTTTGCAGCAGAAAGCTTTAATATCTGCACAATACCAGTAAACACGCATGCAACCTTCAAAGGAAACACAAATTCTAAGACTCAACAGAAGCCAAAGAAACTGCACTAAAGGAAGCCAATATTTACACAACTGCTTGAAAGGTGTTCAAAATCTAAACAAAGAATAGGCAATTCCTTTTAAAATAATGGAACAAAAATAAACAATTACCTTGGTACAGCTTGTGATGTCTACTGCATTTGCAATATCATGCTGACGCAGCTGGAACGTTTCTTCACCTTCATCGGCTTGTAGGTACCTGAAAAAGGAAGAATTTGTTTCACAACGAGAAGAACAGGGATGCTGAAAACTTACCCAACGTCTTCAGGTAACAACAACTCCGCACGAGCTGCCTGCAGAACCGACTGCCTCACTTTCTGAGCACTAGCTTGTATTTTTTTACGGTGAACTTCGGTTTTAATTCCACGCTAGGAAGAGGAAATAGCATATGTAAATAGAGGCGCGAACTGAAATGACGGATGACTTACAATTTTTACGCGGCCGGACCGTTCATACTTTGCAGCTGCCTTTTTCAACTCGGGTGGGAGGGCCACGGTTTCAGACTTCTTTGCCTGATGCCCTGCCATTTCTTGGACTTGCTTCTTTCTTTTTTTTGATAGCACTTTCTTTGGAGCTTCGGCCACATCTCTGGTGAACGGGTTTGTCTCTTTTTCGGATGGACCTGCTTTCACCGAGAAATACCGACTCATCTGCAAAACAGATAAACAACAGACAGTTAGCTGATAAACTCTTACACACAAACCTACAGCAACAAACCCAGTGAAGATGATAGTAAGTTAACACGAGCAAGTTTCAACCAAATATGCTTTCCATTGCAGTTTTTTAAAGGAACAAATTACACCGTGGATTGTAGATAACCAGTGCCCTAGGTATGTTTAGGTAGATGTAGGGGTAATTTAAGTGGGGTTGGGTGGTTGGTAAAACTTTATGTAAGCCACTTAAGCAGTTTAGTGAGGGTGGAGAAGGGCTAGAGGAATGAGCAGGATGGCAACAAGCCTCTGTGACGCTCTGCATGACTGGGTATAGGTGGCCCTCAAGGCCAATCCGAGGATGCATTGCTGTAGCGCCGGTTGTGAGCTGTCCATCCCTCCCATGATACCGAGCTCGAAAAGGGGGTTTCAGTTTATTAAGGGCAAGTTAGGCAAATGTGCGTGAAATCTGCCCTGGTGTTTGACTATATAATATAGAGTTTGGAGATTTGTCCCCTGTATGTGTGAGGGAGAGTACGAAAGGGGATGGCATGGTGGCCGTATGTAGTCAACGCCGTGCTACTTGCTCAGTTTTGGTCAGGGAATAGATAAGGAGGGCAGTAGATTTGGCGGGAGTTTCTATGATGAATAGTAATATCATGATAGATGAGGAGGTGGTTTGTCGCACTGCAGAACGAGGACAGGCTGTCCCCAGCCTCGTTGACGAGAGCAAGGGCCTCTTTGCGGGCAGCCATGTTGTCCAGGTCTCCGCAGTGCGCTAGAACCCAGAGGAGGGTGATGTGGTGACTGGGAGGGGGAGAAGATTGCAGGACGCTAGCGGCTGGGTTGTGGGTTATTTTGCGATCGGCTATCGATAGTTGAAGCAGCGAAAATTTTATTTTTTAGCACAGAAGTGGGTAATCTACTGCTGCCTTTTCCGCTCGATAGACTGGGTTGAGTCAGTCTCAAAAGATAGCATAAGTAACTAAATTATGAGCCTTGTCCGTCACTGCAATCATGAATGCGGACTGCTGAGGATATTCAGCAGCCTCCACATAGGAGAGGAGGGCAGGGGGTAATGCTTGTGAAGGGCCTTAGCTATAGCCTTCTGTCAGTGATTGTGCTCCAGATGGGTGTTTTTCAAGAGCATCGGGATGTAAATATTTGTGCTGATAGCCTTGGGAGGGGAATCTAGAGCTGTGGTTTGACCAGGGAGACAATGTGTCTTTCTTCGTTTGTCTCATTATCCCACACTGTTTTTGTCCAAAATAGTCAGTGGTATTAGCCCATTAAGTGTGCCTCAACTAGCTCTTCAACGGTATATGTACCCCTGCTGCTGAAGAAGCTTGGTGGCAGATGTCGTTTTGGGAAGAAGGACAGTTTTGTTTTTGTAGGCTGATTTCATCAAACTGTTCACCTGGTAGGGTAGGGTATACGTAATTCTCCATAGGCAAGAAAACCCAATAAGTGACAAACATTTCATAAGCCTAAAAAGGTGTGGAATCTTTTCGCGAAGCTCTGGAAGTCTGCTCTCTGCCCAGCAAAAGCCCTTTTATCAAAGCGGCCAAACCTGTCTTGGGAGCCTAGTACCTAGAAATGTGGCGCAACATATACAAACACATGAATAGAAACACAACACAGGCGCACTCTACCAACTGCAATATGAAACTGAACATGCGCTTCCTCATCAACACTCAGCCACAACTTCCTCTTCTACACCCAAGCACATCTCACTCGCACATTTGCCCCCCAAGCTGCTATTCCGTCTTGGGAGCAGAATTTCGGTGCAGCGTTGCAGCCATATTACCAAGCCCACATCCTGCGCGTCTCTGCCTTGTGTTGCTGTCACAAGCAAGGGATTAAGAGCAGTTTAGCCAACCCAATGCTCTGTTTTCGAAATCAGTTCAACTGTAGCAACTTTCTCATTCTCACGAAAATTTAATTCATCCTCGAACTTAAATTTAAATCTCGGCACTAGGCTCGGGAAACGAAATACTCTCTACTATTCTAGCTGCTGTTGACCACAACTGCAGGCATTGCACTTTTCATTACAGTACCAGCAACAATACTGCATGTTTAGAGCATAAATTCAGCCTGCAAGAGTGATCATGCGTTAAGGCGCAGATGGCAAAGGTCGTACTGTTGGACAAACAACTTGAAAACACTTTCAATCCTCACTGAACTCGATCTTCATTCAAATCAATGAAGATCGAAGTTGTCACACGGCACCTTTCAAGTGCAATCGAGCCCGCGCTTGCTTGACTCGAAGCCGCTTCCTCAATCGCTCTCGAGTTTTCAAGCACATTCGAGACCATGCGTCGCCACCCTCGACGTCACCTAACGCACACGAAGGAAACTTTTCAATGGTCATTCAAAACGCCCGTGTGGCACCGGATGCTTCAATCCTTCTTGAAAGCCTCGATGCAGATTGAGTTCAATCGAAAGTGCTCGTGCGACAGAGGTAAACACACCGCTCCATACACACACAAGCACTGAATTCACGAAGCACCTAAACATTCAAGCCTTCTAAAAATTACGCATACCTTGGCCAACAGCAATGGTCAAAACAGTCAGCATGCGTTCAAAATCACTGCGAAAACAACAATCTGCCACCGGCAACTGACACACACGTGTAGCATGTAGCACGAACAAGCGCCATGGCACGAACATATGCGCATCACTAGCACCACCACCTGGCATCACAATAAAACTTGGCTGAAAAGGCTGATTGAACAAAAAAAAAATATCGTCACAAATGACGCAAAAAAATTATGTGATGTTATTTGACGTCATGTTTGGTCTAAGTTTTTCTTGCGTTTCTGGCTTCGTAGCCGAAACCGAAACTGATGATAGTTCTGCTAAAAAACAATAGTAGTTCGTTTTGCATTCAGTACAGTAAGCCCATAGAAGCATAAAGTGCATACCGTTTAAAGCAATCCTAAAGATGTTTCCGTACATATTTCCGCATCACTTTGCAAAAATAGCCACGTAGGAACTGGCCACAATGAAAGGGGGAGGAACGCTTCAGTTGCTCTCCCCCTAGTCAACTGGTGAATGAGATCTGCTTGATGTTTGAGCGCAACTACGAATATACTACCGCTTATCAAAGGGAAGGTAGCCACTGTTTGTTTTAATTCTTGCCACTTTCAGCTCAAGTAATGGAGTGATAGCCAGTCCATCGCTAGTGCCTTCGGGAAACTTTCACTGAGCCGCGACCACGACACTTCCATTCAATGTAAACAAACTGCGTGCTTTAGTTACTTTAGTGGACCGGCTGGTTTGTACGCTGCGCGTAGTGTGTCATGCGTGCGCTCGACAACAGCTAGACGATGGATATCAAGACAGTTCTCAGAAACACAGTCGGCGTGCGTCCGAGTTACATCAGGGCGATCGGCATCGATAAAGCGACATGTCTGGTAAGTATGGATGGTGTGGATAATGGATCTATGCAGTTAAGATTGCACATGTTGATGATCTGCGAATCGTAGAACGTACGGCGGTCAACTGTCGAGAGCACTCCCACCAAGTTACCTAACTGTACACGTTGTACAGATTTCCAGAGTAATCGCTTTTATTCACACTCCATAATACTGTTATTTAAATAATAAACAAAGGGGTGAAAAAAAAAAGGTGGGTTGGGGGGGGGGGGAATTTAAGCTCCGCCTTTAGGGAATGACGTGGCGGCGTTAATGACACCTTTCAGTGGATCCTCGTTCACATACTGTACATTGCATTTAACTGCTCGCTTAATCACTAATCTCTGAATAAGTATGTGCCTCTATTATCTCACGTATCTCACCATAATGAAATCTGATTATGAGACGCACACGCACATCTGTGCCTTGTAAAATATCAAACTCATTGGCAATAAAGTAAAAGTTCAGCTCAGTTGTGTGCATGAAACGCTGAGAGCGCCATTTTCCTGTACAGTGCAGCAGTCGACCGTGAAGCGGGCCGCGCAAAGTGTCAAAGCGATGGTCTATTGTGCGGTTGTGGGCTGTAATAGCCTAACGCAGACTAAAGTGCAAAAGGGGAAGTCGGGACAAGACGACTGTGGGTTTTTCAAAATACCGAAGTTACGCTTGCATGAATGCGACAAGACCGGGGGCGATTAGAATGTCGCAGACGAGAGTGGCTTGCACGTCAATAGACGCATTTACAAGAGTCCAGACAAATACCAAGTGTGTGCACGTAAAATGAACACGTGAAGCTAGATTCATGAGCTCCTGCAACAATCCATGCCTCAATGTACAACATTCGAGGTGCACGCATAAGCCACTCTCATCTGCGACGTTCCGATCGCTGGTCTTGTCGTATTCGTGCAAGCGTACCTTCGCTATTTTGAAAAACTCGCAGTCGTCTTGTTCAGACTTCACCTTTTGCACTTTAGTCTGCGTTCATCTATTACAGCCAACGATCGCACAGTAGACCATTGCTTTGACACTATTTGCGCGGCCCGCTCCACAGTAGACTTGTACAGCAAAATGGCGCTCTCAGCATTTCGTGCAAGCTCCCTATATCCTCGTCTATGAGCACTGTGGTTCCATAATTACTGACAGAAAGCAACTAGCCCGACGACATACCGTGCCTGAGGTGTTAGTCCAGCATTGTGCTGCGTACTGCTCCCCCTTGTGTTCTTGTCTTTTGTCGCATGGTCCAATCATGTTCAAATCACACGAACTAGGCCACATTGTTGCCCTGTTGCACTCATTAAAGCTGTTTTACAACAAAAGATTGAGTAAATGCTCATGAGGAACACTTCATATTCATTATAAGTACTAGGACTGATTTATGCGGCAATTTGATCACAAAAGCTCACAAATATTTCGCAAATCAATCAGCTGGTGCCGCTTGAGTGATAAATGACGAATAGAGTCCGACTGGCCAATTCTGACAGGTGAAGCTGTCGACCAATAGAAGCGAGACTGATTGACAGGCTTGTGACAGTTTTTTGTGATGTGATTGTTGCATATTTGGCCCCTGAACTCAAACTTTTATGTGGAATGACTATCTGAAATACTGTATATTTAAGTAATGATAGCGAGATAGCATACAAGGCTTTATTGGGTATCCTGGGTCCCACCTGTACTACGTGCTTTCCAATAGACACAATGAGATTAGCACGGTACAGTCTCAAGCCTCCAAAATAAGATAAGTTTATCAAAACTGAATTTATGGCCTTAATATATTTTTAAAAAGCCTTTTGAAATCATTTTGGTAAAGAATAGAAAAGGAAACCAGGAAAGGATAACATATTAATCAGTTTGAATCAGCACGCAATCATATCCTATGGAAGAACCTGAACAGCCTAATAACTTGCAAAAGAAAAAAACAACTTTACTTTCAACATAAGATATAAATCTTTAATGTGCCAGGATATAACTTATCAGCTTTAAGGAGTTTTTGTTCACCTTTCTAGAAGAATGATTGTACAGGATAATCATAACGAAGTTCCTTATGTAGGGGATCCTTTATATGTTAGCCATGTTGATGACTACGAGATAATAGTGACTTTCAAAAAACTTAAAGGGACACTAAAGAACGTTTTAAAGGAGTGTGAACACCAAATTTTTGGGTTGAAGTTTTATTTTTTATAATGATGCGTCAGGCATACATGTACAAATGTAACCCCTGCTGCACTGGTGCAGTGGTTAGTGTACTTAACTGCAATGCTTAAGGATGCGGGATCGAATCCCGGCGGCTGCCACTTTTTCATGAAGGTGAAAAACAATGTGCCGTGTGCTGTGTGATGTCAGTGCACGTTAAAGAACCCCAGGTGATCTCTTATAGCCTGAGTCGCTTTGGGACGGTAAACCCCATAAACCGAACCATGCTCACATATAACCTTATGATATTTGCCTATGACAGCAAAATAATTCATAATCGAATTTCTTCTCTCACCTGTTTTGATTTCAATAGCCATGCGATGTCCGAGACGTCAAAATAAAGCCTAGGTGGTATGAGAGATGAAAAAACAGCGATAGAATCGTTTTTCTGTCATATTAATTCACAGCAACACTAAAGCTGTCCTGCCTCAATAACCAGAATCACAATAAGTTAAGAGCAATTGTATCGCTGCATTCTTTTTCATTCCTTACGTGACCTTAACTTGTCTTTGCTGTTGCCGCCATCCCTTGGCTGTTGAAACTGAAACCAAAATAAATGAGAGAAAAAAAAGTACAATATTACATTATTTAGCGGTTTTAGGCGAAAACCACATGGGGATCTTCATACAGTAATGTTTTACGCATTATTAACAAGAAGAAAAGTGGAACCAAAATTTAGCGTCTATACTTTCTTAAATGTTTTGTTTTTATGTTTGTTTTTGACAGGGTTTTAGCCACAAACAACACAGTCACAAGTTAAGCTCGTGAAAATAAAAATACGCAAGCACTGTTTCCTTTTGCAAGGCCCAACCTATTCACTCTGTGGTGGCCAATGAAAACAGTGTAATCTGTGAAGTTACCAAAATATTTATTACTATTTTTAGATGTGACTTAAGTAATGCTTTGACAAAACCGCTACATATTTCTAGTTCAGAGAAGGCATCATTGAAACCAGCCCAAAGCTGTACGGATTATGTTCTCTAGATCACTGCTCATATTACTGCACCGACAGCAAAGTAGCAAGCTGCCATGCAACCGCCTCAAAAGGCACTCCGCATTTTGGTTGACTCCTCCTACAATCTGGAGTGATTTAAAAAATAAAAAGGTGGGAACTGGGGTGTTAATTTGATTTTAATAGCAAAATCACCAGCACAGTAATCATTTGAAGTTTATAAGAATACTTGGAGAGTGTACATAGTTTCTGCAATCAAAAGATGAGCTCAAAATTCTGTTTAATGCATCTTCGATAGTACAACAGCATGTGAGTTTGGTAGCTTAAATATTAAGCCTATTGTTTGTCGCTCATTTAATCTTTATTCTATGTTGCACATAATAACCTATGCATCTTTATAGCTCTGCATGTATAAATTCGCCAGAGTCAAGTCAAGTAAGCCTGTCAAGTAAAATACCAGTTTTTGGGTTCATGTATGGGTTCATGAATGGGTTCATGTGGGGTAAAGTAGGCGGCAGAATGGGTTAACTCCCTTGCAGGGGGTAGTTTAACTTGCGACTAGGAGAGTCAGCGAAATTCAGGGCTTTCTAGTCCTCACTCCTCAGCTATAAGAAATAATAAGCGAATCTCTCGACTGTAAAAGTGAATGGAATCAAACACAAAATGAAGGTTTCACAATAAGTGCAAATCTCGATGCTAGGTGCCACTGCTATACTTACTCGCTAGGAGCGAGTTCATGTAGACACCAAACAGGTTGAGTAAGGTTGACCTTGCCTACTTAATGCTCACTCAACCCAGTGTTGTCAAGTTCATGTATACAGGACTTAATGCAGTGTTCCCACATCATAAAGACGGTTGCAATGCTAAATGCAAACCGCCATAATGCTCTCAGTTAAACTGGTCTCTTATAAGCGCTCAAATTTGGCGCACAAATATTGTACGACCATCTGTAATTTTCAATACCATATTTGCATGTTGCACGCGTACCCTGTTCGATTACAATTTTTGCAGTCTAGGTGTGTCAGTCAAGCAGCTTTTATGTTGACGATGATGATGATGATCTATTATGTAGCTGATGCTGGTGGCGCCATCTTGTGCATATCTACTGAGTGATTGTTTTACCTTGAAGCTGCAATGATTAGTGGGCGCGTACGTCAGCATTATTGAACAGTTAGTTTGAAGATGATTTCTCAATTGCTCCAACAATGCTGAGAGCAGAAAACGTTTGCACGATTTACTGCCACAGTTCAACAAGTTTGGTTCGTGCCTGCCAAAATAAAATGATGTAATCGTTTCGTGAGTGTGCATTAGATGGCAACACCTGTATCAGTCATGCGAAAGCTGCTTGGTTTTGAATCGTCAGTGTTGCTGACATGGCAATTTTTAATAATTTCTGAACAAATCCGGTAAATGATATGATCCAACCATCCTGCTGAAAGTTATAGATAGCCATGTGCCATCTGTGGGCCAAATTTTGGCACGAATAAGTGAGACGCTCAATCAAGAGAAGCATTCTGCAGGGTGCATTTAGCATTCCTTCTGTCATACATAAGTTGGGCATTTTTGGTGGTTGCTATAAAAGATAAGAACAGTTTTAACAATTATAGACTGACATAGCATTGCTAATGTTTTCAAAGATAAAGGGAAAGGGTATACATAGATGTTTGGCTTCCCTAAAATTTTATGATCATCGCATATTAACCCCTTAAGGGCCAAATAAATAAAAAAATTATGTTCCCAATTTTATGTTGCCACATTTTTTTATTACGTTAAATGCTTCAGTAACATGTTTGACACACAAAAAAAATCAGAGAAACAATTTCTGGCAGATAATTACATTTTATTAGTCATTACCTGCCCCCTTGTGCAATACTCCATACCTTACAACTTTGAGGAGCATTGAGAAATAAAATAATAAATTCTGCCTTTCGCTTCTGACTCGCTGTCGGTATAAATGTCGTCCCTATCCTCTTCACTTGAAGAACAAAAAACGGAATCGTCATCACTTGCACTATCATCTGGCGCAGAATAATCTCCCGCACCAAATCCACGCACGCATGATGCCATGTTTTAGAAAACGTGGGAAACGGGATGCAGGAGTTCCACCATCTAGTGTTCAAAAATGCGTTCAAGAAAAACGCCAAAGATGGGACCCATGCTGCCATCTATGTTTTATGTGGTAAAGTTCTGTTTCAAGAGCTGGGCTCGCCAAAAGCACCTTGTAATATTGCGGAAAAGCTATGACGACCTCAGCTCGTCATAAGCAAAAAAAGGGCCGATCGCTTGTGACGAGCTGAGCTCATAAGCCCTTAAGGGGTTAATTGATTTAAAGTTTGATTTTTGAAAACACTTATTAATGGAACTTACAATTGCTACAGAAGAAAAATACAGATTCAAAAAAGTTTCAAAGAAACAGGATAATGGTTGGTATCTTCATAGATATCGCCATGGCATTTGGCGTGATAAACTATAACTCTATTTCGAAAGTATTATTATTATGCCATATTAGGGCATGCTACATCACTCTTGAAACCATATTTCAGCACCAAAAACAAGCAGTATCCTTTTTTGAAGACCTATCAATCTTCAGCAGCATTCCACAAGGAAATATTTTAGGTCTGTTTCACGTAAAAATATGTATTGATGCTCTGGTCCATATTGCATAACTTGTAAGCTTTATGTTGCTCGTGGATAACGCAAGCTGGTTTATAACAGCAGTAACATTGACAGTTTCAATGAATTTAACCATTCACATAAGAGCACAATTAGACTCATAAGCTCAAAAAATTTCAGTTAATTTTATTAAGATGGAACCTATCTATTTCAGAGCTAAGTTCATCGAACAAATGCTTGAACAAATGAGGAACAAATGCTTTAGGTCTCTTCCATTGGAAGTTTCGTTTCATTTAAAACATCACATACTATTTTAAGCGGAAAGATGTGCCGGTATGATTACGTCAGTGTAGAAACATACGCGTGTGGCCGCAATCAGTCGAGATACAAATCAGCAAATCAAGATTATAGGGGCTTACAGCAATACAAAATTGTCTCATATTTCGAGTATTTTCAATTGCAATTGTCGTTCACTACTAACTTGTGTAAAAATTACAATATAGCAATCTTTGTTTCATTCTTGCCTAAATACCAACATATTTAATTATTCATTTATTTATTTATTTATTTATTATACACTTAAGGTACATGGTACATTATAGAGAAGAGGAGAAAATAGCAGAGGCAAATTACACAAACTTGAATAAAGATATATAAAAAGTAGAAATACAAAAATTCAAAACAACTAAAAAGGCAAACACAACAAGTCTCTATCTGGGGTTTAACAGTGAAGGAATAGCTGTGAAACCTCCACATAATACAAGGAAGCTTTTTATATGTAATGAAAATTTTTTTTGAAATATAAAATAAACCGTCTATACACCATGTCGTATTTACAGATGAGGACAATTTTTAAATGTGTGCATTCTTTGAGCACTGGTGATTCGCAGAAGTGAGAACAACCATATGAAACCTGGAACTGAAATTCTTAAAAACTTCAAGAAACGCTGAAAGACAATATTTGCGGCAATATTCTAATGCAGCAAGTTCAGAGATGGCCTGTGTGAGTGTTCAAGTTTAAGAGGTCTGCATGTTCCCTGTAATTTAGAGATAATTTTTTTTAAATGTTCCTGCCGACCGCTTGCAACCAAAGTGGAGCGACACCTCACTGCATGTTATTAGCCACCGCTTGCCGTTCATGTCAACTTTTCTTTTTGGGTGCATCCAAGCGACACGGATTTGATTGGGTGTAGTAATGTGTTAAGGCAAACTTTTTCTCTGAAGTAAGCTAGCTCTCAAATTTTTGCCTTGCGGAGATGACTGACTGATTACCGATTCTTCATGCACGTTTCCTAGTTTCAGTAAATAGCTTTTCATGGCCCTCTCAATGCATACTGAACGACATGTCACGTATAGCCTGCACACATTAAAAAGTAAGCTGCCTGCCCGTTCATTTTTTCCCAATTAAGCATCTTGCATCCAGAATGAAACTTTTATTTTTTTTTTATTCAGCATCATCCTGATACTAGGATGTTTTATGATAAAAAAAAATAGTTGACATTCTTTCGCAAGAAAATGTGCACATCCTGCCAAACTTGCTTTCCCTTTCATATGCTTTTTCTTTTATTTTCCCGCTTTTTTTTTTCACGCACACAAAATTTCTCTTGTGTACATTACTGTCATGCAATTTTGATTTGTGACCCTGCAGTGTTTATGAACGCTTTATTGTTTATTTTAGTATGCTCTGATTGAAATCCTGTTCGTGCTTATATTTTGACCACTAATATGCCATTGCCCACGTGGGAGGGAGCCCAAGACTCTGTCAAGCTGCCACAAAACAGCTTTTACTTTAGGTCCTCACTCACTTAAATATTGATGGCAAATACCTCGCCATGGTGGTGCAGTGGTTAGGTCACTTGACTGCTGTGCCCAAGGATGCAGGATTGAGTCCCAGTCACGACGGCCACTTTTCGGTGGAGGAGAAAGTCAGTGTGCGGTAAGGAACCCCATGTAGTTGAAATTTCCAGAGCCCTCCACTACAATGTCTCTCATGGCCTGAGTCGCTTTGGGACGTTCAACCCTATAAACTAAACCAAACCATTGATGTCAAATAAAACTTATGTTATGACATTCTTGCCATGACATGCTTGTTAAACTTTATGCCGAAACACTCTCAACTCCGTTTTCCTCATTCTCTCTCACCTGATAATGCAAGGTTTACAAGGAATGGCTGAGCGCGCTGCTGAGAGAGAGGAGTGTCCCCGAGCTCTTTGTGCATCGAGAAGACCTGACCGACGCGGAATGCGCTGTGCTGATGCACGAATCACCTTCGACCCTTGCCAAGGACTTCACCTTTGTCACTGTCATCAGAATAGCAAAGATGGAAAACAGGCAAGTACTGTACTGTGATACTTCGGCCAGAATTTCGTTGGTGAGGATGGGGCTAGACAAACTATCTGGTGCGTAGCGGTGCGGCCCTTTTCACGTTCATTCAGTAGTAAGAAACTTTCGTCGTTAAAATTTAAAGTTGAAATTGCAGTATTTCTTTATAGGGGAGTTAATTTTTTTCAATGTTTCTTGCCACCATTTGCAGCAGAGATGGAACTGAGATTGTTATGGACTTTGTGATTGCTTTTTTAAAATGGTTTCGCCGCTGTGGTTTAATGGTTAGAGCGTTCTACTGCTGAGGCCAAGCTATTTTTCAGCGGCAGGGAAAACTAAGACGTTCATGCACTGTACAGTGTCTGTGCACGTTAAAAAATCCCAGGTGGCTGAAGTTTCTGAAGTCCTCTCCAGGCATTAAACCTCATAAATCAAACCTAACCAAACCAGACTAAAAAAAATTTCTTAAAATTGACAGCGGCGCGGTCCAACCTTGGATGCCTGCCTTAGATAAGTAACCAATCACTATGGTTGCAGTGTGCTTGTGTGATGGCTGCTGTACGGAATAGTATTTCATTTTTTATTTTTTTCAGAGAATGTAGTCTCTCTATAATTACAGCCTAGTAAACAAAAAATCAATGTTGGCCTACTTTAATTTTTTCTTAGTATGTTTTAGGCTTAAGCCCATGCATGGGCACAGTAACTGTGGGGGTCTGGGCTTATCGTAGAGCTAAAGTGTCTCTTTGCTGCTTTATGGAGATCATAAGGTTCCGCTTCGGTGCATTTAGATCCTTTCCTTGAAATGGTATTTAAAACTGTAAGAAGTTTTCATATGTTTTCAATCAATATCTGGCATGGTGCTTTGTTTAAACCCACAGCTTGCCACCCTAACGAATTTTTTCATTAAATGTGACATGCCAGGCTTTTGTCTGGACTTGAAAGGGTCAAACGTTTCGCTACATATGCTTAACTGGCTGCAGTGCTTTGAAATCTTGAAACTTCAAACTAGCCTAATTTAGGCTGGCAGCTTATCTGAACTTATCTTGTCAGTATGAAGTGCATAAAAGGTTGTTGCTTAACGCTTTGCATATTTAAAGAATCTTTTGGCCCTGATCGTATTCGAATTACAAAAACTTGACTGAACTTATAACTGTCACACAGTTGACAGGGCTGGTATGCAATCATTAGTGGTCAGTGAAAGATTGTCCGACCGTCTTTTGAACAGAATAGTGAAGGCGTTCGTTACTCATTCCACACTGAGCACTGGCATCTTTGTACTGCAAATCTGAGACTACAAAAAACCTGCACGCGCGTAAAAATTTTTTTTTTTGCCCGGTCAAGTTCTACTATTGGGGAGATAGACAGGAGTGCACATGGAGTAAGTTGCATGAAAATGATTGTTTCAAGATAGGGTGCAAGTCTTTGTCATGCTGACTTCTTTACGATGCCCATGCAGGTACGTGTCTCTTCGTCTGAAGGAGCCCTGGACTCGATCTCACGACTTGGGCTACTTGGAGCTCATCCGCTACGTCTCTGAGACCAACTACCGCAACATCTGGAAAGAAGCCAACAGCTCCATTTCCAAGACGGCAGACAAGCAGGATGAGAACTTTGTCAAGCTCAAGCCGTTTAAGGTGTGTCGCCATTCTTGAAATGCCAAGTTTTTAAAGAACAAATCACATTTTTTAACATTGTTTTTTTCAAACAAACAACCTGGTACCTTTTGCAAAAGAATCATGATCCCATCTTGTGGCAGTCTAAAGGTGCAGGCAAAATTGTTACCTTTACTGCCGTAACTGAAACTGAAACTCTTCTGTTTCACATTCTTCAATTCCTTTTGATTGTACTTCAACTATTCGCAAGTGTAATACTTCATTTTCCTCATCACTCTTACGTGTTCAATTATGCCGTTTACTAGAGTAATTGTACCATCACGGCCATAGGCTTGGAGAACGAAGAGGACAAAGCGCAATGCTTGCTTGAAGTATGGTCACGCCCATGCGTCACAGATAAGGTGGCGTGGCACTTGCGCCTCTGACGGATGGTGCCGGGGGTAGTGCTTAGAGCGCGGGTTTTACAAAAGAGGCGAGAGACCCAAAATTTATTGAACCACAGCACTGAGCGTAATCGAGGGTAATTACTCACCTGTTTTTGTATGTCAGCCAACACCGGTAAAATTGCACCACAGAAGCCATCTTTACGTCTCAAAAAAGGCGACCGTTAAAAACGAATAGCGGGCTTACTTGAAACACATGCATACGCGTACATGCACGTGTGTTGTAATGAGCCCCACGCACGCAGAGCTGTTGCGTGAGTTGTGCACAGCAGGGAATCGATGCTGGAGGTGACGGCTAATCGCTGTAACAATTCTTCTCATTCTCTGATTTTATTCCATTCACATCACCCCTTGCACCATCCGGTAGTTCGTCATAAAGGGAGTCCGCTGCATTTTTGTGGTACTCAGTCTGCCTTACTTTCCGGTCTATTGCTTGGGAGCTCATAGTTTAACTGCAAGAACTAAATTCCATAAAGAAATCCCCGTGATAAATTTTCAGGATGCAAAGCACATATTGGCCCATTCACTGATAAAGCACTGCTGAGCAGAATTGATTGGCCTTCCCTTTTTGTAACGCAGTTATAACAGCTGTTGCATGTTTGTTTGGAAAGGCAGGAAAAATTTCCCTTTTTTGCCTTATTATCTTAGGACTACAACAGTGCTGTTCGAGAGATAATCTCCCGTCTGTACGGCTGTCCGATCATCAAGACGAGTGGAGGTGGCCCTGAAGAGGATCCAGAAAGTAAGCGCTTGTTTCTATTGAACCGGAAAAAGAACTATTTAGCGAATCTGTTATATCTTGCCGCAATTAATTTAGAGAAATCTCATGAGACCGCTGAGTGTGTTATTTCCCATTTTGGCACATTATTCTCCTAGTGAGAGAACCAATTATACACGAGCATGTCTTTTGTTAAAGCAGCTTTAAACCTCATGTGAATTCAGCCTTGTATGAACGTTTGCTTTTAATAAAGAGTATCCTAAGTACACAGTGCTCTGTGACGGGAGCTCGCTCTTTAGAAAGAAAAGGTACAAATGTCAGATGTCCTTGACAACTCACTGTACAGCTTGGAATATAGGAAACAACTTTATTTCCCAAGGTTGCAGGATCGAATCCCGGCTGAGGCGGCCGATTCTCGGTGGAGGCGAAAAGGTGCCCGTGTGCTGTGCGATGTCAGTGCACGTTAAAGAACCCCAGGTGGTCGAAATTTCCGGAGCCCTCCTCTACGGCGTCTCTTGTAGTCTGTGTCTTTGGGACGTTAAACTCTATAAACCAAAGCAAACCATTACATCTCATGTTGCATAGACATGGTAAATCTTCGAAAAGACAATTGCATATCCCTTACTAGTATAGTTTGTGTTTAATTTGCAGCCTGTTGTGTCCAACATATGCATAAGGGTCAAGCTCACCTATAGCAATATCAAAGTGTCACGACAATACCATTGTTATAACCAGATTAAGCAAAAGAAACAAAAACAAAGAAAACATTACAAGCTTGAGAAATTTTATTGAGAGGGAAGAAGCTCACACTTTTCACTGAATCCCGGGCAGAAACCTGTAATCAGTCAACTCTGACTGCCTGACAGCAACCTTCTTGACATCTCTCTGCAAGGCATCCGGTGCGGTTGCATTAGTATTTGTGAGTCCTTTTTTTTTTATGTTAGGCTTAGCACTCAGTGACCAGACTTAATTGCTACAACTGATAGTCTACCTTGACAGCATTGCTGTATGCAATGTGTTCTACCATAGAATACATGGTAAAGCCTACTGTGCCGCGGTTGTTCATTGTTATACCGGATACATTGTTCAAAACGATATTGGTATAAGTGGGTTTGACGGTAATATTATTGTATCGAAAGCTACATTGGCCAGGAACAAGGAGTTTCGCGTGGCAGGAGGCACAGAGCGGTTGCCTAGCAACCGCCACAGCTGGCGGACGCCGCGCCATCTGGCAATCAAGAGGCAACCAGAAGAGGAAGATGTCTCGTCTTTAATGCAACCACAACATAGCTAGACATAGTCAGTAGCGCATCTTAATTCTTCTCAAGCGTGAGGATGATAGTACTAGTGATAATGATAGGGCTAGTCAGCGGCACATTTTGGGTGAGCGTGTACTCAGCATTGGACAGGATTGGATTGGACTAGATTAGATTGGACTCGATTGGACTGGTTTGGATTGGGCAGGTTTGGATTGATTTGTATTTCACTGGAGTGAACTGTACTTGATTGGACTGGATTTATTTGGATTGGATTAGATTACACTGGATTGGATGGAAGTAGGATTGGAAAGGAGTAAGCAGCCCAGCGCCAGGCACATATGCTTTCGCTACGTATATCCTGGCCTGACTGAGCTAAACCACGGCCAATTTATGAGACCTCATCATAGATGAATTTGGAGAGCACCTGCTTACACTAGCGAAGTGTACTTTCATTGCACTAGGCTAAGTGTGTCCATAGCTTCAAGGTGTCTAGTATGTATCAGCATGGGTGGTCATTCCTCTTTTGGTGAGCTGTTTAGACCGCTTTAAAGGAGGACGCACAACATTTTTTTGTTGCTGTTGGTATACAGTGTTTGTATACGCGTGTTTGTCTGTTCTGCATCCCCTCGTTTTTCGCAAATTCAGGCTACACACAAATAAATTTTTGTTTCCTTTGTTCAAATTCTCTTCTTCCGTCGACCCCGCATCTGTGGAGCAGGTGAAGAGGAGCAGGCGCCACTGCACCCACACCTCGTTCCCGCGCTCTGTGCGCTCGAGACGCCGGCCGAGTTTCTCCTTTTCCTGGAGTTTCGCGAGTACAGCATCGAGCACTGCGGCATGTTCAGCACATCCGCGCTGGTCGGCTCGCGGCTGCTGTTCGTCGTGTACCAGCTCCTGCGAGTCCTCCGCTACCTGCACGACCTGGGCCTCCCTGTAGGTCCCCTGACACTTGCGTGAGTCATCGGGCCTCCTTCCTCTGCCATTTTGTTACTATTCTGTTCTTGTCACAATGTCACGATGGGTAAAGTAGCATATCCATTGTGATGTACAATCGTGACAGGTCGAGGAATTTAGCGGGATGTTATTGGGGGTAAAATAGTGCCTGTTTATAGACCGTTCTAGACCAGTTCGGACATTCTCGTTTATTTTCGGGACGTGACGAGCCCTGCACATAGCCTTTGGTCTTTGACAGTGACCTGAGCTTGGACCATCGCTTCTGGCTGCAAGTGACACCGCCCTGGTGGCTGGCACTGCAGGCTGACTCATGGGAGGAGTCGTCGCTCACGGGACAGCTGCCGGCGAGAAGTGCAGGCTCACGGAGGGTGTCACGCATGACGGCTGTCCCCTCGACATCCGCCCAGGAAGAGATTGTCGTCCAGCAACCTCTTCCACCGTTGAACGAGCTCGTCGACAGTTGGGTCAGGGGCAAAATGAGCAACTTTGACTACCTCATGGCACTAAACCAGGTCTGCGAGCAATGATGGCTGTCATGTTCATGTTCATGTCCTGTTCATATCCGAAATGTTTCCAGTAGTTGTAGGGGAGGCACACTGTTGAGAGCTGTAGCTGGTTTATATACAGTAGAATCTCGTTGATATGATTCCCACGGGCTCCGACAATAAAAGCGTATTATCTGAAAATCGTATTATCCAAAACGGACTCCAAAAGATCGCGAATAATACATGCTTGGCACAGAACTTGCTTTTATTAAAGCACGTTAAAATAATCCGTCACTTTGCGTTGCACTTTTGCTTTTCGAGGTCCTGAAGAAAGCTTTTTTGGAACTCGTAGAAACGAGTAGCAGTTTCCTCACTCAGCTCCGCAGACGCGACAAAGCCACGAAGCCCGTCCAAAGCTTGGAGTGCACCGTCAGTATTTAATGGCCGACGATCGCCGCTGCAATCTCCGGCGTCTTGGTTGTCATCGTCGTCGCTCTCCTCTTCAGCGGTAACATCTGCAATGATGTCTTGGACGGTGCGCAATTCGCATGTTGCCAGTTGGTCGTCCGCCGATACAAACTCTTCCGGAGACACGCCGACATCGAGGTCACCCCAGTCTGGGATGTCAATCTTTGCGCTGTCAGCTCCATGTTCCTCCGTATCGCCAGATGCACAAAAAAAAGCCACACTTCTTGAAGCAGTTGTCGATGGTGTCGGGTTTGACGCGATCCCATGACATCGCTAGAAAATGAATGGCATCAAGAAGATCCACCTTCAAGCTGGCATCTTTCCGGTCAATCTTGGCCAAAAAGCGTCTGACCAACAAGCTCCTAAAGTGAAATTTCACGTTTCTAATGATTCCTGCATCTAGGGGCTGCAAGTGGCTGGTGCAGTTGGGCGGCAGGAAAATTACTCTGACGTTTTGCAGCCACGAAGTATCGACAGGGTGCGCGGCACAATTGTCGAGAAATAGAAGAATTCTACGGTTCTCGGCACGCATCCGGGCATCCAGATGGGTGAGGAACTCTGTGAAAAGGGCTCCGGTCATCCATGCCTTCCTATTCGCTTTGTAAACGACAGGAAGGCGTGGGTTACGCGAGAAGCAGCGTGGCTTCCAGAACTTGCCAATGACGGTAGGCTTGAGCTTCTCGGTTCCATCAGCATTGCAGCACAACAATACGGTGACTCTTTCTTTGCTTTTTTTTTCCACCTTGACACGTCTCACCTTTCATACTGAGACTTTTTTCGGGCTGGAGGTTGATGAACAACCCAGCTTCATCTGCGTTGAACACGTCCCTTGACTGGTATTGAGCAATCACCGCCGGCAGAGTCAAAAGCCAGTTGGAGACCTGATCTTGGTCGGCAGACTTCCCTTCGCCGGAAACGGTTTTATACGACAGGCCATGTCGTGTTTTAAAACGATGGAGCCACCCGCCCGAAGCTTTAAAATCTTCAATGCCCAACGAGAGTGCAATCTCATCAGCTTTCTCTCGAACAACTGTCCCGTCCACGTTCACGCCCGCCGCCCTTACTTCCCTGAACCACGCCAGTAGAACCTCTTCCATCTTGCCATGCTGGGCGCCCCTGTTTGCTTCACGCCGGCGCCGAAGACTTGAATGTTTTTCCGAATTTCTTCTCGCTTGCCGACGATCGTGTTCAGCGTGGAGACAGGCAAACAAAGTTCGCGTGCCAGGTCGACACGTTTCTTCTGCGGATTGTCGTCGACTTTTACGAGAATATCAAGTTTTTCTTTCAGCGATAACGCTTCCTAGACATGGTGAAGCGCACGGGTGAAACACGGCACCAAAACAAAAACGATAAGTGCGAAGTGCAAGCTGAACGCTCGGAAAACCAAAATGGCAACGAGAAATGGCAAACACAAAGCCAACAAAGCCTACAGCATCGTCAATGCATGCGCCAATCACTGCTTCTTGGTCACGTGATTTTACCGTGATTACTATGTCTTAGGATAGATGGCGCTAAAAACCTTCGGTGCGTAAAGCCCCTCTATCTGCAAAGTAGCTAAACTCTCCTCCCTTCGGCTGCTTTCCTCCTCAATTCTCCTCTGATTTCACTCTCCCACCGGCGGGAGCGCTGCGCATGCACGCTGAACCTGCCTCCGCTTGAAGGGCGCCGTGGAAGGGTCACTGATAGTGAATGGCGGGGGCTTTTGTGCTGCCTTTTAAAGCGTTCTTTTAAATCTGTTTTGCACAGGTAAATAATAATCGATTTGAAAATGTTATGTTTGGTTTTAGCGGCACATAATGTTCGCAATAGCAAAGAAGGAAGAAGACACGCTTAAAACGGCAAGAAATGTTTGCATTCAGCATCGCGCTCGGGTACTCTGAAGCATCAAGAATGGGAAATAAACTGAGCAGGCAATTATGGTGTCATCTGTGTTGGGTGAGAGATAGATGACCTTGAATGAGAGCCAATGCCCCCTTCAGAAATCTTCTGCATCTTTGCGCGTGAGCGGCAAACCGGCGAATTCTGACATCGATCGCTTCTGGATAACCTATAAGCAAAAGCGTCAATTGTTGTATGCTTTCATTTTCAAATCGCATCTGTAAGAAAATGATGAAGCAGTGTTCCTACAGCTGCTAATCAGAGGCAGTGTAGGTGAAAAAAGTGGCTTTTCTTTCTTCGCAAAATCAATTGATCAGCAAAGTGACTCACACAAAATAGGGTCTTATTTTATTGGCACAATACTGGTTTGCTTTAAAGGTCGTAAGATGTGGCACATACAAAATACGAAGTCCCAAATACAGAAGAAATGTAGCGATAAACACTGTTGCACATTGGAACCAAGTAGCATCTTTGATTTTACTGACACAGCACTGGTCGCTTTGAAAAGGGTCCTAAGACTGGCGCAGGCACATTAATTCAAAACACACATTTTCAAATAAAAATAAATGCACAGACGAACACTGTTAGACAGTTGGAAGATGCTGAGAACCCTTAACGAAATGAAAAGATATGAAAACGAAGCGCAAGCAAATAATTTTCGTACAAAAAGTTTTCACACACGCTGCAATCCAATTTTAATTTCGATGATTATAAGCTTCAGATATGCACGAGAATATCTTTAAAAAATGCAAGCAGTTACCAGAAATTTTGAACAATTTACAGATTCATTCAGGCGACAGGCAAAATATTAATTGTACGCAGATTTTCAAACCACAACTTTTACAAATGTTTCAAATTAATAAAACATGAAATTATGAATGCATACTGTCACCGAATCTGAGCTGCAGTGACCCGCATGCCTACGCTTTTGCTACCGCATTTACTGCTAGTCACTGGAGATATTTTGGAGGCTTCATCTCGGACAAAAATCTGGATCCGTACTTTCACGAAAACACTCTCAATCTCTTTTACAACATCGTGGCGGGCTGGGAAGCAAGATACCAATGAAATGCTATCTTTTATCCGGGCCTGCAGTTGTGCAGTGCTGATTGAATTTTTGAGGAGACCCTCTCTGTTACTACGGAAAAAGTTCTCAGCAATTTTTAGTTTCGATTACGGCTGGCGATGGGTTCGTCAGTGACACGTGAGACTGTGAAAAGTTCAGCTCAATTAACCTTGCTGGTGCCGTGTTGGTAATCAGCGAAGCGCGGCAGTCGTTCTGTTCTATTATTCTATGTTCTTTTTCTGTTCTACTTGAACACTGAAACGCGCAGCAGCACGGCATCGCGTGCACGAAACTGCACGCGCGCAAGCCACAGGAACGGTACGATGAGGCAGTTTAATGGCGGCAGCGAGAAAATAAAAAACAAGAACAACAAGATTTTGCGTGCGCTGATGACGTATGGTGACGTGTTTGTCACGTCAGGGGGCCCGGCAGCCAACGACAAACCAGAAAACCCGCCCTCACTCTCTCTTTGGAGAGGGGAGCGTAGAGCAGCAAGGAGGAAAGCGCCGGGTGTGGGAAACGGCGGCAAAGATCTTACAATTTCGCTACTTTCCAGAGATAGAGGGGCTTTATCGGTGCGCTTCGGCGCTTTTGTTGTGCGAGCTTGGGAAAATGGCTCCCAGAGGCCGCCACACTGCTGCAGACGCTGTGCTGAGGCACGGCCGGACTCGAGCCGAGCCGAGCCAGGCCAAGCCTCGAGCATACGAAGCGCATGTCGTCGCGTGTTCAGTCCGCCGTGCCTGTAGTTTCGCTCGATGCGATAATTTCAGTAGCTCTGCCCACCCTCTGCAAAGGACTGGCTCTGATGTCATCATCATAGTTGGAGAGATGTGATTCCTACACGTGTCTAGCAAAGGTCATGTCCAACATCGAAAATCGGCCACGAGCGCTAGGGGAGTTACGACCACTGCAGCTACTGTCAGATCCCGCTAGGACACTTTTGCTGCCTCCTGGCGCGAAAATCGAAACTGCGCGAGATTTACGGAAGACATTTCCACGATCGTATTATCCAAACCGACGTGGAAATACGATCGTATTAGCCGTACAAAAATGCATTACCTCTATAGGGCATCGGCCGGGAACGAAAAAAAAAACTTATTATGCCGAAAAGCGTATTTAGCCGAATCGTATCAACGAGATTTCACTGTATGTGTATATAAACAAAAAGCTAAAAAAGAGAAGTGATTATATTTTGGTTTCCGTATATAGTATAGTAGTGCATTGTTTTGTGTCGTTAAGATGGGGCATTGGCACATTGAACTGCACACTCGTGATTAAACCTGTGTCCGTGATCTACGCAGGCAAAGGCATTCCATGACTAGTTCACATAGCTACAAGAAATTTATGGAATTTTTCACTTAATATGTACACAGCCAAGTGATGGAACTTTTGCTGTAGCATTGCTAATTTGTATAATTAGTAATTACTTGTCCCATCTTTCGTGTGCATTTCGTGTACTTCGATTACCTGT
Organism: Amblyomma maculatum; assembly: GCF_055883805.1. Classification (NCBI taxonomy): domain Eukaryota; kingdom Metazoa; phylum Arthropoda; class Arachnida; order Ixodida; family Ixodidae; genus Amblyomma; species Amblyomma maculatum. Next base: position 42,709,557 of record NC_139354.1, on the reverse strand, counting down.
AATGCTAGACGTCATGTGGGATGTCTAGCGTTGCAAAATATTTCATCCTATGCAATCACTTACATGTTAACTTATCGACTAGATTCTGTGTTCTTACACTAAGGGTTTGTGGCGCCATCGTGGCAATTAATAATTTTGCATGCGCATAAGATATCAACCCAGAAACTTAACCTGAAAGAGTTAAAAGTGAAATGTTTTTTCTTTAGCATTAACTGCTGTTCAACAGGGCTTCCTTGTTCTGAGCAATGTGTAGTATAATTTGTGAATTAAATTCTTGAGAAAGCTGAGGGCGGTGAGCAAGGGCAGTGAGCAAGCAGTTGAGTGAAGGGGTGAGGCGAAATATGCAAGCTTGACAGTTAAAAAATTCTGATCATCTCTCAATTTGATCCTGATTCGGATTTGTTGTCGGAAGCAGCTGTGCGGCCGGACCGGAGCCAATCCACAGCACCACCCCGTGCTGCCGTGGGTGCGGGACCTGTCGCAAGTGGAAGGTGGCTGGCGAGACCTGAGCCGGTCCAAGTTGCGCCTCACCCGCGGCGACGACCAGCTGGATGCAACGTACAATTCGGCCACGCAGACGCAGTCCGGATCGCAACCCCAGGGGTACCTGCCCGTGGACCGGATGGTTCAGGTGGGCGCGGTCGTGTCTGCATGCAGAAACACTGGAACCAGATACCATTGCCACTTCTGGTTCCAGTGTTACCACCAGTAAGATGACTCGAGGTCAGGGAGATAGGGACACTTTCAATAACGACGCGAACTCTAAATGCGGGCTCCGACTATATTGAACGTAACACTGAATTGTGACAAGAGCGCTGCAACAATATGGTCAAGTCTGTTAGTTTGTTAATATTTGGGGGACGGAAAATTTGACCGGACTCTGTGGCGATTAGATCGGGGAGGCCTTGTTGTGAGTGGCATGCAAGTGTTAGTTTGAGAAAAAATAGGACATTTGAATTAACACTTTTAAATGTCCATTTCGTTTCCATACAGAAGAAATATTTTTCCATCCAAATAGCATATTCAGGCCTTAAGGAAGACAGTTATTTTTCCAGTGGAAAATAATAATAGCTGTTCATTTGTTTGTGTGGACATGCAAAATTTCATACCAAGTGTCTTACCGCGTTTACTTGCGTAGTGAACCCGCGCACGTTATGACTCCCTCTTGTACATACACAGGCTCTTGTCATTTAAAATTTACTTTTTTAATGTTAAATTCTAACGCATTCCTCAGTTTCCTCATTTGTAATAGCACGGACCTTAGCAGTGTGCCGATAACATAACTGTGTTTTGTATCTTTTGACGGGAGTTTCTGGGATGGTGATGCATTCGGCGAACTTGGCTGAGTACTCAAACATCGGAGAGGAGTGTAGTCATTATACCACAACGTTGCTTAACGTCGTTCACGCTGAGAGGCTCTGGAGAAAGCAGGGCCCTCAGGCCCCCTGGGCAATTTGGTGAAGTCGAGGTAGTGAGCAAAAATCCCTAACCCCTTACCACATGATACCTACCACGCTTAAACATTAGTTTTACACACTTGTGACTGTCCTACGAGTCTTTAGTGAAAAAGGTAGGGCGCATGAAAAATCCATACCTGACCTTCAATAACACTGTTCAGTATGTTTATTTCGCCGCAATAGGCCGGCATCGTACGCTACCGCGAAAACATCAAAGACGCCTTTAGAAGTAAACAGCAACAAAAACTGGCGACACGGCGATTGTGGTTGCCCACATACATTTCTTGTTGATTGATAGACTAGTCTTCTGGTGAGCTGAGAGTGGACGTACGAAATGAAATTTCGAATCTCATAAAAGAATGTTTTTTTCTCCATTTGATCAGCCCTAACCCCAGTTGATGTCAGTTTTCCTTTAAAAAAAAAAGCGGGTTTATGCATGAGTAAATATTATAATGGAATGAAAATAGCAACTTCAAAGTGCTTGGACTTTTCGGGTAAATGCCCTAGACTTGTGAAGAAAAACATTTCTAGTTTCAAAGCGCTGATTACATTTGAAACTGTAAAAAAAGAACAGAAATTTGAGTAAAATGTCCCCAAAATCACTGAGAAGTGATTTTGGGGACTTGGTAAAACACCATGTGAGTCCATGTACAGTCAAACCTCGTTATAACGAACATGCATATAATGAATTATTGAATATATTGAACTTTTCCGAAAGAATTTTGTCAAACACATGTATATTTAACTTCCCATAGCGAACGTGGTTCGGCATAAAATGGATATAACAACATTAAAACTTCCTGCTGGGCGAGTTGGTAGTTCATCTTGATGTAGGGTTTTTTTTTAGGCCAAAGACAAAGACAAGAAAGGCGAGACGTACACACACAAGAGCAGTGTGTACGTCTCGCCTTTCTTGTCTTTGTTTGTGCTAAAAAGAAAATAAAAAAAACCCTACATCAAGGATATAACGAACTTCGCGACGCCAAGCACTACCTCACTTTAAAAGCAGGAGGCAGGCTTCGTTGCACTACAAGTGTGTTGTGCGGCATAACAAGTGTTCAGGACTACCTCGTAGGCGCTGACAGCGCCACAGATGCCACGTCGGCATTGAGAGTAGACAGCCAAAGAAATTATTCGCACCTCACAATCGCTGACAGCGCCGCTTCAGCAGCAGCGTAATTGAATGTTGCTTTTGCCTTTTTGCGTCCTTTGAGTTGTAGTGTTAGTAGTGTAGCAGCGGTGTCGCGGCGTGGTCGTCGTGTCGAGTGTGGTGTGCGTAGTGCTGTGATGGTGGTGAACATGAAAAAAGAGCAGCACTGACATTAAAGACCAAGCTTAAGATAAAATCAGGGCCTTCAAGGTAGTTTACAAGAGGAGACTGATTGACACTCTTCTCGTGAAGCTTCTTATGAAGCAGGACTTGAAGATCGACTTGCTGAGAGCATTGAAGCGGCATCGGACAGCGTGAAAGGCGAAGCGATTGCCAACTACTTTCGGCACGCAGGTTTTGTTCCAGCGGAGGCCCGTGCATCAAGTGACGATGGGTACGATCCCGACGAAGCAGAAGCAAAGCTCCGCGAGCTCGATGAGCCTGGAACGATTTTTCGCGTTTTGTTGGTGACATGCCCGCAACAACGACTGTAGAGGACTTTGTAGGCGGCGACGACATCGCGGCGACCACGGCTGTACTGACGGACGCCGAAATCGCTGTGGAAGTTTCTGAGCATCCCGCAGACGAAGCTCAGGCTGACCTTGCAGACGATGAGAACATTCTGACTTCACAAGAAGCGCTTGCTGCATTGGATTTACTGCGCCGCCACTGCAGTGCTATTGAGAGCAGTGGGTTTGCCCCTGTTGAATGTTTGCAAACTGTGGAACAGGGCGTGACACGGAACACAATCAACACAATTGGCTGTGGCTTAGCTTGGGCCTGGTGATTGCGAAGCAATACATGGTACTACTATTGTACCTCTTGTGGTGATGCTTGGCTGTGCCGTATTCACCATGGTGATGCTCCGGTTATGTTTGCTGTTATGGCTATGGTGACGCTTGACTGTACTATGTTTAGCTATGGTTTTACATACGTCTGGAAGAAAGGCGCAGTATCTTACACACTTTCTCCGACAAGTGTGCGTTTGGATTGTACACCATCGCTCCTGTCTCGTGGCGTTACTTGGCACGCGTTTAAGTTTGGGATTGGCAGGAACGCTAGACAAGGTGAGACTTCTCAGGCTTTCGCCATTCACTACTTTAGTCGCCGAACTGGTAGTGCTGCTAGTAGATGCACGTTCCAAACTATTGGACAAATTCGTACCTTCCTCTCCTGCTTCTGTCGTCAAATCTGCTACCGAAGACATTGACCGCCTTTTCCGTCTAGCTGCTTCTTGCGCTCGTCGGTTGGAAAGCCGTTCTTCTCGCTCTTCTTCTGTCTCTGTGGCTCGCTTTTGCTTCCTCTTTGCAGCCTGCGTAAGCGCTTTGACTGTAGACGGCATCTCATGGCTTGACGAGAGGAGCGGAGTCAAGCCATAACTGCCACCGCGCAAGGCGACGGTGAGCCCCCGTTCTTACACAGATGGTATGACGTCACGCAGCGCCACTGGTGAGAGGAGCAGAAGTTAGGCGGTAACTGCCACCGCGCAAGGCGACTGCGTGAGTTGAGCCTCGCTTTTACACAGATGGTATGACATCACGCAGCGCGCAGCCCCACTAGTGAGAGGGACAGAGTCAGGTCGTAACTGCCACCGCGCAAGGCGACGGTGAGCTATGACGTCACGCAGCGCTCAGCGCCACTGATGAGAGGAGCAGAAGTTAGGCGGTAACTGCCACCGCGCAAGGCGACTGCGTGAGTTGAGCCCCGCGCTTACACAGATGGTATGACATCACGCAGCACGCAGCGCCAGTAGTGAGAGGAACAGAGTCAGGCCGTAACTGCGACCACGAAAGGCGACGGTGCGAGTTGAGCCCCCACTCTTACACAGATGGTATGACGTCACACAGCCAGGTCACGCTAAAGGTCAAGCGTGGCTGCCACCGCGGCGTCTTTTGACGGGCTGAGGTGGTAGCTAAAGTAGTATTGCTTCGCAATAAAAGCAGGCCGCGATAACACAGATCTTTGCGCGTAAATAAATGGATGTGACCCAAGTAAGCACCTTTCGAGTTGCTGTGCCTTCTCTGATTGAATTTTGCTGCTTTTGCGTGTATTTTCTACGAATTATGGATATAACGAACTATTTTCTAATTTTTTAACTGTTCATTGTAACGAGGTTTCACTGTATAAGGCTTTTTGTTTCCCTGTCTTGTAACCCATGTTTTGTGCTTCTCAGCAAATGCGTGTTTATAAATATAATAAAACCTTGCTTCTTTGGGGTCAGAAGATCATTTGCTGAAGAGGTAAATTGGATACATAATGCAATATATAATACATCTGGTACATAATTCCTAATAACCCCACCTCAGTGGGCCAGTAAGTAGTTAGGGTGCTCTACTATACCATGCCCAAGGAGACAGGATCTAATCCCGGCGGCCGCTTTTTGGATGGAGGCGAAAAGCAAGGTGCCTGTGTGCCACGTGCTGTCTGTACGCGTTAAAAGACCCCAGGTTGTCGAAATTTCCGGAGCCCTCCACTACAGCTGTGACCTTGAACGTCCTAGGTGCCCCACCACTTGTCTGAGCTGCTCGCGGACATCACCTACTATGTGTACTTTGCGAGGCGCCTACCGCGAAGCATCCTCTGCAAGCATGTCCGCCAAAAGTGGGTTGCCGCGGAGTACCCGGCTTCCATTCAACGGCTTCAGGTATGGATGCCAAGTGGACCTTTCTCAAAGAACTGCAACGTTAAATGGTGGTATTTCAGGTTATTGCTGGTGCCTGTAGAAAGAAAAGCCACTCATATTTTTATGCAGGAGCCTTCAAATTGAGCTCCTTTGGAGCACTCTTTACTTCTCTAAGCAGCTGAAATCATACTTGCCTCATAATGTCTATGGTCACGGACATGTCCAAACTCTTCGGTCGTGTTGATTAATGCAAATAGAAATGTTTCCTGCTTTTATGTGCAAAGGCAAAAGTAAGTGCAGTAGACTTCCGTTCGACTTGGTCAATGAGAATGCTCAAATGCAATGAAAAATTTGAGACCATCGGTCACCTTCCGAAGGAGTTTTTTTTTTTTCATTAAAAAAAAGTTTAAGGGAAACTGTTTTGCATGTTCATCAGTTGAAATAAACTTTTGCAGCGACCGCAAACCATGGCCAGACCGCGCAACAGCATTTAACGCAGCATTGAACAGGTTTAACGCAGTTAAACTGAGCAAGACGTGCAAAAGCACAAGGTCGAATGCAGTCAGTCATGACCCTGGCCAGAGGTCGAAGGTCAAGTGTTATGGAGGTCAAATGCAGTCAGTAATTACAACCAAAGGTCAGAGTCATGACTCTAGTCAGAGGTCAAAGGTCAAGTGTTATGGTCAGTCATGATGATGAGTGGTTAGTCATTAAACTGAGTAAGACGAGTGAGAGCATAAGGTCGAATGCATTTAATGATAACAACAAAAGGTCAGAGTCATGACCCTGGCCAAAGGTCAAAGGTCAAGCATTATAGTCAGCCATGTTTTGTCATTAAACCGAGTAAGTCGAGTGAAAGCACAAGGTCGAATACAATTAATGATTACAACCAAAGGTCAGAGTCATGACCCTGGTCAGAGGTCAAAGGTCAAGTGTTATGGTCAGTCATTATGACTAGTGGTTAGTCATTAAACCAAGACATACGAAAGCACGAGGTCGAATGCAGTCTGATTACGACCAATGGTCAGAGGTCAAAGGTAAAGTGTTATGGCCAGTCATGATGACCAGTGGTTAGTTATGGTAAATATTCAATATTGATGTTATATCACAGCATGTCTTGGTTTAAAAACTCACTGTTTACTATGCTGAGCATCAGGGTCTTTCTAATGACAAAAAACACGAAACCTGAGGTCAGACTTAGCACCTCATGGAGTAGCACTTTCACACATGCTTCTGCACAAGAAAAGTGCACCCCCCACAAGATGGCTTCCGCAGACCTTTGGGGAGGACCGCTGGAAAGGTGTCTTGTTGGAGAATGTTTTCAGAGGAGAAACTTTCTTGCTGGCACAGAAAATTAACCGCTGTGAAATACACCAAGAAAGATGAAACAATTTTATTTTCAGTTTGGCCAAGTTCGAAAAATAGATGGGTTGGCTGTAAATTAGGCAGTAAAGAATACAAGTCAAAATTCGGGGTTCTTCAGATGCCTTTGATAGGTACTGAAGTTTCCCCAAGGCCAGCACAAGGCTGAGCAAATTTAAAGCTTTTAGTGTCTAGGAGTTTTTGTTGTTGTTGTTTTTTTGCACATGACAGGACTATGACCAGGACCCAGTGTTACACTAAATAAACTGCATGTCTTCAAGCAATTCGCTAATTGAGACAAGAAGGTCGATGGCTGTGATATCTCTCCATCTTCTTGCAAATGCGTCTGGCAGGCATGGACGGTCGACGAGTGCATCCCGGAGTTCTTTACGGACCCGACTATTTTTGAGTCCATCCACGACGACCTGGATGACCTCGAAGTGCCAGTCTGGTGCTCCGGTCCCGAGGACTTTGTCCGCAAACACATGGCCATGCTTGAGAGTGAGCGTGTTTCCGAACACCTTCACCAGTGGATTGACATCACCTTTGGCTACAAGGCAAGTAACTGGCTCTCTTTGTCATCGCATTGGGCGATGATTTTTGTATCTACTATGCTACATATTAGTAAAGGCTGTTATAATTGATGAAAACTGGTTATGACAGCTGCGTAAAAACTTCTATTTGTTGCTGCACGCGAGAACTGCTAGGTTTCGTTTTCAGCTGTTTGATTTACAAGGGAGCTAGCAAGAATGTGCATGGTTACTGGAGAATGATGAAAAGTTTGCCTTTTCTAAACTATCATGAGTGTATGGGACACAGTGTTGAAAGATGTTATTGAAGGTCAACCGACACTTTAATGAACTCTGCAGCCTCTTCAGGTGGTAAAGCATCCACTGCTTTGGGTGCAGTTTGGACGCTGTCAGAATCATTCTTGCATCCAGATTATTAGATGCAATGATAGCGTGCTGCAGTCCAAAAATACCTTGCTTGGTATTTTTGTAGACGTTTGGTCATATTTTATGCAATAAATAGTATATTCTCCTAGCCAGTTTGTTTGTTGGCCTTGGGAATAATTAACTCTACTGTTCAGATGCACTTGAACTGTAGTAAGGGAAATTCGTAATGTTTGGAAAGCACCTCACAGGTGCTCATGATATTGATTGCTTTGCAATTTGAGTTGTAGGGCTAGAAATCACGGGAAAATTCAGATACTTCAAAGTAAACAAGCTAACTCAAGCTTCTCAATTCAGGGGAGGGGGGGGGGGGGGGGTGGATGAGATGGCAACTGGACCCTCCACCATGGGGTTCCGAGTCGAAGGCCTTACCCCTACGCATTGCAGGCATGTTTGTACGGCGCACTTAAAGCGAGGATTTTTATTTATGTTAGGTTGTCTTTCACATAATGTGGTAGCTTAATTACTGCCGTGTGCTAATGAGTATGTGCGAGGTAACAGAGGCAAGAATTAAAGGTTTTGCGATTCACTTTTACATAGTTTTCTGAATAGTAAAATGTGTTGCGAAGGGGTTAAGCCAATGTTCTTTTTTTTTCTTGCAGCTGACTGGGCCGGCTGCGCTCAAAAGCAAGAATGTGTGTCGTCCCCTGGTGGATGGCCACACCTCGTTGCACAGCTGTGGCATGGTGCAACTCTTCACCGCTCCACACCCGCACCGAGCTGCATCTAGCTTGTACCTGTCGCGTTGCTCTGCACCCAAGACATTCCGGCTGCAGCACAGCTCCGGGGCTGCCCTGGGGTCGCCCCAGTCACGGGTCAGTGCAGGTCGAGGAAGGCCGTGCGCTCACTGGTGAAGCAACATGGAAGCGATTGATCAAACATTATTGTAGTTAGTAACAGTTGGCACTTTCAGATGCTATGGACTATGGGGTGGCAGCTTTCCGAGAACTCCAATAGGTGTATTTTCTGGTGATTAGTAGATGGTGATATTGTTTCAGTGCAACAAATGCAGGGAACAGGAAATAAAAGATTACATTCATTCATTCATTCATTCATTCTTTCATTCATTCATTCAAACATTCACTCATTCGTTCATTCATTCATTCATTCAAACATTCATTCAATCAAATACCCTAAAGGCCCTCCGGAAAGGTATTACCTAGGGGGGACACACGAGCAGTATTCTTGTACAGTATTCTAGAAAAATATGAGGAACAAAATCCAGTTTGCCCGTTACAGTGTACTGTTGAATAGCAGCGCTGTCAGAATGACTTGTTGAAATACTATATTCTAGTTTAAATTAACAGTCTCGTATCAGGAGCTTAGCGAAGTTGAAGTTACACTCTTCCATGAAGACAGCTTTTACCAGGCTTTTATATTGCTACACGGTTCTCTTTAACTTTATACACAAGTAAGCATTGAAGTTTGTCTTGTGCGTTCGTTTAAGGTGCAGTCTTTCAAAGGGAATAGGTAAGATTTTTGTCCAAGATATTGAACGTCGATTTCTGTTGTTTAGTCCAGTTCGGTGAGCTGGCGGAAGCTTGTGAGGCCACTTAGTGTCGGCATTTTTTCAAAATTCTTTTCAGCCTCCGTCAGGCTCAGTGTCATCTCGGAGGAAGAGCCGTCAGGATACGCTCGACAAGGAGCTCAGTCTTGTGAGTTTGCTAGCCGTCAATTCTTGTTGTCATTGTTACTGTCATTGCCATTAATAGCTTTTATCTTTGTTTCATTGTCTTGAGGGAAAATTTGGAAGGAAAAAAACACTTAAGTAAGCAATGAGGCTTTTCTTTCTTGTCTCTTGTATCAGATGTGGAAACATCATTGCAGGATGTTAGTTACTATATACTGCAACTTTTTTCTTTTACATTGCTTTCACGTGATTAATGTGGGATATCGTTTGTCATGTTTCTTTTCTTTTTCTGCGAATCAGTGTTAGGTGCATTAAATAGCATTGGAATTTATTTCACGTTTACAGTAATGCGAACGAAAAATTAATGTTCTGAAAACGAAACTTGGAACTCAGCGCAAAAGGTGTGCATGGGACAAACTTATCATGTAAAGCCGAGTAAAGTCATGCAAAACTTTTTTTTCTCACTTCTTTAAAAACGTAGCCGCCTGAAGCCAAAGACAGTGCCGAAGACGAGTCAACTACTGAGGCTCCCCAGAACAAGAGGAAGTCATCGACCATTGTCAAGTAAGCCCCGCCGGGGTGGTGCAGTGGTAAGACGCCCGACTACTGTGCCGGAGTTCCCGGGATCGAATCCCGGCCTCGGCGGCTGCGTTTCGATGGAGGCGAAACGAAGTGGCGTCCGTGTGCTGTGCGATGTCAGCGCACGTTAAAGATCCCCAGGTGGTCGAAATTACTCCGTAGCCCTCCACTACGGCTCCTCTTTCTCTCTTTCCACTTTCATTCTCACCTTCCTCCCTTCCCTTCGGCGCGGTTCGGGTGTCCACAGAGCAAGTGTGACAGTTACTGCGCCTTTCCCTTCCTGTGAACCAATTTAATTTAATTAATTTAATTGTCAAGTAAGTCTGCCGGTAACCTTAAAACAAGGCATCGTGGCCAGGGCTTTGGCTGTGTATGAATTAAAAGTGTATTTGCTGATTTGGAACACTTTAAGGTAATTTAACAGTGATAGCTGTAGGTTTTGGTAGGAAGGAGACTCGGTCATTACTTTAACTTCACTAAAGAACTTTGGGGTTTTACCCGTGATTGTTTTGCAATAAAAAGCGACGTTACGAAAATTTAAACATTTTATGTTTTAGTCCTGCATCTGCTACTGTTGCCGTCTTGGATGTTGTTCATCTCCTGGGTCAGTGTCGCTGATCTAAAATTCATTATATTAACTGCTCGCCACATGTACGCTTAAGATTGTATAACTCTTCCTCAAAACTTAGTGACCATTGAAGAATGTGTGGGAGAAATGTCTGTGTCCTCAGGGGCATGCAGGCCCGTAATATGTATTTCAGCATCAGCACGCATCCAAATTTTTTATGATAAGAGCTTCTTTTTTTTAAATCTTATTTTCTCATTTGCATACTGTTAAATGCACCCCCCTACTCTGGTCCATCCACATTATTAGGCATCCATTTCCTGTCATCGTAACTGAATAATGCTGTCAAGCATGCTGATGGGTGGCCTTGTTTCCACATTTGTCTGTGCATATGCCAAGAGTGAGTCTCCCGACCTTCAACGTGCAGGTCAAGGTCGGTGGGCCAGCAGCTCGCCTCGACCAGCGGTGGCACGGTGCCGGCTGAGACTCAGGTGATTGTCCTGCCCAAGGACTACACACCCCTGTCAAAACTTCAACAGCTGGAGTCACTTTGCACCTTCTGCCTGCACCATCCACCTCACCGCCTACCTCCATCCGTCAGCCTGGCCTCGACTAGCCAGGCGAGTTCTTTTCGTGACAATAAAGACTGGGCATGACGAGGAAGCTTAGTTAGAGAGCGCCACAGCTTATGGCTGTACAAGGGAGCTCAAAGATCCATTTTTGCCAAGCGTATTGTCTTGAAGTAAGCCGAGCACCAGACACCCAGCAGTACCTGGTACTGTTACTAGGTGCCCTCCGTTTCCTCCCACCACTGGAATTTATTGCCACTAAAGAAAGGGAGGTGGATATCAAGGAGTCAAAAGTAAATCTGCGTTAACAGCTAGCTTTCCTAGTTCAAGCTTCTACGTTTGAGATAAAACTGGCCTCTGTAGTCGGGTACAGTTCTAGAAAAAAAAAGTGACGAATGCGACCACAAGGTACCCCCGTGCAGCCATTGCTGTGGCCAGCATCCGGTTATGCGGCAAACACACCCGGTCCTCCGCCACTGTTTTATCGCAGGAGGCAAGAATGTCACAAGCTCACTATAACCATGCACGTGTCTTATGACGTAGTATGGCTTGTCCCACTTGAATTGGCTGCATTTTGAAGGAGGGAAAATGCGGAATGCACCCGAGCTGCTGAGGTGCAACCTTAGTGTAACGTTCATGCAGCATTAGAGTTCCCTAGGTGTTCGAATCCAGTCTGGAGCCCTTCACTACGGCGACTCTTGTAGACCATGTGTTGCTTCGGGACATGAAACCCCTCAATTTTCGATTCCTTATTTCTTTCTTTCTGGTTCTTTCTTTTTTCTCTTTTCTCTTTTTTTTCGCTGCAGTCTGGGGATGATGAGCAAGATGGGAGTTTCCCTCGCCACCGAAGCCAGACATCCCATGCCGCAGATATGTACCTACTGGGCTGCCTGCTCGTGGAGATGTCGATATTTTCAACAACTGCTCCGCACGGCTCGAGGAACCTTGCTGAGCGCTATGTACACGCCTTACAGGTGCTCAGGATTCAGTCGTCAAAGCTGCCCAAGTAAGTTTTTATTCCTTTTTTTTTTTTCTTTTCTCTGCTTGTGTAGCTTTCATTATAAGAGACTTAACAAGGTTCCAACTGCATTTAACATGACGGTAGTTTTACAGGAGATTGAGGTTATGTCACACAATGGTTGGATGGTCTCTTCAATTGATCAAATTATTTTATTTTATTATTATTATTTTTTTACTGCACTACAGATAATGGGTCAGAGCATATTTTTGATATCATTCATTAATGCTTTGCTGGCCTGTGGGTTTTTTTTTTCTCTTTTGAAGGAAACCGCTGTCAGTGCCACACCTCACAAAATTGTATGTAACACCACTTCCCAACGGCCAGTTTGTCCGCGTTCAAATTTTACATACATGACATTTGGAAGTAGGCGTAAAAATATGTTTCTTTATTGCCTTATTTGTGTGTGTTGGAGGGGGGGGGGGGGGGGAGATAGGGAAAACTGCTCTTTTGTCAGTGAAGCTTGTTTCTAAGAGAGTTGGAAAAGCCAGGCGGGCCTTTTGAATAAAACAGTGGTGGTTGTCTGTTAAAGGGAAGAAAATAAGCAGTTGTATTGTAACCCTCTGTGAATTTTGCCCTTTCCCAAAAGATGGCGCCACTTGACTGGTGCACAGGGCTAAGAGCCAGGCTAGGATGACAGCGAGCCGTTTTCGCTGTCTGAACCAGTAAAGTTTTAGTACATCTATTTAAAGTGGTTTTGCAAACTGCACTTGACAAGGAGTGCTGTAGCAATGTACTTATCATGCATTTGTGGTACACTTTTTTTGTCTTGATTCATGGTTTTTCTGTCTTCTTACGGCATCTCCATCACACCCGGGGTCCAGTACCTGTCTAACTTTTTCGATTTATGATGCTACATTTCCAGCTTTCAGCAACTTTTTCGTTATGTCATTGTCTGTCGTTACAAAAATGTTTTTCATTATAATTGATCATTTCATTATAGTATCTAAGTATTTCGTTATATGCAAATCTTTCTCCATGTCCAATTTTTCGTTGTCGGTATATCGGACTCTTTCGTTCCAGGACAGGGATTTCACGACCACGTGCGTCTTTTTTCACGGTAGCATGTCTCTTATTGCTAATGCAATAAAAACCTGCTTAAAAGAGTGCAAAAATAGGTCACGGATGCCTAGAAAGGCAAACTCTTCACTGAAATTAATCTCGCTGGCTTGTCACACATGGAGCCAAAAAGAGAGAAACAAGGTATTGTCACCTCTCGACATCCCTTTAATGTTTGTTTAATTTTTTCTTCTTGCAGGCATTACACAGTTAAAGATTAATCAGAAACAATACAGATTCTGTATCAAAAACACAAAGTTCTATAAAACAGGAGTGGACAGACAGAGAAGCCAGGTATGCACGAATATAAAGTGGGAAATTAGTGGGAACGGCATCAAATTTTTTTGCTGGGTGAGTTGGTGGAGTTGGTGACTGAACATTTAAAAAAAAAATAGTGTTCCTTTGTCCTGCCTTTTTATGCGCTGTTGTTTGTACGATGAAGGAAACTGGTACCGGAAAATTGAGAAAACTGCTAGCGTTCTTCCTAATTTTTACTGCCATGGCTTAGTCAGAGTGATTGCACTGCAAAGTCTCTAGTGCCAGCTGGCCTGTGAGTAAAATAGCTTTTTCTGTTTGTAGGTCTTTGCAGAATGCCGTTCAAGTGCTATTGCAGACCGAAAAGCCGGTCACTGTGCCACCTGCCAAGGGTGGCGGCAGTGGTGGGCGAGTTGAATGGCGCTACCCCTGCGTCTGTGACGGCGGACTTCCTCCGCCTTCCGCTCACCAGCTTCTTCAGCCTCTACTTTCCACCATTCCATTCCCGACCTACTATCCAGCCCTGTACGACTTCCTCGCAAAGCTCGATTCCCAGCCGACGGCTCCCGAGAAGGTGCGATCAAGTTGTAGTTGGATTGGATTTTTATGATCTTGAAAGCTTCTGCCAGAGAAATGTTCTGAAGGGGTAACTAAAAATAAATTGAAGTTTGCGTATAACAGGTGATTACTGCATTCTAAAGACACAGGGGCTAACTTTACTGCAAACAAAGCTTTCACAGTGCACCCTAGGGAAGGCCAAAAAATGAGCTGTAACCATTGCTGTCGGCAGACTTTTTTTCACTAGCAAATTGGGATGATAACGGCCTATTTTCTTAATTTTTATTATTGTATACCTCTGATCCTGGGCCAGGCTGACGTTCACTTTCAACCATTAATTGTGGAATCCTTAATGGTAGTCTCGATGTTGCCATCAGTACCAGGCGTTGATGAGAAAAAAAAAAGACATTCTTCTTGAAATTCCTAATTTCTCAGCAGCAAATGCTGTCAAACAGTGGCGTCAATTGAGGTGCAAAAAGTTACACAACTTAGTAATTTTAATGAAAATTAGAGGTGCGCGAATATTCGGAAAACATATTCGAAATTTTGGAACGTTCGAAAACTGCCAAACGTACCGAAAATTTTCGCATTCACCGCAGTTTTCTTCGTACTGCACGCTTCGCCGCAGTGCGCGCGGGTTGTGCAGTGAAGCATCCTCAAAACGCGACGGGGCTGTGATCAGATATTCGATATTCGAAGGCATTTTTTTCCATGTTGATATTTTATTCATATTCCAAAAGTTTAATATTTGGATGCCCCCTATCGAAAATTAATGTACGATTGAGCTCTCTTCATCGTCTCTTCAGCCGTTCATGCCATGATCAGAATAATATTGCCCTGCTATAATGTGCAGTTCACAGTAGCGTCCAACAGTCAAATAGATGACTCATAGTATAATCGTGTGATTGCAGTTTTATGTTTTTATTTATTTTTTTTACTCCATTCAACAGAAAAAAGTGCTGGTAAAGGCTGACCTGTAACAGTGTGCATCTTAAGGGAACAAAAATCCGCGAGCTGTACATGTAGTTACGCTGGCATTCATGGTAACGGACGACTACACGGTTGTGTTGTATTTCAGGTGTACTTCGTGGCACGTGAACTGCCGCAGCTTTTGAGCCAGCTGAGCCAGGTCGACCTTGACCTCGTCATGAACCACCTGAGTGACCTCTTCTCGAATCCAGACTCCTCGTTGCTGGCTGTGTGGCAGCTGTTTGACCTTGTTGGGCTTGCCCTGGGGCCTAAGGTGCTTGCCGAACGCCTCCTGACTGTCCTCATTGGCCTCATGACGACAGACCAGCCGACTGTGCGACATTTTCGGCTTTTCCACCGGTCCTTCTTACTCAAACTGCAGGTGAGGCTTCTTTGGCTGAATGATTATTGACTGGGCTGTGATTTGAATGGTTATTGATCAAGATGGGATTTTCGGAGAACTGACTGAATTGTATGTTTAAACTCAGAAAGAATGCGTGTCCATAGGAATCACAAAATGTACATATAAGAGGATTTTCTTCAGTGCAGAAAAATGACAATAAAACTTGCTATGTTTATGACACTAAACCTTATAGCTGCAGATAAAGCGGAGACTAGTTTACTTCAGTGCTTTATACTAATACTTGTTTAATGCTTTTTTGTGAAGAACAGAAATTTGTCTATCTTCATGTACAGTAAAAGCTCTTCGACTCAAACTTCATGGGGGTCGGTAAAAAATGTGAATTATGCAAAGTTCAAATTATTGACTGGCGCCAAAAGAAACTGATCAGATTATGACATTTGTGGTAAATTTATTTGGCTAAAGACTGGGCATTAGCCGCCTGCTTTTTAGACTGAACATTGCGGTATGATGTCACCAATAAATGTCCAAATTGTCATGTAGCGGTAGCTATCGGCTGGCATAAACGGCGTGAAGCTCTCAAAACAAAACTGAAACTAACTAGTCAGCCTATTCTCAGAGACAAGGCCAATGAGGCCATCAGCTTTCACGTGCCTGCCATTGTGGAAATGTCAAGGGTGCGCGGTCAATTCTACAGCACGTAATTCAGGCTTAATTAGGGCTGTTTTAACAGTCGCTTACTGCGCTTATTTGGACGTGGCCCAAGTGGTGCAACGTCCCGTTACACCTATCTGACGCCATAGCCTTACATAGCCATTAGCTGGGACCTTGCCGACAGTAAGACTTATCTATATTTTCATATTGACAGGGGTCGAGTTAACGAGTTTCAAGTTTCAAGTCTCGATAGATCACGTGCTCATTAATGTTGTTAATGTGCATCCCCAGGATCACTGAATAGAAGCGAGAAGTTTAGTTGATGTGAAAATGATGCTTCCTCTTCTTAAAATGATTGCCATATTATGAAAAAAAAACCTCACTGAGTCTTTTCTTTTTCACCTCATGGTTCGCTACTTTGCTTCAGAATTTCCGTTTTATCTTTCATTTTATGGTCTGTTTCATTTCTCGTAGTTCATCGTGCAGAAGTGCCATATTTTTCTATTGCCTTTGCGTTTCTTGATTCTAGTTGTTCATGGTCATTTCCCGACTAGTACTTGGAAAGCATTCGCAGAAAATTTATTAGTTCTAGGTTATAAATATAGTTGCATGTTTCAGTTATCATTGGTGCAGTAAGAAGAAGGCTTGGGCCAAAAACAACATTGCGTGTAGTGCTTCACGAATGTACTGTCATGCTCAGTATGAGCTGCAACGCAATAGTCATCATCATCATCAGCCTGATTATACCCACTGCAGGGCGAAGGCCTCTCCCATATTTCTCCACTTAACCCGGTTTTGTGCTAGTTGCATCCACTTGACCCCTGCGAACTTCTTAATCTCATCCGCCCACCTAAATTTCTGCCAGGAGTGCGTGATAGTACCTAGCCATGAAGCGAGAAGTGACGAATGACTTATGTGGAATAAATATTGGGCACTCCTGGCAGTTTTAGTGAAATAAGCTAAGGAGCCCTGGAGTTTCGTGGTTTGCTTCTTCCAGCTAATATAACATTTCTGTTCAGTATATATTGTTTGTTTGTTTTTGTAAAATCAAAATGTATTGCTTTTTGGGGGCTCCTCTGCTAACGCTTGTTCTATCGCAAAAGACATATTTATCACCGAGAAATTCAGACCAAGAGATGGAATTTCCTTTTTTTTACCACTTGATGTAAACTCGTGGCAACGATGACGGGGAAATTGCGTGATATGTTCTATCCTCACATAAATTTGCGTATAAAGAAGTACTCAACGCTGTCAAAGCTTGCTTGCAAAAGTGGCTGCTGGTATAATAATGCCAGTGTAGTCCAGTTTGGGATTTTCTCCGTAATATAAAAGCTTCTTATTTTCTGTTGATGTAATTTCTCTACCGCATGCTCTGACCTAAAGCAGAAGTCTAGTTGTGAGCATCTGTATTGAGTAGTTGATGGAAGATTTATGAACTGGGGTTGACCATTCGACTGTTCTTTTTTTTTTTTTTATTTCTGTGCCGTAATCCGCCTTTTTCACAAAAATGCGGCGCCGTCTGGGAGTGGTTGAAAATTCGTCTGCTACTGGTTGAAAACGACCTTTGGAGATGCAGCCGCCAGCGAAATGGCAATGCGCGTTCTGGACAGCTACTGCCATCTGTCTCATACGCCTGTCACTAATATTAACTGCACATGGCCACCGTGATCAGTTCCGGCTGCGCCAATCGCGGAGGCCAGGAACTGCACATGCGCTGAGCAGCCTTGTGAAAAAGGCGGATTTGGCTTTTCATAGTTTACTTACTTTCCGGCTATCCACCTCCCCTCCACCCGCAGCTTTTTATACTTTCACAGTGCGCTGTTTGTTGCTGCATTTCAGGAAAAGCTTGTTCCGTAGGACAGCCTTGGGGCTTTGGCTCTAAAGGCTAGTCGAGGAGCATTGATCGACATTCATTGTTACGGTGTGCACTTTCCTTTTGTATGCTGGGAGCATATCGGCTGCCTCTTTCATGTGCAGGTTCGACTAGGAATGCGCACTTTCCTGCACTGTTTTGTGACCCTTCTCGTCGAGGCTGTTGGCGGCTACCGAGATACCAGCACCACCCAGATGGGGTAAGATCACTGGTCGAGCTTTTTCGAGACGCGCTTTTCATGTCTCTTGAATCGTCATCTTATTTCGGATTGCAATAGAGATTCTGTGACTAGCGTCTTGTCTATGTCTTGCTTGACTAGCTTGTGGCAGACATCTTGGCATCATGAAAGGAGTGCGCGGCACCTCAGTGGGTCAGTTTGTCACACGCTAATGATTGCTTTTATTGATGGCATGTCTATAGCTGAGAAACATACAAGACATAGCAGCTTGTTCGTGAATGTTGTTTCCTTTTTTTTGTTTCTGTAGTGTTTGGAATGTGTTTTTCTTCTTTTCTTTACTGAGCTCTTTCTTTTGTCACGTACAGTGTAGTAAAGAAGAATCTCCTTGTGTAGAAGTCGATACAAACATTAAAAACAGAAAAACATGTCGGCTAACGAAAATTTGTGAAATATGTTGAAGTTTTTAGTCTTCGTCGCGAACGACGGGGAAACTAGGATCCCTAGAGATGTGTGGCATGTTGCTCCAATATTTTGTTCTTTGTGTTCAAGAACAACTAGAGATGAGAAACACGCTTCAGCATTTTACTGTCCAGTATCGCGAATTCATGACATACTATTTGTCTGCCATCTATCGTAAAAACTGGGTATCGGTCACAGTGAAATATCCGTCAACCCCGCCCAACTTGCAAATTATGAAAAGTGAAAAAAAAAATTATTTGAGCATTCAATGTATTGAAAGCCCTTATTTTCTAACAGATGCGACTCAGCCATCTGCACAGTGATGACACTATTTATATCTTCATTTCTTCTCGCCACTCACATCCTACGGTGCGTCATCCTCTACGTCATCCTGTGCATCACTGATGCTAAGTCTGAATCATTGAAGGACATTGAAGGGATTGTCAAGCTTCTCTCTAAGCATCCGTTCATTATAAAGTCTGCACACTCAATCTTTAACTGGCTCTTGCTGAACCACTTATTGACCGCCTGCAGCGCCACCACTCGATGGTGATGGAGGCGCTTTACTCCAGCAGCCAATTGTTGCGAGAATCCCGTAGTTTTCTTAGGCAAGGACCGGTTATGAGATGGTGGTCGACTTCCATCATGGTTTATTGAAAAAGTACAACTTACATTCTTGTTTTTAATGACATATTAATTTAATGACATATCAGCAGGTAGCCATTTTTCAGAAGGTTCAACATCCCCTTGAATGTGCAATTTCTAGCCAATGTAGTCTTAATGTGACAAATGTGAAGGGGAAAATGGAAAGTTGTGTGTAAAACAAAATATCTTATGCTGTTCTAGCTCCTTCATGCTTTGTTGAGGTTTTTGATTTGGTTTCTTACTCAACTTGGAATACCGGCACAGAAAAGACCAAATGCTAACTATGGCCAATCGGCGACATGCCACTTTCTCATATTTTGCCGTTGCTAACAAATTTTGGGGTTCACTTTTGAATATGGATACATTGACTAGCATAACATGGCAGTATGGACTGCTTTCGTCGATTCCTTCGTAATCTGGGCATTAAAGACTCGAACATTAACAAACAAAACTTTTGCTGAGGTGTGAAGAGTGTATAGCTTCACTCGTTCCTTGCTTCAAGAATCTGTTTGTCGTGCTTAATTTCTCGTTCCTTTCACAGGGAAATGCCAGGCGTCGTCCGGAAAGGCTCGCATTTAGACAATGCAGAGCTGGACCCTCTGCATCAGACCAGCACGGCGTCTCGGGAAGCGTCTCCCATGCGCGGCCCCCATGGGAGTTCCTCTTCTGAGCGCGATGCGCTGCCGTCGGCTTCTCCGGAGCCAGCAACGTTTGGCGAGCCGGAGATGTTTGAGCTTGACCAGGACCAAGAACTGGAGCAGTCTTCGTCGTCATACACGTTTGAGCGAAAGGTATGAACTGTGTATTGTCTTGTCCCCTTATAGGAAACAAGCCACAAAGCGTAAAATAGTTTGATACATAGTTTGATACAGCTAAAACCTCTGATGTAAAATTTTGTCTAAAACCTATGGAAGAGCAGTGCAGTTTGATAACCGAAGTAACAGCAGTACAGGAGACTCTTACTAGATTATTTATTTATTCATTTAATCAACCTACTGTAAAGGCCCTTTCTGGAGGGTATTACTTGGAAAGGGGTGTGTGGGATAGGGAAGGAATTGGCAAAATTGAAAACATCAGGGGCAGCAAAAGGGCAATACAGTCTCAATCAAAGGGCTAGTTATAACGTGGTAGTACATAAACTAATTACTTGATGGTCAATGTAGAAACGTAGGTGGTTAATAAAAGAATAAAGTATTGCAGCACATGCAAAATTTAGTGGAGTACTCCATTTTGCTTGCAACCAATTGAAGGAAGCAATTGTGAGAGTGAAAAAAGACAATAGCAATATAATTATTCAAGGCTGGAAGGAGTAAATGCTATTCAGTTAATGTTTCTTTTTTTCTTTCTTTTTTTTTTTCCAGAAAAGTTTATTGTTAAAATAGACCGCACTGTTACTCCATTTCTCTGGTTCGTCTTTTTGCTCCCAGGAAACAGGGACATTTCCCGGAGGCGCAACTTGGTCCCCCTCGGGTGACAAAGACGAACAGCTGAGCGCTACGAGCCATCTAGACCAGCCTGAATCCGAAACAACAGATCCTTCGTCACAAGTGCCGGCTGTTTCTAGCATTCCAGTTACTGTAAGCCCCGTCATTTTCATTTTTTTTTCTCTATGGAGTTCCCAGGAGTAACAAAAAATTAGTTTTTTTCAGTCAGTCGTGAGAAAAGTTTTTTTTTTTTTTTTCGCCAATATGGTGTGGTCGATTTGTTTAAATATTTACACTTTGCCGTCAGTGTTGTGAATATATTTGCCTGACCTAACCTAATCGCAGCTTTCGCTCCAGCCTCGAATTTATGGCTTTACAGAAACATGCCCATGAGGCTGAATAATTATTTTTGGATATTTGTGTCCAAAGTTTACGTCTCGGCTGGAAGGAAATGAAAGAGAAACACATTTATTCTCTAAGATATCATTAATTTGGTACTGTGATTAACATGCTGCTTAATTATCCAGTTGGGGAGCACTTGTGGTGTACTGCGAATGGTGAACAGGAGAAACAAGTGCTCTAGAATTCTTGTTCTTTGTGGCTAGGTAGTTGGTGTTCATTCGCAAGCAAAAGGCTCTTTTAATCAGAAGTGTCCTTACAAGTGTACAAGCCATAAAAGCTTCATTTTTTATGAAAGTACTAGGTCTGTCATTACAGCGGATTAAGCGATTGATACCGAAGAACTCTTTTCTCCCCCCATTTTCTTCAGTGTTTTTTTTTTTTTTTTTCTCATTTATGTAGACATTGCACATTACTCTGGCATTTATGGCATAGCAGCTACCTTTCCAGCTGGACTTTTTCCTTTTAATTTAAGGGACCCTGAGTACAAAAACCAAGCTGATTTTTGTTCTGAGTAAAAATCGATTGCACATCTCTCTGGCTACATCGCCACTCGTCGGGCAGCGAAAGACGCACTTATCGCTAAGAAAATCACAAGTAGACAATTTCCCTGCAGCTCGAATCAAACTTGCGACGTTTACACTGGAAAGGACTCTGTGATCACATATTGAAGCGGCCGGTTATATATTACATAGCTCTGAGGTCCTTTCCCCAAAAACAATGTGAATACACCGCAACGAACTTGCAAAATTAATGCGTGATGGTGAACTTTGTTTTATTTTTGGCCTTTAGTCACTTATAGAGGCTCCATTTTTGCTAATTAAAATGTGGTACCTCATCAATAATGGCCTACTCCAATTGTTCTTTGGTATCGTTAAGCGTTGTTTTCTCGGTGGTTCATCGTTGAATAAGGCTCCAATTTTTGTCCTGTCTGGCACGCCCACCCTCCCCCCGAAAACTTGGCAGGAAACGTACGAGATCACGGCTCAGGATACCAGCTCGGAGAGTGGCGGTGGGGGTTGCAGCCTGAGCGACATCGCCTCAGAGAGCGTGGTGTGGCTTGCGCACCGTCTGGGGCCAGTGCTGACGGCCAAGCATCTGAGCCGTAACCTGCTCCGCATGCTCACCCTCTGCTACCTGGGGCCACAGCAGCTGAGTCCGGCCAAGGGCGCCCTGCTCGAGGGCGGTAAGTCATCCCACGTCCCTTATGGGGATGGCCTCTTTATGGCCTTTATGGCCTCTGCCCCTGCCTCTCCTTTGTTTCTTTTGTTTAGGACTAGTCACACTGTAATTGCTTGTTGCAGGCCACTTCGCTGCACAGCCAGTCAATGTCAATTTAATTGGAGCAATTCTTGGGGTGCACGTTCCTGAAACTCCCTTTTCCTTGTATGCTAGGTGTTCTTGCTCCTCGGCACTATTTGGACGCCTCAAAGTTGCCCATAATTAAATTGATCGAGAATGTCTCACGTACAGTTTCTAGAAGGATGCTGGAGAAGCGTGCTGTGAAAGTCTGAGAAACGGTATTTATACCAGTGTCATTTTTCTGCTGTTTGTTTGGTTGCTCAAAATTCTCTTGAAGGCCTTGAAGTGATGAAAGAAGGAAATGTAATCTGAAGCTCTGTGTGAAGCAATAGTTACCGCATGGCTTCTTTGTGCTTCCTACCCCCAGCACCAAGCTTCGTTTTTTTGGCAATCAATCCCATTGTTCTAATGCCACTTTTAAATGTGAATGCAGATTTCGAGCCCATTGTTTGTTATGAACAGAAGATGGTCAGTGTTTCCTTGAGATCGAGGATTAGAATCCTGGACAATAGAAGCATAGCATGCTGTGACACTGTCATACCTATGTCACCTAATGTCACTTTGGGACGTTAAACACTAAACCAAACCAAACATAGCGTCACATGACTGGATAAGGGAAGTTTGCGGGGATAAGGCGGCAGCAAGACTAGCAGAACAGGATTAATTGAAGGTCAATAAAATTAGCTATTTCTCTATTGTGTGCACCTTCTATATTGCTTTATTTTATTCAATAAGCACTCTTTTTTTTATGACCCCCCTAACACAGCACGCTCTCTTTCTCTATCCAGTGGTTTTTCAAGGCAGAAGCTGGCAACTATTTCAGTAGAAAAGGATAAGATAACTTGTTTATGTTTGTAATAGTGGATGATTTCGTCTTGGTGCAAAGCAGTTGTGACCAGTAAGGCTATCAGAGGGCTCTCTGGTAGAGCCAAAAAGCTGGGCTGGAAAGTGTTGAGAGCTGCTGTAACCTGTTGAGAGCTGCTGTAACCTGATTGTTCGGTTTTGTCTGGTTCCTCTTTCTTTCCAGATGTCAGCCTTTTTGAGCAGGGTGTGGTTGGGGACCAGACAGCTGCAAAGGTTCTCGAGACACTGGCCAATCTGGCAATGCTGTACGGGGAAAGCTTCATCACGCGCCAGTACTTGCCCCATGCCGTCGAACTGGTAGGCGCTGCTTTATATGTAGTTATGCTGGTTTTTAATCTGCGTTGCTGTGTGGCAGTAATTAGTAGCATGTTCTATTTTAGTCGAATCGTAATGTTTGAAAAACAGGCCCTTGTTTTCACGACTGCACGAAAGGGTTGCTGCGAAGTGCAGAAAAAACAGGATTGCCACCAAGTCTGGAAATGAATTCCAGTCTGTGAAATTCTGAGAAGCCCTCTGCATTAAGAAGTTCTTTAGCAAGCATAGCTTTACCCCGTCATTATATTGAAATACCAATTGATTTGGCTGGTTCTGACCGTGTTTACAAGCTAATTTGAAGTTCTGGCAGTTTTAATTTCCAGGTTTCTTCATTTTACTAGCCTGTCCTTATTGGCAGTACTAATGTGCAGCATGTTTCCCATAATTGATAATCCTTGCTTTAGCTAATTTGAATTACCATTTTTTTACCTTTCCGTGTGTTTTCCCCAGCTGTGCATGTGCAAGAAGCACCTCACGGAGACTCTGGAGGCTGGCCTCATCGGAGCCATCACAATGGTCAAGCACGTGTTGCCATTCCTCTCCGATACAACGCTGATGAGCCAGCTTCAGGTTGGTGCCTTTATTTTCATCATCCCTTACCACTTCTTTTCAGGGCTAGGGGGTCTGCTTCTGAGCCACTTCGTGCAGTTTGTAATGCATTTCCAGTGTTCGGAATCTCTTGAAGGTGAGGAGATTTCTTGTCCTACCCTCTCTACTGAGAAGGACCTCCACTAATGCTAAATCAGCGCCACTCTGCGGCTCAGAAGCAGACCCCTTGGGCTCTACACTTTTGACAAAGACTGTACATATCGAACTCGCATCTTTTGCCGAGAGTTGAACAAGGCCTAGCAGCAATTTCTTTGTTTCAAAGGTGAAAGCCTTTAATGGCTCTTGACTCGTCAGCATGTCTGTTCATGCGTCTGAGGCAGCTGTCATTCATCTTCAGAAGGATTATGATGGTTTCAGTGCTGATAGTTAATCAATCAATGATGTAGTAGTAGGTGTATGAACATTAGTTAACAATAAATAGTTAATTAGTTGACAGCATCTTTATTTAATCAAGGTCAATTAGTGATGAATAGTTGATGATGATCAGTTAAATAATCAGAGTTAATTAGTTAATGTTATTAGTTAATTAATCAATGGTAACTAGCTAATTAGTGAACTTTGAGACATCTTAAATGTACGTACTTCACATGCACAGTGCCCTCGTGCATAAACCTCAACCGACTCCTAGTGGCCACCACAATTACACAGTGGGCTTTTTGCCTCTGCGCAGTTTAGATGGTCAAAGTGCCCCCTGAATTTTGGGCAAATTTAGCACTTTTTATGTTGCCGCTGGTATATTGTTTGCCGATGAGTGCCGCAAGTGTAATCCCTATCAACACGGAGAGCATGACGCCGTTTCCTCAGCTATAACTGATGTAGGCCGATTTTGTCAGAAGTAATGGTATTGTTACGGGTTCGGGTTAATTTTTTTGGGCACAACAGGGCCTTCCGACTCCAGCTCGGGTTTCCGCTTGCTGTCCAAGCACCAGTGTGATCTTCGTTTTTCTCATGCATTCCCGGTTTTCGGTGTTCTAGTATCATGCTAATCTTTGAAACAAAGCAATGCCCCTATTATCCCTCCATGTTTGTTTCACAGGTGCTGGCATTCTGACGCTGTAGTTTCCGGTTATTATTAGGCTTTGTACACAACTTCTTGCGTGTTGGCAGAAAATTTGCAGTTGGCGCTTCACGTTTCTAAGTTTATTGGGCCCTTTCTGACACTTTTCTTTGGATGTAGATGGGAAGATATTTGTATTGAAGTGATGAGTGGCACCTGAAAAGTCTGAATAGTTTGCGAATAGTTTTTGCTCTACTTAGCTTCCGCCGACGTCATAGCAGCTGTCAAGTTCACGAACCAGGAGCACTTCGAGTAGGTGCGCATTTTTCTAATCCAGTTACCGAAATTCATTCCAGCCTTCACTGGTGAAGCTTTGCGGGGCCCGTTGCCATGGCACCTCAGGCATCAGGTACAGGCTGTCTGCGTGAATGCCTTTCCTGTGCTTCTGGAGGCTGATTTTTGTTTGTCTTGGTGATATGAATTTTCGGATGATACGAATATTTGTGACCCTGTGAGATTCATATCACCAAGATTCTACTGTATTTGAAAACCCATTTTTATTATGCACAATCACTTTGCAACCGAAAGTGTAATATTTTCATACCTGTTATGCAAAGGCGTCAATTATTGTTTCTCACTTTGGCTTGTGCAAGATGAGCTGCTGGGCAGTCAGCATCATATAAAATGTGAAAAAGGCAATGGATGTGTGAACAGCACAGTGAGAAGGTCTTAGTTCAAGGAGTCTCATTGTACCTGCATAAATGATTTTACCTTTTGAAGACACAATGACGCTCTGTGGAAGTGCTAATTGGACGTGCTTGCATTTTCTCTACATTAACTGATAGTTTAGTGTTCTTTATGTTAGCGTTTCAGATTTCCCTCTTCATGTTGACCTCTTTGTTGCTGATCCATTTTATTTCGTTATTTTTGTGCTCATCTTGCTTAAAGGAGGTGGTGCTTAAGAACATCCTCTACCCTCTGGTGCAACTGGCCTCATCGATCCAGCACTGCTTTCCACGAGGGGTGGCCAGTCGCCAAGTCCTCACCAGAAAGATTGCTGACACCCTGTACCTGGTCGGACTGCGCATCGGGTTCCAGATGTCCCGGCGGCACCTCTCGGTGCTACTGCGGCGTTTTTTTGCCTCGTTCAACCGTGCCTTCCCTCCGGGAGACATTGCAGATGTGCAGCATTTGACTCCTCTGCCTTCCGCAGCAGACAAAGGTAACGTGGATGTTCACTACCTTTTGAAGCGAGAGCCTCACTACGCTAGGTAGAGCCGGTCTTCTTATGGAACTAAATTAGACCTTTACCAAACTAGAGGTCATGCATGGCTTGAAGTCTCTCCACAGCTATGTCCTTCAGTGTAACCTTGTGGGCCTCTCAAACTTTGACCTCTCAAACTTGGAGCCGAGGAGAGTAGAAGGTGGTGAGTACGTGATTAATCATGTGGGTGGCTTCACATCACGCCATTGCGCAATAGAAACAGCTATGATGTCAGTCGATAGGCGTAAAAACAAGAAGTAACCGCGCCTCGATTCAGAGCCAGCCATGAATGCCAGTGGCGATGATGCTGCACTTAGCCATCTGAACCATGTCTGAATAAAGAGTTCTACCAAGCGTAACCACACTGTGAAGCTTTTTCTGGATACCATGTTTAACTATGCTAAACCTCAGCTAATATTTTATCATTTCTTGCAATTTAGATTGATGTGCTGTCTTGCTCTTGTGCGTATGGTGTTGGGCTGTTGAGCACGCTGTCGAATGCCTTCCTTTACAATCGTAATTTTATGGAGACAAAAGATGGCCTGTGTGCTTTCTGATGTCCAAGCACGCTTGAAGGAATGCTGAAGACCACCCAGTCGAAATAGTTCTCGGTATAAATTGGCTCTCTGGCTCTTTGGATGCATTACCTCCGTACAGCAGTGAAACACACAATTATGGCCGATAATATTATAGTTTAAAATTTCCCGCCACTTAATTCAAATTTGTGCGACGTCTACGCTCAGAAGGACTGGTCGCTGCTGTCCTGAAGCGAACGGGGGTGTAGCTCACCCTCGGGGATCCTCGTCCCATTCGGTGTCTATGCACGCAATTTACTTGCGAAATTGGCCAGTGATAGCAACATTTTCGTTTTTATATTGCTAGAATGCAGTATAGTCTACTGAATACCTCAGTTTGCCTGTAGTGTTTTATTAAGAACTCCCGCTGCACTGATTACTTGGAGTCTTCCGCTACTGTAGCTGTTCCTTTGTGTTTGTTCCACCTCTCAGCCCTTACCCTATGTCATGGTTCAGGTGTTCACTCTTGGGTAGGGTACTGCATTTGTCCCCTTCCAATATAACTTTTATACTGTGTTAGTAGAGTGGTTCTTGTTTCCTCAAAATCTGTTGTGGGCCTTGGGACAGGAGAATTGTAAAGACACTGTGAAGAAGTGCAGTAGTAAAAGAAATGGCGAGGATGGGGAGCAACCCTTGTGGTAGTGAAAGAAAGCAAGCAGGTGCGAGTGGAAAGGGGAGAAGAGGATAAATATAATTAGCACCATCGCCTTTTTATTAGGGTGACAATAATTGCCCCCAGCCGCTAAGTCCGAGGGTGCTAAATTGCTTCGCATTAACTATTCTTTCTTGTTCCCATATTTTTTCCCTCCACCAGCAATTTTCTAATCACTCCTTTTACTTGCTTTTACTTTGTTAATGCTGAGCATGCCCTAGCTATTCGTAAACCCTGGCAAATTTTGGCTTTCTGGAATGGTGCACTGAAGGGGTTCTCTAGTAAGAGTTTGAGGAACTAGCAGAGAAGGAGCGTTCAGCACCAGTACCCCCCAGGGCTGTGAAATCGTAAAGCAGCAATTTAAAGTAGATAATGTAAAGGAATTTGAAAAGACAAAAATTAAAATGATACTTGTGACGCAGAAATTGCACGTCACATTGTGTCATCACCTGTAAAAATTTTAGAGCGTAGCGCAACTAGCCGCAATCTCGGATTCCGACGCTGTCTGTCCGAGGCCATTGTCTCTCTTCTCTCTCTTTCCTCTCTCCATGAACTTGAAGCACAAATGAGAAGGTGATGACACCTCTGTCGCATGAAGCTAGTGAGGGAGCAGAGAGTCTGCGCAGCTGCAGCCAGTCAGAGAGGGGTGCATATCACGGTTGCAGCCGTCACCAGGCAGCATTGTACAAACATGTTACGTTGCGCGTGTGGCATCAACTTCGGCCTCTCTCCCCTCCTGTCAGTCACCCCTCATCCTTCATGGACAGCAGACGTATGTGCGGTGCTCCCTAGACCTCGACTCCGCGTCATCTTTCTGCATTGTGAAGCAGCTTGTTCTCTTCTCCGCGTCTTAATGGGCGCTCACCTGAAGAGCGCTTCCTTGCTCTTCGATTACCTTTCTTTGCACCAAGCAAAACCAAACGTGTAAGAGTGCATAGAAAACTAAAGTGAGGTAAGCAGTACTAGCAAACCTACTTTGCATTTGATTAACCAATTCTTTTTTTTTATATGTCAACTGCCTTCCGGTTCCCACAAATGACGGTCTTCTTATGGTTGAATAACAAGTATCAGAGGCTGCTGTGTTACAGGCAGCTCCCGGAAGTTGCTTAGCAGTTTCCTTTGAAGCCTCAGCAGGCCTTGAAGTTCGTGAAACAATTTCAACCTTTTTTTTTTTTTTTGCTCGTTCTGAATTCTTTCAAGGTGTTTGAAGATTGCAGTCATAGTTGCTGGAGTGGGCTGTCAGCTTGCCGATGGCTTCGTGAAAAGAAAACGTCTTATCGTAGTAAACATGTTTTACAAAATGTTTTAAAACCTTTGGAGGGTCCTTGATGTTGCTGGTTACTCGAAGAAAAAGAATGGTTGCAGTCTATTAAAGTCATTGAACTATTGGTATGCTTTCAAATTGTTTTGAGCTCTCTGGACTTTTCATATAAAGTATTTCAGAAATTCTTTCGTGTTGTATACATGAGTACTTGCGACCAAAGCAGTCGTCTGAGGCTTAGCTACAGAATCGCTTGCTTATGCTATTTCAGTGAGTTCCAACTAGGAGTTTCATGATAGGTGTTACGGAGAAGCAATTCGTGCGATGTGAATTTTAATTTTCTCTGAGACAAGCTAGGCTTAGTGATTTGCTGAGCAGCGATCGGTTCTTATCATACACTTTTAGTGACTTGTCTCCTCCTCCCAATTCCGCAGAAGAGCTCTGCCGATCGGCGGAGGAGTATCTCCCCATCAAACGGGAGGCTGACAGCCAGGAATTGAAGATCGGCACACCGGTCAAGTTGTCCTCTGTGCTCCAGTTCCGAGGTTCACCACCCTACCCTCCCACTCCCCCATTTGAGGAGAAAGAAGGTGCTTCGACGCGTTCCTCCCCCTCTCCATTGAACATCAGCGATTGCCGTCAGTCTATAAAATATGTGTTGTAGTAGATTAGGAAGTACTGTTACTGTCTCTGAGGGTTATCTGAAGGTGGTGTGCTAAATATTTCTTAATGCCCTGTAAACACCAAGTATTAGTAATCAGCTGTCAGTAATCTGACCTAAAGAGCGGGTCAAAAATTTTCAGCTGTGCGTAGCTGAAATTTTAAAGGGGCCCTAATGTATTTTGCGATGGTGACACCAAAATGTCTTGAGTAATAGTACAAATTCATGAAAATTTCCTTGAGAGATACCAAATCTATCCTTGGAATTATTGAAGGAATATACACGAGGGAATGAAATGAACCTGCCTCTCGCTGCTTCCTAGACATAGTGTAAAATTATAACAATGCAATGATTTGAACGTTTCGATAATCTTGATCGTTTGGGTTCTGGGGAACAGAAATTAATCGATAGTTCTCAAAGGGCGAAGTTCAAAGTGAGGCCAGTCCGTACAAAACAAAATTTTCGCCGTAAATTCAGCTCCAATAGGTTTTCTATGACAGCTGAAAGGTTTCCCGATAAACCTAAATACCTTGCTTTAGAGTAGAAACTGTGTCGCTGTGGAAAAAAATGGTTTTATTACCTTTCTGTGGTCGAGGTGGTAGTGTTTCCTTTGCATTCACAGCTTCCATTCCATCTGTCCTTGCTTTCAGAAGTTGATTTTTCAATAACATAAAACGTTGCAGGACTTGGTCTCTTTAAAGTCTTCTATTAGCACAAGAAAGCAGCTTTGTTTCTTTGCTGAAACTTCTTTTTTTTTTTTCATTTAGCAGCCCATGTGAGTAGCACAGTTGGATTTATAAATCGCTATTGGAGGGGACAGTTTGTAAGGGAGGAGTTCTATTTTAACTAAATATCTCTTGGATTTAATTTGCCCTAGAAATGTGGTTCAGTATGATTTTCCTAAGCAAAATTCTTTAAACCCCCCCCCCCCTCCCTCCTTCCCTCCCCAAACGAATCCACCTTCAGTGTGACCTGGCTTGAATACTACTAGTTTTATGTCCTGATTTGCAGGACGGCCAAGATTTTAATTAAGTACCATAGTCGCTCATATATTTCAGAAACGCAAGAAAAGAACAGTGTGAAATGAGGTTGAAGACTAATGTTTGTTTTTTTCCTCACATACGTCAGTTGGTGTGTTGGCATGTCTCTGTGAGATACACCTTGTCTGGTGTCACATTGTTTAGGCTACCGAATGTACCAGTTTGGCTGGACATTTTTCGTAGCATTGCCTTTGTCTTCGGGTGTGTTACACCTACTGCGAAAAGTACTGTGAAGCTGCATAAACATAGGTATTGGGGCCTTTCGCAGCAATTCTGCAACTTCCGAACTCTGAAGGGGTGAGGAGGGTAGTCCCTCTCACCCGTGAGAAGTCTGAAGCCTCAGAAATACAAAATGAGCTGCACACCGTATCGGCCGAAGCAGATTAGCTGCGCGGTTTGTTTTTGACTCGCATATTTTATCGCAAAAAGTTTTCCACTTTGGTTCACACTTTCTTCTCCAAGTGGTTGTGACTTTTTCCGTCATTTGTCGCAAAACTGCTTCTGAGTGAAGTAGTAGGCCTATGCGAATATTTGATGATTCAGTCGAATTAGTAAAAGTATTTAATACTCAATCAATTAGTAAAGTATTCAGCTCAGGCTATAAGGAAAGCCATAGTGGAGGGCTCCAGAAATTTCGCCCACTTAGTGTTCTTTAATGTGCAGCGACATCGTACAGTGTGAGGGTGCCTTGTTTTTCCCTCTATCGAAAACCAGCTGTTGCAGCCGGTATCGAAGCCATGTCCTTGGGTTCATCTGTCAGGCACGGTAACCACTGAGCCACCACAGTGGGGTGTATGCAATGGCTTTGTGTTTTAAAAGAGTAAATGATTTCGAAGATGCCTATTGGGCCGTTCAAACTGTTTGTGTATATGGCAGAAGTAGTCAAAAATTCTGGGAGGCGCTTAAGACCCCGAGCGAGAAGGCAAAAGCCTTTCAGCAGCGACGGCATACTCTCGTTGTGCCGCTTGGTCTTCACAGCTGCCAGCAGATGGCGTACGGCTGCTACCGGTCACACTCCCCCCTTGGAGACAGGGATGAATCACAGCCGCCAGCAGATGGCGTACGGCTGCTACCGGTCACACTCCCCCCTTGGAGACAGGGATGAATCCATCATTGTTGCACCCCTACGTTGTCATGGAGACGGCAGTAACGCTAGACGAGGAGAATTAAGATATGTTTCTCATGTGCCCGGCATGACGTAGTTGGTTAGCGCCCTCGACTGGTGATCAGAGGGGTAGGAGTTTGATTTCCAGCGGAGGAAGATTTTTTTCCTTAAAAGTTAAATTCTGGTCTGGCTTGTTATGTGGCTTGTGTTGGATTGGCTTTAGATCTGTCTTGTCTGCAGATGCCGCTCATGAGCCAAGAAAGGCTTTCGCCTTAAAATACTTGCTTCGCATTCACTACGAACAAAAAAAACAGTTTGCACTGGCCTGATAAAATGTCTTGGACCAGTGTGGGATGGCTTTAGCGGACCGCATTTAAACGTTGACTGTCTTTTTTTTTCTTTTTTTTTCAATTCAAAACATCCTTGTTCTATGGTCCTTACTGTGTCTGCAAGATAACATAATTTGTGCATGAAGCTTCTGGGGTCAGCTTTAATCAATGCAGTATTTGCGTTAGTGGCACAGTTTGGGCCTCCCTTTCAGCTGCATTAAATATCTGGCTGAAATTTCTACAATGTGTTAATATGAAAGAGGAAAAACTATGGAAGGATGACCAGAAAATTCTGGCAGTTACTAAATTGAAAGCGTGCATTTTAATGTGAACCAATTTGACAATTGGTTTACAATAATTTTAAACACGCATTATTTGGTTCGTTTGCCAAATTGAAGCAGACAGTATTGGCTGTTGGAAATGTTCGAAATAGTCGCACAGTCTTATGATGTAGTTTTTCTATTGATATCTGGGTTATCGATTGAGCCTTTCTCACTCACCTGATCCAAATTTGATCTTCCCCGATGTCCGCAAGTGGTGATTAACTGGTAGTGCACAACTTAACATTAGAAGTTAACCTCAGTGCCATACACCAACAGAGTGTCCACGGAAGGAACAAACGTCATGCGGCAGGAAGTTTAATTCTTTCCTTTTTCTTGCCAGTTTGCACTACTCTTATTACGCCATCGAATTTATGGTTGCTGTGCGTAATCGCAGCATGCAACCGGTTCTTCTGCTCCTTTCGGAACAAACCTCAGCAAACTGTAATGCAGTTTAGAATTATTCAAAATTCTTCCCTAATTATCTTGTCTAGAGAGAACCCAGAATTTAAGGAAGGACAACCATTTAGACCTGTTTTGTTTAGTGGGACTGCACTCAATGTACGAAATGCAAGCAATAATGGTGGTGGTGGTGGTGGTGGTGGTGGTGGTGGTGGTGGTGGTGGTGGTGGTGGTGGTGGTGGTGGTGGTGGTGGGTAGTGGTGGTGGTGGTCGTAGTGGTAGTAGTGGTCGTAGTGGTAGTAGTAATGGTAGTAGTAGTACTAGTAGCAGTAGCATTAGTGATATGGGAGAAGCACTCCTCTCTTTGTTCCGTAGCGGAGGTAGCCATACTGACTGTCATGATGATAGCAACAACATTCTTGCAGGGGACGACCGCAACATACCCGAGCGTGCCCTACAAGAGGTCAAGGAGGTGTTCACCGCCGAGCTGGCTTTCATGACCTACATCCCGCTGTGCAAGCTAGCTGGAGGGTAAGGAATGGACGTTTGCAAACACACTTCTACAAACCATTGTGCACCAACTCACTCAAGAAGTTTTAATGCAGTTCCAGTGCAAACTATATCACGTAGTGGTCTAGGCGACAGCGACATTTATTCTCCACTAGTCAGTGCTCACTAAAGCCATTGCAATCACTGCAGCTTTGCTGCAGTTTTCAAGCAAAGAGGCTAAAGCTGGAGGTTTGATATTTGATATTGTGGAAGAAGGCCAGGTCGAGACGGCAAGGTCGAGACGGCAAAGCAAGGGATGCCGTGTCTGGCGTTTTACTCCGATGACAAAACCCAGGCGCGCGCCTGAGCCGGCGCCGCGGGACGATGATGATGGTATGTACAAATGAAAGAGGAAGATCATGGAATGAATAAATTAAAGAACATCCACGGAAGGCTCACAATATATATAACACATGTATGGTGTTTATTGTACCAAAAAGACATGAGCAGCTACGGGGTTGAAGGAAGATTATGTGCACTTTTTATTGTTTCCAGTATCTACATGGAGCAGACGCTGAACAATCACGAGCTCATACTGGAACTGTGTGCTGTCCACGACTCCGCCCTTGCCATGGGTGAGCCGGGCAGCGACGCGTCCAGCGGTTCCCGGAAGTTCAGGAAGGGACATTACCGAATGCCTTCGGCAGGTAATTTGCCAGCCGTGGATTTTCTTGGAAGTACTACCAAGCACGATGTGGTCTGTACCTAGTGTTCCACTCAACTGGAACTAAAAAAGGAAGAGCGTTTATTTCTCAGCATCCATCTCAGTACTGCTGTATATATATCTGCAAAGGCAAGGAAAACCACGTAGTGCAGGACACCCTGTATGACTTGCAAGAAGTGTGGACCATTTGACAATGGTCAGATTGTTCCCGTTTCCTTTGCGTTGCTGAATTGAAACTTCGTAACGTGGGAAACTACCTTTCCTTTGACACCTTCAAAAGCATTTCTTAAGCTTGCGTATCGCCTATTGCCATTCCGATATCTGTCCTGCGTAAAAATGCATCTGGTGTTTCACTAAATTGCCCCAGTGACAACAGGCAATAACCCGTTAACGTAGTCTTTACAGAAAGGAGCAGCTATAGTTAAAGTTACATTTAAAGTAGATTTCATTACTTGATAAATCAGGCAAAGAGAAAGAAGGAAACAGTAGGGGTACTGCCAAACATTAATAAAAGAATGTCAACAGAAAGCAGTTGACTGGAGAGAACCACATACAAGGCACACAATAAATGATAGTAGTGTATAAAATTATGCTAGTCTCACTGTATTCAAGTGTCATAGTGGCACACTTAGGCATTTGCAGCATGTTGAAGTCATGCACCACTTCAACATGCATCAATGTGCAACAGGTTTTTTATTTTATGGGAAACATCATATAAACCGTATTACTATAGGTCGAGTGAGAATATAGGGAAGTGGACAAAAATTAAAAGGTAAAGCAGCGCATATATTTACATCGGCTGTGTCCCTGCATCACCGGAACTACAACCTCACCCCAAACTTTCAGCAGCATCGTTGGAATACGACTCTTTGCTGCTCACCACCTCCTAGAGTGTGTCATCTAGTTTCATCAAACATGTTGCTTACGCAGAATTTCTTGAAAGGTTGCATGCGAACAGCTGATCTTATCCACAGCACCGCATGCTTTTTTGTCGCTGAGAGAGCGGCCACGTTACCGCAAACATTACTTTTTCTGGAAAGCTACTGTAAACTGCCTTCACATGCCATTATTCATTGCTAAAGAGACATTTTATACTGTCATAGATCGAACGAAAGAGTGCACGCAAAGATAAATGCGCTTGGGACGGAAAAAAAATGCCAGCAACTACAGGATGTCGATACAGTTTTGGCTGTCCGTTCATAAGCAGGCACGTCACTTGTTTCCAGCCTGTGCCTCAAATTCTGCTAGATAGATATATAAGTCGAGGGGTGACTTTAGCTTGCTTTTTATTTTTCTAAGAAAAAATCTCGACCTATATTTCAGTTTATACGGTAATTGTGTTTATTGTAGCAAACTTGAGTTGTATCATTATCAGCTCATGTTACTCTCTAGTTACCAAAGTACTGCACATTTCGTCGTGCACATTTGCAATATGCTTTTTGTGCAAAGTCTGAGCGAGACTGCTTTTCTAGCAAAGTTTGTGACCTGGCAAGCTCCTGTGGTTTAGTGCATCTGCATACAACGCAGAAGTTGACAACCTAACAAGTGCTATACACCTATTTTTCCGGGCACTTGTTCATGAAAATTTTCATCTTTTTTTTTTTTCAAGGAACATTTGTAATTTTATCTGTTTCCAAAAATTTTGCAGTTTTGTTTTTATCCTCGTCACTGTAGCGGCATTGTGTACGTGTTTAGTCTGCAGCGTATTGCATCGCTATTGTTTTGATGTACCGAATGATATATCAATAATTAACTGAAATTCTTCAGATTACTGTCCTGATAAATTGGCCTTCTTGTATTCCTGGGATTGTGTGTTTGCTAATGTACTAATTAAGTAAATTGGTTTGGCTTGGTTTGTGGGGTTTAACGTCCCAAAACAACTGAAGCTATGAGAGACGCCGTGGTAGAAGGCTGCGGTAATTTCGATCACCTGGGGTTCTTTAACGTGCACTGACATCGCACAGCACATGGGCACCTATTCATTATTAATATAAACAGCGCGAACACGAAGACAAGGGACAAGAAACAAGAAAGCCACAGTACATGCGCTTTCTTGTTTCTTGCCCCTTGTCTTCGTGTTCGCGCTGTTTATATTAATAATGAATAAGTACCAACTCGCCCAACAAAGTACGAGCACCTAGCTTTTCGCCTCCACCGAAAAGCAGCCTCCGAGGCCGGGATTCGATCCTGCATCCTTGGGTGCTGTAGTCGAGCGCCCTAACCACTGCGCCACCCCAGCGAGGTACTAAATAAGTACAGTCAGGGACAAAAGTTTTCGGGACGTTAGTTCCTGGAAAATATTTATTTCTGTGTGTTGTGACTGGGCAAACATAGTGAATGAAATGTGCTGACTCACGAGGGGAGTTCCTGGAAAATATTTATTTCTGTGTGTTGTGACTGGGCAAACATAGTGATTGAAATGTGCTGACTCACGAGGGGACATGCCTGCCTCATTCAGAGAACAAAACATTGCGAGAAAAACTAGGGAGACAACAAAGAAATAAATGCTTTTCCAAAACATCGCATCCCGCAATTTTTTGTCCCTGACTGTATATGTTTGCAGGGCAAGATGAATCTATCGTGAGTGGCGAGTTTGGCAAGAATGTGGCCATGGTTGGAAACAGAATCGACGTACAGCTCGGTGAGGAGAGTCACCTGGTCCCTGCCGGCGAGCTTCCAGATGCAGCACCCAAGTACGACATCAACCTCCTGATGAGGTGAGCTGGATGTCGCTGTCAAGAAGCTTGAGTAAAACGAAGGTTCAGACCGTCTGAATTTTGAGTAAACCGGAAGTTTTAATAATTCAAAAGTTCAGATAACCTGAAGGTTTGAGTGCGCTATAAGTTTGGGTAGATAAGAAGTTTGAATGCACTGGAAGTTTGAATAAACCAGATTTTTCTGAATAAACGGTAAACACGAATAAGGTGGGAGTTATTTAAGTTGGAAGGTTGAATTAAACAGAAATTCAAGTCAAGTGAGTTGAAATTAATAATGCTCTGCTGTGTACATTTAACCTGTCATTTGGTGCATGATAAGCTAAGTTGCTTATGCGCCCTAACGACCGGTGCAACGCACTACAGCACACTGTGCACAGCTACATGGACTAACCACCCTTGTATCTTTCTTTATCCCGGGGCTCCCTCCTCTTCTGCAGAAAGATGACCAATGGCCAGCGTCACCTCAAGGGCAGCTGGCTAGCCTACTGGGAGCATGAGATCGGCTGCGGCGTGGTCAAGGATGGCCACTTTGACTTCAAGCAGATCAGGCTGCAGACGTTTACTGGCCACACGGGCAGCGTGCGCTCCCTGGAGGCGCTCGAGAACGAAAACTCGTTCCTTTCGGGCAGCAAGGACCGCACGGTGAAGCTGTGGTCCCTGCGCAGCTGCGGGGACGGCTCGACGGTCGTGGCACCCCAGTGGACGTACCCGCATCACCGCAAGTCGGTCGCCTCAGTCGCCTTCCTGCCCTCCCTACGCCTGGTGGGCTCCAGCGACCATGGCGTACATGTGGGTGATCCTCTCCCATTGTTTCCTGCTGCTTCTGTGTTCCGGTTCATTTGGGGAAACACTGTTCATTGTTGGTATACTGTGAAAAGATCAACTTTCTTGTCAGTGTTGGAAGCAAAACTAAACAGCACAGAGTCTGTGATTTAATAAGTCTGAATGTTAGTCATGCGGGATTCCTTGCTGGCCCAGCTACTCGCCTGCCAAATTGGCTCTGACTTTCTGCACTGCAGGCGGTGTAATAATGGGGTAGTCGGTCATTCGCATCCTTAAGGGAACTTCTGCACTGCAGGCAGTGTAATAAGGGGATAATTGCTGATTAGCGTCCATAAGGAACCTTCTGCACTGCAGGGAGTGTAATAAGCAGGTAGTTGCTCATTAGCATCCATAAGGGACCTTCTGCACTGCAGGTGGTGTAATAAGAGGTTAGTTGCTCATTTGCATCCATAAGGGACCTTCTACACTGCGGGCAGTGTAATAAGGGGGTAGTTGCTCATTAGAATCCGTAAGGGAGAAATTACTCATTTGAATCTTCGGCCAAGCAGGTGCATTGCCATTTGGATTCGCTTGGGTGGATGATAATGAGTGGTAGTTGCTCCCCGTTTAGAAACTTACTCTGTATCTGGGGGCTTCCCTGAAGCACATTAGGCAGGAAGCACGTTCTGCCTTAGCCCTCTGCATGCGCATGCATCATGCTAGCTTCAGCATTGCATCTGTGGATTAGAGGCAAGGATGTCGACCTACCGCCAGTTGCTGTGAAAGTTCGAACGGTGTTTAGCGTCAATATTAAGTCCCTAAATTAGTAGCTCATTGGTAACATGAGTCCTAGCAAGTAGCTTATGACCTTACTGGAAACTTTGAAAAGTGTCGTGATAAGGTTTGCTTTCTTGCAAACAGACTCCTTGAAGAAATAAACCCCACTTTTGCTTGACTCTGCATGTTTCGCAGTAATGCATGGATCCACTTACTGTGAAATTTGGATACAATGAACACTATTCGCTTCATGACCCCATGAAAATTACTGATTAATGATAAATAATCTACTACTATTAATTAGTATAATAATGATACAGTAAAGGCTCGTTAGTTCGAACTTCACGGGACCGGGAAAAAAGTTTAAACTATCTGATGTTTGAATTATCGAATGGCCTCGAAAAAACTGACAAGAACCATTACGGTAAATTTACCGTATTTACCCGCATGAACCCACCCACCCTTGATTTTCGCCTAAGAATTTGAAAAAGAATAAGGCGTTAGTCGTTAGCGTGTCCCTCCATTTCGCGCCATCACCGTCCACAACGCATTTCTTGGCTGTGCGCCAAGATGCTGCCCAGCGATAACATCACTGTGGGTTTACTTTTTGACGTTAGATCTAAAAAGGGGGAGAAGGGGGGGGGGGGGGTAGCAAACTTGGTAGAGTGCCAGTGCTTGTCTGGTTCGGCAAGCCTAGTTTTCAGTATGTTCGCCTTATTATGCTATGGGCGATTGGGGCGCCCTTCTGAAAGCTAATGTCTTCTGAAGCGACGGATGCTAAAGCCAGCATCATGATCGTGGCTGATCACGTGCTTTCGTTCACGACTGGTGGGTGGAAGGATGGATGACTCTTACACAAAAAAAATAAAGAGGTTTTCTCACGTAACCCGTATTGCCCATAGCCTTTCTTGGGCTTTGGCTGGGATATCGCCAACAGTATTTATCAATTTATCTGTATTACCAAATTTACAAGGTTCGAATGAATGAGTATTTAGTTGCAAGTTTCAGGGGTTGTGCAAGAGCAGGCAGCCGTGGCCGCCAACCCCTACCCTACGGCGCTGGCCATAGCACCATTTAGGCTTTACCCACTCTTCCATGGTTTTACTGGTTTTGGCCGTGCGCAGATCTAACTATGCCGTTCTTTCGCGAAGGTGCTTTTTTTGTTGTTGTCGTGCTGTGCGCCAAGCCGCGCCTAGATGTGGTGGCGCATAGTTCGTATAATCCATAGTAGAACCAACTCGCGTTCCAATTAATGCGCTTTTTTGTACCCAGATCTCTGTGGAGCTTGGCCAGGGTAAGTAGTTTAATTCGACTTATCTGAAAATTCAAATTATCAAGGTTTTAATTAACGAGCTTTCACTGTAATAATAACAATAATTGATAATTAGAAATTTAATACCCATAACTAACTAAATTTCTAAAAAGGGAGCAACTACTACTCATGATCTGCCCATGATAAGTTTGTTGTGTCTCTGCTTTTCTGAATGCCAGTGTGGAATGCCAAACTAAAACGAGAGGTGTTGTATTCGTAGCTAATCTTTGCCGGTTTACTACATGCTGAAGCAACACCACAGGTTATAAGGCACGCCTAGTAGGGGGCTCCAGATCAGTTTCATTTTTTCGGAGGCCTTTGGCAAGCCGTAATTTTTCGCAGTGTGAGCTTCATCACTTACGGTTTAAGTGGATCTCCTTCTAAACTAAACACTCAGCTTCAGAAGCTCTCAACTTCTTCTAAACTGCACAAAACTTTGGAGCGTCACACTTCCTCAGTTGGCAATAAATTATTGCCTGTGAAATTCTTTTTGTATTAAGGACACGCTGTTTGTTGTTTATTGGTGTTCCAGAGGGATATGCTACAAGATGTTTACCACATTCCAGATCTGGGATCCCTTCATGGGGTCTTGTCTGAAGCAGTTCGACTCGAGCAAGACCCAGCCGGTCACAGTGTTGCTCGCAATGCCGTCTCCAAGCACAACGTTCCTGGCCGCCACGTCAAACTCAACTGTTCGGTGAGCCATTCTAACGTTTTGCAGCATCAGCTGTGGCACTGTCATTCTATCTGGCCTGATTGTTACTCGGCAGTTCTTGAATGTGCTGGATTGGGCACAAAATTGCAGCGCGCTGTACATAGTGAATGAAACTGCATTCGTGCGAGCGGCTCAGAACACACTTAAACCTGTAGATTTTCAGCTGCAACTTGCCAGATTCATTTGTTATTCAATTGAGAGTATCCGATATCAGTTGATTCTAGCAGTTCTGCTGAATTAAATTCAGCTCGTTACCACTGGTGCACAGAGTTCTGCAGACAAAAATTGCTCCAGTGCGGCCACTAAAAATCATGCCTTCCTTAAAGTTATTATATAGCTACTATACAAGTTTTATTTACTTACTTATTTACTCATTGTACCTTCATATGTTCTGTAACTTAATTGGTTTTGTTTTCTTTTCATAACTGCAGCTTCCTGGACGCCCGCACCATGCGCTACACCCACGAGCTGCGGGTGTCCATTGGCTCAGCCGGTCTGATCCGGTCCCTGGCCGTGGGTCCCAGTGGCAACTGGCTTGCCGTGGGACACAGCTCGGGAGTCATGTCGGTGCTTGACGTCAGGACGGGCTTCATGCTCGGCTCATGGGTGGCCCACGACGGAGAAATTCTGCAGGTAAGGAGTTCTGCTGATGCCAGCTTCAGTTTCCCATTCAACAGACTGGCTGTCATCTGCGTGGTTCCGTTTTCTCTTTGTTTAGCTTTCACTTGTATACTTAGGGAGGACACTGGAAAAAATGAATTAAGCAAAAAACAGCGCAACAACGGAGACAAGAGAGTAGAAAAAAGACGGGACCAGCGCTGGGTCCCGTCTTCGCTGGGTCCCGTCTTCTTTCTCTGGGTCGGTCCCGTCTTCTTTCTACTCTCTTGTCTCTGTTGTTGCACTGTTTTTTGCTTAATTATGCACCAACTCACTCAAGTTGCCGTTTTAATGGACAAAATGTATGTAATGTATGTAATGTAATTGGTTCACAGGAAGGGAAAGATGCAGTACAGTAAAAGCTCGTTAATCCGGATCTCAAGGGACCGGAAAAAATGTCCGAGTTAACCGAATTCCGCATTATCGAATGGACCATGAAAAATGTATGGCGCATAAACATACCTTTATTGCATGAAAAACTGCGTTATTTTTGTTTGCCTAGTCGCCGGAATTTGCGCGAGAACGATTTTCTTCAACCCCATCTGGTGGTGGTGCGCACGCTCACTGTCGCGACACTCTACACAAAATTCCTCTAGTACAGCGAGGGCCTCCGCGGCCTCCTGCACGGTGCGACGTCGCGACGGTGGGTCGCGATCGTCTTCATCGGAATGATTTTCGTCCCCGTCGAGCACTTCCGATAATATGTCATCGTCAGTCAGCAGGCCAGCAACGGCAGCATCATCGTCTATTGCTACGTAGTCGGCAAGCTGGACACCACTTGGTAGGAGAAATTCAAAGCGCCTGTCATCCACCTCTTCGTTGTCCATATTTTCAGTGGGCTCCGGGGTATCCTCTGCAGTCACCTCTGGAGGAACGTCACAGTCATCAGGGCGGACAAACCCGCTGTGCCTGAAGGAGTTGGCTATGACCTCGGCCGGCGTGTTGTTCCAAACTTGCACTAAAATATGAATTGCACTGAGGAGGTTTAGGTCATATTCTCGCCCTGCCTCCTTGCACAACAGCATCCGTTCTAGCACATGCTTCCTGTATCTGCATTTTACGTGCTGAATTATGCCTTGATCCAGCGATTGCAGTGCAGCCGTCGTGTTCGTAGGAAGGAATACGAGCTCGATGCACTCTAGCCCTGTCACTCGGGTGTGCGCGCTGCAGTTGTCCACTACAAGTAAAACCTTGCGCTTGTTAGCGGAGAAGCGACGGTCGAGCTGCCGCAGCCAAGCTTGAAAAATATCCGAGGTCATCCAGGCTTTTCTAT
This sequence comes from Amblyomma maculatum, assembly GCF_055883805.1. Classification (NCBI taxonomy): domain Eukaryota; kingdom Metazoa; phylum Arthropoda; class Arachnida; order Ixodida; family Ixodidae; genus Amblyomma; species Amblyomma maculatum. The sequence continues at coordinate 42,667,695 of NC_139354.1, read as the reverse complement.
TGGCTCGATACTCCACAGGCAAACGGGGAATGTTCTTAAAACATCTTGGGTTCTTTGCCTTCCCGATGACAAGTAGTGGCAGGTGCTCCGTGCCCAACATATTTGAAGCGAGAAGCACAGTGACCCTTTCCTTGCTCCTCTTCCCTCCAACGCACGGGTCACCCTTAAAGGTGATTGTTTTGTCTGGCAAGGCTTTGAAAAACAGTGCCGTTTCGTCGGCATTGAAGACGTCGGCAGGTTCATAACGAGCCAGATACTGAAGAAGCTCGGTTGTCTTCCAGTCAGCAATGCGGCGTTCATCCACCGCTGCCTCCTCCCCACACACGTTTCTAAAGACTAATCCGTGCCTTTCTTTGAAGCGGGCGAACCATCCTTCAGACGCACTGAAAGATTCTATGTTCATTTTCTGTGCGTACCTGTCAGCTTGCTGACAGATCAGCGGGCCACTCAAAGGAAGCTGTCCATCACGCATATCTGTAATCCACCGTAGCAGTGCTTGTTCCAGTTTCGGACGCGCAGCCGTCCTTAGCCTTTTTCTCTTCCTGGTGAATTTGCCGCTGTCAAACGCTTCAAAAATTTTTTCTTTGTTTTTCACGTAGTCGCTGTAGGGCTCGTGGCGCGCCGCGCATTCGAAGGCCGCGCCACTTCCCAATGCTCCCTGCGCGCGTGCCTGTTTCCCTCTCCCCGCTCGCGCGGGGATAACCGGTCCCGCGCGAGGGGGCTATAAAAGAAGGCACGCGCCGCCGTCGCGCCTCTCTTCTTGGTCCCTGGCGCTTCCTGGTCCCTGGCTCGTCGCTCCCGCTTCCCTCCCGGCTCTCCACGGAAACGACCCGCAGCCACCCGGACGACAAGATCCCTGTGAGATTAAATATGTTTGTTATACGGCCCACTGTGTGTTTGTCGTGCGCATCCCTCGGGCAGAGGAATCGCCCACAACTGGCACCCAACTGGGGCTGAATTAGCACCCATGTGGACGATTTTTCTGCCAACGTGGCAGCGCACGGCAACACGACGGGCCGGTCCTTTGTATGTTAGGCGCGACGCCATTTTGAGTTTAGGGCTATCGTGTGTACAGATGACACGGAGTGTAGTATAGTAGTGTTTGTACAGTGTTTTATTTTGTTTTGGGTTATGTGCGTGTTTGTTAGTGTCGGGCGGTTTGTGTTTTAATTTTTTTTTGTGCATATGTTCGTTTTATGAAGTGTTTAGCCTTTGTGACTAGCCTCTTGATGCGGGCTAGGTGGTAGTCGTGTGCGTTTAGGCTCCCGACCGGCCTTAGTTATTGAGTGAAATGCCTCCGAGAAAAGACGTGCCAGATAGGGCCGCCGCTTCGGACGCCAGTGCGTCCGGAAGTGAGGTAAAGGACGCGGTAGAGTCTGTGCAGGTTACCGATGCGGCCGCCTTGATGAGGCAGATGAACGAGGTGTTGTCGGTGTTCGCCCTTCAGCTCGGTTCGGTGGCTAGCGCCAACCAAGCCACAGCTGCGGCGGCAGTCTCGCGTCCGCGGATAAATGTAGAGGTTCCCTCCTTTTCCGGCTACACGGACGTGAAGTCAGTCCACGAGTTCTTGCAAGAACTCGAGGATTATCAGACGGCACTGGGTTCCCCAGACGACGTGGTGCTAGCGCAGGTAATCCCCGTGGCACTTGTTGAGAGCGCGGCGCGGTGGAGACGCTGCCAGCCGGCCTTCCAGTCGATGGCAGACTTCACAGATCGCTTCCGCGCCGAGTTCTTGCCGCCCGATTACGAACGCCGGATGCTTGAGGAGCTAGCGTTGCGCACACAGCACCCGGAGGAGAGCCTCCTCGAGTATGTACGCGCAATGCAGGAGCTCTACAAGAGGGCAGATCCCACGGCAACCGATCTAGAACAGGTCACGCGCGTGATGAGGCAATGCCATCCGCGCTTCAAGCCGTATTTGCGGGGACGTGGTTTTGCAAACCTCGAGGCCCTAGCACAGGAAGCGAAGGTAGTACAGGCGGATTTACTCGCTGAATTGCGCTACCAGCCACCCCCCAGGCCAGCCGAATCGCTAGAGCCGCGATGCGCCTGGGCCGGAGGCCAAGACTCCGCGCCGCGCGCCAGGGGCGCAGACGTAATGACGGTTGGGCAGGAAAGGCCAGCGGAAGGCTCCGATATTCCTCGCGCTCTTGACCCGTACGCGTTCGAGCAGCGGCGTCGAGCTGGGCTCGCCAGCGACGTCCGCATAGGCGCGGAGAGAGGGGAAATACGTCCCCAACCGCTTCGTGGAACGCGGCATCCCCCGACCGCGCGGCAGGTGAACGATCGGCTTTGCTGGAATTGCAACCAGCCGGGCCACGTGGCACGAGAGTGTCAAGCAAGGCGTACGCAGGGAAACGCGGACCGCCGGCGGCCATAATTGGTAACACCAGCCTGTCGCCGTCGGCGGGAGAATTTCGTGGTAACCACGGCGGAAAATGGGAAATGTACTCCCACGCCGCGTCACCGGGCGACCGCCCCGGGGGCGCAGAGGCTTTTGTCCCCCTCGCCTGTAGAGCGCAAGGAATGTTGTCGCGCTCGAGCCCTTTTATGCTAGTGCGGTTAGTTGGTCAAAGCTACTCGGCACTCGTTGACACGGGCTCAACTCTGTCATTGGTCGGTGATGATGTTTTCGAAGCCTGCCGTAGATGTAACATCCGTGTAAGGCCAGCAGAAACCACTTTGAGCTTAGCAGCAGGGACAACAAAAGCAGAAGGAGCGGTGCGTCTGGTCCTGCGTTTTGACGGCAGGAAGCGGAGGCATCGCTTCGTCTATCTGCCCGGCTTAGCCATACCAGTTATTCTGGGAAGAGATTTTCTTTCGAGGGAAGGCATTGTGCTTGACATGGGGGAGAACGGCTATCGCTACAGCCCCTTCACCCCCCTCATTCCCTTTGTTAGCGCACCCAAACAGGAATGCGTCGCTGAGCGAGCGAGCGTTCACGCTTTTGTCGCAGAGGGCTCCCCCGCGACACTGAATGGTAGCCCATTAGAAGCAATTATCGCGTCCTTCTCGGGAACCGGTAGTCAGCGCCGAAGGCTCGTAGAAACTTTACTCCCGTTTTCGGATTGTTTCACAGAGAAACCAGGCAGGACCGACTTGCTTCAGCACGAGATCGAAACGGGTGATGCGCGCCCTTTCAGATGTAACCCGCGGCCGTTAAGCGCGCATAAGAGACAGCTTCTCGACAGCGCCCTCGACGAGATGATTGATACCGGCGCGGTGAGACCCTCACAAAGTCCCTGGGCGTCCCCAGTGGTTCTAGCGCCAAAGAAAGATGGTTCGGTCAGGCTGTGTGTTGATTATCGAAAGCTCAACTCACTGACGCCTACGGTTGCGTACCCTTTCCAGTCGATCGAGGCTGTGATGTACGCGTTAGGGAACGCAAGGTTCTTCACAGTCCTGGATGCAAGCAGAGGGTACCTGCAGATTGAGGTGGCGGAAGGTGACATTCAGAAAACCGCATTCACCTGTCACCGCGGGCTCTTCGAATTTACTCGACTCCCGTTTGGTTTGTCTAATGCACCGAGCACGTTCATGCGACTGATGGACATCGTGCTGGGCGATGCAAGGTTCAACTACGCGATGGCGTACCTCGACGACGTCGTGATATTCTCACAGTCGTTCGAAGAGCATCTCATTCACTTGAATTCCGTTCTTGAAAGAATGAGACGTGCGGGTATAACGATCAACCCAAAGAAAGTGCAGTTGGCATCGAAGAGAGTTAACCTCTTGGGATTTGTGGTTGATGATGGCACTTTGAGACCGAACGATGACAAACTGCAGGCAATTCTGAACTACCCCTGCCCGACGGACGTGAAAAGCTTGCAGAGGTTTTTGGGAATGGTTGCCTTCTACAGACAATTCATCCCTAGTTGTTCAGAGCTCGCTAGGCCGTTGAACCAGCTGTTGCGGAAAGGCTCGAAGTGGGTCTGGGGCAAGGAACAGAACGACGCTTTTGTTGCCTTGGCTCGCGCGATAGCGAACACCGCTAGTTTGCGCCTCCCCGACCTGAACAAGCCGTTTGTCTTGCAGACAGATGCTAGTGATGCCGGTGTAGGAGCTGTTTTGTTGCAGGAACACGAGGGCAAACTGCGCCCTGTCGCGTTCGCTAGCCGCACGCTCACATCGGCGGAGCGGAATTACTCCGTGACCGAAAAGGAATGCCTGGCGATAATGTTCGCATTGTCAAAGTTCGACATGTACCTAGACGGAGCGGTTTTCACCGTGCAGACAGATCACCAGGCACTTTCGTGGTTAAAGAGGCTGAAAAACCCCGCAGGCAGACTCGCGAGATGGGCGCTGACGTTGCAACGTTACGCGTACGCCATTGAGTACCGCCGGGGCAGCATGAATAAGGTGGCCGATGCGTTATCGCGCGCACCGTTGAAGGCTGGCAGAAGCGCAGAAGAGGCGCAGACCAGCTTTGATGAAAGCGGCGTCGCCGCTAGTGGAGAGGAGGAGAGGGCGGACGCGAGTGTCGCGCCCTGCGTAGGTAAAAAGAGAAAGGAGGCGGACAGAGTTGCCGCGCGGTGCTGCGAGAGAGAGAAGACGCAGCAGCTGGTGGCGGCGACTACTCGCCTGCCAAGAAGTGAGGCAGAGAGAAATCTGTCTTGGGGAGTAGCGGTCAGTAGGGAAGAGCTAATTGAGGCCCAGAAAGCAGATGGTCTATGCCAGCGGGTGCTGACAGAGCTTGCGAGTAGTGCAGCTTGCACCGGGAACGCTGAGGGCAAGTACGACGCGTATCTGCTGGGCGAGGATGGCTTACTGCTCCGCTACATCCCCCAACTTGACGAGGAAGAGGCGATTGCATCCCCCTTCCGAGTCGTGGTCCCGAGGAAGTTGCGGAAACGATTCCTCCAGTACTTCCATGACTCAGCGCTGGCAGGCCATGGCAGCGGCAGTAAGACTTACGACAAGTTATGCCGTGTCGCGACCTGGCCAGGTATGAGAAAGGATGTGCTGGGTTACGCCCGTACATGTCCTGTTTGCCAGGTAGCCAAGCCTCGGGCGGGGAAACCCGCTGGCATGATGAAGCCGGTAGTTAGCAACTATCCGTGGCAAGTGGTCGCGTGCGATATCATGGGACCCCTCCCTCGCTCCGCGCGCGGACACCAATATATCCTGGTAATAACGGACCACTATTCCAAGTGGGTTGAGGTTTTCCCCCTTAGGAAGCTGGTGTCAGAACGGATTTGGGAGAAACTGTTGGAGACATTCACTCGTTTCGGTTTCCCTTCCGACTTGATTACAGACAATGCTTCGTATTTCACAAGCAAAGTCTTTGTTGATTCCTGTCGGGCGCTTCAAATCCGCCACAGGAAAACGAGTCCCTACCACGCTCAGAGCAACATAACCGAGAGAGTGAATCGGAATGTTAAGAGTATGCTGGTCGCGACGACCGAGCAGCACAGAGATTGGGACGCACGGCTGTCCGAACTGGCTTTCGCCACTAGAACAACCGTGAACAGGTCGGTAGGTATGACACCTGCTTACTTGAATTTTGGGAAAGAGATCGCTTTTCCGCTAGAGAACGCCCTACTTGACGCGGCGGGGCCCGCGCCCCCTCCGCTTACACAGTACGCGGCAAAGCTCCGCGAGCGCCTTGAGGCAGCGCAGCGCGCGGCTCGTGAAAACCTCGATGTCGCGCGCATGGAGCAAGCGGATCAGTACAACAAAGGTCGTCGTCACGTCGTTTTCAACACGGGCGACTTGGTACTGAAAAGAACGCACCCGCTTAGTAACGCAGCGCGTGGTTTCGCCGCGTCGCTAGCGCACAAGTGGGTTGGACCGTTCGAAGTTACGGCACGGACTACGCCACTCACCTACCAGCTGCGGTTGTTGGCGAGCGGTGAAACCGCTGGTCCGGTGCACGTCGCAGACTTGAAAGCTTACCACCTTCGCAAGGACGATAACTGCGAAGCGGGGGAAGCTCAAAACGATGCAGGTAGCAACCCGGTTCGCAACCGACGCTATAACCTAAGGCCAAGGTAGTGCACTACTTTGTCTAACGTCTTTGCTTCTTTCAGAATGCATTCTGATAAGATTTTGCAGCAGCCAGATGAACCACCGTCGCTGGGGCGGGAAACCGCACCCAGCGCTTGGTTCAAGGAGGGGCCACTTAAACAGGGGGTACCCCCCTAGTTTGTGGCCCATTATTGTGACCAGCGCGGCCATGCTGGCCGTCTTCAACGCGTCTGGAGTGGAGCCCGCTGCCCAGGCCTGGAGTAGGGGCCTCAGGAAGCCAGGTGTGCCCGGGGCGAAAACGCCTGCTGCAATGTACATCCAGCACGGCGCCACGTGGAAAGGGGTCAACGATGTAGAGCAGCAGCTCAGGGCCGCTGCCAGGCGTATCCAGGGCCAAGCCCAGCTGCGCTGTGACCCCGAGGATGTGGCCGCTGCTGGAGAGGGACCAGCCGGAACAGCCCCGCCATGCCTGCTGCTCCTCCCGTCCCACGGACCAGCTGAGATGGCATCCCGCCAGAGCCAGGCGACAAGCTTTCATATTTTACGCTGACCCGGGCTCGGACATGGACATGGCCCGGCTGTTGGCGGAGCCCGGGTCGGACGCTGAGGGGGGGGGAAGATGTAGGGCTCGTGGCGCGCCGCGCATTCGAAGGCCGCGCCACTTCCCAATGCTCCCTGCGCGCGTGCCTGTTTCCCTCTCCCCGCTCGCGCGGGGATAACCGGTCCCGCGCGAGGGGGCTATAAAAGAAGGCACGCGCCGCCGTCGCGCCTCTCTTCTTGGTCCCTGGCGCTTCCTGGTCCCTGGCTCGTCGCTCCCGCTTCCCTCCCGGCTCTCCACGGAAACGACCCGCAGCCACCCGGACGACAAGATCCCTGTGAGATTAAATATGTTTGTTATACGGCCCACTGTGTGTTTGTCGTGCGCATCCCTCGGGCAGAGGAATCGCCCACATCGCTTAGCGTGCTTCTCTTGACGCCATACTTTTTCATTATCTCTTGCCGAGAAATGCCTTCGTTCAGCTCCTTCAATATCTTTACTTTTCTTTCTAAATCATTTGCTGGCTGCTGTGGTCGTTTCGCTGGGGTGGCGGTCGCCATCACTATGAAGAACGATGGCGATGGCACAACGCACAAGCACAGTCGACGAACGCAACGTACACCCACAACACAAAGAATGAAGCAGCGCTACAGGGGCACTGTAGCGTAAAGCGTAGCACTGTCACACGTGGCGTTGAGCAGCAGAACAAACCGTCCCGTCGTTCTTGCAGCTTTCAGTAGATGCTGGATGGTCCCAGCGGCCCAAAGCCCCAAACCCATGCATCAAGTGGTGGCTGGCGCCACCTAGCCAGTGCTCGCTCATTCACTATCATCATCATCATTCTCAAGCTCCTCATGCAGCTTTCGTTTGGTTTCGGTTTCTTCAACTCTCCTGCAGTCTCCTGCCACGCTGTCGGTTACGGCAAGGAGTGTGTGCCTCCGAACCGCCGAGTATTGCGCGGCTTACTGGAAGTTGCGATAGCCTTCGGGAGTTGTCCGAGTTAACCGGTGCGCGGCTAAATTCCTCCGAGCTAACGAGCATTTCACACCATTGAACTATGCACAGTTTTTCCGGGACCGCGCCGCGAGTCCGAGTTAACCGAATTTCCGAGTTAACGAGATCCGGATAAACGAGGTTTTACTGTATCTGTCACACTTGCTCTGTGGACACCTGAACCGCGCCATAAGGGAAGGGAGGAAGGTGGAAGTGAAAGTGGAAAAAGAGAAAGGGGAGCCATAGTGGAGGGCTAGAAGTAATTTTGGCCACCTGGGGATCTTTAACGTGCGCTGACATCGCACAGCACACGGACGTCACTTCGTTTCGCCTCCATCAAAACGCAGCCGCCGTGGTCGGGGTCGAACCCGGGAACTCTGGCACAGTAGTCTGGCCTCTTACCAATAAAGTTTGCCTATTTTGATAGATAATCACATTCTAATGAAAACTGAGCTGTTTTAAACTAGGCGTGGTCATTGAAGATGTCATTGCCAGCTGCCATGTCCACACTCAAAACTCGAATGAGGTGAATAGCAAATTTTTTATTCTTTTCCAAGCTTCTGCGGCTATGCCACATCCCCATTTTCTTCCAAATGGTACTTAAAGGGTTCTTTTCATTATTGCTGTCACAAGGTCGAGTTCAGTGAAAAGGAAAAAAAAAAAAAAATTTCTACACTTAAATGCAGTTTCGTCGGAAACATTTTTTGCTGCCAAAAAGACATCAAGATAGTCATGGAAAGCCAAACTGCCAATTATTTACTAGCTGCCCTCAATGGTCCCCTTTATGCTGGAGAACACTGAAAATTGAATTGCAGTCAATTGAAGGCCAGACAGTTACAATCTCCTATCTCCTCACATCATTGTGTTAGCAGATTTGCCCCTGAATCACTATTTTAGTCTCAGCTTTTTTATCACTGTACAGCATATAACAAGATAGCAGCATTTAGTCTGAAATCTACATTGGGGGTGGTTTGTGTTTGTTTATTATTCCAGACCAAGGCCTTCAATGATACATACTTCATCTCATCTTCGCTGGACCATTCCATCTCCGTCTGGAATGCAGCTGAAACGAAACTGCACTATCACCTCAAGGGTAAAACCTTTGTTTTCAGGACTGTCTCGGTACAAAAGATTCTCAGACTAATTTGTGTTGAAATTCAGGTCTTTTTTTGGATGTAAAATTACTGGCTATCCCACTGTTAAAAAGATGAAGTGCTGTTTCATTTTTTGTTTAACCATGAAATTATTTGTTACTCACCAATCATAACTTATGTAATTGCGCCTTTTATGGTTAAACTTGCTCTGTACACTGCTGCGAACGCAAAAAGAGCTCAGAGGACAGCACACGCAGAATAGAATCTTTTTTTCAGAAGACGAAAGCAGAAACACATTTCTTAATGGTACTAATGTGCCCTTGAGCGAATGTGATGCTTTGAGTGTGGTTACCACAAAACACTGTTGTGAGCTTCTTGCCTTGCACACTCTTTCATGCGTTTGTTTACATAGCAGAAACAAACGTAGCGTCAATGTTTATTCTGACGTTTATTTACTCCTTCTTTCTTTGTCCAGGTGCGACAGAGCCCGTAACTTGCCTAGGCTTGCACAACGCTGGCGTCGTGTCTGGGACCACTGCTAACAAAATCAATGTCCACACTACTATTGATGAAAAGGTAGTTGTTATCACTGATGTTTTTCTGTCGATATTCAGGATCTTCTAGGCACTCAAGGGCATTGGGATTTGGTGACAAGATGATCGCAATCAGCATTTCTACAGTGCATGCATTGCTTAGAGTGCCGTTAGCTTTTCCTGCTTTATGTTCGTTTCATACTCGTCAAACATTTCGAACATTCTTTGAAATTTCGCAAGAAATTCCATCTCTTTGCATCAAACCACCTTCAAATCATTGTCAGCGCATTTGTTTGGTATTCGTGAGATGGTAACGCATGCGCTGTTGTCTCGTGCAAGGAAGTCGAGGAGCGACATTCTGTTTTCACCGACAAACGGGAACGATGCAAGTAACGTGTTTTGGAAACTTCTTCAGGCGGTTTCTCACTGTTAAGTGTGTATTTTTCGATTTTTCTGTCCCTTTCAGGGCATGTTCACAAGCACAAAACTGCGGTCGGAAACATTCCGTGGAGTCATCGCTTCGATGGCAGTCCTACCCCTGAACCGCTTGCTCCTCCTGGGTGCCGACAATGGCGGCATCTCATTGTTGTGCTGACGAAACTTTAAACAATGTTGCTATGTACAATGTCGCTACGTTTTGTTAACAGAACTCGCTGTGAGACTCTCGTTGCTCTCCACTGTGTAATTGAGCTACGTGTAGTATACATTCTAACATTCCCGTAGTCGTAAGGTAAACTGTTTCAATGCCTTCACTTCCTGCAATGTTTCATGGGAAGAATCGCTGCATCACCTGGCGATGAAGAGTGATTGCAAGCAGCATTTTATCTCCTCAGAGAACACGCATCGCTGGAATTGAAATGAAAAATTTTCTTCAATTTGTCACAAGGATCGTCTTGCCAGAACATTGTACGCAAGCCGCTCGCCTTTGTCAGCTGTATCGATTCGTTCATGATTGGCGATTGCGGTGCTATGATTGTGTTGCCTGGAGACTTTCGTTTTAACGGTTGCGATAAAGCTAACTAATATGTAATGAAATTAGCTTCGCTCACCGTTGTACAATTATGTGGCAGAGTAACAGTTTGTAAAACAAACCTTGTAATGAAATTCTAAATCATGGGAATATCAAATTTATATGAACTGTATGATAGTCAATGGGTCATAGGTATGCTGCTAAAGATGCTGGTATGAAAGAGTCATTAGCATAACTTTAAACGCGATGACATCTTGTAAATAACATGGGACCGTAAAAAGCCTTCTGTATATTTGTTTCTCTGTAAAGTGCTGGAACTTTAACTGGTTCGTTTTAATGAATATTTAATGTTTGCATACTTGAACCAGTCTAATTTTGCCTCAAACTTATGAACGTACTTATATAGCAGTGATGTTTCGTTAATTCTTATAGTAAATGGAACCACATTTTTTACTGTGGAATTTCGTGCATGTTTTATCAGAAAGTTATAATTGTGATGTCTCTTTCCATAAGTACTTTTGCGCATGTTTGTTGTAAGAAAATAGTGTCAACAATTTTGCATACGTCAGTTTCTAACGAGCGAAATGTGCTTAGTTGTGGAAGATCCATTCCTGTGGTGGGCATTTTTACCACAATTGTTTTTTCTTTTTATGCCTTTATTATAGAATTACTATTATTAATGTAGGCAAGTATTTCGTTTAGAGAGCGCTTACTTGTGATATTTTACTTTTTTGCACAGATTAAGTCTAGCAAGCACAATGCCTCATACCAAAGATGTGAAGTCTTCCTTCCAATCCTTGTCTTTATTGGATATTATTTATTGCTATTATCTTGTCTGTCTTTCAGTGTATACATGGTGATACTATATGCTCTCTCTCTTACTGAAATAAACTCCATATTTCAAGTTGAACTGGAAAACATTGAGCAAGAAATAACTGCTGTGAAGTTCACGGCTAGTGGTCTCTGTTTTTTCTGCTAATTCTTGACAAAAATAACTTCGAAACAGCTCTTTGTTGGCCATTTCTTCAAGTTGGCAGAACGCTTTTTATTGTCATGAGAAAAACAACAGAAAATTAGTTTATTAGAAAAGGTGCACAGATCTTTGGCCACCTGCAAAAATGCATAGCCGTTCCAATGCTTGGCATCGTATGTCAACTGGATTATATTCACTGCAAGCCAATGACCTCATCTCCAAGCACCCCTACCCTGCACCAGTCTCAATGACCATGTTCAAATTTCCTAACCTTACCTCTCTCTACAGCTTCTGGCCATTATAGCAGGTCATCGTGGACTCATTGAATGTCGCTCTGAAGCCCATTTTTTACCTCATATCCACTGGGAAGTTTTTATATTGAACTCGCATTTTAGCAAGATTTTGTCACTATCCATAAGTGATCTTCGAGCAGTTCAAAACTACTTTATTTTCATGGTAGGATAAAACATTAAAGAACTGCAGTAACATATTAACAGGCAACGGTTTCGTGCTACCTTACTATGTATGACTATATCAAACTAGCCAGAGACGTAAGAAATTCTTTAGCCCACGATTTTGTCCTTCGAGTGGCCTCTTGTTCAGATCAAAAAAAAACCTTTAACAACAGACTTTGCCACGGGGGCCTTTTGTACGGAGAGTTTAAAAATATTTTGAATATATGTGACCCTCCTGATTGCCGCATTGCAAGGCATTCTGGCCATTTGGCCACCTCCTGCTTGCACTGTGCACGTGCACTTCATCTTGATGACAGATGCAAGCGACAGATGACAGAAGCTGTCAGGGCGGGTTACTTGCCATATTGCAGGTGCAGATATCCCAGCCAACTTTCTATTGCACCTTTGGACGGTGCATCGCCTACCACAGAGCCTGCCGATGTCAGCATCCACCTCCTCGCCCAACTCTCCCCTGACGGGACATTGTCTGCAAACCCTTTCCCCCATCTATGTCACCTTCTAATTCTATCTCACTAAATACCCATCCCAGTGCCATTACTGCCAAAAACAACCCACAATATACCACTTCACATGGGCCTATCAAGAAATTATGGGGGACTCTTAAGCTTGCACCTTTAAGGGTATGACGCGATTGCACAGGCTACCAGCCCACATATAAAGCCCCGCTCTAACCAGGCCGTATGAACCAACATGTCTACAGCTAAACAGCTAGGAGGAGGATTATCCACGATATAACATGCACTTCCTTCATACAATGAATGTATTTAACATCAAGCACAGCAGGCATTTCGTTAAAACTGGATCACGTCTGTCTCCTGCGTGTTTTCAACCACGTTTCGCTCATCCCTCGAGGGCTTCAGCTTTTGAAAAAGGCAGACTGGTACTGTAAAGGTGACAATTTAATTTCTGGAAATCAATCCAATTTTTGGCAACAGTAGGATGCCCAGCTGCTACAGAAACTTTAATCAGATTATTGCATGTTCCTCACCACCTTATTGTGATGAAACTCTGGCATCTCTTTTACCTCAATCTGTTTTACTGAAACTGATCCTTTGTGACAACTGCCACCAACAAATGTGGCAAATGTAAAACGCTTTAGCTCAAGAGCATATTTAGTTTGTTCGCAGGCTCATTCGGGGCAACTACGGGCAATCTTGCGTGTACTATCTTACAAGCTGCATTTCTGTGGATGTTCATTTTATGTCTAAAGAAATTTTGAACTTGTTTTCACTCATTTTGGGCAAATAATCGAAACAGTCACGTAGTCGCCAGTTTGACCAACACGCACAAGACAGCTTTTGGACAGTAAATGTGAGGTCATACTTTGCTGAAATTATTTTCCTTGTTCTTGCTATTTTATAACTGCTTTTCTCACTATGGTTAGCTATTTATAGAAGCTTAGACAGGATCTGATAAATAATGCAACAGTGGACCAAAAATGCTCAAAAATCAGCTGGAGTTAGCTATTAAGCAAAACTAAGGTGCCACAATTCTTTTTCTATTATATATTCTAGAAAGAAACTATAATGCCCTATTCGACTCTTTGCCCATCTCACGCACTTTTCATATATTTTGATTAATTCTACTATATAATCACTGGTGACTTCAAAGTATGTAAGGTGCTTGTGGTTTAAACTGTGCTGGTTTTGGTATGCTGCCATAACTAACAATTCATTATTAACAGAGCTGATAGGGCAAAATAAAAAAGAATTAAGTCCAAATATAACTTATTCTATCCTTAATTTCTCCGCAGTTCCTGCACGAAGATATGGCCAATGGCAAAAGTTCTGTTGAAGGTCTACAAAGATAACAGTTTTACATACAATTTACTTTCCTCAATAAAAGAAAACTATCCACAGTAAAATGTTTGACAGCCTTGCATTTAAACTATTTTTTTTTAGGTATAGAATGTGTGTGCAGCTTGGCTTATCACTGTAAACGAAACCAAACATTTTAGGCTGACACAAACATGTTTAATAAAGATGCTTTTATTCACTGGTGAACATTCCCTTAACAACTGGCCCGTGGCATTTGTCTCATCTTTGGTTGCTGTTTGCACACGAAACCTTGTTCACTATTAATGCAGCAGTTTCTCTTCACTCATATTCAAAAACAACTGTATTGCACATTGACGAATAATATGTACCACTGATATGTGTTGCAGGCATTGGTTCATTAACAACACCTAGGCTAACACTCATGACTCTGGTATGTTATTGTTCACAAAGATTTGAAATCTCAGCGGCCAGTAACAAGACAACTTGCAATCCACTCGGATGTAGTCGCGTAAAGAATACAGTTGTTCGAAAATAGCTAGTGATGAACAGCGAAGTTGAGTAGCTTTGTACAGACTTATAAAAAAAAAGCTAGTGATATAGAAACACCATACAAAAAAGGAAATATGGAATGCAGATAGAAAGGAACATAGAAAAGAGTGAAGAAAGCCTTTGCTTCAAAAAATGCTCGTACTGACAGCATGGTCTCGACAGCTTTCTTCAAAGACGCGTATTGCACAATATATCTTTGTATAAAGATGCCACTCATAGATTGCTACATGCTTCATCAACGCATCCAGTGAATGATGCTAAAGCATACATTCGCTTTACTGTGTTCCAGTCTTCAACCATGAAATCGGGGTCTTCAAACTAACTCAATACACACACACACACACTGCATGTTCATAACAGTGGAAGTTGTCACAAAAAAAAAAAAAAAGGCAAAGTTCCAGACGCGTTTTCCTCTTGATAAAACAAATACAGTCGAACCCGGATATATCGAACTCGAAGGGGATCGCGAAATAGTTCGATATATCGATAATTCGATATACAGAAATCGGCTTGTGACGGCACTTACGATGCGAAAGAACGATACCGTATTTTTCGCATAATCAACCCACTCGTATAATGAACCCACCCTCCACTTTTGCACCGAGAATCTGAAAAAAAAAAAAAAATGCGTTAAAGCTAGCTCGCTCACATGCAAGCGATCTCAGCAACGAGCGGCAGCGACAGAGCGAAAAATTTCAAACTTGCTGGAACTGCGTCCCTCTCGTTGCTCGAGCCACCGCAGCAGCTCAAAACAAGGTTTCCGTGTCGCCGCGGCAAAAATCGGGAGCGTTTTCGCTTGCATGTCCATGGCGCGCGTCACTCCGTTTCGGTCGTCTCATCTACAGCTCATTTCTTGGCAGCGTGCCAAGATGCTGTGCAGCGATAACGTCAGGGCGCGTTTATCTTTTGATAGCTCCTGCGGTGGCGGAGATCGAACTTGGCAGAGTGCCCCTGATGGCTTGATTGCACAAGCCTGGTTCGATTTATCACGCCGCGCTTGGGGCGGGCGTCATGATTGCAGCAGCTGACCGCGTGCTTTCGTTGATTCATACATGCAAGAATAAACGACTCCCGCAAAAAAAAAAAAAAAATGCCGGTTCTTAACGTCCGAACAGCACAACGATAAGAAAGACTGACTCGCAAAAAGAAAAACAAAGAGAGAGCTGCCGCTTTTTAACGTCCGCAGGCGCCATAGAGGGTTCGCAACACACGCTGGAGAGAGCGTCCGACGCCTGTCTGAATACGGGCTGAGCTGGCTTGGCGCATGCGTAGCGCGTGCTGAAGGAGAGATATAACTCGGCAAAAGGAGGGCACACCCAGGCACATGGCTTGCAAACGTCATGTGTTGGCGCGCGGGAAACGATAACTGCAGATGCGCGCGCCTTCGGGGAATGGGCGCGGCGCTGCCCAGACCAGACCAGCCGTCGCCGAACTGTCCCCTCATTCCTTCGCGTGGCTTGAAAACGTCACGCGGCAAACGGCCAAGGGTGATGCGATCGTCTTTGGGGAAGGCACACATTCCAGTGCGTGGTGCAGAGTTCAATATATCGAACGACCGGTGAAATTAAGTTCGATATATGACGCGACTTTCCTATTCCTTAACAACGGATTTTCAAGGGGATATTCCGTGAGTTCGATATAACCAAAATTCGATATATCCGGGTTCAATATAACCGGGTTCGACTGTATTGCTTTCATAGACGACTTAAATTTCGTCTGTCGCATAGAATAGAAACATGCAGATGCGAAGCATCTGAATGCACAGTGCTAAGGTTTATTCTCTGGACCTTTCTGGAATGCATTCAGAAGAAACACTTCACCCACAGTATGTTCATCAGGAGCTCGATCGTCTTATTTTTTGTTATTTCTATCTCTTTACAAGCTGCAGCCGTTAAAGTAGTTGCTCAAAGCCTGAGCTGCTTGTTACAAAATAATGGTGGGGCTGTCCTTGAGATATGTTACTTCAGTACACTAATCCAAGACCACTTTCTTGTTCTCACATTTGGGTACATAATCAGCTATTCGCAAGAAAATAGCTCTCCAGTTTTCTTGGTTGTTGTGATATGTCATAATAAGACCACTAAGGGTGCCTATCTTCACCTAGCAGCTTTCAGGCTGTCTGATTATCTTATCTCAGCCCCCTCAAGCTTGTGTTTGAGAAAACAATGAGCCTTCTTGTGGTCTTTTGTTCAATGTGCATGCTTCGGAAAAGCAAGCAGCCTATAAAGAACATAACTACGAACTAGAGCAATGGACAGTGAACAGAGCTACAAGAACAATACACCAGTTTAAAACTCAAAAGATATGTAAAAGAAAAGCAAAATAAAAGCAAGAACAGTCAAGAATACATGGTGCTCAGAAGAGCTTGAACAACCCTGCATAGAGTCATACATTTGCAGAAGTCGTGTGGACAAGAAATGTTCAATGTAGCATCCAAAACTACATAAGTGACATAAAACAAATTTTCAGCAAACCTTTAGCAGGCCCTCTTCTTAACAGCATGTACCAACAATTTACAGCTTAATGAAACTTCACAAAGGCTTAAAAAACTGACCTGCTTTCCTTCAAACATCACGACATCCTATTGACATTGAATCAGATAAAACTTTCTGGCAGTAAGCGAAGTAAATTAAGAAAGTAAAGCATCAGTGAACAACAGAGAACCTCCTGCTTAAGTACTAATATAAGTGGAATGAGAACTCCAACCTGTATTGACACAAGACAAAGTACAAAATATAGTCACTAAACCATTTTACAGTACCTTATAACCGTTATACAAACAGCAACATGACCAAAAGCTGCCAGAAATGAGTTGCACACAGCCTTTGACCGGGCAAAGTCGACAAGCTAGAACGCTAGTAATCTTTAAAAGGTTGAACAAAATGTAGATAACCAACAAAGCATTCTATGGCACAAATAAGTTGAAGGTGGGCAAGCATTCCTAAACAAAATCAGATCTGGTTCGAAAATGCATTCAAACATCATAAACATTCTGACACCTGCCAGTGAAGCAGAAATAACCAGACATCACATGCACACGACAACATAATTACTTGTAGACAACATAATTATGAGGTGGTAAACCCAGCACAGTAGTACACAGCAATCCTAAACCACAAAGCCGTTAAGAGAAAACAGCTGATAACTTGCCAAGAGTGTAAGCTCTCTCAACGCAAAAAAAAAAAGACCCCACAAACTGCCAGAAACTCGAGAAAAGTGGTCAGAAGCAGAATTTGTACTCGAGTATGAAAACACTTTTCATCAAAACGGTAAATATTTTCCTGCTATGACTGATTATTGCTTTCCAGCCGGTGGACTGTCTAAGCAACAAAATTTGTTCAAATTATTTTTAGGTCAGCATTTAATTAGCAGACATCAGTCAGCTGACCCCATAAATTCTCTTCTGCTAAATCCGTATCAGAACGTAAGCTATGGTGGCAGTATATTGATTCAGCAAGCCCCGTAGCTCTGAGACTGAAGCTTCACCAGTCAAGGCAGGTGGCATTTCCAAAGCAATATAAAAAAAAAAACACACAACGGCAAAAAAAATTTCAGTTATAATCTAGGTTAATGGCATACCAAGCACACATTACGAAAACTAAAAGCGATAATAAGCATCGACCGGCTATCACAGGTTTTGGCAGATTAGCTATCAATGCCCTCAATGTTTCACAGATGTCCATAACTGACACACTGGCCAAGCCAACAGGCAAGCTGTCCAAAAGCACCAGTTCCCTTTTGATGAGTGGCTGTTGCCACAGAACACATGTAAGTGAAATACAGAATTGCCTATTTTAACTACGACTCCATCTAACTGAAAAAGCTGTTGTTTCTCAGCTATTGACACAAAACACATGCAAGTGAAATGGTGAAATGGAGAATCATTTATTACTATATTTAACTACGATTCCAACTAAACTGAAGAGGCTCTTATTGCTTCTCACTGGGAAAACATGAGTCAGCCATTCCAGTCGACAAACACGCAGCTCAAAACGAGTGGGAGTCAAGGGAAGGATCCCATAACTTTCGCTCTTACAACTGTACAGGAGTGAACAGAAGCAAACGACGAACCCCCCCCACCACTGTTCCAACAATAACTCATGCCTGCAATAGTGCATCTGTTGCACCAGTGCACGAGCGTGTATCTGACACTGTTGACATCTATGCGGAGACCATACTTTCAAATCTCTTGACAGGCAACCGCATGAATGGAGATGAAACAGAGTGCTCTATTTGCAGGCTGGCTCAATATAAAATAGGACACCTCATTTATCAGCCTGGTACATGCATCTGTGAAAAAAACTAAGATTGGTGTCAGGGGACAAAACAGGAGTAGTATTTTAGGATGCCCAACCTAGCTGCCAACAGTGCACCACACAAGGAAGTGCGGTCTTGGTCTTAAGCACCAAAATGAAATATGCATATTCTTTCTCCTCACTTTTCCCTTCCTCGAGGTGAACATTCCCAACGCACTTCGTCCCTCTCACCCTCTCGTCTCGCTCCCTTTCTTCCTCTCCCATCTGTCAAGGCTACACCAGATATCAGACTACAAGGCATCCACCAGGAAAGGGCGCACATCTCCATCTGCTCACCACCTACCAAGTGTTCCCTTTTACACCGAGACAGACTGTACTCCTGACCCCACCTGAGCATAGCCTACTACAGACTTCCAAGGTTCGAGAACCTCTTGAGTTTCTCTGGGAAGTTGTCCTTGAAGAGCACGGGGTCTGCTCGGAACTCGACAGTCTTCAGCGGCATTCCGCCAAAGGCCCTGGCAAAGACGTTGACGCACTCTGACCGGGCCGCCATGTGTTGCAGGTCGTTGGAGAGGTTGTCCAGACGGGCACACTCGGGGCACTTGAACTTCTTGCGAGGCGCCACCTTGATGGGGGCCTTGCCCGTGATGTTGGCAACAAGGAAGTTCATGGCAATGTCCTCGCAGTTCATCCGCTCGTCGACCCAGCGGCGGATGTCGGCGGGCAGACGGTCGAAGTATTCGTGGCTATAATGCTGGACGGCCATATTGTATGCGACAGAAGCGCACGTTATTCATCATCATCAACAGCATCAACAAAGCGAGGCAGCTTGCACCCATATATATGCAAGTTCCAATTCCTTTATCTTATGTCACACTATGTCAGTGCACGTTAAAGAACCCCAGGTGGTCGAAATTTCCGGAGTCCTCCACTACGGCGTCTCTCATAGCCTGAGTTGCTTTGGGACGTTAAACCCCACAAACCAACCAACCAACTACCTAAAAGCTTCCAACAGCATATACACTCATTTACCACATTTCATGGAAACAAATTTGTTAACTAGTTCTACTTTAGACGAACAATAGGGATAAAAATTACTGCCTCAAGCAATACACTGAATGATAATTTTGAGAAATCCATCATAAGTGCATTAGACAGTGAAGATTGTTAGTTCGAACTTAAATAATTCAAATTTACTGACAACTCGAGCAGTCTGACTTCATCCAGCCAAGATGCATAGAAATGTGCGTAAAAAAGAGCCCAAAAGTCAAACAAGAATCGGTTCTGCCACGGATAATTCGAACTATGAGTTACCACGCCTGAACGGTGTGGCGCCTGCCATATGGACAGTGAGATGCCCCCACAAGATGACAGGGCCAATGTGTAGCTTCAGCAATGGGAAAAATCCAGCTCCCACTATTATCATCATCATCATTGGCCAGACTATACCCACTGCATGGCGAAGGCCTCTCCCACGCTCCTCCAATGAACCCGCTCCTATGCTAGCTGCATCCACTTGACCCTAGCAATCTTCTTTGTTAACCTCATGCACCCACCTGACTTCCTGCTACCCCCTGCTACGCTTTACTTCCCTTGGAATACAATTTGTTGCTCTTTGCGACCATCGGTTATCCTCTCTTCGCACTACATACTTTGCATATGCCCATTTTTGTTCTTGATTTCCAATAGAATGTCATTAACTCAAGTTATTTCTCTGAACCACTCTGCCCGCTTCCTATCTCTTAACGTTACACCCACAATTTTGCATTCCGTAGCTCCCTGTGCTGTCCTCGTAAAGTAGAACCCTTTTCGTTAGCCTCCACGTTTCAGCCCCACTTATTATGAACACCACAAAACCTGATTGAGGTTTCAGCACCTTTAAAGCTCAAATTATCAGAAGCTGGCGCCATACAGGCTTACAAAAGGAATGTAGAAAGCTATAAGTACAGAAAGGCTTACCTTGTGGTAAAACGCTGCACCAGTGAGAACCATGGAGATGTCGTTGGTCCACTCCGACTCATACTTCCAAAGGGACGTCGCATTGTCCCAGAGGTGGACACGAGACGGAAACCCGACAATCCTGTCCGGGAACTCACGCCACACCTGTTGTTGCCACGAGAAAAAAAATTGCAGATTTAAGCTTGAAAACCTACCTGGGTGAACTGGTGAGAGACTCTCTAGCATGGCTAGCCTTGTCGTGGGTTATTTACCGTGGGTTATTGAGCTCTTGAATTCTTGTCATTAAAATCAGCTGAACGATCGAGACAAGCTACCAACTTAAGAACTGCCATTAAATTATTAAAGAAGTAAGGTAAGAAATGCATAAATTAACATTCGAATGCACAGCTGGGTGTAGAGAGTATAGCACTGTAAAGCAATGCTTCTTAATTCATTCTTAATTAATTCTTGACTCAAAACCAGAGATAATCTTCAATAGTTCAGCCTTGAACATACTTTGCAAGTTAAGTAGTAAATGCTTTCAATTGAATATACATTATGCTAACACTATTATGAGTAGGAAAACTATAGCTACTGCCATCTCGACTTAGCATTAGTTTTATGCATAAATAAGCAAAAGTATGCGGAGCCATCTCTTGATAACTTGACCTGAACGGGTCAAGATTTCATCCCAATCATGTGGAGCTTGAATTAACCCAAGTGTTTTTAAGAAACACACTTCATAATGACAAGATGTAAGTCCCCGGTCCAAGTGTGATCAAATAAGCCGGCAACCTGAATTAAGCAAGTACAACTTGACAAGCAACAAATCTAACCTAGACAGTTGGCTTCATTTTCAGAATGGTTTCCAAGGCACACTTCTAGACATTCAGTCCACATTAGTAATGTTGGAGGTACGGCAGTTAAGGTAGCACCTACTAACCTCAAAGCCAAACTCCAGCTCGTCTGACGTAAGCATCAGGATATCGTCATCGATGGCGAGCACAGCCTCCGTTTCAATGTCCTTGTACGGGTAGAAGCGGTTGCTGAGCTTGTTGGCCTTCGTCCTGATCACCTTCAGGGGTTTGCTCAGCTTGGGCCAAGCAGACGCTGTTGTGCACAAAAAAAAAATAAATAAATAAATAAACGAAATAAAAGAGAAAATGTCTACACTTGCGGCTGTCATGATCTTCAAATGACACTAATGTATTTTTGTGTGTGTGCGTGCCAGAAATCTGGACACCTAGATTATTCAGACAGCTTCACAATCTGCAATAATACAAAGTTAGAGGTAGAGTTTGTTTTCTGTGCACTGCAAAATTCCTTTTAGCACCCTCCCTTCTTGAAATGAAAAAAACTGGTCGACGATTGCACACACACACACGTCTCTAAGGTAGAATTGGAGACCCTTTGGAGTCTTCAAAGACAATTTTAGGGTGTGTGACGTTCTTGTACAGTAAAAGCCAATTTCAAACTCGAAGGGGCCAAGAAAATTGTTCGAATTAAGCGGAGTTCGAAATAGCAGTCGGGCACTGGAATGAGCACCATCGTGGCCCACCGTGCTGGCCGAGCCCACATGTTGGCTTATTACCATGAGTAAGAGGGCTAGGCGCTACTGCATGTTTACGGAGGGCGATTCCGATAATTTTTGCAATCGAGCCGCAACGGCGAATGAACGGGACTAATCGGTCAGTCATGCGCCGCAAACAAGAACCGGAATGCATTCGTGTGAGTAGCGAGTTTCAAAACATGTTTATTTACACGGAAAAATAATTGGTAATGTGCGTTTGCTTGCGTTTCTTGTGCCGCGACTCCACAAGCATCGACTGCAGCTTGCCCAAGAGTTCCAGCGCAGGATCCGAATTCTCATTGGCGGAGAAGTATCGTGCAGCGAGATCGAGCGCCAACGCTACTTCACATGCACTAGGGGGTGGCAACGGATCGTCGCCTTCGTCGAATTCTTCATCACTTTCAGCCGTGTTCGCCACCCGTGAGCCCTGTGGAGCACATGCAGCCACGATTATATCCTCATCACTCAAGGGCCCAGACGTCTCCACACCGTTGTCAACGTCAACGTAGGCTTCAAAGGCGACACCCTCCGACAAAGCCGCGTAGCCATGGTCGAGCACGATGGAGTCATCATCAGACGAAGCCTCCGCTACCTCCACGCTGCATGCTTCTGGGGCGTCACCGAAGCCACACTTGCGGAAACAATTTTTGATAGTTTCCGGCTTGACGGTATTCCACGATGATTTGCCATGTATTTACCGCGGTTTGCCATGGCTGTCACAATCGATGAGTCGTCGCTGGCAAAGTGGTGAGGCAACGAAAACGGTAAAACTTGGACCACCGTGGCACGAACAAATGCACGACACCGACAATTGCGTTGTGCACACAACGTGACCGCAGGACAAAAAGAAAAAAGGCTTGTCAAAAGCGCACCCAGCAACCGCGGTGCAGCCAAAACTTGCAACGGCTTGCGCCGGACCGTTGGTATGATGGAGCCTGGCGGCACCCGGCAGCGAAAACCTGCTACGGCATGCACCAGAATGCTCACTGTGACTGTCGAGTGCGCACCTCATCTCGCGCGCGCAAGCAGATTGGAAAGATTTTGTTTTTGCGTCTTTAGTAATCTTTCTGCGCATTGTACATGGTATGGGCCGACTTCTGTCCGCGAGGAGCCGTGTGAGCCACGGGCTCCTAGTTCGAATTAACCGTTGTGGATACTGGAATGTTCGAATTATCGGGCGTTTTCTCCTATTGAAATACATAGGGCCATGCCGGGACCCGAGCGTCAGTTCGAATTAACCGCAAGTTCGAATTAACCAAGTTCGAATTAACAAGGTTTTACAGTATCTCCGTTGGAGCCCCTAACATTTAATAAGCCAGAAATGAAAGTGATACATGTCGGAGAGCTAAGCTTATGAGGTTTTTGCAGTTTCTCTTGTAACGGCAGGAACTGAACATAGCACAGTTGGAACAAATCTCTCTCTCTCATATACTCAAGCGCAATCTGCCAACACATACAAGATAATAATGTTGGGTATTATACAGCCTTTAGAGGAGTTCCTGCTTTTATCCTTGTGCTGAAATAATTTCTAAAAAAAGCCTTCTGCAACATGTGGTTTCTAATGAAGACTCCACTTCTTGCATCAATATACCGGCCGGACCATAAAACAGCACTTTCGCTACATGTTTCAGACATTAAAAAATGTTCAAATTCAGTTAATTTGAACCCCAAGTTTCCCACTCAGAATGCTTATTTATGAAGAACATCCACCTCAAGCCGAGCTTTTTCAACTAGACGGTGGGGATCAGTGCTTGCTTCAGCCGTCTGCTTTGTTGGCATACCGAAACATTTTTTTTTTTTTTTCTTACACAATCTTTGCAGAATTTGAAAGAATTGTACAAAATTGATGAGTTAATTCTGTCAAACATTCAACGGTATGTGCCGCAACCACTACCTTGATGTTCATAGTGAAACTTTTCCATGAGTCTCAGTTGGCATTGTTTTCTGGAGCAGCACACTGTGATGACTATGTCCATGACATAACGGACACGGGACATGCTATATTGTTGCAACTCAATTACAGAACTCATAAGATCCCTCTCTGCTCATCAGACATTTCGCTGTTTTTGTCAAAATTTTTCGACCTGCCTTAAACATACTCCTCGAGTCTTCAGCTCGGCTAATTTTGGGGCAAACATCAACTGAGGTTGGAACATCACCTGGAGGCGGCGATTTCCTCTGGTTGTTCCAAACAACGACGACCTTGACCAGGCTGGGCACCTGGGTCAGCTGTTGCACGACCTTGAACAGGCTGTTGACCCGGTCGTAGGTCAGAACCACAGCCGTAAAGCCACGGCTCCGTGGAGCCACGAACGGTATGGCAAATGGGGCTGGTGGCACAAGCTGTTCCAGAAAGAGATAAGTAATTTCTGTCGGTCAAACACTCAAGCATACAAACAGACTTACTAACGCAAAAATTAACAGCACGATACTTAGGGCATACAAAGCACAGAGACAGGCACTGAATCGCAACTGAAACAATGACAATATGTAGCATGCATAGGTCATGCCGCAATAAAAATTTTCAGCTGCTAGCCAGCATCCACGTTTGTGTCTTTTTATGCATCCTGTGTTTTGAGTTGCTGAATGGCCCAGCTAATTTCTGTCTTCAACTTACTGGTACATTTAAAATCTAACTACAAGTAAAGAGAAACGTTATCAGATCAATATTCTTTGAGATAAGCAAAGCAGTATAGTATTTTCAGAGCCTTGGTTATACTACATAGTAAAAATTGAGGCCTGTACCCGGCTCCATTTTTCAATGAAACAGCATTAATTATAATTATAACTGACTTACAACACAATCTAGCCCACATTTGCTGAGAGCCCAGGGGTCACAACGAAATTTCCCAATTGGTCAACATAGTGACGATGTCAGATGTTGTGATAGTGCCCAAACATATTTGATTTTTGAAAAAAAAAAAAAAAAAGGAAGGGCAGTTCAGAGGGCATCAAATCACTGCTACCTTCACATCATTCAAGACCTATAGTTAAGTGTTCAGTGCGATAGTTTAGAGGCCGTGTGCGACTGTCTCATACCTTAGAGTGCACACAAACTAAACACTGCATTACACTAATGCTTAGTTGAAGCTAAGACCACTCTGCTGCATCACACAACTAAGCAGAATTACCACTTAGGTCTACTACTTAGCACTACTAGTTAAGGCCATCACTTAACAACAACACATAATGTCTAAGCACCAATGCTGTAGCATCAACTTTTAAGGTGTCCTTAAGATCTTTTTTCCCTGTTCCACATCCCCAAAAGTGACCCGAGTTATAATCATGGCAACACTACATCTGTGTAAATAAGGTATTCGGTACCAAGGAAATGAAATAAATAGAAATTCCTTTCTTTTCCGTTTTTGTTTCGGCAATTTTGGGCCACACAATCGCACAATTACAGTGGCCATATATGAACATATAGGAACATATATAAATATATGTGGCAGGAACTAAGACAAAGCGGAATGCACCGAGGAAGCATACAGAATCTAAACAAGCATGGCAGCGGTAATGTCTAAGCAAAAACAAAATAAAAAATTGAAGAAACACGGAAAAGTTGAACATGTATGCCAGCAGCTAAGTTTAAGCAAAATGCAATTATGCACGACAGAAGAGAAAGCACCACGCGAATCGAACAGCAAAGACAAGGCGTATAGCATACCCCCGGAGGAAGGTCGTTCCACTCTTCGTAGCCCTTCGCGACGTGCGGAAACAAGCGGTCGTTGACAATCTCCAAAGTTGTCATCGTGATCTTCGCCATGCTGCTGAAGTAGCGCTCCCAAATGAGAAGCGCCTGGGACCTCATCTCTGCTACTCGGGCCTCCGAAAAGCTCCTCAGAATGCCCACCACGTCCTCAAGCTCGTCCTCACGAATTTGAACCGCCGCTCTGCAGGACAGGATAAAAAAAAAAGAACTCAAAACACATCGTATAGGCTATTCCCATTCATTTTGTTCTTCTTTAATGCACACTCCTCAGAGATTCTGGAACCGGAACCAAATGGGTTCAAAGTAACGACAGGGGAGTTGATCATGTTGAGCACGTTAAGAAAAGCAAAACGGCACGATCAAGAACACTCGTAAAAGCCAAGTTTATATCAAGCCGTTAAATAAACGTGAACATCCTTCGGTCTCAGTATGAAAAATGAGAAAAAGATGCAAGTGGTGCAAAAAAAAAACAACTGTTTACGTTACTTGCAGCAACTGATTACCATCGTCACAAAGGTATCAATCAGATGGAAGATTGAGTGAGCCTTGACAACGTACTATGAGAGAGTGCTACACACATCAATTTGACATAAACGAAGTATGCAAGATCTATAGAAATTTCAAGTTACATGACAAGTCTGTAACCTATATGTCATCTGCACATAATAACCCATTCGTACATATACAGACAAACACATCTGTGTAGGCAGTAATAGGGCGTACTTGCCTCTTCCAATCGAGCACCTCGGAGAAGGGGAGCACGTATTCGTCAGCCACCACTACAGGAATGCAGCCGGCAGAAAGAGAGTCGGATAGTGCCATTTGACCAAGTCTGGCTGCACGAACGACTAAACAAAATTTTCCCTCCTAGAAAAAAAAAGAAAAGAAAACAAAAAATAAATTTCAGTCAATTTGTGCTGGTTTAAACATCTCGAGTAGACGCCATTTTCGTTCACCAGATGTTTTGAAGGGACAACTACAACAGCTATGAAAAATTTTTTGATGTTGCAAAAATCCGATGGCGCGGCATTTTAATGCACTTGCTGTCAGGTCATCGAAGAACGCATTTGCTGCCGAGATATTTCGAGCTGAAGTTGAAAAGGTTTTCCCTGCCATTCTGACTCACGCTCGCCTTTAACACTACAGGCGAAAAATGACGCGAATCGTGACGCAAACACTGACTCCTTGATTGCTGGCAACACAGGAGCAGCGCAAATCGACCTGATCGATGAGCAAAGATTGCTATGTACAGGCGTTTTTAGATAGTAACAGGGGATCAACCATGTACTGCGGCAGAAGAAAAAGCAAACAAACAAATAACACAGGGACTATTTTGTGCAATTTCGTCTGCTCCCTTTGCAGCTGTAGTTCTTAAGCTGTCGTTCAGGGCTTCCTTCAGTGACTATACCCGTAAAAGGCCCGTATGAAGATAAATTGCACGTTATGCCATTAGTCGATGCACCAGATAGCTCTGTGTGCAGTAATTACATGATTTCATAATGTCCTAATTTTCAAAATGAAGCAATTATGACTTGCCCCTGCAAAGCCAAATTCTTATTGAAGATGCGGGACATTGGTGACACTGCCTCAAATGCCAATAAAAAGATTAAACACGCTTACACTTCAACCAGTCAACTGCAATCGCAATTTCAACACATTAAAATAAGAAAAAAAAAGAAAACACATTGTAAAGACGTGCAGTTACACTACACAAGTAATAATAGTTCAAGCAGTTTCAACATTCAGCGTGGCATAGTGGTTAAAGCATTGGTTGAGGCTTTGTACATCTGTGGTTCAAACGCTGTACAGCACCTTTTTCTTTTCTCGTTTTATTCTTTTTATTTCCATAATATGCAGCCGTGCTTTTTCCCAGCTTTATAAACTCATCCTCCAGCCTTTCTTCTCTACCCCAGCACCCAAAACGCCAAATAATACAGTGACAGCCTGTACAACAGATCTACCCAGTTCTATGCAGGTCCATCCTGTACAGTAAAAACTAGTATACCCCAGTCTAGTATAAATTTCGTATTTCGGTTCTCGCCCTTTTCTACCTCACGGGAGCTCTGTTTTCAGTAACAGCGGTGTTTTTGCGACAAAGAGCAGGAATTCTGTCGACACAGGCCAACTCCGTTTTCTCTCATCAGTGTCCCTCTACCTTAAACTGAATTAGACCTTGTCCACAACATAACCTTGACTGCACAGGAAACTATGCTTTCAGAGTTAAAAATTACAATCTTTGTAGATTTCTTGGCAGGCACTGAAGTGGTCCAAATGCCAGAGTTAAATGACCTTCACGCTTGGCAAAAGCCACTTTCAGCAGCCAATTCCACCATCAAAAAAAAAAAAAAAAAAAAAGAACCTTTCCTTTCCTCGGTAAGATATGCCTTCATAAGTCGGAAGAAGATGCGAGGTCACAACACTGAACTTGACGACGCTTTGACCAGGTGATCACTGCTCGACCAAACCTGAGTTCCGTAGAACTCTCCCACCAAGGTCATAACCCTCCGCACGTCATTTCATTACAAGATAACGAAACATTGCATTACAGTTCATGCTGAAAGGCCTCTCAGCTAATCGTAAACAAATACTACAAAAATTCCAAAGCTGCCAGGAAGATGGCACTACCTACCCATAATTTGTATAGTGTATCCACAAAAAAAAAAAAAAAGAAAATTATATTACTAAATGCAATACGTCTCACATCCCCTAACACCCAAAAATCAAATGTGGGCTCCACAACAGTAATCTTGAATAGGCTATAAAGAAAACTACACAATAGCTTGATCAGGCCCTTTCATTTCTATGGATTGTTTCTAAAATGCATAAACAAAGACAAAACCCTGGAGATTACAAATCATTCTTGCGTGACCTGCACGTAGACACAAAAGTGTACTACAAACTGTTCTCACATCCCTTCAGGTATGCTGGCCCAATCACACTGGCTATAAACCAATACTATACATTGTTTAAGGCTGCATGTCACAGCGGCCGCTCCCCGCTCTCATGAACAGGAAGAGCTCAGCTCACCGTCAAGACCTCCGGGTACTTGTAGTGCTTGTTGCCATGGCAACGTAGCCTGTTGCTGGTGCCATTCCAAGCACGGTGCCCACAGCTGGTCAGGTTGAGCACATCATGATGTGCCGCGGCCAACGTCGCCACCTCAGCACGAAACTCATAATGAATGTGCGTCTGGGACGAAATCAGCAGCCATGATCGGTCTGGCCTACGGAAACAAGCGAGGAAAAGTTAAGTAAAGTCACCACCAAGCACAATCCCTTCTAATATGCTGACTACTGTATACTTTTTAAGGGCATAATTGAACAGAATGATCACTACATTTTGCAAAATTCCCTTTCAGCAGTTCATGAATGGTGGGATATGCAACAACTGAACCTAGAAAAAAACTGCCCTTTTGTGCATTTCGCGTAAAATACATTTTAGTCCTTTCTCTTACTGTCTGCTAAACTATCTAATCCAGGAAGTCACAGATTATAAATACATAGGAGTTACATTAACACATGTTTTAACGTGAACTTCCTATATAAGTGACGTATGTTCCTCAGCAACTTCCACTAGGGTGGAAGCTTAAAGGTGCACCGAATAAGCTAAAATTTCTTACATACTCAACATTCATTGGTCTAAATTAGAGTTCACTTCGGCTTTATGGGTTGCATTTATAAAGACGGATACTATATATACCAGACAGAGATGGTGTAAAGGAAAACTGTTAGGTTTATTTAAAACAAATACAGGAGATTAGACTCACACTCAGCACTAATGAAAGCCAACCATATCTCACTACTTGAAGTATACGCAGAAAAATGCGTCGTTTATTGTTTATGCATAACTCTTGACACATAAATTAAACATACCACGACCCACAATGTTTTCACCCCGAACACATAATTCACGAAGTCAATTGCACGAACCCATTTTTGCAACGACTAACCCTTTCAAGAAATTTTTTTTTTTTCTGTTTTCCTGAAGGCCATTTTCCAGTCTTCCGATTGAAGTAAAGCTTTAGAGGAGCATTTTCTCGAGTAAATCACTGCTATATTTACCGATTTTACTTACTGAATTGCAATCACATAAACTAATTTTATTTTATTTTTTTATCTGTCAATATTTAAATGTCTTGTATTGCCCCTCCTTCAGACGGCATTCTTAGCGCAAAGAAACACACACACACACACACACACGAGAGAAAAGGAGGGACATGGGACAAGCACGGGAAGCTGAAAACCATCTAGCCTGTCTACAAGTTCTTTTAAATCAATTGCCCCTGCTGCATGGGCCGAAATATTGTCCTGCAGTATTTTTATATAAATAAGTAAATAACCTGCAATCAAAGCTAGCTTTTCAGCCACAAAACACCCCGAAACAGTGCGGCTAAACAAAGTCAATACATCAGCAGTGTCCCGACTACATTCATAAAAGGTGAAAGGCCCAATGACTAATCAGTCACATACTCACTCTATCTTGAGCCAGCTGGGGCAAGATTACCGTGGAAGATTATCAAATCTTGACTGCCCACCCACCACCCCCTTTGCTCCCTTAGAATATACTCCACAACTCTAAGCGACTACTAATCTCCGCCATTGTGGAGCAGTGATTAGGGTGCTCGGCTACTGTGCCCAAGAATACGGGATCGAATCCTGGCCTCGGTGGCTGCTTTCCTATGGAGGCAAATAGCAAAGCACCCGTGTGATGTGTGATGTCAGTGCACTAATTAAAGAACCCCAGGTGGTCGAAATTTCCGCAGCCCTACACTATGCCGTCTCTCACAGCCCGAGCCACTTTGGGACGTTAAACTCCACAAACCAAACCAAACCAAAACTAACCAACTACTGGTTCTCTGCTCTCTTCACTTTATACTAGCATGGTACCATTTTTCTCTGCTGGCAGAAGACAAAGGTATTGTTCTGGGAGGCTTCTATGTTCATCCATAACGATAGTAGTAGTAGCAGTGGTAATGGTAATCGCT
Organism: Amblyomma maculatum; assembly: GCF_055883805.1. Classification (NCBI taxonomy): domain Eukaryota; kingdom Metazoa; phylum Arthropoda; class Arachnida; order Ixodida; family Ixodidae; genus Amblyomma; species Amblyomma maculatum. The sequence continues at coordinate 42,637,364 of NC_139354.1, read as the reverse complement.
GCTGAATGAAAAATTTGACAAGTAAGCCCCCACGCGTACCTCCGGGCAAGCGACGGCTCGAGAGGATATCTGGCCGGGTTAAAGACTGGAATGCTGATGTCATGAGACCTGCGGAATGTCCACGAGTCAAATCCACCCCCAGCAATTAGTGCTTCCGCGGTATTGACTTCAAGAGATGTTGCATAGCTTGGCGACGTTCCGGGAAGCATGTTGAAGAGCAAATGGTTTGTGCCATTGTTCCAGCTGCATAGAAGACATCAAAGATAAGCTGAGCATGTTTTCCCAAAAATGTGCACAGTCATTTTACTCCAGAGTAAAATAAATATGGCGTATTGCACAGAGCAAAATATACGTTTTACTCCCCAAATGGTCTTACTCATTTAAACTTTTTTGTACTCCAAAGGTGTGCTCGCATTACTTTACTTCAGAGTAAAATAACTATGGTGTATTGCACAGAGCAAAATATGCTTTACTCGTCAAATAATCTTACTCATTTTAAATCCTTTTGTACTCCAAAGATGTGCTTGCATTACTTTACTCCGGAGTAAAATAAATGTGGTGTATTGCACAAAGCAAAATATGTCTTACTCCACAGATAAACTTATTCCATTACACCTTTTTTACTTCATAAAAGGCAACCATAACGGAAAGTGGCCACAGAGAGAGTAAAAAAATTCATAATGCCTCGCCAAATTTTGAAACAAGGAAACAAACTAATGTGAAAGTTGGTATGCAATATTGCCGAGTAATTTGTTTGAATAGAATATTGGACCAGACGAACATTTCGGTTTCATCTGTGAGCACTAATTTGTACGAAATTCAGAGCTGAACTAATTTAAATTCACTGGAACTTCAGTAAGCGCCAAGATCAAAGGGCATTCCAAATGGCATAGAAAGCCGGTCTTTAACATGGACAATTTGACAGGCGACTATCTTGATGTGCCCTCAGTGAAGCTGTGAATCATTTGTTGTGCTTGAAAGTTCGTTAAACAGTGAAAGCATGCAGCCTTTGGCTACGATGACTAAGAATCAAAATATATTTGTTCCCGAAAAAAGTTTGGCAAATAAAACCGAATATAGATATGCCCCGAAGAATTATTTCCGTAAAATTAAAACTTCGTCAACTACACAAATAACCTGACTCAGTAGCTAGGTTCCAGATATTTTGATTTGGAGTTCTAATAGAAATAAGTTCATGAAAAGCAAAAAATTTATGGAAGCAGCATTAACATTAAACAGAGCGCCGATTTTCAACCTCTTCGAAGAGTTATTAGGGAATAATAGACGTTGCCCTGGAATGATAAGTACTCTAATATAATCAAAAAGAGACTGCTCCGGTTGAAAATTGAGCCAGAAAGAGCCTGAGAGTAAATATTTCACTGAGAACAATAACCGAATGATGGTCACCTCCATGTCCCTCTTGATGGACAAAAATAGTGATCTGTGCATTTCGTTACGTTAACTCCCCATGCAAACAGCGAAAATAGTTTTGCAAATCTGAGATCAGTGACATAATAGAGATTTAGTATATCCTGATCCGCAAGCTGCCACCGTGACCCTCTACCACACGTTGGCGGGGAGCACAAGCCGATTGGTCCCGACACGGCACGTCTATGTGCCGACTTCCAGTATGTGGCGCCATCTATCAGTGTCAAAGGGATCTGGGCATGTGCAGTGGAACGAGCGGTGGCAGATGACGGTAGGAGACCATTCATCATGGTACACTAAAACCCTCTAATAATTACAACCGCAGCAAGAAGACACCCACAAATGACAACAAAGTATAAATAATTGGCAAGACTGGCGCACTGCACTGAAGAAAATGTCAAGACGTGAGCCTTAATTACTGTGGCAGAGAGTTGAGGATCTGGGAAACAGCATTCAGGTTGAGGCCGTCCTGGTTGAGCACATCCAGTGAGGGAACAAATAGGCAGGCCTTCGAAGGATCAGGGGTGTAGAACCTTGACTGGTGGATTGTTTCCAGAGCTTCCATGAACTCCCGGGAAGGCTGGCGGGTAAGCCGACTACCACGCTCATCAAGGTAGCTGCAACAGGTAACGACGGCGATAGTAGTGTCGTCATACATGAAAACTATTCCCGAGCACTGCAAGAATGCTACTTTTACAATGCCGGCACTTACCGCATACAAAATTAAAACAAATTTAAGCATGCTTCCTTTGTTCAGCTCCAGGCATCATACAAGAAGGCTCTCAAACGCTGAACGGAGTAATTTGTAGCAAGCAATTAATTGGTGAATTAACGGGGAAAAGGTTTCATCTACACGAATTCTGGTCGCATCGCATAATCTGTGAAATCCTGGTAACACATTCCCAAAGGTAGTGTTCTGGATTAGAATCACAATTTCCATGCAAGAAATTTACTGCGTCCTCTACCTAACCGCAAGAGAGTGGATACTGAGAAGCATACTGCTCAATAAAAGGGGCCAAGCCTACTTTCCTGACAATTCCAATATTCCATTCGGGCTACCCTTCATTGAGTGATTTTCCACATTTTAGTTGATTTCATAATATGGCCTTGACACCTAACTTGCCAGCCGTAGATACGCTATGCAAAGCAAGTTCATTACTAGTGCAGTGCAGAACACAGTATTTATGTTTCAGTTAGCAATTAAAATAGCCTGTCTCTTTTTCTTCATCCATATCTATCAGAAATACAAGAAAAATCATGTTCCAGGGTATACTTTAAATTAAAAGACATAGAAAAGGTGCCAAGGATTTAAAAATAAAAGCTGCGTGACAGCAGTTCAATGCTTACGAGGGGAAAGCTGTGTACAAGAAAAGAGAGAAAGAGGAAGGAAGAAAAAATTATACATTTCAAAATAGCAGTCAAAACAACATTTCGCCACAAAAGTCACAAACTCTGCCTGATGAGGATCAGGGATGTCACCATTAAAGCTTCCGCTCTTCACTGCAAATCAGTGCAATGCGTTCGGACCTAAACAATCTCGCAGTTGCAAGTAATAAAGGCACCACCAGTACTCTGTTTACTCACTTTTAAAAGAAACAAGAAAAAACAAAAAACAATGAACTAGAGGTGAATGTGGCAAATTGGGTGCATTGGTACATGTCTGAAAAGATGGTAGCGCAAAAACGACAGGGATGGAGACGAGGTAACAAGGACGATGCTGAAGAGTGTTTCCAGACTTGAAGGAACATCAATGGGGTAGAAAAACTGAATGCTATTTTGCCTGAATTGACATATACTGTGTGGGCTCGAGACAAGCCTGCAAAATACGTAAATTAGTAAAAATCACGAGGGCAATCACGCCAAATGCAGATCACAGCACAGCGGTTTGTGACTTTCTCTCGACTTTCCCACATTTGCTTAATTGTATTATCTGAGATTGCTCTAAAATTTTCTATATTCTTCCCTCATAAATGACAAAGAAAAATAAAAATGGAGACTGGTGACAACAGCTCCAATTTCATTTACACAGACTTCTGAAAATATAAAGTGCTGAAAGTAGTTTCATGTTAAAAGCCTGTCTACAGCCTATACAAAACATACACAGTACACTGTTTCAACACCTTTGGCATCTCACAAAGTGTCTTATTCATTTTTTTACTCAATATGAACTTCCGGCCTAATTATAGAGCACTGAATAAGGGGCAGGCAATATGAAAATTAACTGACCAATAAACACATTCAATACACAATGAATAACAGAAGAAAGCATAAACAAACCACATAAACACAACAAAAATAAAAACTTTTCATTGTATATACACGAACAGCAGCTGCCAACCTCATACTTACTTGACTAATGGATAGATATACACCGTAATGTGATCGTGCTTGTGCCCGCATCGGTAGACGTCGAAGCACGTGTAGTATGAACAGGACTCGATCCTAGCATCGGCCAAAGGGCTGTTTGATGGAACTACTACGTCGAGCGACGACTCCAGAAATTGGGGCACAAACTCTGTCTCCACTCCGCGCCTCTCGAGGGGTGCAAACAGAAGCAGTGCACACCCAATGAGCGCAATGGCAGTCAAGACATAGCAGGCCACTGAACCTGCACTGCAGGTCTTTCGCGATGGAGTCCCGCTCTTCATCGCGATGTTGAGACGGTCCTACGGCCCTGTGATGAAAGGGGAAAGAAAAAAAATGAAAAGGCATACCCTCCTGGCTTCAGTTCATTACTCAAACCTGTTAGACAGCAAAGCTACGAAGAAGTGCACGAATCTCATGGGTTAATCGGCTTCTACTTGTCAAGGTAATTTTATGGCCCATGGGAAATGCTGCAATGGGGGACTCCAGATCCCTTTTGACAGCCTACAATCATTTTAACAACCACTAATATAGTGCATGGATAATCTTCCATTTTATTTTTACAAAAAAGGATCGTTAAAATGAGTCCAAAATTCCCAGGAATAAGGTACCCAGGAGCTAAAGACTGAAAATAAACAGCAAAAATAAGACGCAAAGAATATACAATAAACTGTACATGATGAATCAACAATGTTAAAGCTCAGTTATCACTGAAATACGCTAAAATGAAGCAAAAAATACTGGCATGTGAACATTGTTACCACCTACAATACACCAATACAAATATGCATAACCCTTGTGTAAGCACGTACAAGTGCCCACAGAAGTTCTCGGAACATGGAAGTAACAAAAAAGGCTAAATTTTCTCGTTGGCTGGAGGCAAACATGACACTGAGGGGTGTACCATGCAAGCAATGCAAGGGAGTGAATGCTTACGTCGGCAAACAATTTAATCTTTCGACATTTCTGTATTCCAAAACTTTTTTTTTTTTTTCTGACTTCACACATTCCACATTCCCACCTTTCACTTCAGGTAGCATAAATATGAAGCAGCTGCCCATGACCAGTATTAGCATGCTGGAAGCAAGCTTGCAAATGATGGACATTTCAAATAATCAAGAGAGTATATTTCACATTATGCTGTTTTAAAACAAAAAATAGCTTCATTCTAATAAGTATTATGTTGGTTCCACTCTACTAGTCAAGACATCGCAATTAACACAGTGACCAATCAAACATCAGCTTTTCTTTGCTGCATATGCTACTATCTTGAAATAACGCTTGTTGGTAATAAGATATATAGTCTCGAAATTTTTCTTCGTCTTTCAGATGACCATTCATCTAAAGACCGCTTCATGCTTGTATTATATTCTATTGCTTTCTTTAACTGCTATGCTTTTGTAACATAAGAGCAGGTCAAAACCAGGTCAATTGAAAAGCAAGCTCATCATCACAACATCTGGTCAACCGTTACCGACAGGGTGAATGCGTACAACATTTAGCACTGAAGAAAATACTAAATATGCGAGCCCTTAAAATCCTCTCCAAACCAACATACATCTATCCACACACCATGTCTAGCTAGCAGCCTGGTGTTTTAACGAGTGATGCGTTAATAGGCTTGCGGCACAAGTACGCGTCAGCAAAGTGTGTTCGCAGAAAGCGTGTACACACCCCCAAAATTCGCCCTATAGGCCCCAGCAATTTGACTGGAGCAAATTTGGTACCCAACCAATTCGAGTATAGTCAACATTCTGGTCCACTGGACCCCCCCCTAAATTTGACCACTTCAGAACTTGACCAAAATTAATGTCTAATCTAATCTGAGTATGGCCAGTTCAGTGGTGACTCCCAAATTAAATTTGATCCCTGGACCCCGAAAATTTGACTTCGTCTAAATTTCACCAGAACTGGTGCCCAACCAAATCTGACTATGGCCATTTCTGTGGCGCCTTCCAAATTTAGATGGAACGCCCAAACATTGGCCTACCGACCCCCAACATTTGACTTTGTACTAATTTGACCAAAATTGGTGTTCAATCTATTTAACAATGGCCAAATGAGTGGTGTCATCTTAAAATTTGACCTCCTGGGCCCCAAAAATTTGACCTCGTCAGAAATTGAGTAAAATTGTTGTCCAAGCTAATTTGACCATAGCCAACTCAGTGGTGGCTTACAAATTAAGGTAGACCACCCCCAAAATTTGGTCCACCAGACCACCAAAATTTGACTTCATTACAATATGAGCAAAACTGGTGTGCAACGTTAATTGACTATGGCCAACTCAGTGGTGGCTTCCAAATTTAGATGGACCACATGGGCTACCAGACCCCAAAATTTGACTTCATTTAAATTTAACCAAAATTGACGTCCAACATAATTTGACGATGGCTAACTCAACAGATATTTCAAAATTTCGGTGGGCTACACCCAAAATTTGATACGCTTATGCATTCTTCATGCGCAGAAGACTACATGCACCATTGGAATCTTTTTAATATCACCAAAGAAAAAGAGCCTGCTGAATGACGCCTCGAAGGCAAACCATTAGATTCCCAGGTAGCGATGCAGTCACACTCTGCCTCAATCAGTGTATCTATTGAATTGCAATACGGTTTGAAAAGCTTCTGTTAGCAAGCTAGGTTTAAAAACAACACATAAGATGAAAAGAATGATGAAGAGAAAGAGGATAATGCATCGAAAAAACCTTTAACAGCCGGTCACTGTGTGTGAACAGTAGTTTTTCTAAACTGACTTGAACATGAATAGCATAGATAAAAAGTGATTTGAATAAAAACAAAAAAATTCATACTTCTATTCACTACTGGTGTGAATATGTGAATATTCATGCGAAACATTTCGGCGACAGCGGCGGTGTTGCACTACGGTGCTATAGCATAAGAACTTGACACTATGGCTGGTAAAAGGCGCGACAGTAATCTACACTAAGCAGTCGCAGCATGGAGGCAGACCTTCAAGTCATACGTATAGGAAAATTATCTTTTGCTACACTGAAGCCACATCTTGGCGCAAGGACAGCGGTTGAGGTAACAATATGGGCCTTCTTTAAACCTTGTGCAGCAGATTGTATTTTTTTGCAAACCCCTAAACAATGACACTAGTTCATAGTTTCATTTGCGTTTGTATGTGCTTAATGAGTCAAGCGGGCCAACAGCGCGCTGTCGATGACTCTACTTAAAAAGAACATAAGTAAAGCAGTACCTGGTGAATATTTTATATTTGCCTTGCTTGTACAAGTCAAGCATTTCTGTGGTGATAAACAGCCCCCACTTAAGACACAAAGCAGAGCACCAGTTTCGTGTCTAAGTGTGCGTTGTTTTTCATCATGAATCTTTACCAACTCGGCCAAACATGTTTTGCTACGAGCATTTCTAGCTTTGCAGACCTTTAAATGAAAGTCGCAAGTTCTGGCATCAGTGTCCTGCTCTGAGGCATCCGTCATAGCCAAAGCGTTGCTTCTATATGTGCAGCCCGGCACCCTTAATTTTGTATGGCAATCTAGCTATATCAAGTTCGGTAGCGATAACAAAAGAAAACTACCAGGTTCACGATACTGTATGAGGCGTTTGCTGTGGCATCACACAAGTTACTTAGCAGAAACAGTACTCCGCTATATATGCATACATTTACTATAGTGCACTACGTTCATCATCAAAACATGGCCTAATGCTGCAATAAGTAACAGATGAATTTTCACTCACGTTCCTTCCGTTCCTCACCGCGCGCGCGATTTGGTTAACAGCGCCGACGCCCAATGTAACACAAAGACTCCCCATCCATCACTCAAGCTTGGCGTGCAATCCCATGTGATGCTTCAGCAAGATTAGGAGACTGTACAGTTTGTGCGAAGTTACAGCATAATCTCTACCTTGTACCACTGACAACAAGGAACACTTTCAGTGCCGCTTATGGCTGTCAAAGTCAAGGGCTTCGAAGTTTCGCTTTATATGACCACTTCGGACATGCCTGCATGAATTCATAGTTTCAAGCGCTCCGGTCGTGTGGGTCTCTAATGAGCGCGTTATATTTTTCGGCCACTAGCTTCCCGACGTGCCCATCTTCGAGTACGCGGCCCAGGACATCGACAAACTCACCGTCATCGAGTCAATGTAGCAAAATCATGAGCGACAAGTTAAGCGATCGCCGAGCACGTCCATGAACTTCAAGTGGCCGACGTACTGATTCAGGCATACTTAGATTCGTAATCGATGCTTGTTACGTATTACAACCAGTGACTTACACTCCATTATAAACAAATTTTACAAAACTTTATTAATATTTATTAACGAGCGTAGATTCGTAAGAAAAGCAAAAGGCCCCAAATGTCAGAATTCGCAACTGCTGTTTTATTGTAAGCACGGCCGAAATCCACTACTCTCCCGAAACTGAAAATATGGCGATGGATTTCAACGATGTGCTGGATGACATAGTGTTGGCCGAAGAAAAGTGCGTTTTTTGATTTCCTCTTCCTAAAATTTCTTCACATTCCCGCGGTAATCACTTACAGGGTGCTTTATGTTTACACTTAGGTTCGCATGTAACAATTCTCCGTGGCCTGAAACGATCAGAAAGCTCGTGCACTAATGCTACTGTACGCCACGGTTAGCTAGCATTGGTTGGAAAAACATTTTACGCATATTATTTATTTCCCTGTGGCCTTCTCTCACACGAGCTCACTCCTTGCTTTGGCCCAAATATTGACCTTTCTAGAGGACCAACCAACTATGTGAACCGATTTTGTTTTCGGTAATCGATTGTGTCAACAGATAGACACGCTAGGTGAATGGGGTACCTGTCAGCTTTAATCTGACGGATCGAGTTGCTCACCCTTCGATACATATGCCATGTTTTTTGTTATTCTGTTTTGTTTTTGTCACCAGGCGTTCCTTCCACTCCTTGCGCCGCTGTAACGTGTGCGGAGAGTGTGTGTGTGTCTGCGTGTGGTATGTGCGCGGGACCGTTGTGAAACCTAAGGACTCGCTCCGAAACTGATTGTTTTCACCTCGGGCTACTTTGGCGCTAAGAAAAAAAAAAAAAGTACGACTCCTAGGAACCTCGAACACTCCACATCAAGAAGAAATGGAATTTCAGAGGTGGGTTTGTTTCGCGTTAAATAATATAGCGCGTCTCAATGGTTTCGCTTTTCACGTTTTCTTTCTTTTTTTTTTTTTTAAGTCGCACGCATTTTCTTTTTTTTTTTTTTTGCATTACATAATGTTGTTTCATGAGTCCTATACCGGTGTACAGCGACTGTTTTTCCCACTTTTCTTTTTCCTTGCTGGACACTATGTCCTACGGTCTAACGAGCACTTTCTTATCGTGATACTGTCGTCAGTGGCGCGACAGTTTGTGTTTGGGGGAGCTTTGTTTCTCTATCTTTGGCTATTCACCTTTAGTGTTGTCTGCAAAAATGCGTACAATGTGCCTTTTTATATTTCTTTCTCAGAAGGCTCGGGCATTTGATAGGAACTTTCGCTATGTGACCAATACTATACTGTTGTAAATGGCACGGGGAGACAAAGACTCAAGGAAAGAAATATAATCACTGGAACTCGGAGTACCAGTGACTTTAGAAATAAACAGACAGGACTGCTTTATGGTATTAATATCAGCTAACATCTTAATTGGTTTCTGGTTTCAGAATGGTTTCAAATCAAGAGCAGTTAGGAGTCGTTGGTATCAAGGTTGTACTACGGCACGGTGTAATTCTCTTTTAGGGGCAGTTCCAACATTTGAGCTACTGTGAAGTCTTCTGTCGGAAATTAGCATATCAGAGAGATGCTTTTTTGTTGAAGGATAGCCATAGTTCATGAGTTACATGAGTTACTGATTTTTCTTATGGTGTCATCTATATTATAAATAATCAGTTGGGCCACAGTTCAACCTTTTGCTAAAGTTTTGGTGGGAACAGGGACTGAACATGTACACATAAAACCTTGATTCTTCGGCATGTCCATTCCTGTCAGCTGCATTGAAGCACTAGCTGGGACATGGTTTCATCCTTGTCAAGCATCCTTTAACTTTATTTGGTTATACTAAAAGAATTTAATTAAAATTGACTACAGATTACCTGCAAAGGAAATCTGTCTTAAAAGGTTCTGAGCAATCCTTTCTGGGGTGAATGCAAAATATATACTTCTCTACAACAGGTGTTCTGGCACAAGAGAACGGGATAGGTGGACCATAGGTAAAAGGGTCAGATTGGTCAACAGTATTAAAGGAAAAGTTATTTTAGTGTGTTATGCTTTTCATTATCCTCCATAGTAGTCAGAAATTTACCTCCAAGCCAACTAGAATCTCTCTGAGCTGTACCTTGAGAATATTGTGTATATTTCAAATTAATCAGCTACATTAATTCATTAATTAATTATCAGCTTTTCTGCTACAGTCAGGTTTATAGTGTAATTACTCCCCTGTTGTACTACTGCTGCATATTCGGGGCTTCTGTGATCCAACACGCTTTTTGCAACAATTTTTTGGGAAATGGTCGTTTTTTCTTGTTTGTTTTTTTTTTTCGAGTCTGCAAAAACTAAGTTGGATATATTTACTGGGGTCGGTTCTAAATTAGACTCGACCTAGACAAAATTTTTTTATTTTTGTTCTCACTGTACCTTTGATTCTTTTTGTTCATCACCGTCGGTTGGCTCAGGGGTCGACACCCTAAACCGAAACACAGCTATTCCGAAGAAGGCCCTCCCATCGATGCCAGGTAACTGTGTGCCGGCATTCAGTCACTGAACTTTTTGCTCTGTCTTTCTGTACCCGTTCTCGGAAGATAATTAGGCCTGTCCAGAGCTTTTCGTTGATTGACTCTGGTTTTGACTTGATAAAGCTTTGCCTGCAAATGTTTAATTTTGATTGCTTTTTCTCTTTCTAGTGTGCATAGTGGTTATTACCTACTTCGAGCACTCATACTTTTTTTGATGGCTCTTTGCCATTTGATTGCACTTTGCATGATATCAGTTCCTCATTCAAAAGAGGCTCTAAAAGGGGTACTGGCATTAAACTCGCAACGAGCCAGTATGTATGTGTAGTTTGGTTTTATTGGTACGCATTGTCCAGAAAGCACTGAAAGAGGAGCATTTAGTTTAGTAGTCTACAAACTTTTCCGACATTCAGTAAAGCAGTACTGCTACTGGTGATGCCCCTACTGATGGAAATTTGTCTGGGGAGTAGGTGTAGGATATATATGGGTAGGATATATATAGTAGGATAGTATAGGATACAGGTACAGGATACAGGTATAAGATATAGGTATAGGTAGGATATGTATATTATAGGTAGGATATGTTTGCCAGCCTGCATTATGACCATTTATGTTGCTGCAGTAATGATATATGACAGTATAGAAAACCAGTTATTATTTATTGCAGTGTAATAAATTATATTCACAGTTAGAGCAAATAGGATCCCAGTCATTTCTTGGCGGTAAAAAAGTAAAAAAAAAAAGAGCACACCAAAAAAAAAAGCCAAATTTCGGAAAAACATTTTTGTCAGTACTCTTTTGCAGATCCCTCTTGGTTCACCTGAAGATACCATGCATGTCTACTTTCTTGCTCTTTAGTTTAGTCATTCATTACCTGGACTGCAATATAATACCAGCCATATATTTCTGCTGGGCTTTTCGTGCCTCTCACTTTGAGGCTCAGACTGGCATGTCATCAATATTCTGGCACATATTTACTCTGAATTGTCTTTTAATCTCCTTTGACTGAAGAATTGTGCTTTCTGCATGACCTGCACGTAGGCCTTCATTTTTTTTTTCTTTTCAGTAGTGTTGTAATACCGTCCTTAGTGTTCCTAGTAATTCCTTTGTTTTGTTTCCAATGCATGGTTTCTTCTAACTTTGCCTCAGTTGTGGGTAGTGACTTGCTTGAAAAGCAGCTGCACTGTCTTTTGTAGCTTTTTCTTCTCTGAAAGCTATGTTCGGATACATTTTATGTCTCCTGGCGAAGATTGCATGGGTATTGTGAGTCGTCACAGTACCAACAAAAGCTTTTATGGTACTTCTGCATTTTGATTCAGTAGGTACTTTTGGGCTGCTATTCCAGCTTTTTTAACTACTTTTGGATTTTCAACACCACTGTTTTTCACAGTGCATATTTTTGGTATTACATGGGAACATTTTTTTAATACTGCATCAACAATGTGATTTTTTTTAAATTATGTGGATTTCTTTGCATTGTTAAAGCCGAGATGTCTTTTCATTTTTTGAGGGCACGCTGAAGTCTTCTTCACTCGCTTTTTTTTTTTCTTTGCTGTTTTACATGCACCGTAGCCCTGTAGTCTCATCAAGCACTGTCTTTCTTTTTTGTCCCTCTTTCTCTTTTTCCCTTCCACTCTGCCCTCCCTTGTGCACCTAACCTTTTCTTCCCACTTCCGCTGACCCCTCACACTCTGCTATCTTCACCTTCCCCTCCTCATCAACGCATTAGGCCTAGGGTTTATCCCAAACCTAGGCATAGCAACTCGGAAGAAGGTCCGGCACCTGTCGATCAGAGGTACGCCAGGGAAGCTCGGTCGTCTTGTGCACCATTGTTCAGATTTTACTTGTGATTTCTTTACAGCAGCGGCAGTTAAGGGCATAACTTCCAACCCTGCGTTATTGTTGGCATGACGAGGAAGGGAAATGAAGAGCAAAGGAAAGAGGTGCCATTCGCTCTGCTACGGACCTGTGGCGCCCTCTGTATTCAGTGGTGCTTTGCTGGCCAGAGAGGGCGCCATTACGTTGCGGGGCCAACAGTACTGAATACTGCAATAAATGGGTGTTGTAACTATCAGCAAGTTTTTCTTGACCTCCTGACATATGGAGCACATCTGAGCTTTGTACAGAACAGGGCAGAGGACAGTCATCAAAGCTTTTCTGGAAAACTGAATGCAGAGTGAAGATTGGGATAAAGGCTGTGCTATCAGCCAGTGCTGCAGTCTAGGATTTGGGCCAGTCCTCGCTGGGATGTGCGTAACAAATATTTTGGGTGTACAAGAATTGGCATGCTTTCGGGCATGTTATACGCATTTTTTGTCTGGGTAGATTTGGCCTATTTCTTTTGTTAGTTTCTGCAAATGAAGGTATACACTTATAATGTGAAATGGTGTATTTCGTTGGAAACAGCAAGGGAGGACAGAAAAACTACGCAACGACTTGTAATGAAGCCAGTTTGTAATTTGCAGCGTTCTCTTATTGCTTCCAGGGGTTACACATAAAAAATTTAAACAAAGAGGGGAATGAAAATTAGGACGACACTTAAGCTCCACCTTAAGAGTGCGGTAAGAGACAATAGTAGCTATGGCCCCCTGAGGTGCTTCCGCATTGAAAAATCAACATAGATATGCAGTTTGCACTACAACACGGACGCGCCATCTGTCTTGGCAACTACGTATCAGGTCTTATAGTTCCGGTGGCCATCACATGCTGGCGCAACATGTTTTTGCCAACACGTTTTTGACTTGCCTTTGAAATCTCTCTTTCACAGTAGGGTATGGTGACAGCATTTCACCACAACGAGCCGAGTACGCTCTTGCATAAATATTTGACAGGAGCGTAACGACTCGGCAGATAACATAAAGGAAGTAAGCGGCATTAAGTTATCATTTCATATAGATGACTATTTTGAGGAGGAAGCCTGAGTATGATAATAACACCTAATGCTCAGAGGTGTAATGAGAGAAGTATAGATGATAAAAGGTATACAAGTTGATATGGTGGTTAATTTAAAGGGACAGAATGCACAACAAGGGAAGGAAAACACATTTTCAATCCACTGCATGGATATGATAATAATTGGGCTGTCATGGTGGCTGTAGTTCGAACACAGTTGGGGTTATCAGATGTCTTTACCCTGCAAGAGCGAAACCGAGCTGGCAATAATGGCTCGGTCGTACTTCTGCACTTAACCAACTGTACTTACTTGGCTGCTAATACGCTGACGTCACATTTGGTGACAAGTTTCAGCTATCTTTTCACCGGGACTATTGTGAATAAAATAATAATAATAATATTTGGTTCACAGGAAGGGAAAGGTGCAGTATCTGTCACACTTGCTATGTGGACACTTGAACCGCGCCGTAAGGGAAGGGAGGAAGGTGGGAGTGAAAGTGGAAAGAGAGAAAGGTGAGCCGTAGTGGAGGGCTACGGAGTAATTTCGACCACCTGGGGATCTTTAACGTGCGCTGACATCGCACAGCACACGGACGCCACTTCGTTTCGCCTCCATCGAGACGCAGCCGCCGTGGTCGGGTTCGAACCCGGGAACCCCGGGCAGTAGTCGGGCGTCTTACCACTGCACCACCCCGGCGGGGCGACTATTGTGAAGCAAGTTCTATTTTCTGGTATGATGTTCTAAGCTATTGGGGCCTCCAGTTAGGCGCGCTGTTAAATGTGGTCCAGCATAAAGCGTAGCAAGCAAGTTCTATTATCTGGTATGATGTTCGAAGCTATTGGGGCCTCCAGTTAGGCACGCTGTTAAATGTGGTCCAGCATAAAGCGTAGCAAAGCAACACTCCATTTAATATTTATTTTTATGTAGTGTAAGGGCAGTACATTGGGGATGGGAGAGGGTGAGGCAATAAAATAGGATTTAAGCGTGAAGAATGAATGCGCAGCAATACACATGCTTTAGTATGTTTAGTCAATACACTACTCATCATAAAGGCTGTGTTAGGATGTCATGATCTGAGCTCTTTCAGGCCATATTTGAGTGTTTAGGTGAAGATTTTCAGCAAAGCATGCTGCAGCAATCCAGCATGAAGCCCACCTGAAAACAAGTATTTTTATTTCTTTGCTGCTGCTGCTGCTCCGAGAGGCTTGAATGCTTGTAATGTTATTCCTTTTGTGTTGCTCTTTACGGATTTGCATTTGGAAGGATCTGAGATGGGAAGAAAAGCAAGCTTGGCAGAGCTAGAAATTACTTGGCATTCCTAACTGTCAGCAGCATGGTATCATTATGCTGATACTAGTGAGCACAAAAAGTGATAACACCACAAAGCTGGGATCTGTGGGCACTTAGTATTGAAAGGCTGGCCAGCCTCTTAAAATTTTTGTTTCACTCTTTGCTACCACAGGAGATGGAATCTCTGCTGGCTTCTAACAGCAACTATTGACCGTGCGGAGAGAGAAAGGCAGGGAGTACTAGTTTAATAACACGTTAAACGTTTCATACTTCCTCTGCAGCCTTACCTTTCAAGGTGTCATGCCAAAAACGCAAAACATTCGTGTGGGGCATGACATTAACCGAATTATTCACATTGTGCGCTATATACGCTATAACAAGAGGGGTAATAAGACCGACACTACAGTGTGACCCTGCGAATACAACGGAATGTGCTACATGCTCAATATGAGCTGCAATTCACAAGATATGGTAAGAGCTCAGTTTTCGAAACACTGTGAACCCAGGCACTCGAGAAATTAAGGGAGGCGGCAGTCATTGCAAAAAAGCGAAGTACACCAAATGTTTGAGGTAATTGAATGCTCTGTGTGAAAATGTGTCGATTGAGTAAAAATTAGTAATTTGAGCGAGTTCACTTTAGACACATTATAAGTTATATCAAGCGTAATTGTATTTGCCTGCAGTAGTGCTGTGGAACTAAAGGAAATGCCTTGTTTCTTGTTTTTTGGTCGGCCAGTGCCTCTCATCTTTTACTGTAATTACATACTATTTCACTGGTATTAGATTAAAAAATTGTCGTGGATCCCGTCATGAGTGAAGGTGATATACAGTATCGGCGACATCCATTCTTTGTTGTTTTAAAATATGTTTCCTGACAGCGTTTCTTTTTCAAGCAGTTAATGCCAACGAAACGTCCTTGCTCGTTGCATTTTCTACAGTCAGCTCTCAATAATTCAAACTGGAAGGCGACGTAAAATATGCTTAATTTAATCAGAGTTTGAGTTGAAGCCTTTTTGACTTACCTGGTGTTGGTGAGGCTAGTTAGCATTAGTTCAGAGAAACTTGTGGTTTGAGTTAATGAGAGTTGGCTGTGAATACATATCTTTGCTGCACATGCAAGCTGACTTGCGTCTCCGATTTCTTGTCTCGGAGTGGAAGGAATGCTTTGGTTGCTTTACAGAAGTGTCGAGACTGAAAGCCAATGCAGTTTTCACTCTGTGTCATAGGTGTCGCGTAACACATTCTCTGCAATTCAAATAAATGCGCAAGAAATGAAAGTAGTAACACAAGCAGTGTACTGCCCTGGTTGTCCCCCCATTTCTTGCGCATTTGTCGAGCTTCGAAGTGAAATGTTCAGAGAAGATGAGTCAACTTGCGATTGAAAGTAGCACTAACCTTTATCGTGCTTTTTGTCAGCCGTGCGCTGCTCGTGTGGAGGCCGTTTTCATGACTGGCATGCCTGTAGCTCACAACGCTTGTTCTCGATGCAGATATCGGCAGATGGGCTTTACTCGTGGTTTCAGCCTCGGAGAAGAAGTTGGATGGAGAGACGGCTATCAACTCGGATTGCAGAGGGGTGCCCAGATTGCCACTGAGGTTTGTCTCTTGATGGGTTTTGTTGGACAGGGTAGCATTCACTTTTTTTTCTGGGGTGCCAGTGTAATTAGTTAATGCTGGATACGCTAGTTTGACAAGGAAGTATAGCTTGCGGGAATGGAAAATTATAACAAGCTGATACTGCCTAGTGTTGTCAACATTAGGCGAATAGCTTGTGCCGCCTGGGTTACAGGTGAAAATATTTTAATGCACATTCATCTGTTAGGCTATGCTGGTAGCCAAAGGACAGGGTTAATTTAAGTATTATCAGAGAGGCCTTTGACCTGTGCAGACACAGGTTGCTGCTGTTGGTGATGATGATGATGACGAAACCCAAAAAGTGAAGTCTGGATATGTGTTGCCTGCTATGGCCACCAAAATGAACATCGTGATGCCTTTGTATTGGGCCTCAGTTTTGCTAAAGGCAATTGAAATTTCCACCTCTACCCTTCTTAACTTTTCTGATCTACAGTAGCTGCTTATACCTAAATAAATCCTTGTCAGCTCTCCTTGTCAGCTCTATGGACTGGAAGCAAATCTTTGGCCTGCAAAAAGAGTAATCACTCGGTGTATTCAGTTCATTTCAGCAGCTGCTTAATTACCCAGTCCTCTTGTGCTAAATTAATTGGAAGAGTTAAAGAAGAAAAGCTTCCCTGACAAAACAAGTCTTTGTATGTAAGCAGAGTGGTTTGGTGAATGCATTTTTCTTTTCTTTTTTTTTCTTTTGCTGTCGGAGTGTGTCTTCATAACCTCTTGTGCATTCCTGTGCATTGTTTCAGCTGGGGTTTTATCAAGGGTTCGTTCATGCTTGGATCACAGTTTTGGAGC
Source organism: Amblyomma maculatum (assembly GCF_055883805.1). NCBI lineage: Eukaryota > Metazoa > Arthropoda > Arachnida > Ixodida > Ixodidae > Amblyomma > Amblyomma maculatum. The sequence goes on along the minus strand of NC_139354.1, from coordinate 42,620,238 downwards.
GTGAAGAGATTGCGAAGCAGAGGTGTGTTCTCTTCGGCTGCTCGGGGCGCTCGCAGGCGCCTCCCCTGCCAGGGGGCGCTTTCGAGTGGCCCGTAGCGTATGGACGAGGTAGCTGTGTGGTTGCGACTTGAGAGTGTCTAATTTGCCCTTTGCGCTGCTTTCAGAAAAATGGTAGCCTTAAAGGCCCTTCTTGAGATGACGAAGAACTTTCCCCAGGTCAACATAGCAGATGAGGACATGTTTGAGAAGCTGCACAAGATCCGAGCTAAGTTCAAACAGGTGAGGGAGAGCAACATGTCTTTTTGTGGAGATTGAAATGCAGTGGACGATGTCAAGTGAACGGAGAAGGAACAACTGTGTTTTACACAGTTCTGGGATTATTAAATAGAGTGCATGTCTGTTCTAATACCCGCCGGTACTGTGGTGCATTCACCGATTACACTCGCATCAGCCCACACCTCATCATCACCTATCACTACCTTCTCTTCCCCTTCTTCAGAGTTGCAGGTCAACCTCTGTGCAGTTCTAGTCTATCAACTCATCTGTCTGTTTGTCTGTCACTCTTCCTTTCTCTCTGTCTCTCTAACATATACGTATATAAACTGGAAGTTTGGGAACTTTACTGTTGAACGAAAGCAACTATCCATAATGTGCTGAACTTTTTATTTGTAGTGGAAGTACCATTCAGAACTTTCTGGCATCTTGTTTTAAACCTAGGAGGTTCCCTCTGGATCCTGTGGAACCATGTTAAGGCGAACGCCTTTAGCAGCTCATAATTGGTGTCCGCAGAAAGTGTGCATAGAAACTGTGCATGAGATGTGTTGGCGAGATTCAGGGGAAAATCGGCATGGTCCCGATATATAGTGACCGATAGTTATGGTAAATAATAATAATCAGTAATGAGAGAGAGGGAGAGCTCTCTCACAAACAAAGAGTGAGAGGAAGAGGGTCTCCATAGAGAGAGAGGGAGAGACTCTCCCTCTATCTCTCCTTCTCATTATCTCTCCCGCTACCCTTCTCTAAGGTATTTTACGGGATCCGAACTTGGAGTTTGCGTTGTTTACAGAAGTGTTTTTTTCACCCTCGCCTCACGTCACTGATTGATGGAAATGACTGAACCGCAAGTGGTGGCAACCGAACTGACATCCGGTTCCAGAGGGCAAAAATGGTGAAAACAGCATTCTTCTGAAAACAGCGCAAACTCAGAATATGGGACCAACTTATATGTTCCATTGTGTAGGATTTTTTGTACACGATAACCTATCATAGCTCATTTTCAACATGATTACCGTAAAAGCCCGCATATAGTACGAACCCGCGTATAGTACGAGGTGCAATATGAGGTAGCGAAAATGGAAAAAAAAAGTTTTCACCCGCAAATAATATGAGGGAAGAAGGCCTTTATTTTCACAGCATCTCGTTTTCACTCGTCGTCCGTTTCAATGTCAGAAGACAGTGAAACGTGTGACAGTTTGTCGGACAGCTCTTCCCACGAGAACTCGTCCTCTGTGCCGTCCAGTGCATTGGAAATTGCACACTTTTTAAACGCCCGAACGATGAGCTCCTCAGGGATGGTAGCCCATGCGTCCGCGATCCACTTGCAGAGGACTGCTGGAGAAGCCCTCTTCAGTCGCCCCGATGGAGTCACTTCGGGGTCTCCCGACCTCTTCCACTCAGCGTAACAGCATTTCACGGCGTCTTTAAAAGGCTTGTTTATGCATACGTCGAGCGGTTGCAATTGCGATGTCATCCCTCCTGGGATGACGACGAGCTCGGTGCGAGATTCGCGTAGCAGTCTCTTGACAGAGTCTGCTAGGTGGCAGCGGAAGGCGTCCAACACAAGGATTGACAATAAACCGAGCAGTGCTCCAGGCCGCCGACACCATACGGACTTTATCCAATCCAGGACTAAAGTCTCGTCCATCCAACCTTTGTCCTGGCATCGGATGACAACATTCTTCGGAATCTGCTCACCTTTTGGCAAAGTTTTCCGCTTGAACACTACGTAGGGTGGTAGCTTGCGGCCATCCGCAGTGCACGCCAACATTACGGTCACCCATGTTTTTTCATTTCCGCTCGTACGCACACAAACTTGCCTGCTGCCTTTTTCATGCACTGTGAGTGCAGAGGGCATGTCTAGGTACACCGGAGTCTGATCGGCGTTGCCGATCTGGCCCAGCGGAAAGTTCACATTTTTTCGCAGCGATATAACGTACCGCTGAAACGCCACAAGTTGCTCCTCATAGCTTGCGGGTAGCTTCTTGGATATTGACGTCCTTCGACGCAACGAAAACCCAGTGCGGTGCATATACCGAGACACCCAGTGCCTACTGGCTTTGAAATCGCTCCGTGGGATGTCTTTTTCCGCTGCGATCTCTCTTGCCTTTGCTTGGAGCAACTCGATGTTCACAGGCAGATGTCGTCCACGCTGTTCCAAGGAGGTCAGGCCTTGCTCAATCTCCGGATATGCTCCGTTTTTTGGCCCCCGCTTTTCTTTTGAAAGCAGCTGAATATTGCTTCCGTGGACCCGACATTGTCACTGACATGCGCGCTTCGCCTAGTCGATGTCCAAAATGGCGACAATCGCGACGCATCAACAGAGAAAGAAAGGTAGCTGACGCCACCACTAGACGGCGCATCCTTCGTTGCAAACCTTGATGATGATATTTCCGGGCTGTAACGAAACAAGAACTACGAACTTGGGGCTGAAAATTTTGGGACCCGAATATTGTCACCAACACACGTAGCAAGCAGCACAACAATCGAGCTGGCCCTTTTTAATCAAGCGAAAACTCGAGCGAGACGAGGATGACGCTCAGCCACGCGCCAAGACATTCGGCCACTTGGTGGCACTAGAAGATAGGCAGCGGTAAAGCCCCTCAATAAACTAAAAGTAGCGCCAACATGTGAAGTTTGCCGCCCGCCCCCTCTCCTGCGCTCTCCTTCGTCGTTCGACCCTCTCATTGGCCGAGCGCTGTCACGTGCGCGCGCGCGCTTTTTTTTTTGCTGGGCGTGCAGCTTCCTCCTTTCCAGCGGGGCGGGCGGCGCGCGCGCGGCACATATCGTCGTGTGTTTTGCTGCCACGCGGACTGCTACTAAATCGTTCCCGCTGGCTATTTAATTTTTTTTTTTCAAGCATGTTGCGCTCTTTGGCCGGCGGCTGATAGAAGCACGGTGGTGAAGGCGAGTTCAACCAACGCAGACATCGCGTACAAATTGTCACGCACTTACAGTTGAAAACGGAACCGTTTCAGCGCAAAATATATAAAAAAAAGCTGCTACCACGCTTCTCAAGTTTCACGGTAGCTTACAATTCAGTCCAACCTGCAAAGAAACCACACAGACTGCAGCTTCCGCCGCCTATAGTTAATTTGATCTGCAGCTGAAGTTGAAAATACATGGAAGACAGCTGCTGCCACACTTCTCAAGTTTACCGGCAGCTCGCAATCCAGTAAACACTGCAAAGAAACCATACACAGACTATTCCAAAATTGTTCCTCTCCGCCGCCTAGTTACAAATTTTATAAAGCATGCCGCTGAGTGGCCAAAGTTGGTGAACTACTGACACACGGAGATAACGGCGAGTTGAGCCAACGCCGAAATCGCGTATATGTGGTGTATGACACTCACAGCTGAAACTATTCTGGCGGGAAATCCCTGTCAACATTCGGTAATTATGTTTCAGCAGTGAGTAATATGTTAACCTGAACACACTGCGACAAAATGCAAGGCTCTGGTGAGACCCGGCGCACGGCCGCCTCGATCGGCGCGCGCGCGGCGCTGATCGAGACGGCTGTCAAGGGTGCCTGCTCCGGAGAGCGCGCGCTAGTCGCGCACCCCGTAGGTGGAGCCACGGTTGAAATGAGAGAGGAGGAGCGGCGCCGCCGGAGGAGGAGAGAGGAGATGGCGCTACTTTTAGTTTATTGAGGGGTTTTAGGCAGCGGCAATATAGTACGAGGCGGAAATTTTACATCCTAAAATTTTGAAAAAAACCTCGTACTATATGCGGGTTTTTACGGTAACTCTGCCGTTCTACTGAGTACTCTAATCAGGGTTGATACACTTTTGGCATATCTAGCCTTGGTCATCTTGGACTGCAAATTGATGTTAGCTCAGATGAAAGAAGCAACGCTTCTGGTAGTCGGTGCATATACCACTTAAAGTGGTATATGCCACTTGGAATGGTACCACTCGACTAAGAATGGAAAGCTGGGCCAGTTGGTTCGACATTACCAAGGGTGCAAACAAAGTCAGGTTTCCATTCAAGGTGTAGTGGCATTCTGAGGAAGGTTGTTACATCGTTCAGAGTGGTGCAACATTTCTGGAAAAGGTGTGACTTGCCTTGCAGAGCAGTTTCACTGAGGTGCCCGCGAAACTGGCCACGGTAAAGGAGGCCATAGCCCTCTTGGAAAACCTCAACCTCTGTGGTTTCTAAGGCAAAGCCTCTGTGGTTTCTAAGGCAGAATGTTGGGAGCTTCGTTTGTGCTTTATGGTTAAAGGACTATAAGCCTGGTTCACTATTTGTAAGTATTGTTTCCTGTAAGGGGTCTTTGCAAAACTCAGTGTTAAGGGCTAAATGAGGAAGTGTATATTGTTTTTTTTTTATCGTGCATTCGTTTGACTTTCCACATGATGTGCCCTTCGCCACGTGGCTAACATAATCATTCTCCACGGCATCCAGGTTGTGTCGATACTGAACATCAACACGCAAGAGTCTGAACTTCACCCGGAAGGGGAGCCGTCATCGCCACGACCTGAAATGTCCTTCTGATGACCTTTGACCTCCGGGGAGGCACCCGCAGAGGACGGTGTGGGTAGCGAAAGCCCCGAAACTGAGGAGGTCCCACCTGTGGCATCATCGCCTTCGCCGCCTACAGAGGCTGCACCTGCCGTCGCCGCTACCACTGCCGCTGTCGCCGTCACATTGTCGTCGCCCCCCAATGCTCAAAGAGCGACGCCGCACCCCGTAAGACCTCAGCGGCGCCGGTTCTCCGCGCCAGCTTCGACGAGCTCGACACAGCCATGCTCTGTACTCTGAGCATGGTGACATCTTCGTGGACAGTTTTGGCTTTGACTCGACTGGCTGGAATGACAGTTCTTCCGATAACTACTGACGGGGGCGAGACTGAAAGTAAAGAGCGCACAGTAAGTTGTGGTGGTGGTCGTTATGGAAGTGAGGAAAAGAGAAAATTGGAAAAGAGTTCAGAATAGAACTTGCTTCTGTAAATGTCCACAGACAGCCAGAAGCATTGGGACTGCTGAGAAAGAGCGCTGATCATTTACTGTTGAAAGAAGTGGTGAATACAGTGGCTTGATAGCAGACAAGAAATTCTCAGACTTTTCTCTGGTACAAACATCATAAATGTAGTTACATCATGAAGCTTTCCCGCAGTTGCTTGTCAGGAGATATGGCATTTGTCATTGCATTTTTTGCTGCTGCGTTTGTTATTGGAAATCGCAGTTCCATCGCAGGATACTGAATTGAATGATTGGCATTGAGCCAGTTCTTATAGTGACTTCAGGATAATTCATTTTGTGCTCAATTTTGTGTACTGCCGTTCCCCGAAAACAGCAGCAACGGAAGTGCCGGATGCGTCACTCAAAAATAAAACAACATTACATTTTGTTCGAGCATGAAGCGCAGTACGGAAATTAAAATGAAATATGAATAAAATAGTTTGATGAATTAAAATTACTTAATGTAAAGTGCATCCGTAAAGTAATACATCGGTGGCGTCCGTTGCGCCATCTGTGCGACATTGAGTAAGTTAACCTGAAAAATCACTGCTACGTAAATCCTTTAAAAAGAGTTTAAAGCTTGTTAAAAGGCGATTGTTGCTGAGAGCTGTCTCTGAACGCGACCTAAATAAAGGTAACATACACTCACTGAAGACAGGAATTGATTACGATGAAGGTAATTGTATAGTGTAACCGTTGTCATATCGTCACATCCTTACTGCGTTTGCTGCTGGTTTTGCTGTTATTAAGAATGAAAAAAAACATGGTATTATGCAACCTAAAGGGAAACATACCCCAGGAAATATGTTCGTAATTTATTTGAATGTTGCAAATTTAAAAATAAAAAATTTTACCCACAGGAATTGACCACATGCCTTACAATCAGTACATGGTGTGAACGGCGTGAATCCATTGCGCCGCAGAAGCGACGGGTTGTGCGGTTTTTAAATGCGCTCTTATTCATCTTGATTCAACGTACTGAAGTTGGCGCGACGGATGCAACTGGCATGATCAGAGAATTACTGCAAGCAGTTTTATACCAATAAACTATTTTATTGCGTATGCGTTTTAGTTTATGCACATCAATGCATGCTAAAAAAAAACATATAGCTTTATTGACTTCCTTTTTGCTGTTTTATTTTTTAGTGACGCCACCCAGGGGCACTTCCGTTGCTGCAGTTTTCAGGGAATGGCAATATGCCTCAATTTTAACGAGTTTTTGTTGCATTTTGGGAAATGGTACTGATTCTTCTGCGCTGTTAGTTGCCAGTGTGGGTGACCACCGAGGAAAAGTGGAAAACCTGCAAATTTGGAGAGAGCTTTTTTTTTTTTTTTGCAAAGTGAGTGACATGGTCAGTGAATGAAAAAAATGAAAACTAAATAAGGCCTAGTTAAAAATCTTGGCAAATATAAAGTCTGCTTTTAGAGCTTGACGAAGCAATGCAGAAGGCACACCAATAGAAGATTGGTGCTGACTGCCTCCACTTCTCACAGTCAAGTGAGCCTTTATTTATAATACTGCAGTGAAAGAGTGGAAGAAAAAATCATCACAAAAAGTTCATTATGCAGATGAAAAGGTAAAGGTGACATCCTTCTTTAATTAGTTTTTCACTTTGCTTTGGTTTGCTCATATTCGGCTCTGTATTTATTGTTACATTAGACACTGCTTGATAAAAATTCTTTTGTGGTTAAGTTCTTTGGCTTTCTGTGTAAAACATTTTTTTTTTATCCATTACAATTTATTTTATGATTTGATGCCTTTCTTTTTCACTGTGATTTTCGACACTGTAATGCTAGAATTATCTTCGGAATGTTTTCTAGAGCACTTTGTAACTTTAGGTGATGCTTTGTTTTGATTTCTGCATCTTTTCAGCAAGGATGCATGCTTGTTATTTTTATTACCCAGCTTTTTGGCCAAAGTGCCACGTTTAAAAGACGTCTGGTGGCTCTTGAAATATTTCTCACGCATTACTCATTGTGCATCTTTGCTTTCAGTTGTATTTTCTTGTAGCGTATAACAAATCAGTTTTGCTCGACGGGTAGCGGCTTTGGCTGCAATTTCGTGCTCACTTGGCTGATTAATAAAGTAGGCAGTCAGAAGTCATTTTTCCGTAATGGTTGTGTTTTTTCATTTTTGATCTTCTTGAACTCCAAAAGTATGAACTAACTGGCCTGATCATCTTGCCAAGAACGATGAAAAATTTGTTTGCATGGTTTCGCAGAGAATTCATGTGACAAGCAATTCCTTTCTGTTTTGTGTTGTCATTTCAACGGGTACAAGCATTATTAAATTTCGTTTCTGCATCTGTTCTAGTTTCCTCGCAGTGACTGTATTAAGGCACAGACATCTGGGTTATTGGTGTTTGTGAGTGGATATTATCTCTGGAGGACAGCAGGGATTTTATTTTTTGAGATATTGGGGAATCATCGGGAAACAGTTCTAGCATGGTGAATATATTAGTGCGAGAGCATCAGGCACTTTACAAAGCTATACATGCTAAATGTTGAATGTTGCCAAGTGCTTGCCAACCTGTGAGCTGCATGCCTCTGGGCACAAATGCAGAATCACGAATAAGCTTGTAGGAAAGCAAGAACTGCATTTTTTGTTAGTTTGGTTGAGTAAAAAGTATGTTTTTTTTTAACATTCTTCCAAAATACCTATTTTTCTGTTTGTTTTCTCGTGTTATTTAAATTGTATAGGTGTGCACAGGGTTGGCAATATACATGGTAAATAAACGTTATGCCTGCTTATGTTATTTAGTTGAAGAAAAGTCGACAAGGTTAATGAAAACTTTGTCTCATTTTGGGTACAAAAACTGGCAGAGTAGCAATTTCTTAGATTGGATAATGTATCGTCGATCTCATTTAATGAATGTTGTTCAGTACTGTATATTTTGGCGCAGCACTAGTTACCAGCTTTGCGTTTCGTCACCACACAAGTCATCGTAGAAGCATTGAACCATCATTGCTGGCTTTACTTCTATGCCTTACACAGGTGTCCACTGTGAAGCATTTGTTGGTTCTACATGATCTGTTCTTTGAACTGTGAATGGGTCCCACTTCTCTCAAGGGTCTCACAAATGTAACAAACAGCAGTAGCCGTAGTTTTACACAATGCTGAGTGCCCAAAGCACGGAGGTGTCTTGTCCTATTGTGAAACTGTCGAGTTTCTGTTGTAGTTCAGTCGTAACATATGTTTGGCACCCGCTACTGCTCATCACTGTCAGGTGTTGGCAAAAAATTGCATCCTAGCTTGATTCTAAAAATCTTGGCTTGCATGCCGCAAGCCAGCGTTACAATTTGTATCAAGCATGGTCACACATGGAAGTTTGGGAAGTGTGGCATGCAACATTTTACTGCAAAGTGTAATGGTATGTTGCACTATCTGCCCATCGCCACTGCAGCTGCATTGAAATGCCATGTGTTTTGGGTACAACTTCAGCTTGTACTAATGGGTTAATAAAATGAAACACTATGCGAATGCTTCATAGTGATGACTTATTATAGGTTAGGAAGGCGGTAGAAAGGATGACTAAGATGGATATGCATGCACATTTTCGTGTAGTTCTTTCTTTCCATGCCTTCCTAGCCTATATTGTAGCTATACTATGTCACATTGAGGCTGTGTTTCATTTATTGGGCAGTTTTGTGAATGAGAGTTAACGCAGTACCAAAACATTGAGGATCTCTTCGCGAGGAGCTTTTTTTGTAGTCTTTGGACAAAAGGGGGGGGGGGCGAGGAGATCAATGATGGAAGGGTGTCAGAGTATAAAACAGTTTCTAATAGAATGCTATACCCATTGTTACGGAAAACATTTGAGTTTATCAAGGTCACAGACAGGTGTGCTTCAGGGCTAGGCCGTGAACCTGGGGCCGCTGCTGTTTTTTGTACCACCAACTGCGCCCTGACGCGTGATGTCATTGCGAGGCTCTCCCCGTACTTCCCTTGTGCCAGCGTGTACAAGGACATGTATGCACGTCTTTATATGGAAACTCTCCGAGCTGCTGTGTCAAAACTATATTATATACATGTTTATGTATATGTATACAGACTGCCTTTTTTCTGACGAGACCCATAGTACACTGTGAGCTCAGTATGTATCCACTGCCTCACGTTTGCCTGTGCGGGTGGTATGGCAGCTGAAGTAGCTTAACTGCTAACATGTACAAACATTTTACACACTTCGTGCTATCACCGAATGGTTCCCAGACTGTTTTTTGCTGCCAGAAAGAGGGCTTGGACTCAATGCCTGCATAAGTATTGCTTCCCAACTGATGTGCATCATCAGCTTTGGCTAGGGCACATTGAGCTGCCATCGGGAAGTAGAAGTGATGTGCGTCACGGCCTGAAACTGTGAGCGTTTTTTCTTCTTAGTGTTGCAAAAATTAGAACACATACTTGAAAAGCTCTTGTGATTCTAAATAGTAATTGTGGATCCCATCTCTTCCTGTGGAGGAGAGAAAGAAGACATTTTCGACCATCTCTACGAACTGTGATTTTTTTCATTCCCTTTGTTGTTCTTTTGAAATTCCATCTCATCATTGGCCTCGTGGTGGACTGCCACCAGAACAGGTGACTTGATCTGGCTATGGTTGCTGGTTCGAACCCTGGGCCAGAATGAATTTTGGTCCGTTTTAAAAGACTCGGGCACAATTAAGTGATGCTTATTTTTAGGCATATAGTTCTTGCAGGTTCACATCTTCTGTAGTGTTTGGGGAGAGCTTCAACTATCATATGCGACTATAGCTGAAGAAAGATTATTTGTTGAAAGCAGCAAATATGACAACAGGATAACTAGTATGTTCCAGCATCTGCACTCACGCTTAGGTTTGTGTGCCCGTTTTTTTACTTCTTGTGAAGTTTTTATTTGTGGTTTGTGTTTCATTGATGCCTTATAACAGTTGGTACTTTAGTTTGTACCTTAAATAGTAATTTCTCTTCTGTCTTCAGTAGATGATTTGGCAAATTGCGGTGTGCCAATAAAATCCACAGCACTTTGCTTCAGTGCAACACTCTTCAGCCACAGATCGCTTTTCATTTTGACATCACTGCTTGTTGTGCATAACGCACTTTTGTAACGAGAGGTTCCATTGCCGTGTGGCAAGGCAATTTGTGTGCTTCTCTCTGGGCCAGCCTCCACTTCTGGCATGTTTCTGACGTGTTTCTGACGTGTTGCATTGTTTCTTGTCTGACGTGATGCACCTTGTTCATGCGGCCGCTGCCACCGCACTGTTTTCTTTCTCTGCACTTGCTCTCTGATAATGTGCTCAATAGAGCTGGTTGTACTGTACTGTTGGTCATATTCTTTCGTGCACTGTGGTGATGAAGGTTTGTGTGCATGTGTAGTAGTCTTGTGGTCGTGTTTGTTTTCTATGGGACTTAATTCTTCCGGAGAGAGGCCTGGAACATTGTACTCACCTGACAGGTTTACGCCTTTTTGGCGTCATCAATTTTTTGTTACTGTGGCAGCATCAGGGCGCACTTTTTGGCTCTGTAGAGTCGTTATCGTAACACAAAAGACATTCGGGTGGCGCCCTCTGTACACAGTAGCACAAACTAACGTTTGCACCACTCGCACCTGTGCATGCAGAGGGCGCCGTGTGGCAAAACGGCACGTTCACCGTCACAAGCAGTTATTGAATCTTTCTTCGCAAAAGCACGGTTGTCGTTGATCAGTTTCTTCTACTGCTTTTTGCCTGGATTAGACTGGCCATTTGGCATATAGTTTTTTTTTTTCCATGCATGACTCCAGCTTTTTTGAGTTGATAAAAAATTTTGCTTATAATAATATACAGAGTCATGAGCAAAAGTGGTATACAACACTCAGCCGGTGATGGAGCTCCGGAAAATTGCATCTAAACATCATTTAGCGAATGAAACAGTGGCAATGGCACATGCATGTTGATAAAATGGACCACCACAATTAGTCGTTGCTAGATGGCATTGAAATGCAGTTTTCCCGAGCTTCGCCATCAGCTGCATGTTGTATATCACTTTTGCTCACGACTGTACAGTTCCGTACAGTCGTGTAGCTTTACACACAGTGGTTGAGTTGCGAGAACGAAAGGATTAGTTATTCAGAATATAGAATGATAAGCTTGTTAGCATTTTCTTTAGTTATATAGTCATGCAGACAGATTTTAGAATCGGCATTTAAATTATTTTCTTTGAAGTCCAAAGCACTTTGTGCCTCCTAGAAAACAGTTATCCACAATCTCTCGGACACTTATTTACAAGTCCAGACGATTTCACTGTTACAGTTTTCAGCCATCTTGCCAATTTGTGCATAATTTTGTTTACCCTTATAAGAGATAAACAGCTGGCGTTTTGTGCTTAAAAACTAGTATCTTTTCTTCACAACTCTGGGATACCTAATTGTAAATAAAATTAATACTAGTAATTGCAAGCAGTGTTTGAAAGGGTTAATAATTTAAAGCTTTTATTTCATGACCAACTGCCACAACTGTGAAAGCTTTCTGTTGCCGTTAAGATACCTCAAATTACTTTGATGTTGGGGATAAGCAATATGTCTAAGGTTTGTTATATTGCGCATTACTAGTGCTGTTTGTTGTCCAGCGTTAAAAAATTTCACATTCCACTCTCTCTTTTGTGAGGCCATTACCAATGTGCTCCGACACCTCTCCGGCAGTGTTAAGCCTTCTTTGCTCCATAAATTGTTGATGAAGTGTTATCTGCTCTTGCTGCTTAACAATTTGGTGCAACCAGCAGCAGTGGCATTCTCTTAACCAGTGCACCACGTAAGAGGCAGTGGATGAAACAGTATTGTCTACTTCACTGCCACATTTTGCACCAATTTGCCGTGTACACAATATGAGTACAAAAGCGTGCATGTGTGTAAAGCGGCTGTACGAACTGGAATGGCCCGATCGCTTCAGTAGAATTTGATCCGTTTGTCGTAGCTTTATTACTTGCATTAGCAAAAGGTTCCGTTGTTCTTTTGATACCGCAATTTTTCACCGAAATTAACTTGTGGTGTGATCAAAGATGAGCAGCAAGAACGCTAATTCTCCTAAGGAAGTTTTACATTTCGTACGAGTATAGTAACTTTGAAGGAGACCGTAAAAAAAATATTTACTGAGGTTATAAAAACTGTGCCAGTGACCAATATTCTTACACGTAAGAAACGGTCATGATTACATCAATTGGGCCCACCCGATGAAAAGGCTCGCCCAGATTTGCTGTTCTGTAAGAACAGAAAGGGGCAGTTGACAAAATTCACCGAGGTGTCGCTTTTATTGGATTTAGGCATCAAGTTTTAAAAGATTGGTTAAAAGGCCCACAAAGAGTTTTCAAATTTAGCTCCGCGAATACTCTAAGAGGACACCTCAGCAGATTCCTTGCATTTTGATGGTTCCTTTAAGTTGATAATAAAAATATCTATCATGGCTGTCAATTTACATGCAGATGGTGTTAGAACACTAAATTTAATATTTTACATTCACAATACTTCATTCATTTATTTATTGAATACGTCTTTATTGTTAAATGCATCGTAGAAATGACTTTTCTTGAAGTTTTCTGGCAAAATTTTTATTGGAGCTGAACCTGTGGAAGTGGGTCTGCTTTGCTGTCGTTCTTTTAGAGCTGAATGCCCTAAAGCTTGAATAGCTGCTATGTCTTATTGATTATTGATGTCTGGCATATTGATGCAATAAGGACTAAATATGGGTAGCCGTGCATGATGTTTTAACTTCGAGCCAGTAATGACGAGCGCCCAGGGAACTTTTTACAATTCTGCATTTCCTCGTCGTGTTCGTGTGGTTAAAACGGGAAGGAAGCTAAGTCACAGAACTTGTGGTAGCACCTTTGCGGTTGGATCCCAATTTGTTTGACTTGTTGCACGTTAACATGAAGCCCGGATTTGTGTCAAGTGTGTTGAATGTGCATTCTTCATGCAAAGATTGTAAAGCTTGTACCAGACACGTTAGGCGCTGAAAATCTGTTGTCTAGCCTACAGCATCATTTCTTTTTTTTTTATATATATACTGCATTGCTGTGAAGGCATTTGAAAGTCCAAGTGACCGCCAAAGCAAATAGAGCATGGTGTAAATGTGGTCATGTCTATCCAACAGAACTTTCGAAGCTTAGTGTATTTATTGCAGTGTGATGTATGTAGAGTGTTGGAATGAGGCTGCTTGCTATTTCCGGTTTTGTATGTACAGTCTGTCAAAAATAGTGGTCCAAGGGATTCGCTTCTACGCCCGTTAACGAGGCTCCTGGAAGTAATACTGGAATATATATTCGGAGAAGACTGAGGATGAGATTTGCCATATACGAGATTTTGAGCGCTGGAGATGCGCAACGAGCTTCGTTATGGGGCTTAGAAGCAAATCCTTTGGGCCGTATATTTTTGACAAAGACTGTACTCATACATTTCTCTGTTCGGCCTCGCATAGGGAAAGAAAATGCATTACCTATTTTTTGTTCTGGTGCGATGCCTTCACTGAGCGATTATATACGCAAACTTTTTGAGAGGCCTGATATATCAATAAGCGCTTGGTGTTTTCACAATAATATCACTGTGCACAGTTTGTCATGCCATTGCCGACGCATTATCACAGTTTCGTCCCCCATTTCCAGGTTTGGCTATTGTGAGCAGTTAGCATTAGTAAGGACAGTGATGAGAACTGGAAGCACTGAACTGAAAAAATGCTCTGGATAGTGTGATGTTGCTGTTACAGCTTTGTAACCAAACTCGTGGTTGTACTATAGCGTACTGCACTGTTAAGCATGACACCCTTTTCTAGCTTTGACTGCAGTTATCGAGCCTGTAAACCTTGTTGCATTTCAGTATTCGTACATGCCCTACTCAAGGAGCACTCTGACTTCGGGAAAAAAAGCGGAAAAAATCTTTATAACGGCGAGATTTTTTTTTTAACAGCAAAGGGTTTTCTCGAATGCCGCGTGGTAACACTATGGATGGCTTCTGGTGACATCATTGCGGCCGCAATGTTGCTGAACAAACCTCTTCGTTGAAATTTACGCATCTTGCTTCAGTTCAGTTCAGGCGTTCAGTCGTGTCCGACTCTTCGTGACCCTATGGACCATGTCACGCCACGCTTTCCGGTCTCACGCATCTTGCTAGTCATCCTGTTTTGCGCTGTAGACACTGCAAATGGAGAACCATTACGACCTGCATGATGTCCCGAGCTAGTCATCTGTAGAGACCATGTATTAGTCAAGGAGGGTACATTTACATCTCTGTATGATATAGCTTAACGTTTCCATTGAAAAAAAGTTCTAGGTCTCACGTTCTGTATAGAAACTAGGTGGAAAGGGATAATGCAGCTCGTGTCTCTAGAAAGTACAACTTAAGCGGTTCATCATATACGGCATGATGCATTTACAGCATAGAAAGCACTGTATGTACTATTGGGGTGTCTCCTCTATAGTATTGTTTCTGTCAGTCGTAGTTGAAAGCTTGAGCGGGCTTTCATACGGGCTCAAGTGCAGAATCTGTGAATTCCGAGCTCATTCTATGCTCACCTGCATTTTTGGCCCCAACAGGTTGGCATTTTGTTTTTGTTGTATACAGGAGCTTGCTACACTCGTTTCGAATAAGGAAGAGATTTAAAAAGATGTGATAAAATGTTGCCGCTTGCTCAAATTCAGCCTTTAAATCTTCTCATCTGCATTTGTGAACTAGTGAGTACTATACTGCATTTCAGTTTTTCCACTAAGTAAGCCAAAGCATTCCAGATGCTGCAGTAGGTTTTGACCTTTCTGATGCAGAGAGAGCACATCTGTAGCTTATGTATCTAGGATGGGCTTTGTTATGCTTCTCTCTCTAAGGTGGTTCTGTTTTCCTTTTATGGTGTGGATGTGGCTTTCCTGGCTATTGAAGTCCCAAAATTTGCGCTGGAATTGCCGGGACAGTCAACTCTGGAATATTCGTAAAGTGAAGAGAAGTAGAGCAGAGTGCCAGTAAGTCAGGATGGCATTTTGAATGTGTTTTATATTTTTACTAGAGCTCAGCAGTTTCATAATTCCCACTGCATCTGCTGTTCTTGAATTCCACACAGTAGCCAGTCCGGATATGATCCGAGCAAGACCTCCACAGGACCTTTCACCAATCCTAACTTTGTCCGTTACGATTTTGCAGAGACCTTGGAACTATAGTTTTTTTCAACGGGAGGGTGGGAGTAGGGTTAGACTGAATTTTTGCTATTTCTTGCTTTACTTAAATTGCTGTAAAAGGATTTGTTTCTGAGCTAGCTGGTTCATCGTGCCACTTAAAAACAGACAAGATGCTGTGTAGTGTCTTTTTTTGTTAGCTGTTTTTACGTGACTATTGTAACATTCAATTAATTTCATTTTTGTTTATATTATGTTTGCACTGCTCAAAAATTGTTTTTAGGGCGTATGAAACCTAAAATAAAATGGGCAGCTTTATAAAAGCGTACACTAGAGGTCATCGACTGCTTTTAAAACCCTCAATTGTTTTAACCAGGATAATGGTCAGGCAGTCATTGACTTTTGGAACATGAGGGGTATAGATTACTCGAAACAAATAGCTTTACAACTGGCTATGAAGTCAACTAGCTGAGCCCCACTGTGCTTCACATTAATGACATCCTAGAATTAGTCCTAAAAATCTGATCCGAATGCAAGCAGTTGAAATTCGGTAGGGTTCTCTGCCTCTCCTGGGGGAGGGAATGAAACCAGACCCATCCTCCCTACTTTAGAGTCCCTGATTAGGAGTGAATTGACCAGTCACCTGTGAGGAAGAAAATGGCTGATTTTTCTTTCTACGACATTGCTCTGCTCTGTGCCATCGGCACTCGGGCTCTATGCTTGAAATGAATCCCAAGCCCTCCACCACAGTATATCTCATAAGTTTTAGCACAACCGGCAGCCTTACGACAGATACAACACATTTCTGTTCCTAGTGTTGCCTGGCTTGCTTAGCTAGCAACATGGTCGCAGTTATCATAGTTTGTAATATGGCTGCAATAAAGTTTTTATAACCCATGCGCAGTTTCGTTAAAAGGCCGTTTTCTTTATATATTTAATATTTTACTGAAGCTCTTATGGTAGGTTCTATGGAGCCCTTTTATTCTTTGTGTGAAGGCCTTCAGTCGGAAGGTTGTTTGCTCGCATAAAAATGAATTTTTGTAACTTTTTCCGATTTTATGTTGCCCTTAGATGCTTGACGTCACACTCTGCACATCTATTGAATTTTGTGTTGAAGGGAAAAAAATTATTATTTCAGGCAGATGATCATCGATCACTTGCAGTCAAGCAGCTGTTCTGCACATTTACGAGAGGTTTTGTGGCAGTATACCTGATGTGATTAATACCTTAACCTGTCATGACATACATTGTTCGAAATCCAATTTCCATTTCCTGGCATTTCTGCATAATATTGTTACTTTAAAAGAACCATGCACAGCATACCATACCTCTATTATGATGTCACTCATCGATTAAAAGGAAGACAAGTTCCAGTTCATGATCGAGCCAAACCTGTTTCAACAATGTGAATTTCATTGGTACAAAGAAAAAACTATAGTCAGTTGTTTTCTCATATTTTGTTTTTGTTTGTCATAAAATACTTTATTTAGTTCTAAACTTTTGGGGAACAGCTTTAAGCAAACAAGAATAAAAAATATTTTAAAATATTTTTGGTATGAAACTGACCAATTCTAATCATTTACATCATACATTTTACTTCTAGGCTGTTCTTTCATAAGCTTTTAAGAAAGCATTACATTTTTCATGCTAAACATTGTTTCATTACAAAGTAAATGCATTATTTTTCTGTAAAGGGATTTGGCAGGTGCCATAAAAAGTGTAATGCTGCACTCGGCATGTGGCTTTGAAAGGAAAAGTTTGTTTTAACCTGAAGAGTTAAGTGTAACAAAGCCCTGTTCTGGATGCACGGGTGTCATGGTTAAACCTGAGCTGGTTCAAGGACGACTTAATATGTTAACGTGCGCCACGATGAGGTTTTTGTGTACTGTTCTTGGCACAGATCCGTGTATGACAATGCCTCAAAGTGTAGCCTGTGAAAACACAAACATGTAGTTAATCGCGTCTTGTATGGCGATCAGCTCTTTATATACGCTCCGTTTTCAGACCGTATACTCCAACACCATTTCTATATGACGGGTTTTGTGACAAACAGCCAAAGGAAGGGAAATACTGCAGTGTATAAGTGGCATACATGTTGACTTTTGCAGAATAAGGGCTCATGACAATTGGAGTTTTTCTTTTGTTGTTCTAATGAACTCTTAACGTATCCATAGTGTTCACTGTTTGTATTTCATAATGTGTACTTAAATTTTAATTTTTGTAATTCAACTGTATTAAAACTAATTTAAAACAATTCGATCTGCTTTGATTTCAGGTTATTGAGAGGTGATTGTATAAGTTGCTGTTGTTGTATGGAGCCCACATTTGGGTTTGAGTTTGTAGTGTGCTCAACATAGTTGTGATTTGCAACGGTGCACAGTATGGTCGTGGAATTTAGTTTTTGCAGTTGCTAGGTGTGGCATTTGGGCTCTAAACCTCGTGATGTCTTGCATTGAAAAAAACTAATTCCTGCTTGTATGCATATGGCGGCCAGTTGGTAAACACCAGCTGTGAAACTATTTCTAACATTTATTGAACTCCTGTGCTCATTGCTTAGTCTTCAGAGCACCAGGATTAATAGCATTGTCAATTCTGTGGAAATCACTGTTCTGTTCAAACTTGCCTTACTAGCTCATTTACAGAAGACATCATTCCGCTTAAAAAATGTTATTGCTGGATATTTCGAGTTTCTGTGTTCAACACGTGCCAAGCATGCGTGATTCATTACATTGTTTTCACCTTGTTGATTATGACGGTTCCGAATGTAGAAAAAAAAAGGGAACACTGAGTCGCTATAACGTTTATATTCCTCTCGATTGTGTAATAAAAAGAGTTCCATGATTGCCACGATGCGCGTGTTCGCTTGCAAGTTCTTCAACGTAACGCTTGTGCTAACATCACACTGACCTCCATATTGGCGACTCAGGAGTCTGCCGTAGGCTCGGACACCCTTCCAGTGTGCGACGTGTGTAGGATATTGTAAAATACTGTATGCGCATGGTGATGGGAATGGTCTAAGCTACCGATGCATAGTGAGAATTTCTTTAGATTTTTTTCCTGCACTCAAGCTTCCCGTTGGTGTCCTATGTAGGACACCTATGTCCTATGTAAGGACATACATACATAAGGACATGTAAGGACTGTATGTCCTATGTAAGGACATACAGTGGCGCCACCTCTCGGAAGCTCCCGCATCACGAACCAACGAATTAAGTGAGATAACGCGCGTTGAATTGGTTGGTTGGTTGGTGGGGTATTTTTCTGCTGTGAGATGCTTTTCTGGAACGTTTGGTTGCCGAATAATATTAAGTTCATTTATTTATAAATATGAACCTCGGTCTGGGCCTGTATAGACTTAATTGGAGGTACTAGGCCCATTCATTCGGCAAGCACTTCGCCGAACCATCGAGTTGTCGAAGTTGCAAGTTTTAGCTACTGCGGCGACGACATGCACCGGCTCCAGCGTTACTGTTATTTAAAGAAACAAGCTGCCACACAACCACCGTTTCGGTGGTGGACGACGGCTGTTGCATATACGCGCGTCTTTCTCTCCCTCTTTTAGAGCGCAGTTCTTTGGCGCCCGTTCCTGGGTTTCACGTCGGGGTCGGCCTCGTAACCATGCTCCGCCCCCCTTTCATCCTCACAGTTCGAGCCGGCGCTTCGGCAACCGGAGCCTCGCAGAAAGAGAAAGGGGTGGGGAGGGGAGGATACACTGCGGCGAACGATGGGGGCAGGAGCGCGCGCAGCAACCGGAGAACACGAGAAAAGGAAGGGGGGAGGGGGGGGGGGGGTCGCCGGAGGCAGCGCTAGCAGTGACTGACTGGTGCCGCTGCCGCCGCTAGCGAGTCAAGACAACGTGACTGCGTGATCCATTCTGATGGATCACGGTGCGCGCACCCCGTTCTCACTCGCTAGCGGCGTCAGCGGCATCAGTCAGTCGCTGCTATATGTTCTTCACGTAACGTTCCTATGGGCCCACGCGTTGCTTCCCCCAACTTTACGATAACTCAATTGCTCTCCATTTCTTCGACCACAAAGCATCTTTCATGACAGCCAAGAGCTGCTAGTGGAGTATTTCTTGAAGGAATATGTGCGAAAAAATAAAAATTTGTAATTGTTCATACGTGTCTCGCTCGAAATTTTTGCCTCAATCCATCGAAAAGGTGAAACAGCTGATAAGCTGCGCTCAAATTTTCCATTAGGAAGTAACAGAATCGTGGGCAATTTTTTCTTTCTCCACTATTTTCTCTTCTGTCCCCACGAGGCAGCGGAGGTGGCTCAGGTATACAGGCCGTAGCAGGCCCGTGTATTTTAATTCTTTTCCTCCTTCTCAGTCGCAACGACAGTCTGAGGTAAGCTGCTACTGAATAATAATAGACCTCTCCCTGTTTGCAAACAATGTGACGTCAGGGAGGCTCGTGACGATGGGGGCGCGCCGGGCTTGGTGGGCGAAAGCGTTCTTTTCAGCCGGGTCTCCCTGCTGCAAGGAGCGGAGGGAAACTGCCCGCTGCTGCGCAATTTTTGCTTCAAATCTTGCGATAGCCATATTCGCACCCGGCACAATATGCGGCACTCCTTAGTACACGCACCTATTAGCAATTTTTGCCTTGAAAAAGGTGAGTCTCGGCAAGCATGCATGCAATTATTTTTATTTAATGAACTGGCATGGCCGCTTGCGGACGACCTGAAGTCCTACCAAACGCTTGAAACTCATAGGATGTAAGCATGCTGGAAAACGGGTGAATGCAAATTGGAAGCATCATTCTTTTTTTTTTTTTTGTAATCTTCACAAAATCGACTGTGATCCCCACGAAGAGTAGGCAGTTATGAGCGAAAACAGCAGCGCACGCGCGAGCTGCGTGCTTGGCTGGCTCGCCACCACATCCACGGGATGGAAGATCCTGCGGCCGCTTTTCGATGGAGGCGAAAAGCAAGGCGCCCGTGTTCTGTGCGATGTCAGTGCACGTTAAAGAACCCCAGGTGGTCGAAATTTCCAGAGTCCTCCACTACGGCGTCTCTCAGCCTGAGTCGCTTTGAGACGTTAAACCCCACAAACCAAACCAAGCCAAGATCCTGGGTAAGTTTGGACTACAAGATAGAATACCTGAAAGAAATGCACCAGTAAAACTGCCGACCGAAGCAAGGAAGGCACTCACTATATTAAACTGCTACCAAAAAATATGCACCTTGCTTTTCATGCAGGCAGGAGACAAGTGAGTCCAAGTTAGAAGGCTCTGAATGCACTGTTATGCGGCGGAATTCGAAGGAGGCAACTCTTTTGCTACCGTGAGCGTGAACGACTCGGGTAAAACATTAATAGCAGGTTCGATAAAAACAAACAACACAGGGACAGCGCAGGAGGCGGCTATCGCCATGGCGATGGTCGGCACCAAAGCTGTTACCACAATTAGCGACTCCAAATCTGCTATAAACAATTTTACGAGAGACATGATCTCCAAAGAGGCAGAGCGAATTTTAAGATATAAAGACTGGAACCAAAAAGATGTGGAATTAATATAGGTGCCGGCACACTCGAGGAACAGAGGAAACGAGTTGGCTCACGGTATAGCTTGAGGTTATGTCACCCGAGCAGTGAGCCAGGTTGATTCCCCCAATTTCTCGAGAGATGCACTTATCTCATTTCATGACTACACTAATCACTAATAGAAAAGCGGGTATATCCTCCACCAGACAAGAAATTTCACAAAAGGCAGGAAAGTAATCTGGCGTCGGCTCCAGACACGTGCCTTCTTCAGCCCTTCTAAATTAGCACACATGTACCCAGCACAATACAATCCAAATTTTAAATGCTGCGGCGAAATAGCCGGGTACGATCACATATTATATTTGGAGCCGCAAAAAGGTGCCGCCACCGGCGGACCTACTACCAGCCACTTCTCGAGAGCGGTTCATGGGCGCTGCCATTTTGTGTATGTGGCGCCATCTAGCGGCCGAGTTGTGAATAACCGCCATGCTGGTATGTGGGGTCCCATCCGCGGAACAGGCGGCAAGTAGCGAAAATCGGCATTTTGGAGCTTTCGCGTGCAAATTTTTGCTTTCTGAAAGTACCTAGCTGAAAGAAAAAAGAAGTTTCCAGTAGCAGCGAGGCCATTCGGTCAGAAATGACAAAAAATTATGCCCCTGATCAAGTCGGCTGAAGGTTACAAGCCTGATTACAATTAGTGTGTAACTTTGTGGCACAGAGAGGCGGCGGCGCACCACTGGCGGTGATGGCAGCTTTCGATCTACTTTTTATTCTTAAATGATTTCTAGAGACGGCTTACCGTAACAATTTGAGAAAAGAAAGAAAGCGAATGTAGCGGTTTCATGTCACGTTTAGGAGCAATGCTAATCGCGCTAGATTTGTTGGGTCAACCGATCCTTCATATACTCTTTACTGCTTGAGCTGCTACTGCGGAAGTTCCCACACCTCCACTGGGGTTCTATTCTTAAGTATCCATTATCCATTTCGGATCCATTTACTCTACCCTGGCTACTTTTGTTGGGTGACAATCAGGCAGGGTGTTCAAGCGTCCACTACTAGGCAATCGGATTTCAGCATTGCCTACATGACTCGACCACCTGTTTGCCGGTATGTGCGGGGAATGGCGATGACTTGTCAACAGCGGAAGCTGCTATCCTGCAGTTTCTCTGACTGGGCGTTAGTTGCGTTTGTCTGACACTGCCGTCATGCTGACATTAAAATACAAGATAAAATGGACAAATGATACCTATGGAATAGGGACCTTAAATTATGTCCCATAATGACCTCATCAAAAGTTGCTTTTGTCAACAATTATATAGTCCATTTTTCGTCGCAAGGTTTGCTTACTGCAAGCAATCGCTGCTATTCCTATGATCATATTCCCAATTATTAATGGCAGCAAAATCTTACGAGATACGTGTTTTAAAAAAATATATTTTAGCGCTGTTTCACTAAATAGGGTGACAACCAATTTATTAGTATATCGTTGTCTTCAAGTGGGACAGGTTCTTTCATACTTGCATTAACCTCAGGTGACTGAATCGAAATAGTTCTTTACCTGGCGGCATCTCGTAAATATTTGCCGCAAGGAATATCATCCGCTTGTTGCCCAAGTCTGCCGCTGTTGCACGGATATTGTTTTTCCGGTCTCTACGCTACAAGCACAGTGTTTGGAACTCGAACGAAAGGCTGCCAAAGCGAAACATTTTCGGTTGCGGCTTGAAATTCAGAAGCTGCTCGTCTTCGCCCAATTGAGTGAGTTGCAAGTGCAACAGTGTAGAGCAACACACGCGCATACCACCGCTGTTAATCTTTTATCTTCTGTTAATCATCTCCTTTTGGTTGTTATTTTTTTTTTTGTTAACGCAAACAACTGAGTCAATAAAAAAGATTGCGTTAACCGCGGCAGCTCTTAGCAGCTAAACTGCGGCCGGTGGAAATGAAACGACCAAGGAAATGAAGGAAAGAAAGGGGCGAAAGAAGAAAGAACAGGGAAAGAAAGCACATCGCTCACATCAGCTAATCGGCTTAGATAGCTATTCAAGACATTTCTTGTGCAAAAGACTGCAATGTGGGCCCTTCCTCCGTAGAATGCCCTGCCGCCCCCGCTGCTATCCCCGCGTCCCCACATACCAGACAGGAGGAGCCGCGCAGCGCGTTCCGGTTCGAGGCTATTTTCCTCCTCGCCGCGAAAACGGCCTATACTGGCCAGCTCAGACCCGTCGATGCAAATTCGGGCTACTGAGTGGGTTCATAAGGTCGCCGAGAGCAACAGACTTGAGGCCATCTAAGTGCAGTGCCCACAAATCGCTCATTGCTGACAATAAATGTTTTCCGATCCAAAAATCCAAATACATCCCAAGTGCAGACATTTTTAGTTTTTATGTTCGGCCAAGACAAAGAAAAAAAAAAAAACATTATTTCCGCATAGTCTTGTAGTACTGTCACCAAAACTGCCTTACAAGGAAGCTAGAAATAACATGCAAATGAGTGCGTCCCGTGGTATATGGAAAGTAACAAAACGCGATTTGTACCACAAAATAATATTCATGCAAGGCGCACAAATATTCATAAGGGCGCTGAAATGATTTCAGTGAAAACACTTTTCGCTTAGGACATGATAGCTTTTGAACGAGCTATATAACGATTAATTCCGGCAGGGAATGCTGTTGTACCTCTGCGATCATGCCACTGACATGACCTTGGGAGCCGTTTGGGGAGAGAGCTAGCTCCTTCAACATGGCCTACTGAACTTGAATAAATTCAATGCAGAGAAGTAATCTCTAAAAGCGCTGCAATTGATCGCATGCCGCCCGGGCCTTTTAGAGCGCGATTGGCCAGCATTCAGCACGATTCGTTCGGAAAGACAATAAAGCAAACTAATAAGTGCTTGTTCCTTTTCCCAGAATTACGCGAACGCACTTGTATACCAGAAAATTGTGCTTACTGTCGAGAACAATGTCGAGGCCTGCCGGCGCACGACGTTTGTCACTTATTGGCTCTTTGCACAGCTGAAAAACACATTTGGACATGTAGTTGGTGCCTCGCCGGGGTGGTGCAGTGGTAAGACGCCCGACTACTGTGCCGGAGTTCCCGGGATCGAATCCCGGCTACGGCGGCTGCGTTTCGATGGAGGCGAAACGAAGAGGCGTCGTGTGCTGTGCGATGTCAACGCACGTTAAAGATCCCCAGGTGGTCGAAATTACTCCGTAGCCCTCCACTACGGCCCCCCTTTCTCTCTATCCACTTTCACTCCCACCTTCATCCCTTCCCTTACGGCGCGGTTCAGGTGTCCACAGAGCAAGTGTGACAGATACTGCGCCTTTCCCTTCCTATGAACCAACCAACCAACCAACCAACATGTAGTTGGTCATCTGCGATCGAACATCGGATCACACCACACGAAATCTTGACGGCGTTGCGAAAAACACAGTAAGTTGTCACCAGACGACACCAAATCCTCCGCATCATATGCCACCAGCAGCGGAATGTTTTGTCCATCACGAGGTGGCCGCCCCCTTCGCCCCTCCTCCGATACGTCATTCGTGACGTAGCCGGGAGAGGTCTATTGGTTCACAAGTAGAGAAAGGCGCAGTATCTGTCACACTTGTTTCTGTGGATACCTGAACCACGCTTTAAGGGAAGAAAGGTGGGAGTGAAAATAGAAAGAAAGAGGATCCATAGGGGAGGGCTACGAATTCAACCATCTGGGGATCTTTAACGTGTGCTGACATCGCACAGCACACGGACGCCTCTTCGTTTCGCCTCCGCCGAAAGGCAGCCGCCACGGTTGGGATCGAACCCGGGTACTCCGGCACAGTGGTCGGGCGTCTTACCACTGCGGTAACGAGATTTCTCTACAAGAGTAGCGGAGCTCTCACATGCCTGACAGATGCTGTGCACCTTCGAATAGTGCAGGCGGAAGTGGCACCATTCGAATGCTCCTTTGAATGTATTATAAGAGCAGACAGCTGGTTAGACAAGGGAGGAAATAATATTTATAGCAAGTACGTTCCACGCAGCGAATTATTGCGCACTGCCTGCCTTCATTGGCACTTTTGGTAAAATAAATTGTTTTAAAGGAAAAGAAAGGCGTACATGACACTTTTTTGCTGCGCCGAAGGGGAGTTTTCTTTCTTCTCTACTTTCTCTCTTCTGTCCGCACAAGGCAGCGGAGGCTCAGGTAGCAGGCCCGTGCATTTTCTTTCCCTTCTTCCTACAGCCACAACAACTCCGTAGACATCCACTACGGCTCCTCTTTCTCATACCCCAGATTTGAGAAAAGCGTGTAGGAACAGACACTCATGATATCAGGTGGAAATTGTAACACAACCGTTCGTTTCGCTGCCTTCGAGGCGGTGCCGAATTATTTCGCTTCTCACGTAGCATCCATCTCATAGTCGAGTTTAAGGCTGTTTAGGGATACCAACGGCATATGTGCAGGGTCGTCCACTCAATTTCGAAGCGGTTCCTATCTTCAAGGCGCTGTTTCGTCCTGCGCGGCTGCGTATCGAATCAGTGACGAAAGCGTACATAGCAGTAAATATAATAATAATAATAATAATAATAATAATAATAATAATAATAATAATAATAATAATAATAATAATAATAATAATAATAATAATAATAATAATAATAATAGTTGGTTCACAGGAAGGGGAGGGCGCAGTATCTGTCATACTTGTTGCTGTGGACACCTGAACCGCGCCATAAGGGAAGCGATGAAGGTGGGATTGAAAGTGGAAAGAGAGAAAGAGGAGCCGTAGTGGAGGGCTACGGAGTAATTTAGACCACAGTAGTCGGGCGCCTTACCACTGCCGCTTATTTATTTATTTGTAGGAAGGGAAAGGCGCAGTAACTGTCTCACTTGTTTTCTGTGGACACCGCAACTGCTGTAAAGGAAGGGAGGAAGGTGGGAGTGAAAGAGAGAAAGAGGAACCGTAGTGGAGGGCTACGGAGTAATTTCGACCACCTGAGGACCTTTAACGTGGCTGATATCGCACAGCACACGACGCCTCTTCGTTTCGCCTCCATCGAAACGCAGCCGCCGAGGTCGGGTTCGAACCCGGGTACTCCGGCAGAGTAGTCAGGCGTCTTACCACTGCACCACCCAGGCGGGGCATGGAGGCGGTGTACAGGTCCTCTCCCCTGATGGGGCTGGTACAGATGGGTCACCGGCGCTTGCGGCGGGGGCTAGCCTGGCACCAAATTTTTATCTGTTGCAGGCCGTCATTGCACATGCCACCGCTGGTGGTGGACGACGGCTGTTGTTGCGGCGCGCGTATTTCCTTCCCTCTTCCTTTTCTTTCTTCTCTATATCTCTACTGTCTGCACGAGGCAGCGGAGGTGGCTCAGCTACAGAGCCAGTAGCAGGCCCGTGCATTTTCTTTTCCTACTTCCTACAGCCACAACAACAACAACAATATGGAGGCGGTGCTTCGCATGGGACCGAGAGAGAGAGAAAAATTACCGACGATTACGTTACTTCCTAATGCGAAATTTGAGCGCAGCAAAAAGCTGTTTCACCTTTTCGATAGATTGAGGCAAAGAAATCGAGCAACACATGTATGCGCTATCACAGAATTTTTTTTTTTATTTTTCACACGTATTCCTTTAACAAAGACTCCACTAACAGTTCTTGACAGTCATGAAGGAAGCTTTGTGGTCGGAGAAATAGACTGATATATGTTCGACTTGGTACACCAATGCTTGATTCTCAAAGACGAGATCTATACAAGTGCCTCGCGAGGTTGTCACAGCCGTGGGACGCGTTACGAGCGAGAGGAACGGGATACGAAGAGGCGTCCGTGTGCTGTGCGATGTCAGCGCACGTTAAAGATCCACAGGTGGTCGAAATTATCCGTAGCCCTCCACTACGACTCCTCTTTCTCTTTCCACTTTCACTCTCGCCTTCTTCCCTTCCCTTGCGGCTTGGTTGCGGCGTCCACAGAAAACAAGTGAGACAGTTACTGCGCCTTTCCCTTCCTATAAAAAATAAATCAGTTTTTCTACGCGGTAATGCCCCGCCGGGGTGGTACAGTGGTAAGACGCCCGACTACTGACCGGAATACCCGGGTTCGAACCCGACCTCGGCGGCTGCGTTTCGATGGAGGCGAAACGAAGAGGCGTCCGTGTGCTGTGCGATGTCAGCGCACGTTAAAGATCCTCAAGTGGTCGAAATTACTCCGTAGCCCTCCACTACGGCTCCTCTTTCTCTCTTTACACTTTAACTCCCGTCTTCCTCCCTTCCCTTACGGCGCGGTTCAGGTGTCCACAAACTCGTGTGACAGATACTGCGCCTTTCCCTTCCTGTGAACCGATTATTATCATTATCTACGCGGTCACGTTGTCTTGACTCGCTAGCGGCGGCAGCGGCATCAGATAGTCGCTGCTAGCGCTTCCTCCCGCGACCCCTCCCCCCCCCCCCCCAAACCTCCTTCCTTTCCTTCTGTTCTCCGGCTGCTCCGTGCTTCCTGCGAGGCTTCGGTTGCCAAGCGCCGTCTCGAACTGGGGGGATGAAAGTGGGGAGGCGCTGGTTACGAGGCCGACGCCGACGCGAAACCCAGGAAAGAGCGCCAAAGAGCTGCGCTCTAAAAGAAACAACTTATATTGCCAAAAGAGTAATCATTAAGGCATGGCCTGGCGTAGCCCCCAGGTGGGGGCGACGCTCTGGGTTCACGAGACAAGCACCAGCTGCGTCTTCTCGTTGAGCGCGTAAGAAGTTGGTCCCAGCTCTCCTCGGAGGGAGCCGGCAGTAAAGTACGAGGGGGTCGTCTTCCCCTACATCCCCAAGGGCGTGTGCCAATGCGGCCGTTACTGCACAGTCGCAATTGGGGCAAATAGGGTAGTATTCCCAGTAATCAGTGCCAGTTTCGAATAGCTGAGAATAGAATTTGTTTGAAGTTTACGGAGCATGGTGGCCTGCGCTCTGTCAAGGTCAGGATGGGGAGGCGGGAAGCGTCGTTTCGTCTCTCTGTGTAGGTTAGTGATTTCGGCAAAAGTCAAGGGGGCCTCAGCGAAGGCCTCTGGATCCGCGAAGCCGCCCGCCCGGTTTGTTAGACCTCGGGCTAGTCGGTCTACCCCTTCATTCCCAGAGTTCGTTCCCAGAGTGAGAGAGAGAGACCGAGTGTAATGACGCTTTGAAGGCAGTAACCATGTTCAAACTAAATGTGGAGTGCCTTGTACCTCCAGCTGTGTGAAAAATAGTAAATTGATTTATAGGAAAGGCCCCGCCGCGGTGGCGCAGTGGTAAGGTTCCTGACCACTGTGCCGGAGTACCCGGGTTCGATCCCGACCGTCGGCGGCTGCGTTTCCCCGATGAGGATCCTAAATCTACTTAATTAAAAAGATTCAAGCGCCGCCAATACTCGTCGCTGACATTCGTAGGTGGCAATTTCGTCCACTCAGTTGCACAAGTCTGCAGGGGCCTTGCGTCGATTTCGTTGTCTGATTTGTAGCCGGTAAAATTAACTCAGCGGTCTAATCACGGCGGCGGTGGATAAAATAGGCTTAAAAACGCCCTGCGCCATAGCGTGGGGTGTACAAGAGGGAGCGGTATACACGATGTTATTCTGGTGGAGCATGCGAAGCCGTGGCGTGCCTCCGGGAATCCTTTCACTCCACACTGAGTGTGGGCCTCAGTTCATTTCCGGGCTGCCGCTATTTTGTTTGAGACCTCAATACGAATCATGGCTGAGAGCCTTAATTTAGGCTTCGATCCTGAGCTGCAGCGCAGGGAGACGAATCTTGAGCCCCCTATGTACAGAAACGGATCGCTTGATTAGGAACACGTGCAGTTCATTTCCACGCTAGGAGAATGCTTAGTTTCCGTCGGCGGAAGTCCGGATTGCTGCATATAAACGAATTGAAAATCCGAGTGCAAGATACCAGAGACAAAGGGGAACGAAGGTAATCCGTTCCAAAAGTGCCGATGATTGTTTTTCATAGCTTTTGCTTACATAAACTGCGTGCATTTAACTTGCCTTGCTGCTTTTTTTTTTTTTTTTGCTTATTTGCTTTTTGTTCGATATTTGAATAAAACATATTTTGAACTAGATTTGCTCAAAAAAAAAATATATATATGTACGTGATGCATTTGGACCAAGGCAGAAAAGGAACAAACGAACTCGTTTGAAAGCAGCAACTAATGACCGGTAGAAGTTTGGTACGAGACAGAGCGCAGCAGGTCGAAATGAACTGGATGGAGGCGTGTCATGCAGCATTCATTTCGTTATGTCCGTCCTCTGCAATGCGTAAAGCATGCATAAACAAACGAACTCGTTTGAAGGCAGCAACTGATGGCTGAAATCCATGTTTGCTAGCATGTGGGAGAGCGCAGCAGAATGAAATGGTCTGGATGGCAGTGGATTATCAATAAGCATTTATTTCAGTGACCGTCCGTTCTCTGAAATGCACAAAGCATGCATCATGAATAATTTCTCCTCAGCACATAACACACGATTCCATTAGCGAAATCGTCATTTGAAATAATACATGAATGGCATCTACCACGGAGACGAAGGGAAGCTATATAGCTTTCACAGGGGAGAACAGAAAGTTTGGCTGGTTGGTCGAAATGTATACTAAGAAATTTTGAACATAAACCCAAACACAAATCGATAAAAAAAGGGCGAGCGTTAACTCAGAACCAACGTTTATTCAAGACACATGCTCGAATACCATAGTGTATATGCGCAATCGTTTTCAGTATGCTTTCACGGAGACTGCACATTTTATTAAAAAAAAAAAAATGAAAATGCCCTGGTCCTAGGCTAGGAGATTAGAAGCAAGGACTATCATATTTTTGAAGCTGTCGCTCAATGACCGGCAGCACAGGCAACCGGCCCGATATTGGAAATGTGCTGGCAATGTACGGACCAATGCCCGCTCGTTTTTTTGCAGTACGTATATGTCTTTTATTTACAATGTACCATTCTTCAACACTTCAAATAGTGGATCAGCAGAATGGAAAATGGGGCTAGTTGAAGGCTGTACATGATGAATAAGTGGGCGCAAACGAAACGTATACAGACACAGAAAAGGAGACAACAGGACAGGCGCCGCTTCACAACCGGTTTATTGAAGAAAAACAAACAAACAAGAAAAAGCGAATTCTATAATAAGAACAGGCATCTAATCGACAACATATACGGTCAGTTAATAATTCATGGAGAAGAAGAGAGCAAATTCAAAATCTTCGCAGATATCCTATTTTTCTCAGCGAAACCGAAGGCTTGCTCACGCAGCTTCCACGAGGAAATGTGGAACGCTTTCATCACCTCTCTGGTTCTTTACTGAGGATGACGAAACAGGACCTGTGCATCTTCATAGATAGGGCGGCAATTATTGCACTCTCGCAAGTGGTCACTCACTCCTGAAGAACTGTCGTTTTTGTGTTCTCGAAGACGGATATTCAAACATCGCCTGTTTGTCCTATGTATGCCAAACCGCAGAGAAAAGGAATTTTGTAATCAACACCAGATTCGCAACGCACAAACCTTCCTCTATGCTTTACTTTGCAGGAGCGGAAAACATTGGCTACATTTTCTGCCTTTGTTTGCACCAAGATGACATAATCTTCCTAACTTCAAAGGGGAGGATAGGGCTATTCCTACATCATATCTTTTTGCAACGTGCTTTTGCAACCTTAACCCATGTGACAAGCGATGGATGTATGGAATGACAGCGCGCTTCTTCAAGTTACTTGAGCGGGTGATGCGCAGCCTTTAACCCATTTCAATAGCTTCATGCATGACTGGGAAATGATATATTGGGGTAGCCTGCATTTAACAATCTAGAAGCTTGGGCAGCAAATTTATCAGAGAGGATATGTGGAAAAGATTTTGCAAGACTGGATCTGAGACAAGAAACAGCTATTCCGTTTTTAATTAGTTTCGAATGATGTGAACTGTAATTGAGTAGTGGATTTTTTTATCTAAGACAACATACATGTTTGCTGGCAGTATTGCTGTTGGCAGTTAGGCGACCATTGTGACACTCATCTTTACACTACTCCACTTTGGAGAACTCTTCTATGGCGCGTGCGTACCAAATATTCAGCTCTAAATTTTGAATTTCTATTATCGTGATCATAACAATGTTACCTCCTCCAAGTTTACAAACTCATAGTGCAAGAGGCTAAATTGTTTATTGCTGTATTGTATTTAATCATGGCGTTGATAACAGTGATTAAGTTTATGTATTTGTGTCCGCCTGGCTGCACATCGTACCTGCGGAAACAGCTTTGATGAACTGCGATTATTTATTGTTAAAATCTGCGAAATATGGAGATGAACAAGACCAAACTATTTTGCTGAATAATTTGTCTATTTTTACAAGTCGACAAACATCACGGCAGCATGTGCACAATACAAGAATGACACTCGACTACGCACAAGAAGTTAAATAACGCAATGGATATATTTTGCAACGCAAGGAAGGATGACAGTGAGAAAGAGATATAATAAAGACAATCATCTCATGTCACGTGCCGATGAGTAACGCGAGCATCACTGCATACAAGCAAAAATTCATAACTATGAATCAGGTAAAACTATTACTATATCTGTGCACTTTGATTTGTGCCGAAGGAGAAGTACGTTGGCGTGGTTAGCGCGGCCAGTGTATCTCAAGCTAACAAGTAGCGTTGTTCTGATAAAAACGCCTGGTGGCAGTTCAGTGCAATAACTGTCACTATGCTGCACCTTACAAAGGAGAGCGACGCCCCGTTGTTCTCGGCGCCCATTTAACTTGTGATAGCCCACTTTTTTTGTTCTCAAGTGTGCAATAAATACAGATTGCAAATATTACTAGCTATATTTTGGCCTGGACATCATATTAAAAACGCAAAAATGTGTTTATATTCATAGGCACCCATATTTTTATTGCCCACTGCTTCAGTGAAGTGTGCGGATAAGGATCTGTCCATTCACGAAAAATGTGTGAGTGAATTTTACTCTTTTCAGTATATAGGCATATGTAGAATAAAGAAAGAAAGGGAATTAAACCGTGGTTCAGGTGCCTTTTTTTTATATTGAAGCCTCCCAAGTTTGAGAAAGTTACATCTTAGCGCACATTTTTCCAAAGTCCAGATTGTTCATATTATAGAACCACCAATGCTAACTTAATGCGCTCTGGAGAGGTAATAAAACAACTCCGTAAGGGCTCCAATTATTTTCTTTGTCGGACTGCGATGCCCCTATTATAGTCAAGCAAAGTGTTTGCCTTATAGTCACTTGTGATTTGCAATCCCTTGATTCTTCTCTCATTTAAACGCAAAGGCATGCTCTCAAACCAGGACCCAACACCGACAGCACTGGGACAGAAATCCAATTTTATTTCTCAGCATCTAGGACCAACTGCCCCGTTTGATTTCAAGCGAGGCACGGAGAGTAGTGCGGCTAAAGATTTTCTCTTTGATTTCATCAAAACATTTCGTTGGTGAACGTCTGTCTTTCGCCATGAATTACGGACTGCTTTGCCGCGAAGATGGCGATTTTTTTTTCTGAGCTACTTGGCCCGTCTCAAGTAATTTTGTTCTGCCTTATGAAAATTGGTCGAAATTTAATTCCGGCATCCTGTACCTGCACCTTCGTTGTCATCGCGTTTTCAACAGAATTGACATTCAATAGGAGAACAGGACACGGTGTCCGCGCTTATCAGAGAGGACACAGGCGCGGGAACCCTTTTCACTGTTATTGTTTAAAGGTCACTGTTTTATTCCTGCTTTCATAGATGACCCGCACCAAGTAATCAGGTTTTCGTAATACGACGCCTAATTAAATTCTGCTTCTCTCATGAGCAGATGTAGGTTGAAATTACGCATCCATTTCTATACGGTCTGCAAATAATATCATTGAATGTTCCGGGTATCTAGATTTTAGGTTTGCATTTTTGTTCATTTCTTAAAGCTTTCCTTTATTCTTGTATTCAGTGTCCAGTTCTTGTATTTTAGTCACTCCGGGCGCCTTCTAGCTGATATACTGTAGGTAATATAGTTATTTAGCCGAATCTATCTGCTCAAGCTAGCGTTGGTCTTTTTGTGCTATAATTTGCTCTGTCGCATCTCATATCGCCTCTGATTTCTCGGATATGATTGATTTATAGCGCAGGCATATATCAATGGCAGTCATTTCAAATATTTCCTTCGACATCCAAGCCATGACATGAACCGATCTCGTCACTCACTAAGCCTGTCACTCACACTCCGAGTGAGTGAACCTATCAGTCTATCTGTAAATAAAGAAGTCTGTTAGTAGATCCAGGGTAGAACAAGAGAAAGAAGATGGCTGCACAGTATGAAAGAGCATTGAACAAGAGTTGAGGGGGAGCCTTATTTTGCGAGCCGATGCAACATTTCGACAAGAGGATGGTCTTGGTTTGTGCAGCGCGATCATCACTGCCGGGGGTTCAAATGCGCTTTTTCTCCCGAAGAAGAAAAGCCAGGGATGGGGGAGAAAGAAATAGCGCAAGGAGTGAAAGAATGTTTCTTCGGTGTGAATTGCAGAGCCTGAAACTGGTGATCCTGTTGCCTGCAAAAGAAGAGGAAAAGGAAAACAAAAGAAACCAACAGGGATTAATATCTCTTTCGAGATAATAATTCCTATATATATATATATATATATTATATATATATTGTGAAGAGGAAGAAGTGCACAAAAAACATGCCAGTCAGTGGCATCATGATCGCTGCGCGTGCTGGATCCGACTGTGTTCGCTGCCGCAGTGTTCGCCGCTGATCTGCTCAGACCTGCTGATCAAGTCCTGTTGATCTGCTGAATAAACCCCCCATTCTTACATTTGGTGGAGCTGCCGGTCAAGATCTATCCTCTCGCCCTGGAACTCCGCAGCCGTACATTACCACCTCCTGCGATGCCTGAGGACGTCAACCACCAAGCCGTACAAGTTGGCTCGGCCATCATCTGTCCCGGCTCCCTCCGCCAGCGAGACCCCGCCATCTTCAGCGGCACTGACGACCACGGTGTCGAGGACTGGCTCACATCCTATGAACGAGTGAGCGTTTACAACAAATGGGACGCGGAAACAAAGTTAAGCACCGTCATTTTCTATCTCACCGGCGTAGCAAACCTATGGTTTCGAAACCATGAAGCGGACATTCCATCATGGTCCGCGTTTAAAGCCAGCTTCTCTGAAGTTTTCGGCCGACTAGCTGTGAGGAAACTCCGCTCTGAACAGCGCTTGCATACGCGGTCTCAGCAAGTTGGCAAAAATTTCACGAGCTATATCGAGGACGTCGTCGACTTGTGCAAACGCGTCAACCCACACATGTAAGAGGCCGAGAAGATCAAGCACATTCTGCAAGGCATCGATGACGATGCCTTTCAGATGCTGTCGGCTCGAGATATCCGCACCGTCGCGGAAGTGGTCACACTGTGCCAAAGTTATGATGAACTTCGGAAACAAAGGGCCATAACTCGCGCGAACATCATGCACTCTGAGTCCCTTGCTGGCCTGACAGATGCAGGCGAACATTCTGCTCTCCTGCCACAAATTAAGAGCTTCATTCGGGAAGAAGTTGCTCGACAGCTCTCCCTTATATTCTGCCATCAAGAACCTCCCTCACACCTAGCTCCCAGTTCGCGCCACATTATTCAAGAACAGGTAGCTGAATCTCTTCCTCCAGCCCCTCAACCCATGCATGTTACAGCGCCGCTAACATATGCGGCTGTTGCGGCCCGACCGCCACCTACATATGCTCCACCGCCACCTGCCTACGTTCAGCCGCCTCCTGCGCCTGCGCGAGAACCTGCGTAGTTTATGCGACCGGCTCCAAGACCACGTAATCCCTGGCGCACGACGGATAACCGGCCAATTTGTTACACTTGCGGGCTTGCTGGACACATTTCTCGTTATTGCCGCAATCGTCTCCCGGTGTCGGCACCACCTACTCATGGTTCTGCATACTGGTCTCCGACGCCTCATTATTCTGCGCC
This sequence comes from Amblyomma maculatum, assembly GCF_055883805.1. Taxonomy (NCBI): domain Eukaryota; kingdom Metazoa; phylum Arthropoda; class Arachnida; order Ixodida; family Ixodidae; genus Amblyomma; species Amblyomma maculatum. The sequence goes on along the minus strand of NC_139354.1, from coordinate 42,585,464 downwards.
TACTGAGCCTCCAGCCCGCCCTCAGTTCTCCCCAGACCGCTCAGCCATATCCGACCGCCGTTCACCGTCGCCGCGACGCCGCTCTATCTCTCCGATGCGACGTCGACAGAACGCTTCACATGAGGAAAACTAGAGGCCGCAGTTCCTGAGGCGAGAACTGCGACCCAGTCGAACTTCCCAAGTCCTCATCTGTCGCCGACAAACCTAATTGAAGTTTTCGTCGAGGGTGTTGCTGTCATGGCTCTAATTGACACTGGTGCTGCGATTTCGGTAATGGACGCCAAACTATGTCGCACTTTAAAGAAAGTGAGGACGCCAATTGCGGGACTTTCGTTGCGAACGGCCAGCGCTCAGCATATCAAGCCTTTAGCAGCGTGCACCGCTCGAGTAGTTACCCAGAATTCTCTTTATACGATTGGGTTTGTCGTGCTGCCAAGTTGCTCGCACGCTGTAATTTTAGGCTGGGATTTCCTGTCGCGTCATGCTGCTATTATCGATTGTGCTCGAGCTGAAGTGGGGTTCTCGACTGTGCCCGATGCCTTACCAGACACTGATCAATCAAATTCCGATGCTAAAGCCCTCGTCGCCGAAGATATCGACCTTCCTCCCTGCTCTTCAGTGCTTGTTCGTGTCGCTTGTGCATCTGTTAGCGATGACACCGTTATCTTCACACCAGCCCATACTTTCCTGCGCCGCAAGTGCCTTCCATTGTCCTACGCAGTGCTCGCTATTTCCGCTGGCCTTTCCATGTTATGGGTCTCTAACCCATTTAACTCCCCTACTGCTTTGCGCCATGGTGAATGCCTCGGAAGTATCCAGCCAATCGCATCTCTTCTGATCTCTGAGGAACCTGACGACGCGCCGCACTGTGCCGTGACTGCGCTCAGCCCCCTTTCACCTGCGCCCGCTCCCCCCTCTACAGACTTGTTCCTCCGTTCCATCGATGCCGATCTTCCTCCAGAGCAGCGCACTCAGCTTTTGAACCTACTACATCACTTTCGCTCCTCCTTCGACTCTCATCAAAGTTCTTTGGGTCAAACTTCTACAGTCACTCATCGCATCGATACCGGAACCCACGCACCACTGCGACAGCGCCCCTATCGTGTGTCTGCAACCGAACGCCAGGCTATTGAAGAGCAGGTCGACCTAATGATCCAGAATGGCGTGATTCAGCCCTCAAACAGTCCTTGGGCCTCACCTGTTGTCCTTGTAAAAAAGAAAGATGGTTCTATCCGCTTCTGTGTCGATTATCGCCGCCTTAATAAGATTACACAAAAGGACGTCTACCCTCTCCCACGCATCGACGACGCTCTCGATTGTTTGCAAGGCGCCGAACTCTTTTCTTCCCTAGATTTACGTTCCGGGTACTGCCAAGTCCCCTTGGAAGCGACTGATCGCCCCAAAACTGCCTTTGTAACTCCCGACGGCTTGTACGAATTCACAGTTATGCCGTTTGGCCTTTGTAATGCTCCGGCAACATTTGAGCGGATGATGGACACCATTTTGCGTGGCCTAAAGTGGACGACATGCCTCTGCTACCTCGATGACATTGTCGTCTTTTCTCGTGACTTTGACACACACCTATACCGTCTGAAGCACGTTTTGACCTGCCTATCTGATGCCGGACTGCAGCTGAATGTGAAAAAATGTCGTTTTGCCGCCCGCCAGCTCACCATTCTCGGCCACGTTGTTTCCAAAGAAGGTGTATCTGCTAAACTTCGTGCCGTAACAGCCTTTCCCAGACCGACTTCCATCAAAGATCTACGTAGCTTCCTCGGGCTGTGCTCTTACTTTCGCCGCTTTATTAGGAATTTTGCTTCCATTGCTGCTCCCTTGACAGAACTTCTGTCCGGCAGTTCCGACCTTTCGTCATGGTCACCAGCGTGCGACGATGCATGCCTTCAATGCTTTACGACACATCCTCACGGCACCGCCTGTCCTACGTCACTTCGACCCCACAGCGCCTACTGAGGTCCACACAGACGTCAGTGGTATTGGTCTCGGCGCTGTGCTCGCTCAGCGCAAAGCAGGTTATACTGAATACGTGGTCGCCTATGCTAGCCGTACACTCACGAAGGCTGAATCCAATTACTCCGTCACTGAAAAAGAATGCTTAGCGATTATTTGGGCTCTTACTAAATTCCGCCCTTACCTCTATGGTCGCCCTTTTGATGTAGTGACGGACCACCATGCGCTTTTCTGGCTTTCCTCACTGAAAGACCCGTCCGGCAGACTGGCAAGATGGGCTCTTCGCCTTCAGGAATATGATGTCCGCGTTGCTTACCGCTCTGGCCGCAAACATCACGACGCCGATGCACTTTCCCGCTGCCCCCTTACAGCTGAGGTCGCGAGCCTTTCCCCTTCCGACGATTCCCCGCCATCGCTTCACATCAATGACATGCCGTCAGCGCAACGGCAAGATCCTTGGACAAACTCTATCCTCGATTTTATCTCCAATCCTACAGCTGCTTCTCCATCGCGTGCTCTCCGCCGCCATGCTTCCCACTTCGCCATTCGTGATAACCTCCTCTACCGCCGCAACTACTGCGCAGATGGCCGCAAGTGGTTGCTAGTTATTCCCCGGCAGCTACGTTCGCAAATCTGTGACTATTTCCACGCTGACCCACAATCCGGTCACGCGGGCGTCTTCAAGACATACACTCGTCTCCGGCTGCGTTACTACTGGCGGGGTATGTACACCTTTGTACTCAAGTACGTTCGCTCATGCCTCACCTGTCAACGTCGCAAGCCATCTCCTCAACGTTCTGCTGGAGAGTTGCTACCGTTACCCAGCCCACCACGTCCTTTCGACCGCGTCGGCATTGATTTGTACGGGCCGCTTCCCTACACTGCGGCCGGCAACCGCTGGGCTATCGTAGCCGTTGATCATCTGACGAGGTATGCAGAAACCGCCGCACTTACATCTGCCACAGCGTCAGAAGTAGCTCCCTTCATTTTGCAGCGATTTGTTCTTCGCCATGGCGCACCTCGAGAGCTGCTCAGCGACAGAGGACGCGTTTTCCTGAGTGACGTTGTGAAAGCCTTGCTCACCAAGTGCAACATTATTCATAGAACCACCTCCGCCTATCATCCCCAGACTAATGGCCTCACTGAGCGTTTCAATCGTACCCTTGGCGACATGCTCTCTATGTACGTCTCCTCTAACCACTCAAACTGGGACCTCGTTCTTCCGTATGTCACGTACGCATACAATACCGCAACGCAGTCTACTACTGGCTTCTCTCTTTTTTTTCTCCTCTACGGCCGTCACCCCTCTGCTAAAATCGACACCATACTCCCGTATCAGCCAGACATATCAGAGTATACACCTGCGTCTCAAGCAGCCCAGCATGCAGAAGACTGTCGACAAATCGCCCGCGCATTCACGGCTAACACCCAGTACCGCCATAAATCCAACCATGACAGCCAACACTCGACCCCGCACTTCTCGTCTGGCGTTCTTGTGTGGCTATGGATACCTTCCAATGCCTCTGGACTGTCTTCAAAATTTCTTGCTAAATACCATGGCCCATACCGTGTTCTGGAGCGCACCTCTCCGGTTAATTATGTGGTGGAACCTGTTACGCCGTCCCATGATCTACGCCGGCGTGGACGCGAGGTTGTTCACGTCCAGCGCCTCAAACCCTATTACGACCCTGCCGTCTTGCTCACGCCGTAAGTCGCCAGGATGTCTCCTCTTCGTCCCGCGGGTAATTGTGAAGAGGAAGAAGTGCACAAGAAGCATGCCAGTCAGTGGCATCGTGATCGCTGCGCGTGCTGGATCCGACTGTGTTCGCTGCCGCTGTGTTCGCCGCTGATCTGCTCAGTCCTGCTGATCAAGTCCTGTTGATCTGCTGAATAAACCCCCCATTCTTACAATATATATATATATATATATATATATATATATATATATATATATATATATATATATATATATATATATATATATATATATGTGTGTGTGTGTGTGTGTGTGTGTGTGTGTGTGTGTGTGTGTGTGTGTGTGTGTGTGTGTGTGTGTGTGTGTGTGTGTTAAGGAAAGAAGCCAACAGTCGGCGAGGCCAAGGAAAGCATTGGGGATGGTACTTTGTCCTTTTTTTAATTTTTACTTGATAATCACATACTTTAGTAACGTAATGTGTTTAGGGGAAAGATAAATAAACACAAAGTAGAAGGAAAAACAACGTGCCGATGGTGGGAAGCGAACTCAAGACCTCCGAATATCGCGTCCGGTGCTCTTCCAACTGAGCTACATCGGCCGCTGTCCCCCATGCTACTTTCTTGGGTATTTATGTTGTCTGTATATGAACCTTGGATGGAAGGATGGATGGAATATAGGAGCATCCCCTTTGAAGCGGGGTGGTAGCAGTAGCTATCATGCTCATTTTTCTCCCTATATCTTAATTATTGATTTAGATTGGTTAACTAAAGCATCATTCTATTTCTTAATTTTTTTGTTTCTACATTACTAACATTATGCCACTTCTCTGCTTTTAAGCCACCAATCTTCTAGTCGTTTTTTGCTAGTTTCCACCGCCGGTTTATTCACCCAGCCACTGGTATCTCTAAACCCCAGAGCTTCAGGAACAGTGACTGCGCCTGCATCAACTTCCGGGTGGATACCATTACATTCGAGTATAATATGGTCAATTGTTTCACTGGAGCTACCACATACATGGACATGCGTCATCTTCATTGTTAATTTTTTTTTATAGCTGCGTGTTCTAAGGCACCCTGATCTAGCTTCAAAAAGTAGGGCACTGCCTCTTGAGTTATCAAAGAAAGCTTCCTTCCTGATCTGCCTTTTCCACTTTCGGTATAATTCCACGTTCTGTTTCTTTTCCTGGTATAATTCCACGTCCTGGCTTTTCTTCTTCAGAAGCAAAAACGCATAGAAATTGAGACGTGCTTATGTATATCGAGGAGTAAGAAATGTATAATTAAATCGCGCTCGTTCCTTCGATCCATCAGACAATTAATAAACGCCTCTATATCCTTTTAAGGTATTCACAGACAATAGAGAATTGTTATAAGCAAGAGCAAACGAGGCGTAGCCGACATATATGCAGTGGGAGACCGCATGAGGCCTCACCGCAATTATGGAAATTCCACGTCGTTCCAATAAGAGCGCTGCGATCGCAGGAATTTATATTGCCCTGCGGCAATAGTATCAGTGCACAAAAATAAAATAGGTCGAATAAGGAGCCTGCTTTTTTTTTTTTTTTCATCGAACACGTAGAGTTTTAATTATCTACTTTAGTTCAACCGTGGAATTAAAGTATAGCTTATTAGTTTGTCGATCCTTTAGCCCATTCGAAATAATAAAGCATTTTAAGTGTTTTCAAGTGCCTTTAGTGAAAACTTTACAGAGTGCTTCTAATGACGCGTCACGAGCCGCACTTTGGCGCCAGTCATGAGCGAATGATTGCTGGTTTGGCGTCCTCTTCAAGGAAGGCAATTTTCTTCGCTCACTCCTTTTTGCTCGACCGCCGTTTGCACAACACTCGGCGGGCGGCGCGGGAGAGCTTCAACGCGCAAGCTCTGCTTCTTAAAGGGCAGCCTTGACAATCATTTCTTCGAAAGCGACTTTGTACTTCTTTGACTGCGGTTATTTGCTAAAGGATTCGTTCGATTGACCGTTCAGTCAGTTGGCCACGCAATAGATCGTAACGTCTCTGTCGGTTCTAGGCGATTTTGTCATTTGTTTAATGACCCTATGGTGACTACGTATCGCGATCGTGTTGCTTTGTTTTTGTTTTTTCATTTGCAGATCTTTCGCTTCGGAGCACAGCAGCACAGCCAATATGCAGTTTGCTTGTTAAGCAGCCGAAATAAATAATTACGATATAATCGGTCGTTAAGTAAGGAAAGCGACAGTAATCTTGCTATCGGCGAAAACCGGACCTTTGCGGAGGGAGGGGGGGGGCACAATTAAATCAACATTCACGTAGTTGGCTTGAACCGACTGATGACCACGTTTTAATAACGAAGTTGGTATTTCCTATGAGGTCGGAGGCCTTATAAACTGGAGAAAGGAGAAAGTTACAAAAAAAAATCAAATGCAGATGTTGCTGCCACCGGCGTTTTTGCAAGCGAACTGTGGGACCACGGTTTCTTTTATTTATTTTTTTCGCTGCTCGTATTGGTTGGTAACGTATATTCGGCATAAAGAGCCGGAAAGACAAGGAAATCCAAAGGCGACCAACAATTGCTTGTCTGTTCCCTTCCTGTGCCTTCTGTGTACTCTATGTCAAACACTAAATGTGTCCGTAGCCCTCCACTACCGCATCTCTCATAGTGTGAATCGGTTTGGGACGTAAAACTCCACAAAACCAAACTAAAAAGCCGGAAAGACAAGGAAATGCAAAGGCGACCAACAATTGCTTGTCTGTTCCCTTCCTGTGCCTTCTGTGTACTCTATGTCAAACACTAAATGTGTCCGTAGCCCTCCACTACCGCATCTCTCATAGTGTGAATCGGTTTGGGACGTAAAACTCCACAAAACCAAACTAAAAAGCCGGAAAGACAAGGAAATGCAAAGGCGACCAACAGTTGCTTGTCTGTTTCCTTCCTGTGCCTTCTGTGCACTCTATGTCAAACACTAAATGTGTCCGTAGCCCTCCACTACCACATCTCTCATAGTGTTATTTAGTTTGGGACGTAAAACTCTACAAACTAAACTAAATGTGTACCCTTGAAGCTATAATATGCTGTGCTAACAATCACTTAAAGACGGCGATCAGAGCATCCTTTGCGATGCAGACATCGCGAGTCTGAGTCAGGTGGCTCAATAATTTTTTAATTTAACTATCTAGGCACAAAATTCGTCTCTAGCGGCGGGACGAACATCATCAGCATCGCGAGAGAGGCATACAATCTATTGATCCTAAGAATAAATTATATTTATTTTTGTCAATGCTATTCTTTTTACAGAAGCATGAAAGCATATGCCTAAGGAAAGAGTGAACGAAGTTAAGATGTTCGAAATATTATTAAATTTGTGTGTGCGTGGAGTTAAACGTCCCAAAGCGACTCAGGCTATGAGAGACGCCGTAGTGGAGGACTCCGGAAATTTCGACCACCTGGGGTTCTTTAGCGTGCACTGACATCGCACAGCACACGTGCGCCTTGCTTTTCGCCTCCATCGAAAACCGGCCGCCGAGGCCGGGATTCGATCCCGCGTCCTTGGGAACAGTAGCCGAGCGCCGTGAACACTGCGCCACCCCGGCGGGGCGAAATATTATTAAAATATGACTTTTATATATATATATATATATATATATATATATATATATATATATATATATATATATATATATATATATATATATATATATATTACAACATTATGTTCCCCTACGTCTGTCGAAAAATTTCTCACAACAAAATTATGTACTCCAATAATTTTGGCAACTTCGCCATCATCGGCCATCATTGCGACAAAATCATTCCTACGCGTATCAGGTAAAACTAAGGCATTGCTTGTCCAAGATTGCAATCCTACGCAACATCATGTCCGCAGTATCTCAACGCATATAACAATACATTTTTACCTGAATTTCTCAAACTTATCTCATAAATAAGAAAAAAAAAAGGCTGCAAGTGCTTGTACGCGCTATACGAATAATGGCTTGCTGGGCCGCCTCGTTTAACTCAGCCAACAAAATTAACCTTGCCTTCCGTGCGGAATTCGCAGTCCGCGCGTCGTCGAGAAAGAAAGAAAGGTAAAAAAAAAAAAATGAGCAGCTCGAAAGGACCCCCTAAATGATGCATCACGAGCTGACCTCTGCTACCTGCTACTCAGGAATGATTATAGCTTTCGTCGTTTGTAAAAGATACGCTTTTCTAAATCTGCTTTTTTTTTTTTTTCCCTCCTCAGAGCTTGTTGCTTTTCACTTTAGTGGGTTTTCGCAGCATTTTTGAGTGCTTACATGAGAAGCGGTTTTTGATGCACGAATGTTCTTTCTGAGCTGGGAGCTTTGAAGCGAGTGCTTTCGAAAGATGCCTTCGCAACTCTATCCGCTCGTTTGTTCACTGATACTCTCCTGTGTCGACTTTCTTCTTCTTCGTTCTTCCTTCTTCCTCTCCTTGGCTTAGTAACAAGAGATGAAGCAGGTAAGGACTGTCACTGAAATATCTCTTGTTTAGCGATATTATAGACACGAATTTTATTCGCGAATAAGTTCAGTTAAATCAGTAAATAACTGTAGGGGCAATCATGCAAGTCAGCACAGGCCTATACATACGTATACAGTAGCAAGCAAGAGACGGAACCGAACAATATTGCATTGATAACAAAGTCAGTGCCGAAAGAATACTGAAGCTAAGGCCGGGATAATATAGTTTGACTGCAAAATAAGTGCAAAATTTTCGACTGATCTTTAAAAGAGTCTCTTCATAGCAGACACATATTGGTGGTCTATTCTTCCGTTGATAAGCTATTACGTATGTTTGTTTCGTGAGTTAGTCATTGAAAACAGGTGTTTCGTTAAATTCTTTGGCGCTTCTAGTGTTTCGAGTAGAGACCACAAATAAATATAGGGATGAATATGGGTGATTGTGACGTAATATACATGCTATATTCACTAACATGACAACTTTCATTTCTGAAGACAACTTGAAAGGAAGTATTTTCAATCTCAAGAATAGAAGACTAGCGGAATGAACTCGGAAATATTGTTAACCGCAAGTCTTTAATGTGGACGATCGTGATTCTCGAAATGATGCGGGAAAGAAAGAAAAGCTAAATATATTTAATATCAAAAGATTAAAACATACCCTCTCTTCTAGGAGAGAGCATCGCAGATTCAGGTTCTTGATATGATACGAGGAAGAAAAATAAAATATCTTTAATATGGAAAGATTAATTAAAACATCCCACTCTCCTAGGAGAACATATAAGATTCAGGCTAGCTTAGAACAGTGTTATCAATGTGCGGCTTCTAGTTCAACTTACTGTCTAGTGTGGAGGCTAGCAAAGAGGATTCTACTTAAGTTGAGGACAACGCAGAGGGCTATGGAAAGAAAAATGGTAGGGATAACGTTCAGAGATAGGAAACGTGAAGAGTGGGTCAGAGAAATAACTCGAGTCACTGACATTCTAATGGAAATCAAGAAGAAGAAATGGGCATGGGCAGGACATGTAGTGCGAAGAGAGGATAACCGATGGTCGCTGAGGGTAACAAACTGGATTCCAAGGGAAGGAAAGCGTAGCAGAGGGCGGCAGAAAGTTAGCTGGGCAGATGAGGTTAAGTTCGCAGGGGTCAAGTGGTTGCAGCTAGCACAGGACCGGGCTAATTGCAGGAATATGGGAGAGGCGTTCGCCCTGCAGTAGGTATAGTCAGGTTGAGGAGGAGGATGATGATGATGATGGTAATAATGATGATGATGGTGATGTGACGTCCGAATATTTAATGACATCCACTTGTTCTTGCTTGAGTACCACCGTAAACATAACATGTTAGAGATGTGCTTTTAGTATGAAACTTTCAGGATTGAAATAGTATACATTAAGTTTTTTTAGGAAGGTTTTTCAGGCCTGGAATTTTACTAAGTTATAACTTTATTATAGCAAACATGGCTTCACTTCACTGAATTTATACTTAAGACTAAAACATAAGAGATTTGTCTTCTCGTGAAGTGCACAACAAAAATAAATGTTTGCCGCACTGAACTTGAAAACGTATGGAAGCTGTTATGCCTTGAGAGAAAGATTATGTATAAATGATTCCAGCCGGTGTTCACATTACTAGCTTCAAGATCATCTGTCAGCTTTGAAAGTATAAAAAAAAATCATGCTACTCATACATATTTTTCTACGTATTCTAACGCAATAGATCCACCTCTTCGTCGCTGCTTGTACTTTTTAGCATATAGTCTGCATAGCTTATCTGCAGCACGGCTTCTTTATTGTTGTCGCGTTTTGAGAAGTCTGGAAGCTACGCTGGTGGTTCTTATCGTCTGCCCGTCTTTTACCCCATCCTTAAAGAAAACGAATATGTATATATGAGCAGATAACTGAAAGGGAAATGAGGGGCTCGTTATTACAGAGTTTAAAAGGCTAATATCCTTTTAGCTGTAGCTGGCGCTGGCTCTATATCATAGCTGTTTGAATGGTTACTTTAACCCCGGATGATTTTAACCCCGTGTGCAGGTTCCATGACGAAACAGTCACATATGATCACATACTATGGCAATGTAAAGAAGAATCTCCACCGGAGGATCTAGCACAAATTCCTTCCCTTGAGCGATGGGAGGCCGTTCTGGTCAGCCCGGACGCGAGCATTCAAGCCTTGGCTACCGAGTGGGCCGCTAAGGTCACCGACAGCCATCGACTGAAGGTAATCTATAGAGCGGGTCGTCTGCATCTGCATTTTGACGAAATAAATGCTTTCCAATCGAAATCCCAGTTTGAGGTTAAATGGATCATAATGTCGCAGGTGTCACACTTTCGAGTTGTCTATCCACGCGTTCCCCACTCTTCTTAAGCTCATGATAACCTGATAAGCACTGTTTCCTGCGAACACTTAAACGCTTACGATTTTTCGGGTCGACATCTTGTAACCAGAAAAAGTTCGTCTCACAGAAGTTATAGAAAGAAACCCGAAGTTAAGGCAAAGCGCCACGAGCCATCAAAGCTGTGCTGCTTGTTTTCTTTTCGCACTGGTTCAGTAATTAGAGAGCAGATTTAATTGTCGGCTTTCAGAGAAAAGGGAGCTGTAGACGGTTAATGTCGGGATAATTAGTGGTCCGTCAATGAGTTCCGGGAACTGTCCATGATTGCTTCCTCATAACTGATTGCGTACAGAAAGGGGGGAGAGAAGGGGATATCTCCTCTAACTGACGCTTGGACACAGGGTGCGGAATCTCGCTTTAGGGCCAAGCAGTTCGAAACATTTATTCAATCGAGCGAATGGTTGATTAGTAGCGCAAGCAGCTTCCACTAATTACTTCACATTAACGTGCCCTTTATGATTCTGTATATTCAGTTATTTATTACATGAGTGAATATACAACTTCCAGTTTTATTTCTTCTACAATACGTTACAAAAGCAGAGCTATAAAATAAAAATTCATTTGCAGAATATCGAGCCTCACGAAAGGTTTGAATAAGTGTTTCATTTTTATGTGCTATTACTGGAGGCGGTCTTATAAACACATAATAGTATACAGTATGAGCTACATATTTAATGGTTTTACACTGACAGGATAAACAAGCATTCTTCATTCTTGTGCGATAAAAGTAACCTTAAATACACCGTAGTGGAGGGCTCCGGAAATTTAGACCACCTGGGGTTTTTTACGCGCACTGACATCGCACAGCACCAATCTAAAAGCGGCAGCCGCAGCATCCCTGGGCACAGTAGTCGAGCTCCGTAACTACTGCACAACCGCGACGGGACGATCCCTTCAGTGGAAAACGATTGAGCAAAAAGGAGGTGTATGTGAACTTAAAAAAAATTGAGGGCCATAAAGACACACACAGGAGACAGGTCGACGGGACGGGTAGAGACCTGAAGCTATTTTGTTGTCTTTGCAAATTGCTGCTTTCCCGTCCATTTTATTCGTGTATCTGTACTTACCGTCTTTGCCAAAAGTAACCAGGCTGCATGTTTCGCTTCTCGCTTGTATTCTAAGGCCGACGTTCATTCCCAGAGGATCACAACTAGTTAAAAATTAAGGACAGGAGCTCATCTTTTCTTTCAACAGATTTACACCTACAGAAGTGGTACGAAGTCTCTATTATCCGACTGAGAAGGGGAACACGCAGCCTGGTTACTTTTGACAAAGATGGTACATTTGCGTATATGGTTCTTAAGTGCACCATGAACCAACTCGGCTAGCAGTAATTAATAATTACTTCTAAGATGTGTGTGTGTGTGTGTGTGTGTGTGTGTGTGTGTGTGTGTGTGCGTGCGTGCGTGTGTGTGTGTGTGTGTGTGCGTGTGTGTGTGTGTGTGTGTGTGTGTGCGTGTGTGTGTGTGTGTGTGTGTGTGTGTGTGTGTGTGTGTGTGTGTGTGTGTGTGTGTGTGTGTGTGTGTGTGTGTGTGTGTGTGTGTGTGTGTGTGTGTGTGTGTGTGTGTGTGTGTGTGTGTGTGTGTGTGTGTGTGTGTGTGTTAGGGCGGCAAGCAATGTAAAGCACTCGGTCGCTAAACCGGTGGCATGAAAGGGCAAATTTCTACATTCTGCAATATTTTGTTGGAGGTGTGAATTCCACTAAAGAGCTAAAAATCACCTCTGAATCTTGTTCGTGTCTTCTCGCGAGAATTAGCGAGCACACATTCTAGTTTATAGTTTGATGGAATGCACTATAGTCAAGTACCAGTGCAATAGCAAGAGAACTGATCTATAAGCAATTCATAACAATAGTTGTGTCATCGTAATCGATGTTTTCCATCCCAAATGAACTGCGGAAGTGAAAGTTTCATTGTCTCGTCGTTCCTGCGAGACAGGCCAAAATTTACCATCTAATTTCACACAAGGCTACTTCTACTGGAGCAGAAATGACCGCAATTTCGCTCTGCTGTAAAGTATATCTCTGAACAAACGCATCGAAAATGGGCTGTGTTATGTGATTCTAAAGCTGCTCTATAATGTCTTCCATCTTTACCCAGAAATGTGGAGCAACAAACACAATCACATGAGAAGAAACACACAGGCGCACACTACCAACTGTAATATTGATCTGAACACACACTTCCTCTTCACCACTCATCCTCTTCTACACCCAAGTACATCTTCACACACCTCTTCTTTGCCAAGGAGATAGTAGCACTTTCTTCCCTGCAGAACTCAAACATCATCCAAGCATGACGGTCACGAATTCTACACCTTAAGTACATCTCCACATACCTCTTCTTTGCTAAGCAGCTATATCACAATCGTCCCAGTACCACACAACCATCGTCCAAGCAGGACAATCATGAAGTCCACCGCATAGACACACACTAGCAAACAACCACCGCACATGTGCAGTAAGACATGTCCAGCCAAAGCACGCCACTTTTGATGTCCCTACGTAAACAAAAGGAACTGTACCTTGCCCGGCATGTCTAAAAAGCGAGGCAGCATTGAGCATTGTACTTAAGGGAAAGTAAGCAAAGCATATATAGGCCAGGCTGGAAGATGTATTAATAATATAATAAGGGAACATGAGAAGTCCATAGAAAATGAGAAGTGGTCAAATTTACCTCTGCACTGTCAGAAGTGCAATTGTGAGCCCTTGTTTAGCAGGCTTAATATTTTAGGGAAGAGTCGGGACAAGATCACCCCGCGAAATTTTAGAGACGTTCTGGGTGCAGGAGAAAGAAGACATGTGTCAGTGAAGCCTCGCTGAGCTTACGCAGGAAATAATTTACTTTTATTGAGGAAGCTTCCTGAGTAATTGACAGATTTCAGTTTAGTATCGGCTCCAAAGCTGTTATTCTTAGACACCTTTCGTGTATTGTGGCCATGCTTTGTATTTTGATGCTACTTTCCCTCAAGCACATGTGCTCAATGCTGCATCACTTCTTAGACATGCCGGGCAAGTTACAGTTCGTTTTGTTTGCATACGGACTTCACAAGTGACGTGCTTTGAATGGACATGTCTTACTGCATAGGTGTGGTGGTTGTTTGCTAGTGTGTGTCGATGCGGTGGACTTTGTGACTGTCCTGCTTGGACGATGGTTGTGTTGTACTGGGACGATTGTGGTATAGCTGCTTCGCAAAGGAGAGGTGTGTGGAGATGTACTTAGGTGTAGAATTTGTGACTGTCCTGCTTGGACGATGTTTGAGTTCTGCAGGGAAGAAAGTGCTACCATGTCCTTGGCAAATAAGAGGTGTGCGAAGATGTACTTGGGTGTAGAAGGGGATGAGTGGTGAAGAGGAAGTGTGTGTTCATATCCATATTACAGTTGGTAAAGTGCGCCTGTGTTGTGTTTCTTCTCATGTGATTGTATTTGTTGCGCCACATTTCTGGGTACTATGCAGCACTAACTCGCCCCTCAATCTGTTATTTTGAGATATATTCAATCTGTCTTGAGCCATGGCAGCCATGAGCAACTTGTAGCGGAGGTACGACATCTGGGCCACCGTACATTAAATAAGGTCTCGAAATCGTCTTCCAGTTGCTACCAGACCATAGTAGAACTGTTGGCAACGACTTGGCTGATGGTGCTGCTAGATTGGCTCACGGTACAATCAACATTGCCCAGATATTATTGGCAAGAGCCGACGCAGCAAGGCACCATCGACTGCTCGCCCGAAACGTGACTAGACAATCACGGTCTACGCCTGGAGGCTTGGCATCCCGCCCGCACCACTTTGACCAATTACTTCAACTGCAGATACCAATCCTCCCCCGCTGTGATGCTAGAATGTTGCGCCACCAGTGGCTATGAGTACCGTTTACAAACGCCTATTTCCATCTCATCGCAATTGCCGACTCTCTAACATGTGATCAGTGCGGGTGTAATGAAACGATTGCGCACATACTTTGTACTTCCCTCAGTTTGAGCGAGAGCGTCCCAGTCGAAAAAAACTACAGAACTGTGTCAAAAATACGACAAAATATCCTGTAGTTCTGTCGTAACCATCAGATTTTTTTGTAGTTCTGTAGTACTTTTCAGTAGTTGTGTAGCTTTTCTGTAGTATATTTGTGTCGTCTGTAGTTCTGTAGCACTTGTCTAGTGTAACAGATTTTTCTGTTGTCACAACAGCTTTCCCGTCATAAACCGCACAGAAATTTTGACTTAACATCAGAAAATGTTCTGTAGTTTTTTTCGATTGGGGTGTGTTCCTGGCTGCTACACTCCGCCGCTTGGACTCTCGCCCTCTTAAAGACGCTAAGAGTCTGGGCCCTTGGACGACACCTTCATCAGAAAGGAGAGCGGTGAAGGCGCTCCTTAAGTTTTTATAGGACTCGAGGTTGAGTTCTAGATATAAATGTGCGCCCTCGACACCCTTTTACTACAGACCTATTGACACGCCACTCTTTCTTTTTTCTCCCTTTGTTCCTCTCCCGACGTGTATGGTAGCCTACTAGGCACCACCAAGTTAACCTCTCTGCTTTTAAATTCTTCTATTTCTCTCTCTTCCATTTTAAGCGAGAAATGCGTAGGGGTTCTGATAGTCTATAGCGACATGATATATTCCAGTGACCTATAGGACAGAGATGATATTGGTGTGCGGTCACGAAATTATATTCAATAAACTGGGCTCCCTGCCTGTAGAAGGTACGTCGAATAGGAATGATGGAGAGCTACTTCACCTCTTAAAAAGAACAATCCCTGCCCAGCCTCCAGTCATCTCCACATCGTTCTCCCTACTTTTCCCGCCTCGAACCGTGATTGAAGTTCCCCGATTGAGCCTGTCCCGTGGTGTGGCGCTCCCGTTCTCGGAGCTCCTAGGAAGCTCCAAGCTCCGAGTGACCTCTGGTGTTCCGGTTCTGAAATTGGCTCCTCCTGGCATACCGCTCTGCTGGCGAGGAGGGAAGGAGAGGAGGGAAAAAAAGGGAATCGATCGATGCTTAGGGAGGCCGGGGAAAAATCACCAATAACAACGCCGCATCCCGTTGCCTGGCCAACGGGCGTCCCTCGTTTTATTCCCTCTTTCCCCACACGCACTCCCTTCTCTCCCCAACGTTCCTCTCCATCCGGGACCTCGGCTCCGGGAATGCAAAGATGGCGTCGTCGGCTGGGCGCTGAACGCCGTCTGCCAGACGACGGGGTCGGTGAGCGGCGCAGGCATCGCCGTCTCTACCACTGCGTTCCGTTTTTGCACCGTGCTGCCGGGAGCGTTCTCGGAGCGTTGCCGTACTGCACTTTTGAAGCGCCGGCCGGGATTGCGTTGGAAGCAAGCAGGTGAGCATCCAGATCCTCCACTTCCTCTTTGCTCCGTCCACAGAGTGATTGAGTTGCAACGGGGCCGGGCAACAACTCTTTTATCTCCCTCTTTCAAGCCGGCGGGGTAGACAAGCTGGCGCTGTTCTTGAATGCGTTCGGTCTTGAAGCTTGCAAGGTAGCTTGTCGTTGCGCTAGAATTAACCTATTATTCGCTCGCCTAGCCGAAAAATTAGAAGGATTTTTCTTTTCTTGCCTGCACCGTGTGGCAGGGCCCGGTGAGACCGGGAAGAGGAAGCGAGGGGATGGCACGCCTCATAGCGGTGTGCAATGAGCCACCGGAAATGACTTGTGGATTGAGTTTTGAGGGTGCGCGTGTTTTTTCTTTTTTCAGATGCCGTGGACAAATTTTTTCGCTGTTATAGTATAGGATGTCGGGCAATGCTAGGTTGCAGCCAAGAGGTTTTGATTACTGCCAGGCACTTGTGTTCGGTGGCGGAACGTTGAAAAGCCTTCTGGCAAGTCGTATTCCGCTCGGTTTAAGAGGAGCAGAAAAAAAAAACGGAGTAGAATTTTATGTCGCATTTAATCTCGGAGGAACTTTCTCCGAGATGACCGCCGTCGGCGTCGTGGTATGTCGTAATTGAAAACTTCGGCTGGCTGCCGGCTTGTGTGAAAGCTTTCTATATGGTGGACTTTGGGCCGTACCGGCTGCGTGTTACGCGGAATAGAAAATTTTGAGAACGTGCTATTTGTTTTTGAGCGATTGAGATATGGCTCTTCTGACTAGGATGACAGCATGGCGAATTACCACTCCGAAATAAGAAGGCGGGGTTACGTACATAACGATTTATTCGTTTGTTTTTTATACTTTCATGACTTCTTGACATGAAATTTGATCGATGCGGACGGCATTCTTAAACTTATAGCAAAACCTTAAGTTCGTGAAAAGTGAGCGGCCCGTCCCGTAGCACGTCACTTTGTATTAGTGTAAGGCAGAGGGAGGAGAAAAACAGAACACGTGCGTTTGCAAGCTACCCGGACGATCAGGAAATTCACCGCTTGGTGTCGCTACTGGCTACAAGGCATATTCTGGGTATGAAAAGCGAAGTGAACCTTGGAAGAAAAACTTGCAAAGCAACAGGGCGAAAAGCTTCTTCGTTTTGAAGTCAACCTAATGATTGAAGTTATCACTGAGTTCTCCATTTTCCGGAGTACGGCGAATGGGTCTCGCTATAAACTTTCCTCTATTAATGAAGAAAGCAAGCACGCCACATGTTGGCAAGATTCAACGTCAGAACTTCGTGAAAACGTTTTGTGTCCACGACGCCGGGGTTAATCCGCGCTGTATAGCAGTGAAGACCATTCGTGTGTCAAAAGGACACCCTAGCACATGACCCCGTGTATCGTACACTGCACACTAAGGCGAGTAAATAGAATAAGAATGACAGCTTATGGCCGATATCAAGAGGAAATGGGCAGGGCTCGTGACGCATAACGCAGATAACCGATGGACGGCAAATATTACGAACCGGATTCTAAAGGAAGGCAAGCGTGGCAGGAGGTGAAAGAGGGTAAAGAGTTTGAGAGGATAACGTAGCTGCAGCTGGAACTTCACATAGTTAAGTGGGGGCATATTAGGAAGGTATTAACCCTGCTGTGGACGCAGTCTGGCTAATGATGATGGAGTAGGATGAATTTTGTCAAGGCGAGCTGCGAAGAACAGGGAGATGAAGTAAACGAAGACGTAGTAGACGAGACGATGGCCTGGGAGGGATCAGAGTTTCTTGCTATTACCTAAAAGAAATTGTAGTGGTGGCGCTGTACCTCAGGCGCTATAGACACTCTGTCCATCACAAGGCGCTTCGCTGCCTGTTGCAGGACAGACAGGCGTTTTCAGCCGGAGAGTATTAGCATTAGTGAGCGTGACTTGATTCTGAAAACGCTGTGTGTTTATATGCTCATATATCTACTGTTTAAGTGAATAGAGGATATATTGGCTGGTGTTGGCGATGCATGATGAAAAGTTTTCAGTTGTGGTTGACAGGGGAATACTTCGAAGCTAGGATGTGGCCACTCATTGCATGCACAAGCGACTTCATGAATTCACAGAAATATCCGCATGCTGCGCTTGCCACCAAGAACACGGTCGCGCCACTTTTCTTTATTGTAGCACAGGTTTCCACTTCGTGCTTCATGCTTTTCTTTCCAAAATCAGTACGCCCAGCGCCAAGACAGAGAGCCACCCTCGGCGCGTGCAGACGACTTTATCAAGGCTTGAATATTGCGCAGAAACCAAAATGGAGAAAACAGATGCAGGAGCAGAAGACACGAATTGCACCTTTCAGGTTTCAGCGATGTCTAACAAATACAGCACCGCTCAAAGAGTTCAATTGACAACGTTTTTTATTTTATGAAAAGGTATTTGCGCTTACCTGTTGTGCGCGAAGTTGATTCTCACGATGTGCTAAATTGGCAGAAGAAAAAGAAGACCATCTCTCGTTAAGCGGCATATTTTTGCTCATTTGCACTTGACTTATGTACGTATCTCCTTATTTATGCACACTGCAGCTTCGGCGAGGTTATTGAAGGAGTGGTATCCAGTACAAAGAAACAGGAAAAGCAAGCATACTTCATTAAGGACAGATGTAAAAAGTTTTGTAATGATAATGAACGGTCATTCCCTGCTAAGGAATTCCAAACTACAATGGCATGAGGGGAGAATGTGTACTTAAATAAGTTAATGCCGGCATCAAGGGATAAAATGCTTAGGACGTGGCGCTCCTTGTGTAGATGCAAATTTTTGAAAATGTCAAATAATTATCTAGCGAATAAAGGCGAGGTAAACTGGCTAAAGTGTGCATGGATATAAGGCATTGATTGATCGATTGATTGATTGATTGATTGATTGATTGGTAAACTTTATTGTGGAAAATTGCGGAGAGGTGTAGAAAATTAGGCGTTGAAGACGACGACGCACGGCAAGAGTAGTGAGGCCTAGTTGGGGAAGGAACGCAGACGGCGAAGAATCCATGTTAGGCCTCCCGCAAACAAAGCTCAAGGCCTTAGTTTTCTAGTTTGATGTACACACTGCTTATACAGATCTTAAACGACATAAACGTATTGGAGGATGGGGCGGATTAATGTTTTACAGTTAAAAAACTTCGGCTTGTAAAGAGCAGAGCGCAAAGTACTACGTAATTATCTTAACCTTTTATGGCCCTCTTTACAGATGATATCGGAGTGTTAAAAATAAACATGATATGTCATTAGAGGGATAAAAAGATATCTGTACTCGAGCACTCTGTGTAAGTGGGCCTTATTATATGAATAAGGGAAGAAAAGAAAAACATACGGACGTCGTGAAAGGGACATATAGGCGGTATTAGAAAACTTCGTATTCGTTTGCATCGTCTTGGACCGCTTTCATAAATGAGCGAATGATTTCTTCAGAATAGTATGATCATTTGGCGATTTAATGGTTCGACACAAAACGCAGTCATCATCATAAGTGCGTATCTTTACTGAAGCGTCAAATGGCAAATCATTAAGGCATATGAGGAACAGAAGAGGACCCACTACAGAGACTTGGGGAACCCTAGATGAAGCATTAAATGAAGGTGAGCGGTAGATTTGACGTGTATGTGCTAGAAGCCCTAGGAAAGGAAATTCGATATCAATTTAATCATGGATAAGTTTCTTTAGTATAGCGGACAGCTTGGGCATTAGTTCGGGGTGCGAAACTGTACTGGAGGACTTTGCAAAGTTTAGAAATAGCTGGCATCAACTATGGTGACTTATATCGGGAGAACTGCTGATGCCATGTACCAATTTTGTCTGTTCTGTTGCTGAACGGAAGCCACGACGAAATTCATGCTGAAAAATGCTTAGTATATTCTTAGTTGCGAAACATTCCTTGATATGTTCTATGGCAACGAGCAGTAGTTTACACAAATGCGCTATGAAATGTGCCTGTATTGTCTAACCAGATGTAGCTAGATCATATTTGTACATCACTAGATTTCAATAGCGGGATAAACTTAGCACGTTTCCATGAAGAAGAAAGGATGCCAGTTGTTAGGAACTTGCTAACGATAACTCCAAGGTACTCTACTAGACGAAAGAAAGTAACGAACGAGAAAAAGACCACAAAATTTCTTTGAATTTAGGTTTAATATCGTATTGAGTACACCTTCAGTGAACACTGACTCATCACCTATTGAGAGGCTGAAGAATACGATTCAGAGGCAATAACTGGAAGTACCGAATTGTCTGCCGTGAAAGAGCTGAAGCAATAGTTAGCGGTCCAGGAACTGCGACATCGTTCATCATCAGTGTATCCGAAGTTGACTTCCACAATTTGCGGAGATTGCCATTCATTAAACTATTAATTTAGGTAAAGCAGTCACTTAAAAAAAATATTTTGCGGCACTCATTTTAGCACGAAGCTACTATTTGGCACTGATAAACTGAACGATCTTGCAGGGTCAGTTAACGTCCATATGTCTGCTTGGTTGTTCCAATTTGCACCCGGAATATTGAAAGTTGGGAAATATGTGATTGTGAAACGTTTCGATTTCGATGTATATATTTTTCTGCGGGGGGGGGGGGGGGGGGGGTAGCATACATAGTTGCGTAGTCAAAACCATGTCAACTTTGCTCTTAGAGCCTCCATGGTGGCTGAAATGCCGTTTAAGACTCGAATGTGATGACTGCTTTTCTTCTAGGTAGTAGGGGTGTCCTATGCATTGAAGGAATCTGGTAACATTAACAAATTCTGTACAGATAGGACACGCTGCTGGGCAGTCGTTGGGAATGCATTTTGCACCGAACGAATATCTAAAATTTCATGCGTGACACTGTACGTTTTTTTTTTATTTTCGAACTGCATTTGCGTCTCTTTACAACCTTTATCCTAGTTTTTTTTTTTTCGTAATTCATGGCATCCTGGAGGACACTAGAGACAATCTTTCCTGTCGGTGTTCATGTAGTCAGCTTAATTGATTGTCATTTACACAACGTTTTAGAGTTTCGCAAGTTTTGCGTTTTAACAGGGACACTCAAAGGAGGTAGTATCCCGGAGCAGCTTATGGTGCATCGCCTAATTTCCTAAGCCTGTTAGCTTAAAAAGCGAGCACGTTAAAGATTAACGCGTGGGTCGTTAAGAGTACCTCACGATAGCACTGCAAAATGCAGTTGATGAATGCTGAGCGGCGAGGGGGAAGAGGGGCTCACCAGCGAAATCACACGATTCTAGGACATTGTTATCTGTCCCAAAAAGCGAGTGCCCTCTATGTTCACTCAAGAAAAAAATTGTTTACTCAAAAGCACAGGTAACAAAGCAAGCAGTCTTATCTTCAAGGTGGAGATAAAACTGGGTTACATTCACCGAGCGAGAACTATAAGGCCAATCGATGGTGACGAAATTTATGCCGGTTATCACGGCGGGCAAAACATTTAACGCGCCTTGGAACCTCAATACTCTCAAGCTAATGAAGGAAACAATTTGTGGAACACTTAAACACTGTCTTTCAGGCGTGCACGAGGGAGCGTTAATGGCTTCCGTTTGACAGCTCCCTTATACATATATATATATATATATATATATATATATATATATATATATATATATATATATATATATATATATATATATATATATATATATATATATTAACGCTCCCTCGTCGCTTGGAGGAGTTACCTGAGTTATAGCAGCTCCTACCTGCTAGGCCATGTCACCTGGTACTGTGACGTCACACAGTCCAACAACCAATCAGGGCCCGGCCATGCCGCGTGCCAACTATCATGTGTCAGAGGCATGTGCTCAGAGGTTTTCTCTCACAAAGCCGACGCTGGGTCTCGCCTTGACCGGCAGCCTCAACGCTGTCGCGGCAGAGCACCAGTACACGGCAACTTTTGTACTTTACCACCATGAATGTGATGCAAGCCATCACTACAAATCCAGATCGCGGGGGAGAAATTAGCACACGAATAGGAATATGCTAGAATGCACAGTACGGTCTACTGTTAAAGGGAACGTGCGATCTCGTGGCCTAAACACTTTTGCAAACGCTGCCGCTGACAACTGGTGAGAATGGCCGGCACCATGTGCATGCTTGGGATGAGCAGCCGGCCATGCTTAGTACGCATGCACCTTGTTCAATCGTTTCATCATCATCAGCTTGATTATACCCACTGCAGGGCGAAGGCCTCTCCCATATTTCTCCACTTAACCCGGTTCTGTGCTAGCTGCATCCACTTGACCCCTGCGAACTTCTTGACCTCATCCGCCCACCTAACTTTCTGCCGCCCCCTGCTACGCTTTCCTTCCCTTGGAATCCAGTTTGTTACCCTCAGCGACCATCGGTTATCCTCTCTTCGCACTACATGTCCTGCCCATGTCCATTTCTTCTTCTTAATTTCCACTAGAATGTCGGTAACTTGAGTTATTTCTCTGACCCACTCTGCACGCTTCCTATCTCTTAATGTTACCCCTACCATTTTTCGTTCCATAGCCCTCTGGGTTGTCCTCAACTTAAGTAGAACTGTCTTGGTTAGCCTCCACGTTTGAGCTCCATAGGTGAGTACAGGCAAGACGCAACTGTTGTATACTTTCCTCTTGAGCGATACCGGTAAGCTGCTAGTCATAATATGCGAGTGCTTGCCAAATGCGCTCCATCCCAATCGTTTACCGCCGGCTATCTCGTGAATGTTTTGTAAAGCGCGGCAGCCACGTATTCTCATGTTCCCTTTAACAGTGGACCGCACTGTACTCGGCTTCCGCTTACGAATTAAGAAGAGTACTGTTTACTCGTATTCCTGACAAGGAAAGTATACGTAATCAACACATGTCATTATAGACCCATAGGGTCAAAACTGAGAGGTTAACATCAGTGCTGGAAATGAGCGTAGCAGTGAAGGGTGGGTGGATATGATGATGATGGTGATGATTGTGGAGGATATTTTTCGGCGGAAGGGCAAAGAGCGCGATCACGCGGGTATTTAGTTAAACAAGGTGGAGTGGAAGATCCTATTTTCCAAGCCATTAAATAATCTGAGCAGCAGGCTGGGGGAACGTTTAGACCCTTTTACCTCCGATGGGTACCAGGCAACACTGGGCATCGAACCTTGCACCTCTTGAATGCGAAGCGAATGTTCAAATCAATAGGAAAACTTTGCGGAAGTGGGAAAAGATATGAAAATTACAATATTAAAGGACAGAATGATATTAATCATTAGGCCATTTCTAGAGTACTTTTCAAACCACTGAACTTGCTTCAATGTGGCCAATAGTAATTCATTAGTGATTCGAGGGATTTGCGCTTTTCTGCGAGTGGTGGAGTTCTGCAACGTCACCGGGGGAAATGGCGCTACGGAGCAGCCACTTCCATGGGTGGTACTGACAACCAGTGGCCCCTTGGAGTGTTGCAGTAAGTGTGGGAAGAAAAGGGAGAGTCAGACGGTATAAGAAACCCAGGAGAGCTGAACTAGCTAAACTGGGGCTGGTATGAAACGAATAATTGGAAGCCGCTGGGAAAGGATCATTAGTCCTATCCACATGATTGGTCAGCATGATGGGATGCTGGCGCAGCACTACATATAGCTTTTTTTCTGAACTACAGGGTTTCTATGGAGGCGAAAAGCAATTCGCCCATGTTCTGTGCGATGTATACGTTCACGTTAAAGAACTCCAGGTGATTGAAATTTCCGGAGCCCTCCACTAAGGCGTCCCTCATTGTTAGAGTCACTTTGGGATATGTTAAAAAACAGTAAACTTCAAAATAACTAACCACAGATCTTCCACTGTCGCGGCGATTGGTGAAACATTTGCTTCGAGCATTAATAAAAAGGTGAAAATGGCTTTTTTGCCTCCTGTTAATAGTCTTCACTTTAAAGGAATGAACGAACGAAGATTGAATAAATGAAGGGCATCGATTTATGGAGAGAGACGCATTAAGAGAGAAGGGTGAAGCGTTTTTTTTTTATTTTACACATTAAAAACTCATTTGAATCACTGAGTTATTTTTTCTTCTTCCAGGCGGCGTGAGGCGGCCGTAAGCCTTTTACTTTCATCAATCTCAAAGGTCAAGTGCCGATCCGCAGTTGTACAGCGGGATTCCTTGAGTACCACGTAAAACCTGGACTTTGTAGTTCTGTATGATTCTGTACGCTGGGTTGTCCTTCGTAAACCATGCTGGATATAACTATACATTCGGCATAGTTGAATATTTTTTCGGACTGTTTATGGCGCTGTTGTCATTGGCCCGGTGCAAAGGAGGAGCCTTTCTCAACCGTGAAAATATATTCACGGACTTCTTTACTTGTTGTTAAAGGTCAAAACCTTTGCAGACCCATGGTGAAAATCTCGCGTTCACGAGATGCCGCGAGATATGTCCGCGAGACGTCACAATAGATTATGCCGTTGACATAATTTCCCCAATCAGGATGTCGCAATAGGTTCTGACGTCGACCTAATTTCTCTTTTCGGGTAGTTAGGCCTTCATTTCGCGTGTCGAGCAGAGGAGGCCTGAGATGCCGATGTTGCCGACAACGAAGCCCAAGAGAAGGAAGAAATGAAAATATAGCAAGTATACAAACACTCAATATGTAGGTAGAAGAGAAGATGTAGGCAGAAGAAGAAGAAGAGGAGGGGGCGGGGGGAAGCTCTCACCATTAAGCTCTTAGGTGAAGCTAAGTGCAATCCTGTATTTTTAAAACTAATTCAAACATTTTACGCATACCGTAAAATTTGGAAGGCGATGAGTTTTCAATAGACATTTCAATATACATTTCAACAGAGTTTCAATAGAATTTCTTTCAATAGAAATTTTTCATAGTGGCGGACCTAAGTTTGCCTATCCAAGAAATTAAATCTCGGTCAGGTGTTACGGCTGACCAGCAGGAACAATACTTTATTCTTATTCTTTCAATAAATTAGAGGATACGTTCTTTTGACGTCAAATTATGCAAGCAATAATTGAAACGTCTCCCGCCTACACCCAAGCTTACATGCGTTCTATAGCTACTTGTAGCGAACTCATAACTTTGCGGCGTAAGCGTGATGAATCATTAGTGCAGGTGATACACCGTATCACGCAATCGGTTCTTTGTTTAAGCACCTTCGCGCAACGGAGGACACAAATTAGCGCTGCCACACAAGGCCGTTCAGGCGACCATACGTCCTTCGCCACGCGTCTCAGAGACAACTGCCGACACTGTGCAGTTGCAACACAGACTTAGCGCGGGCGCTCAGCTGTGCCCTTTCTTACTTAGAACTGTGCAGCAGTGTGAAAGCAGCAGCACTAGTCGGCCTCTTGCCGAAGTCTTAATAGACCAGGTACTAATTTGCACGTAATAATGACTTATGCTGTATGGGCAGGAACAATAGTTACAAGTCTTCGTTGGCAGAGGCTACAAAATGTTGCAAAATTTGTCCGTTCCGATTGAATGCTTAAGCTTAATTACTCGGGGTCAGTGAACCTTTTGGGTGGGTACATCGGAATACGGCTTTAAGTATAATCCAGGAAATATCAGCGTAAATCAGTTTGAACGCTCAAATAACTGTCTTAAGTGTACTTCTATATAAATACACATGCTTCCATCGGCAGCACTTCTTGAGTCGCCCTTATATATTTTGTGTGTGTTAGTATAAACGCTCCAAAATGTTCATAAATATCTCAATAGTTAAGGGCGTAAATGTTAATTGTAATTTTCTAAAGAAATGCTGTAGCCTTTTTGAATGCGTTATCGACAGCAACCGGTTAAGAAATTTTAATCTTGAGCAGAAAATAACCTGCGCCTTCTTGATTATAAATATTAAATTAGTTGTGTGTTTTCATACAGTTCGGTTTTTTAATTTAGTCCTGAAGTTGTTTTCTGCTTGTTCTCATTTTTGAAAAAAGCGTCTCTCATTACACTTTCGTGCTGTCCATTTTTGTGCTTCTGTTTTTATCTGCCTGTCGTCTATCGCCTTTATTTTTGTTTACATTGTGCTTGCCCTTTTAATTATAGTCCCGGAACGGGCTCGAGCAAATTGTTAAATAGCAACTAACATAAGCACCAGGCTGAAAATAGGGACCGCAAACCTCTTGTCACAACAAAAAAGTCGACGGAGTGACGACAAATATTGTCCGGTCGCCATAGACCCACTTACCATTGGCACTGGGAAGGGGGGGGGGGGGGGGGGGTGATACGTTTAACAATACATAGAATTTGTGCTCACTGGTACTAACCTATGGGACTGGAATATGGAGGCTAATAAAAAAAGTTTTCAATTAAGCTGAGGACAAAGGCAAAGAGCTATGGAAGGAAAGTGCTAGGAGTAGACCATTAAGAGATAGAAAGCCTGCAGAGTGGGTCAGAGAAATAACTCAAGTTGCTGACATTCTAGTGGAAAGCAAGAAGAAATGGGCATGGGCAGGACATGTAGTGCGTAGAGAGGACAACCGATGGTCGCTTAGGGTAACAAATTGGATTCCAAGGGTAGGAAAGCGTAGCAGAGGGCGACAGAAAGTTAGGTGGGTGGATGTGGTTAAGAAGTTCGCAGGGGTCAAGTGGATGCAGCTTGCACAGGACCTCGTTAATTGGAAGAGTGTGAATTTTGCCCTGCAGTGTAAATTATGATGATGATAATTATGATAATGATCTAGACCAGAACTGTTTAGTGGAGGGCC
Organism: Amblyomma maculatum; assembly: GCF_055883805.1. Classification (NCBI taxonomy): domain Eukaryota; kingdom Metazoa; phylum Arthropoda; class Arachnida; order Ixodida; family Ixodidae; genus Amblyomma; species Amblyomma maculatum. The sequence continues at coordinate 42,558,964 of NC_139354.1, read as the reverse complement.
TAGCAGCAAGATAAATATACAAGTATGAAAGGCCTATTGATTCTAGACTAATGGATTGGAGAGTGTGAATGCTATAAAAAGCATTAACGGGATAATTTTTTCTAGTTTCGCAAGCAGAGTATAAATTTCATTCCAAGTTAGTACAGATTTAGGATTTTAAACCCACTGAATGAATGAATAATGAATAAATTACTACATTAATTAATATATAATTAATTAATAATTAATAATCTAGCGTTCCACTAGAATGTCAGCAACTTGAGTTATCTCTCTGACCCACTCTGCAGGCTTTCTATCTCTTAATGGTCTACTCCTAGCACTTTCCTTCCATAGCTCTTTGCCTTTGTCCTCAGCTTAATTGAAAACTTTTTTTATTAGCCTCCATATTCCAGTCCCATAGGTTAGTACCAGTGGGCACAAATTCTATACCCCCCCCTTCCCAGCGCCAATGGTAAGTGGGTCTAAATTAGTACAGATTTAGGATTTTAAACTCACTGAACGAATAAATTAATGAATAAATTACTACATTAATTAATTAATTAATGCAGTAATTTATTCATTAATTCATTCATTCAGTGAGTTTAAAATCCTAAATCTGTACTAATTTGGAATGAAATTTATACTCTGCTTGAAACTAGAAAAAATTATTGTCCCGTTAATGCTTTTTATAGCATTCACACTCTCCAATCCATTAGTCTAATTAATTAATGCAATAGATCACCCCTACGAATTGATCAACGAGTTGTCCTCCGCATTTACAAATATTTAAACACTGGCTCTGTGCATTTCATGGCCTGTATATCGAGATTCTTGGGATATTTATCAGATGACTCCTTTTCTCTACAGCTTTCGTGATGCTGCACTCTTTATTCTTCGGAAGAGAAAAGCCCGGCGTGCTTTTCCTTTACGAAGGCGTTGCGTGCGCTTCGCGAACGCGTGCCAGAAAGCAGGATCGTCCTTTGTTGAAGCCTATTGTCTAGACTTAAGGAGAACGCCTCAACATCTTCGGTTCTAACCGCCGGGCTCCGTCCTGGGTTACACAGCCAAATGAAAACGGAAGCTGGAACATTTTCTCGAGACATGTCTTTCTTCTCGCTGGTATATAAAAATGACCCGTCTATTGTTTGGCGCTAGCGTCCGCTGACGTAAGAACATCGCCAGGCTTCAGCCTAGTGTGGTTTAAATAATGGCTCCAAACCGGGTAGTGTAGCGGTTTTCAAAAGGAAAGCAGGTCAATTAGGTCTGCCCTGCGGACACTCGAACCGATGCTCTTTTCGGCGTCCACGGTTTGTTTATTTTATTTTGCAGGGATATTTCTTGAGGGACCTTTCAGGGGTTCGCGAAGTTGCTGGCACAGTACGCTGTAAGAAGAAAACTTGACGTCCACCCGCGGGGTATTTATAATTAGTACAGCGAGCTCTGGCCAGAGGGCACGTTAGGTCGGAAGAGAGTACTGGAGAGAACGTGCCATTTGAGATCATCTCTTCCAAGCTATCTTATAGGAGTTGGCGCTGCTGAGGGAATAATAATGGCAATAATAATGGAAAAAAAATATGTATTTTATTGTCACACAAATTCAATACACTGTTTCACAGGCCCGTCTAAGCCATAAGTGGCTTGCAGTACTTGGCCGATCTAATTGCACGGCAATTCAGGACAGCGGAACTCACAACACTGCCCGCTGTAATGACCCAAAAATGTCACCTGCAACTGAAAAATTAATTTTGAAACGAAAGGCACTCAAACGCATTAGTGAAATAAAACAGGGCACAGAACACTCGAATAGAACGAAGAATGTGTCGGCATTTTTTTTTTTTTTAAATAGAAGTAGCAGGATAAACTTCATCAGAGAAGTCAGTCGAAACCTTAGATACATACAGTACGCAATGACCTGCTTCGTCAATATTTGAGCGAGGTAACGACAAACATGGCAGGCAACAAAGCGGCCGTTCAGGACCGTGTCTAAATTTATAATATAAGCTCCGCATGTGTCGCAATACCAGTGTGCGAACGAACAACGATTCGATGGTTTAAATGTATTGTTAGCTGATATTGCTAATGTGATGTGCGCTAATGATTTCTTTTTAATGCGTTCTTCAAAACGGGTATCAACACCGTCCGTCAGAGGCTTGAATTGCTGAACGAGTTGGCTCATTTTTAGGACCAGGAAGAACCGGCGCAGGAAGAAAAGACTTTTTTTTTTACCGGAAAGTGTGCAACGCTTCTGCAATTATAACGCAAACAATAGAAGCAGTATAGAAGTAAGTAGAAGCATTAGCAGTAGAAACAACAGTAGTAGCAGCATTTGTAATAGTACCATTAGTATTTTAGTAGCAGAGTATTACTACCAGTATAGGGCCATTTGTAATTGTTGTAGTGGTTGTAGCTGATGTCTAACAAAATCGCCGTCGAATAGTTAAGTGCGTCTGACGCACCATGACAAATGATAAGAAATTTGTAGGTGGTTTTAATGGCTAATAGACCCCCGGGCCTAATTTCGAGGGCTCAAAGGTTAACAAGTAAAATTGCAAGGCTGTAGAGACGCTGGAAGAAGAATCTATAAGCTAACGTCGGCTACTGCCTGGAATGCTGTGATGTTGCTACAATTCGAACTACAAAAGAGTGCGGTTTCTGGCTCAAAATATTCAGAGTTCGTACAGAAGTAGGCCCTTGCATAAATTATGCTGACGAAGCCGTCGGTTTCACTAAACAGGAAGTTAAAATTAAGTATGGTCACACATTTACCAAATTTCACTTTCCGAGCGCATGTATCGGACGCCACAGACGAATATAAAGCGTTCTTATTTAAGCATACCAACTAGCTCATCCACAAATAAAAATTTTCTCTTAAATAGGACGCGTTTTCTGCAAATTTGACGAACTATGACGCCATTGTTTTGGGGAATGAAAATAGCACACGTGAAATATAGTGAAACGTGACGGTCCTCGTCGTCATTGTCACTGCCACTTCGTACCTGGCGACGAGATTGCTATAATCATTTGAGCATTATCAGTTTCGCGGAAAGGGGCTGAAAACGAGCTGCTGCTGTCTAATTGCGCCTAAACCGTCAGCAGATTATCATCAGCTATTTTTTTCATATTGTGAGCGCGCTGAGCTGGAGGCGTGGTGTTTTTAGATAGACTGAGAAAGCATGTTGCATATTAAATATGTGCCTTGAGAGGGCGTCTTCATAAAAACATTTTGGCTCTTAAGTGAGTTAGTGTTTATTCAGTCTCGGTTTGCATTAAACGTTAACGGTCTCATGCAGCACTCTGATTTATCTCGTGTTCTCAACACGAGACATAAGTTTTTCGGTCATACTGCATTTAGTGATGGGCGACTTAGATAAAAAGTAACAGGAACTGATTAAACGATCCCAAAACGAGCAGGACAGAGAAATGTCTTAGTATGAACTTTCTTGATTTAGCTTAAATCCAAGGTATGGACATCAATAATAATTGTGTGGCAACTGAGGGTTTCTGTAACTTACTGTTACATAAATATTTAAGGTGGTTGTCCAATCTTCGGACATGCAGCTGTCTCGTTAACATACACGTCCTTCGATCACGTCAAGCAGTAAAGAATGCCACAGAAAAACAAGAAGCAAAACCACAGAAAGCAAATGTTAATACCAAAAATGTTCCGCAACTTCAGAGGGGAGACCTGCTGATATATTGATTTTTATGGTTGAGTTTTAAGAAATACCAAAATATTGCGTACACATATCCTCACGTTATACCTCGATATTAACAAGATTTTAACGCCACTCCGGCTTATGAGCGAATGACCACGGTCATGCCTCTGCCAGGTGGTGTGAGTGAGCAAGCGAACTGGCAGGGCAATGAGTGGGTCGTTCGCCTCTGTGACGTCATACCGCCAAATCGGTGGCACCACTGAAGTGGGGAGTGCGAGGTAGGAATAGAACCATCGGTAACCCTGCGATCCCTAGTCAGACACGTGCGCTACACTATAGGCCACACAGCACTTTCTTACGGCTTGCTTAAAACGGGCGGATTTATGTCTGGTAGTCTCTCAATTAATGTGGCAGCTTATGATTGTACGTTAACGTGTACGTGTGAGGTAATACAGAAATTAAATGATAAACGGTTAAGCCGGTAGCAAAGTGCATGCAAGTACAATACGCTTCACTGTTAAAGGGAACGTGGGATCGCGTAGCCTACAAAGCGCCGATATTGACAACTGACGAGAATGTATACAGCATCGTGTGCTTGCTGGAGAAGAGCAGTCAGTGGTGGTTAATGCGCATGCCCCTTGTGCCACTGTTTGTCACCAGCTCTCGCGGGAGAGCTTTGCAAAGCGCTGCAGCCACATGGTGTCATGTTCCCTGTCACAGTGGACCGTGCTGTACATGAGCGAGGAATCCCCCCCCCCCCCCCCCCCCCCTCCCGACGTCCCGACGGAGCATATGTGTGTCTCTAAAATGCTTTCTTTTTGTTTTCGAGGGCCTTACTGTTGAAAATTGCGCTTGTCGATAATTTCTGGGTATGGTCTTCTTCATAGATTGCAAGCGACGGCTTCATGTACATTAATACTTTGCCATGCTGAAGAACAGTCATAACAAATATTATCAAGTCTTCTACAAAACCCCGTTGAACGGCTATCTAAATTCTCGTTAAGGACTCATTAGTGAATAATGAAGTTTGTCAAAGTAGCTAGGAAATCTAATAAGAAGTAGAAAAACATCCACAGGAGCGCTAGTATTGGCCTTGACTTTCTCATTGAGCACAAGTCAAGTCAAATGGCTCGTTTCTCATTCTCAATGGTGGATCTTGAATGATGCCGCCCAATTATGCCTCGTTGCCATGGCAATCTCATTAGCATGTGTTGTCCGAGCATCCGTTGCTTTAACGTCAGTTGTTTCGTTTTACTTGTCCCATGACCTGTACTGGGATCCAAACTGCTGCTAACATGAGAAGATCAGCTCGATATGATGTGATTGCTCGTTCTTCGCCTAAACATATCGTTGGGGAAAGTAATACTGGGTTGCGTAAAAATAACTACCGAAGGAAACTAAAGAACCGATTTAAAAGCAAAATTGCACTTTGCGAGCAGGTTGTGCTGAGAGGTTTGTGAGCCAAATTAGACTGACTACAATGCACAAATACTGCTTTATTAATTCTAATTAACTCCTCTTCAATCACCAACTGTCAGGGTTGTTAGCAAATGCATAAATCGAAACATATTAAGTGCAGGTGCACTGATGTGGCGCTAGCAGCATAGATCAAAAAAAGGAATATATTACACACACCGTTCCATGAAAATGTTAGCCTTAATTTTGTAGGCCAACAGCGACCGTGTTGTTGATTATATGTATATACCGTTTTAACGCACCTTGATTCTTATGATGGAAGAATACATAGCTGTCCGAGGAAGGAACCTATTATAGCTATAAAAGCTATTATAGTTATGAAAGTACCCGGTCAAATCAGCTAGGTTCCTTGTCATGCAATTCACAACGCCAGGCTTTTGCTTATTTATTATCCAAGCAGTAATTCGCCTCATTGCCAAATTAGGATTCTCCTTTTGCGCCCATTATCGAACTTTATATTCGCACGTTTCATTTCTGGCATTTTTCTTGTCATCATCCTGCTCGTCCCTTTCTTATCGCCATTCACTCTGTCTGAAGTTCTTCTGCAATTCAGTTATATCACGTGGGCCTTAGATGCCGAAAAATTCATTTAACTTCCTTAAGGACTTTTTTCTCTTTGTGTTTGTGGGAAACCTTCTGATCATGCGGAAAATTATGCACTTTGCGCTAATAAAAGGGTAGCAGAGAATGATCCATCTTTACGAAAATGCTTACCGAGTTTTTCTTGTGTGTCAGCATGCCCTCCATAAGACCAAAAGGGCTCACCGTTCAGTGGACTTGCACAGTAAACACAGTAGTAAAGGAGCAACTTCTTTGTGGGACAAACAATCGGGAGAAATAGGAGGATGGGGAAGTTGAAGAGAATAAAATAAAATAAAAATAAAAGATGCCTCAAATGTTGTTATTGAGTTTATTGAGTTTCAGCTTGCTACTCGGCTTGTTCTTAATGAGTTTTCAAACGGTCCCAAAAAATCACTATGAAACATGAACGATACGTCCACCTGCAAAGCCTTTACAGTCGCCATTAAATGGTCTCTCAGTATGAGCACACATACTAAATACCACTTTTCTGTTGAACAGATCTCGCCACACTCGGCCCAAAGTTGATGAAAGGAAGATGGTGATCTTCAGTAGGTGCAGTGATAAACGTAAAGAGCATTTGACTACTGGCGCAACTGGATAAATCGACACTTTGGACGCGGCTATTGCTATCAACGAATTAACCCAGCTTGGAGCAAATGGAGCATGAAAGAGAAGCCCACAACAAATGATGAGCGCTGCCTACGAAGTCTAATTTCGCATGAACCTGCACGAATATACTAGTGTTGCCAGACCACGAGTTACTCTTGGTCAACTGACAATGTGAAAGGACCGCCTCAAAACACTCGATTATTATGAAACGGCTGTTGTTGTTGTGGCTGTGGGAAGAAGGAAAAGATAATGCACGGGCCTGCTACTGGCTCTGTAACTGAGCCACATCCGCTGCCTCGTGAGGACAGAGAGAGAAAGTAGAGAAGAAAGAAAAAGAGGAGGGAGAGAAAGAAGTGCGCCGCTACAGCGGTCGTCCACCACCTAAGTGGTGGCGGGTGCAATGACGGCCTACAACAGATGAAAATTCGGTGACTGGCTAGCACCCGCCGCAAGCGGCGTTGACCTACCGTCCCAGCCCCGTAGGGCCAGGAACAGCCACCCTTCACCACCTCCTCTCTCCTTATAAAGCGGTGATCAGTAAAAGAAACACAAAAATAAATCTCAGTTGTGACGAGTGAACTACAAACATAGGCCACACGAAGGAGCCACTAAAGAAAAAAAATAGCGTCTTGTGAGCTCAACTCGCCAGTATTAAAACAGCAGAGAATTTCTGAAGGAAGACATTGAATGACAACAGTACATCTACTGTCATCATTCAATGTCTTCCTTCAGAAATTTTCTGCCGTCTTCATTTTGACGAGTTGAGCTCACAAGCCGATGGCTACACCACGTCAAGACACGCTGTGTTGCGCGTTTCTCAGGGTGATGTTAGTTTTTTTTTATCACCTTGTTCATTCACGCTGAGTTGATTCGTTTAAAGGACTGCAAAATTATCCACCAAAGATAAGCTAACACTGCATCTGACTGCGCAGTTTTGGTCATGCAGCTATCTGCAGGACTTCAACAGATATGTGCATAAGAGACAGAGTTAAGAACACCATCACATGCGAACTGCTACGTACATGCATACTTCAGCGGAACGAAAGACAATGAGCGCTTAAGTGGCGGGTTCGTGGCTTTGTTCAGCGCACAATGAGGTGCTATCAGGCGCCGATGTGGCTGGACAGCAGACTTGTTTCATCACTTATTTATCCTCATTACTCCTAACTGATGCATTGCAGAGGGTTGGGTTCATTGTACACCATCCGAAGTCAAAGTTATGACAGGCAGTATTGACAGAATAATTTAATTTTATTTGTCTTTAAATGTATACTGGGATAGATCTGTGCCACCTTACTGACACTGTGCGAACAAAAAGTCGCGCCTAAATATCAAGCAATGCGGTCTTAATGAAAAAAAAATTACAATAATTTCCGCCTCAAGGTTCATTTACATCAACACTCGAAGCGGATGTACAAAGAAGCATTGGGAAGACCCGATGCGGGGAATGCCCAAACGCTTAAACTGGACGTTTTCTTTTGCTTAAAAAAAGAAACAAGTGTCATTGCTGCCGTACAGGTCGGGTACCACTTGCACAGTAGCTACCCCCCCCCCCCCCTCCTCAGGTAACCTAGGTACTGGCGTCTGTTTCTTCCTTCGAATGCATTAATATGAACCTCATGATTGTATCTCCTTCATATGTTTTGTGGTATCCACATTCACACCGCAGTTACCAAGCCCAAGAAATCGAGTTAGCGCTGCTAGTTCACTCGGCTTCCACCACGTGCCGCATGGCGCTGAATCCTCAAAATCACCGTAGGGCCGAATTTTCAATGTTCCGATACCGTTGGCTTCCTATGGCTCAGGAAATAGTTGGCGCGAGCGCAGGAAGCATTGTAAATGTCCGAGTTCTCAGCGGCAAGAATGAGCCGACCGTAATAACTGCTATCTTCAGGTAGAGTATCTCAGGACTATGCATTTTCGTCAATAGTAGAAGTTTAAAATATCCGCATTCAATTACACGGTGTTAGTAAGTCGATAGATATAGCATAGCGCTATCCTCGATCTGCTAACGTGATCCGCTACTGCGGGCTCAATTGCGCGTGCGCACATGGCCTTGAGGGCGCCAGATGGCGCCACGTGGTGGCCGGCGGTACGCATGCTTTCCGCGTCAAGACCAATCAACGTGTGCGCACTGATAGGGCGCAGTAGCGAATTACTGTAGCGGATATTGCTGGTGGCGGTATGCTATGAATTTCTATAGTGAGTGAAACGATGCTGAACTGTTTTGGCTTAGGACGGGAGCTTGTCAACTCCAGAAGCAAAGTCGTTACTGGCAGCCAACAGATGGCTCCAGTTGCTTTTTGCGGAGGAAAGCTGGGCATGCCAATGCAATGCGACGCCAAATGCAGTTTCGGGAGAAGTGACGAAACAGTGAAGACCGGAAGTCGCGCAACCCGTATCTTTACATTTGGGTTTATGGGCACGATGGAGGTCGGCACCTCTATTACGCAGACTGAGGTCAATACAACTCAGCAGCGACTGCCCGCTGTATTGTCTATCAACGTTCCGAAATCTTGTTCGGTCACATGCATTTTTAATTTCATATGAAACTTGAACGTGAAAGAACGAAAATAATATCTGAAGCAAAGGAAATACAAACTTAGCTTATTATTACTTTAGAAATACAGTTATCGCGTGTTAACAGCTGCTACGTCATGTAAGTATAGTTGCGCTCCCTTAACGTGAAGATCATTTTTAAGTACCATTTCTATTCTTCTGCTCGTGGCTAATTCTATACCAACTAGCTTAACACACAGAGTAGCTAGAAAACCTCTCCTAAAGGAAATTTTGACTGCAATGTAATGAGATGGGTGGCCGCTTATTAACTTCGGCTGCTGTTCCACAGCTTACTCCTGGGGATTTATGTTTGTACTGCAGCACATATGATCCCCGCGCTCTTTCATTTCTTGTCTGAGTGGTATTGCAAGCAAGTTGGATAAGCCGCAAGCACAACCACCCTTTTTATAATCAATAAATCAGTGCGCCATTATTGAAGATGGTGAATAATGGTTAACCTAGATTGGAAATGGGGGTAGGGACGTTTATTTAGTCGAAAAGAAACAACGCCCATATCGTAGCTGCATGTGGACAATGCAGACAACAATGTGTCTCTGCGGTCACGCTATGATAAATATGTCGCAAGACAGTTCAGCGCAGGAAAATAGTGAAAAAAGGTATCCGTTGCGATTATATAAATTTTGCCAGCAAATTGTATTCTTACGCACTACAGACTTAAGCGAGACAGCATCAAACCTTTTCCGCATCCCGTTGAGAGCGAAAGGCCACACTTTGAGCGCTCTATTCTTTCCTGTTCCGGGGCCCTCCGACAAGCGAATATCAATAGTACACTATTTTAAAAACAGCGCTAGAACATGGACAGATAGAAAAAGACAAACACACAATCTTCAACCAACGCGCCCACCAAGCTACTCTGCTTAATGGTACATATAGACTACTTAGGGCTCGGATGCATCGCACTCCATATGTCAACTGGAGCGATGAGTGCAAAGCTTCAAAGCGCAGCGACCCTCAGTAAGGAAGTATTGGCATCTTGGAACAAAAAACGAGTATTCAAGTGAAGAGGTTCTTGACTGCCCGAAATTGACGTCACATTCCGTGGCGTCATTCCAGTGGTATGGGGAAAGAGAAAGGGGTCGGGCAGCTTCGGGCCGACGTTACTAGCCGGGCTGACTCGTCGTGCCATCCGCCATTGCACGATCGCTGGGGTCGCCGGCACTCCGGCATGCACGGTGCCGGATTAGCGAGGCCCAATCGGATTACGCCGCTCGCTCTGTCGCCTGTAGGTGGCGTTGTAGCGCATGACGATACGGGGAGATGCAAGGAGTTGGCGATGGCGAGGGCATCTGGGGAAGTAGAAGTGCACTTTCGGATGTTTTTTTACCTCGCCTAATCGGCTTTACATAATTCGGATGAGTGCACTGCAGAGGGTGCCACGTGCAGTTGTGCCGCTTTCGTTGTCGACGCTGGGAACAGTCTCCGTTTTCGTGCGAGTTTCAACGAGGCGCGTTATAAGCTTTTGCTCGGCGTGTGTGGATTCTCGTTATAGGGTGCACGCTCTACGATTTTACTGCAGCTGGGCGCCGGCGTGAAAGGCGTCTTAACTCACGTTCCCGCAGCCGGATTGATATTTAAAACTCTTGGTTTACACCGTGAACGTAGTGCCTGAATTCATCTGGCAACATTGCATCTGGCTGAATACGTGATGAGCGCTGTTTACGAATTCAAAAGGAAGCGGTAAAAAGGCATAAAAGAGCAATGAAAAAGACAAAAAGGAAGCAACCAAACCAAACTCTATCCAAATATTATCCCATACTCTGAAATTTGGGAGATTTTCGGGGAAAAAGTTTTGAACGTAATAGCTCCATGATAACAATCAATATATCGATAGGTCTTTCCTCACCTGGCTTTTCGTTTTTTTTTTGCTATTAATTTTCAAAACGCAAATCATTGGGGAGCGTGATGATTTTTAATGAATGACAGGCAAATTTTAGAAGCCAAAAACTGCTATGTGTCTGAACCGTAAACCATTTTTATTAATGTATTCATAAAAACATACCTTGCAATTTTCCGCATTTGCTTCAAAATTGTTTAAAATCATGGATCCATTTATTTTCTTGGCCAGTTTTAACTATACTCTCTGTGAGCACATGGAAAACTTAACATACAAATTTTCGCTACGCATCGGAAGCGTAGACAAATCCCATCAACTTGCGCACAGCAGTATCTTACAGTATCCAACAGTTTTGTCTCTATTTTAGGCAAGCCAGAATTCAAAGGTTGTTGGTGGAAACATGATGTTGGGCCTTTTCTGGTTCTACTGACGTTTGTTTAGTAGCAAAAAGAAAAAAAAAAACTCATTTACTGTCTAGATAATTAAGGTTAGGATTTTGTTTTGTCCACTATTTGATTTAAGCTTGTGACGTTGATACTGACGGAGATCACATAAGAGAGATTTAGCTTGCCGTGATCTGCGATCCGCTACCGTGATCCGCCACCGCGGGTTCCACTGCGCATGCTCAGATCACCTTGACGCCGATAGATGGCGCCACATACTTGATGTTGGCACATAGACCTGCCGCGTCGGGACCAATCAGCTTGTGCACCCCGCCCACGCGCGGTAGAGGGTCACGGTGGCGGATCGCGGATCACGGTAAGCTAAATCTCTCTATAGTCGCAAGCAGAGGAGGATAGCGTTGTGGCCGCGAGGGAAAAATAAACCATCGCATACACATAATTGAGTCCACAAACTGCAGGCGCCAAAATTTCTGTTTAGTTTTGTTGTGTTTATGGTGTTTAATGTTCCAAATCTATTCAGGCTGTGAGCGACGCCGTCGTGAAGGGCACCGGACAATTTTGACAACTGGGGCTTTGTGAGGTACAGACGCAGATAAGAATATCCTCTTTGAATTGGTTAGATAGCTTCAGCGTTGTATTGTATCGTCATCGATAAAGTAGCTTCGGCGATAATCAACTGGTCAATCAGGCTGCTGTGCAACTGTGCTCTTACAAAAGCGGTCGTACGTGCCGCTAACCTACAAGCTTTGACCAAGTCTCAGCGTCAAACTTGCAATAAACTGGCATAAATTGGCGACATAAGGAACATCGCAGGATAAAGAACTCTTGCTGGGTGTGGCTATGTACGCTTGCAAGGCGGGGGTTGTTTCTATAAAGCTATGGGTGTTATTCGTATGCCCTGGGGGGTACACAAAAAAGTATTCGCATATTTATTTCACCCGCTGCATTGCATTCCCCACAGCGCTGGAGAAAGAATCGATTCCTACAACAACGCACAGTTCTTGAACTGACTGGAATTTAACGTATTCCCTTCTGTATTCTTTAGTGACGTGTACGGACATGCTGAACGAATTTAAAAGAAGAATGTACACAAACAAGCGAGGCCTCGGTAACGAAGAGCAGAGAAAGGGCGAGAAAGAGAGACGCCTTGTTGAGGACTTCATTGACATTTGTATCACGTCTTTTTTTTCTCTCCACTTAATCTCGCCGTCCACTTCACTTTTTTTTTAAACAGCGCTCCGGCTTGCGATGGGCAAACATAAAAACACGAGCTTACCTCGCCTCCACGAAGCTCATTAGCGAAGAATATGGGCGGGTTTTTTTCCTCCCCCCCATTCTCTCGCGTTTCTGCTGACTGCATATAAATCTTCTGTTTTGCTATTCCGTTTTTTTTTTGTTTGTTTGTTTTTCGGTCCTCAGCATTTCCTCTAGCGGATCATTTTTTTCGTTTGTGTCTTTTGTTCGGCTAGTTGTATGGCGGTAGCTTTTCTTTCTCTCTTCCGCCCTTTCTTTTCTCCAATTCGTTTTCTTTCCTCTTCGTTTTCTTCTTTATCGAATTCTTGTATTCCTTTCTTTATTCAATTCGTTGGTCTTTATTTGGTTAATTCTTTTCCCTTTTTCCCCTAATTCCTTATTTATTATCATTCCCCAGTTCTTCCTCTTTTTTTTTTCCTTTGTTCAATTGATTCACTTTCTCCGCCTCATTCGTACCTCGCTGAAATTGCGAATTCGACTTCACCGCATTACAGGAACCTGAAAGGTCGACAAATGACCATGCTTATAATTCCTTACTAAAAGCGTGCAGTAAAAGCGTGCAAGGGTTCGCAGCCGCTGTCAGCCAATCAGGTACCGGATCTGCAAATCTTCTCCAACGTCAGGATAGCCCTGGACAAGCAACATGCTCTTAGCCTAGACCCCGGATGGCTCTCATTGTTGCGCAACCAACACTAAAGAGCAATTCGGGACTGGTCAGTACCTGTAAGATAGGTTCGTGGATCCATCTTCCAAATGGCTGGCCCAGCTACAGTTCATGCAACACTGCACGCTTTTGATGCGTCTGTCCGTTCCTCGATCAGGGCAGTCCTCGTGCTTTTCGATTTGGGCTTAATCAATTTGCCGACCAGCCCATTATTTCTTTTATCCTTGCGCAAAGAGAGCCATTTGTTTCAACAGCGGCATGAAAATGCGTTTCGCCTTCATGGAGATTCATTAAGGTATAAACGGAAACGATGCGCCATTTTCGCGCGTTTTTGGCGCAAAGGGTGCTTTCTCGCCACACGTGCAAGGTGTTAAAATGTAATTAGACCTGAGAGTATTTAGCGCAGGATATCTTGAGCCCATCTGTGTAACAGCTTGATATTTCTCAGTTAAAATGATCGTGCTTGTTACCAGCTGCTTCGAGGTATTTTTTTTTTATTTTTTTGCCTTTTATACTACATGTTAAGTTTCGTATTTCTTTTTCTTTGTATCTACAGTTGGGCCCGAATGGTAGAAATTTGGTTTATCGATGTCCTGTAGAATATTTGTTGCTTATATTGTGTGCCATTCCTTTTTGTACCCACACCTGTTACAATTCCTCTAGAAATTGACAGTATATCCAAATAAATAAATAAATAAAATGAAATAAATGTGCTGCACAGGTGTTGCATTTTCTTTTTGCTGTGGGCGCTCTGCCGTCATGAAAATGAAAATAAAAAAAAAACTGATTATGGTGGACATTTGAGCTCCGTCATTAAGGGTATAGAGCAATAGCGTATATGCAGCAATTTCTCGCTTATTTACCACTTCCTTAATTTGTGCATTTAATATATCACGCATTCTCATTAGCATACAGGCGACCTCCTTCCATCTGAAAGGAGAGGCCCGACTTGACAGCTCCGGCCAAATCATTATCCATGTCACGTGGTTACGTGACGTCAGGCAACCCTACGTCAAATCTAGAGCGCTTTAATATTACCAGTTGCGAAACTTCCCATAGCGAACATGCAAAAAAAAAAAAAAAACGGCGGGTTTGATTGGTCGAAATTCGGCTGTTTACAAATAGTTGCGGTGCCTGCGGCTACTGAAGGAAACTGTGTATAAGTTTCAAAGTTCCAGATTGTTGATAAATGCACAACCATCAAGAAAATAAAATACGTTTAAGAGTTGCAGTAGTAAAAATTCATATACATAAAAGACGTAGGGTTAATTAAGGTGGAAAAGAAGAAATAAAAAACGAAAATGATTTCTAGAAAGCAATGACGACAATAGCAGAAAGCTTATATTGTCCATTTCTAGATGGCGCGACAGTTCCTAGGGTGTATTAAAACTATAGTTACTTTTTGAACTATAGTTTTCAACTGGTACGATCCAAAAGCTCTTGTGCAATCAGTGCATGGCCATGTCAGCGTCAAGCTACCACTTTCCACCGTCATGCTCGTTATTGTAACGAAAGCTACATTGGCCAAAGATTAGGAGTTTCGTGTGGCGGGAGGCACAGAGCCGTTGCCTAGCAACCACCGCAGCTGGCGGACGCCGCGCGCTTGCCACGCCTTCTGGCAATCAAGAAGCAACCAGATGAAGATGTCTTTAGCACAACAATATAGCTAGACATAATGAGTATCGCATCTTAATTCTCCTCCTCTAGCGTGAAGATAATAGTAGTGATGATGACAGGCTAGTCAGCGGCGCATTTCGGGCGAGCTTGTACTCAGCATTGGACAGGATTGTATTGAACTAGATTAGATAGGACTGGATTGGATTGGACTCGATAGGGCTGGTTTGGATCGGACAGGTTTGCATTGAATTGGGCAGGATTGGATTAGATTTTATTTTACTGGAATGAGCTGTACTTGATTGGACTGGATTGGTTTGGATTGGATTAGACTGGATTGGATTACACTGGATTGGGTGGGATTAGATTGGATTGGAGAGGAGTAGGCAGCCCAGTGTCAGGCACACATGTTTTCGTACGTATATCTTGTCCTAGCTGAACTAAGACACGGCCATTTTCTTTTTTCTCCCACAACGTCGGCACCGAAGCCGGAGTTTCCAAAAAGCGGGACTTTCAACTCCGTTAGAGCCTAATGGCCAATACAAGCCGGAGACTCTTGAGCTCACAGACGGCGTTCACCGCCTGCACTAATGCGATGCAGTCTCCGTAAGCATATCTTAATTTGCCATAAAGTGGACGGTACTTTATAGCAAATGGACAGCACATTTTGAGGGCTTGATGTAGGAAATCGATATGAGTGAGCGTTCCTAATGTAATAGAGCACGCCTCGTTGAGTTTTAATGCTCGTTTACAAGGTCTGTAAAGACCTTAATCAAATTTTCCGCTTGTTTTTTTTTTTTTTCGCGTTATCATAAAATAAGCCCCTAGTGACGTTGTGGTTGTGTGCTCTCCTTATCTTGTCTTTTCAATAGTGTTCCTTTCTAAAAGTATATGTACCAACATGCGCCTCTTTCGACTTGCCTCCTAGTTTTGTATGTCACGTGTGGAGGGAAACATATGAATTAAGCCATGCCACTGTTCGAGACCTTGGCAGCGGAGTGAGCGTTCGATGCGCGACTAACAGTAGTTTAACAACCCGATGCACACGTAATCAACAATGAATGATGTCCCTACAATTGGAAATGCCGACATACATCTTTGCCTGCGCTTTGTGAAACTGATGAATGAGATATGGAAAAGATACGACTGGAGAGCGATATCGTTGCAGCAGTGAAATATAACTGCAGAAGTCCGCGAAACTAAGTATACCTTAGTAACTTAATTACAATGTCATTAAAATCGCAGATGCTTCACGCAGATTTTCAATAAACACTGATCGACTGAAGACAGATCAGAGTGCACTCCCAGTAACAAGAACTCAATATCAAAGGAAGCGTAAAGTCGATTAAGAATGTTTTTGCTGGTGTGACTAAAATTGAAAAAATAAGGTAGAAAGGGGGGGGGGGGGGTAACCTAAGCTCCACGACACGATCGCGTTAACGGCTCCTGTTTGCCCGCTTCCCTTGCACACACCCGTTCCTGTCAATTCACTTTGCTATTCGTTCGATCACTGATATTCTAATTGCTGCACCTGCTATCTTAATTATCCCGCATATACTCACTAACATTATACAGTGGTAAGATGCTCTAATATGTGAAAGGGCGCTCGATATAGAAGCCCTGCTTTAGCCTTACCGTACAAACGTTCCTGCGTAGCCTAGGGACAGCGTATACCTATCTCGATACCCAAGGGTCCTGGAAGACTGCATTCTGATCTCAGCCTCCCGTCTCAAAGGCGAAGCTCGGGCTGGCAGCGCCTGACCACTTCGACTATGTAACGTGGTCTCGTGACGTCACACCCGCTGACGACCAGTCAGTGGGCTCTGTGTAATTTGCAAAATACCACCTGACAGAGCAATCCTCGTATATGCCGCTCAGGGTGCCGGCACTGACAATGCCGATGCCGGATTTTCTGGGGAGCAGCACCTTTAACGGCTTCGAGTTAAAAAAAAATTAAACGAGCACTGTAATAAGACCATCAACTGCCAATGTTAAGAAAGATTATCACTGTAATTTAAGTGCTGTTAGACTTCAGAGCAGTCCTCGACTGCTGTTGCTGCATCTGTGCTGTCACGAAGACCTCAAAATACACGACTTAAGCGAAAAGGAGCACGTGTTTCATCAGCGATCATGCAAGCTGGAGCATGATGATGTTGTTTATAGGATCCAATGCCTAACAGCGATTCAGGCTATGAGGGACGCCGTAGTGGGAGGCTCCAAAAATTTCGACCACCTGGGGTTCTTTAACGTGCACTGACATCGCACAACACACGGGAGCCTTGCTTTTCGCCTCCATCGAAAAGTGGCCGCGGAGGCTGGGATTAGATCCCCCTTCCTTGGGTTCAGAATTTGAGCGCCGAAAACACTTAACCACTGCGACAATGACGTATGCAGACCCCGCCGGGGTGGCGCAGTGGTTACGGCGCTCGACTACTGTTCCCAAGGACGCGGGATCGAATCCCGGCCTCGGCGGCAGCTCTTCGATGGAGGCGAAAAGCAAGGCGCCCGTGTGCTATGCGATGTCAGTGCACGTTAAAGAATCCCCAGGTGGTCGAAATCTGCGGAGTCCTCCACTACGGCGTCTCTCATAGCCTGAGTCGCTTTGGGACGTTAAACCACACAAATAATAACGTATACACATGATGGTGTGTCTCTGTTGCAGTGTCCTCCTCACCGAAGGGAGTCATACCACCGGGACGGGAGGCGGCGTGGTGACAGACACGTCAGCGGCCGACATAGCCGCCCGGAGATGACTCCGCGATGCCGTGACGGTGAGTCAATACCGCGCTGCTCTCCACCAATCTCCACACACATGAAAGCGCACATCTTGTAACGTAATATATTCAGCGGCGCATGTTTACTGCGATAAGCCGTTAACGCGAAGTCTGCGTCAAAATGCGCATGCACTAGAGAAAACAAACAAACAAAAAAAGATTGCGAAAGCCTCCCCGCGCGGAAGTGTGCGCGCTTTGTTCCAGCTCTTTAGTCGCTGCTGCGTTATGACTTGTTCTTTGTCGCAGCTACTGATGATCATCATGACCTTGTGGTTGCTTTAGGTCAAGAACAATCCGATCTCGCCCCTTTCTTTCTTGTCACCAATACCGTACCAAGTGCGATCTTGTTTACACTTAGGGTCAAGGTTCGCCGTTCGCCAGATATGCGCCAGTTATTCGCCAGATATACGCCAGTTATTCGCCAGATATTCGCAGGTCATGCAGAGTTCGCCCACTCGTGTACGCTGAGCAGAACGGGCAAACTGATTCGGCAGCATGCGAACAAAGACAGACGTATAGAACCTCGATTATCACGTGCGGGAAGCAGCGCGTATGCGCCGAGCACGTGGTGACATCAATGTCTGAGAACAATGTGCGTCAAGAAAACGCGAGTGTAGTCCCTATACCCGTCCCACTCTAGTTTATACTTAAATCTTCCCAGAAATCCACTCCCCTGATAACCCTTAAGCAAAAAGCCGAACCGGCTTCGAAATATCTATAATTTTAGAATTAAAAATTTTCGAGTTAAGGGCCCTCACAGTTTAGTTTACCCCGACTTACGGCATGTAACAGAGATCACGAGGTCATTTTCGTTATCGTCAAGTTAGTTTACGTAAAAGCTTCTCAATAAAGTATTTCCTATATAAGAGCAACTCTTACGGCCACAGACCATCCCTCGAATCTTCCTTTGCAAAGCCACTGCTGTAAAACATATTTCAACAACATTTTTAAACGGAATTTCTTGAAGCCAAACAGCAAGCTACAACGGTAGTTGTGATTTTCAACAGAATATAATCGTCTCGGAAAAAAAGATTGCTGAAAGAAGACAGATGCAAAGAAACGCCTTCATACAAATACCAAGCAGAATGAGAAAAAACGAAGTTAAAGCCACTAGACAACTAACGGGACAGCTGTAGAGTATAGATTAAAAAGACACTAGACGAAGCAGAGTGAAGCCTTCAGGCGGGTAGAAGCCACTAGATGGGCCAATGCATATAGATAGATGCAGCAAATTAAAACCTTGCCGAAATGGTTAACCTTGCCCCATTAGTGACACCACGCGGGAAATCTCCGTTCCCTTATCCCCGCCATTTTCCCTCTCCCTGTCGGCTCATCCACGGCGGCATCACGGCATAGAGAATGGCCCAGATATCCGCTGTTTCGCATCTGCTGCAGCCAGAGAGAGAGAGGGAGAGATAGAGGGCACTTTATTCGCAGCCAGCGTTGTTCGTTCGTGACTTGAGCGCGCATACACATGCATGCCTCCGGAGTCTCGGAGCGTGGTGATGTCGAAATGGAATATCGATGCATGCAGACGCCGCGAGCGCACTGCGCGTTGTGTGGCCGAAGCGGAGGCTCTTAATTGACCCACATGCTGCCGGAGGGAAAGGAAACATGGAGAGGGGTGAATGCTTCGAGATCCCGTGCACTGCGCGCTCCGGTTTGGTGCCATTGCGCGCGTGTCCCGTTCTGCTAACCACCAAGGCCACGCGCATGGAACCATGAACCCCTTTCCGCGATACTCGTTAGATGCGGTGTCTACTTTCAGACGTGCTGATCTGTATTCGTATGCAGAAATCTGCTGCCGTCTGCAGTCTTACAAATGCCTATACAGGCTTAAGACTAACGTAAACCTGTGGAATGCTCACTGGACGTAATCCGCATGACTCTATATGGGCATCTATACTCGGGGACACTTCTTCTTGACAATGAGCGCAGAGGTAGGGAGGCGGGGCCTTTAAACGTGCCGCTCCGCCATGTAGACCGACCGCGTGGCTTTTGGACTGCATAGACGTTGCAGATAATTTCTTTCGTTTGCTTCAACAGCCAGCATCTCTTGAACTTGACTCGAATCTTGTCTGATGAAATTTCTTCAAGTCGTTGCGGAGTGAACGAACCAGAACCGGAACGACCCGAACAGGCGGCAGTCGCCATCTTGTCTGCAAAGTCCGGGCGTCTCTAAAACCCGCGACAGACATCACCGAAGAAAACCTGGTGGAACCAAGACAAATGTTTTAGGCACGACAGCTTCATTTCGGAAAATCAGTTCTGTTATAAATTCAGTTCAGGCGTTCAGTCGTGTCCGACTCTTCGTGACCCTATGGACCATGTCACGCCACGCTTTCCGGTCTCTCACTATCTTCTTAACATCACATAGCTTCATCTGCAATGCCTCGAGAATGCCATCTAACCATCGCGTTCGCTGCCTACCCCTTCTCCGGCGACCCTCAACCTTTCCCAACATCAAATCTTTCTCCAGCGACTCCTCTCGTCTCATCAGATGACCAAAGTAGCTGAGCTTTAACTTTAGAATTTGACCCTCCAATGAGCAGTCAGGGTTTATGGTCAACAATATCGACTGATTTGATCTTCTGGCAGTCCAAGGAACTCTTAAAGAGTCTTCGCCAGCACCACAATTCAAACGCGTCAATTCTTCGGCGGTCAGCCTTTTTCACAGTCCAACTCTCGCATCCATACATCACAACTGGAAAGACCATAGCACGGGTTATACGGATCTTGGTTGGCAGACTAATGTCTCTGCTCTTTACTAGACGGTCAAGGCTAACCATTGCTCTCTTTCCCAGAAGCAGGCGTCTCCTAATTTCATGGCTGCAGTCTCCTTCCGAGGTAATCTTGGCGCCCAAGAACAGAAAGTCTGTCACAGCTTCCACTTCTTGTCCATTGATGCTCCAGGATTTGATAGGGCAAGACGCCATGATCTTCGTCTTTTTAATATTCAGTTTAAGCCCAAACTTCTCACTCTCTTCTTGTACGCGCATCAGAAGTCTCTTGAGTTCCACTTCACTTTCTGCCATTAAAGTGGTATCATCCGCATATCTAAGGTTGTTGATACGTTTTCCAGCAATCTTCACTCCAGCTGAAGACTCGTCCAGACCGGCCTTTCTCATGATGCACTCTGCATATAGGTTAAATAGGCAGGGCGACAGTATGCAGCCTTGCCTCACCCCTTTCTCAATCGGAAACAAATCAGTAAGACCATGCCCAGTTCTGACTGTGGCCTCTTGCCCTTCATAAAGGTTCCTGAGGAGACAGATGAGGTGAATTGGAACTCCCATCTCTTGGAGAGCTTGCCACAATCTGCTGTGATCTACGCAGTCAAACGCTTTCGTATAATCAATAAAGCAGAAGTAAATGGGTTTCTGGAACTCTCTTGCTTTTTCCATGATCCAGCGAAGGTTGGCAATTTGGTCTCTAGTTCCTCTGCCTTTGCGAAACCCAGCTTGCACGTCCGGAAGCTCCCGATCCACATACTGCTGCAGCCTACCTTGCAGGATTTTTAACATCACCTTGCTAGCATGCGAAATAAGTGCGATCGTGCGGTAGTTGGAACAATCTTTGGCACTGCCTTTCTTTGGAATGGGGATGTAAACTGACCTCTTCCAATCCTGTGGCCACTGCAGGGTTGTCCAAATCTTTTGACATAATGTATGCAGTGTGTTAACAGCGTCGTGGTTGAGGTTTTGAAGCAACTCAGCTGGAATACCATCAATTCCGCTAGCTTTGTTCTTAGCAAGGCTGGCTAAGGCCCATTCAACTTCACTCTTCAGGATGCCCGGCTCGAGATCAGTAATCACAACCGTCCTATGTTGGGTTTGCACATCCGGGTCCTTCTTGTACAGTTCTTCTGTGTATTCCTGCCACCTCTTCTTTATCTCTGAGGCTTCAGTGAGGTCCTTGCCTCGTTTGTCCTTTATCACGCCCAGCTTAGCACAGAAGCTTCCTTTGATATCTTTGATTGTCTTATACAGAGCTCTTGTGTTCCTTAATTGGCTGTTGTCCTCAACTGCTTGACACTGTATGTTCAGGAAGGCATTCTTATCTCTCCTTGCTATTTTCTGAAAATCCGCATTGAGAACCTTGTATCTTTCTCTTTCCCCCATACCTTTTGCATTCCTCCTTTCCTCAGCTATTTGCAAAGCCTCCTCAGATAACCAGTTTGCTTTTTTGCATTTCTTTTGCTTTGGAACTACCTTAGTAGCAACTTCTTGTATTATATCACGAACATCAGTCCACATCTCTTCGGGCTCTTTGTCTTCTAGATATAATTCTTGAAATCGATTCCTCACTTCCACAGCATATTCTAATGGAATCTGATCCAGATCATACCTGAAAGGCCTTCTAGTTTTCTGCGTTTTCCTCAATCGAAGCTTAATTTTGGCAACAAGAAGCTGATGATCGGTGCCACAATCGGCCCCAGGCCTAGTTTTTACTGCTTGTATAGCGCTTCTCCATCTCTGCCGGCAAATAATATAATCGATCTGATTCCTGTACAGACCGTCCGGTGAAATCCATGTGTACAGGCGCCTCTTGTGCTGTTGAAAATGAGTATTCGCTATGGTCAGGTTGTTTTCTTGACAGAACTCTACTAGCCTCTGCCCAGCTTCATTTGGCTCACCAAGACCGAACTTGCCTGTAATTCCGGATATTGCTTCACTCCCGACCTTAGCATTCCAGTCTCCTATGAGAAAAACGACGTCTGATGATGGGGTGCGGTCTAAAAGGCATTGTAGGTCCGCATAAAATCTCTCAACGTCAGCTTCTTCAGCAGCAGTGGTCGGTGCATAGACTTGGATAACTGTTATGTTGAAAGGGTGACCTTGGATAATATACCGTAAATAACTAGCGTTATGATTTCAATTTGTTTTTGCAGAAACTACTCGTGCAACTAGGGACTATATTCAGCTGCGTAGGAAGATGGTGCGTTTTGGCTCTGTAGCTTTGGCTCCATTGCCAAGAAAAAGTGTCCCCGAGTATACCCGTACAAACGTATGCAGACCAGATATGACAGCAAATAAATTTGCTGAGACAAAGTATAGGAATTTCGTTGCCTTTTTTGCGATAATTTATATCCCCTTGTCGGGAAATTCAATTCCACTGCCATGACTTACATTTCAACAATAATTCCGAAGCGGACTTAATCAATTACTCTTTGAATGCTTTCTATTAAAGTGTGCGTCGTTATTTTTAGTGTCAGCAAACTTTTGGTATCTTGATTACCATGTCGTGCATGGTGGCGATGTGTGAAAAGCCTACGCCAAATCATGCGGCTACTGACGCGAAGATATGCGAGCTCACAATGGTACACAAAGACGGCCTGCAATCACGAACATGCACCCAGTCAGGTGATTTTACAATTTTTCAATTGCGCCCAAGGCTACAAAATGTTTTCACGACATTCTAAGCTGCTTTGCACTGAAGTTCGCAGAGAATATGACTACACAGCCTGGCTTGGAACACCCTTTTTCGAACGGCACAAAATTTTCAGCCTCTCCTATGAAGCTGCTTCTGCAGTGCACTAAATTATGATGTCCGGAAGTCTTGAACAGAGCTGTGAGCAGCGGAGTGTTTTGTACGCGTAAAATAAAAAAGTAAATAAAGGTAGTTACATTACTTTCGTAAGTAATTGAATGTTGTGCGATTAGTTTTTGAGAGCGGTGATTAGAAATGTAATTCAAGTACTTTTTTTTTATTTAGCGTTAGCGTATGTGATACAGACATACATATATACACATGTATACATAGACACAACTTGCGGGGATTAGAAATGTCATTCAATTAATTTTTTAAAATTTAGCGTTAGCGTATATGATACAGACATACATATATACACATATGTATACATGAACATAGACACAACTTTGCACAAAGATCTTCTCGCATATCACCATGTACACATTCTTCGCTGAAGAGGTAGAGAGAAAGGGCGTTATATTAACGTAGGAGGCCACTTAAGGTGGGTTGTGTACATGCATGCAGCACACGAATAATAGCGCATGAGTAAAGTTTTACACACGCGACTTAAGCCTGTAATGACCCGTTCAGCTTCGCTCATAGCCTTCGCAAAGCTGCACGGTACTAGACGCATCAAATCTAATACGGCTGTGTATCAGCAGACCCGGAGCACACTTCATCGCGGATGCATACCGGACCGCGCCATCTCGTGGTTGGTGTCCATTAGAGAACGCACGGTAGGACTGAGTTATATTGCACTTGCCGCACTATATACGCTCGAATCTGCCATGTGTGTAAAGTGTGTGTGCATTTCGAGGCGCGAGGCGCCATGTCGAGCGTTTTCCGAGAGGATGACTCTCCCGCCATCGCCCAACCCTGATGAGCGGTGACCGTAACGATTGCCGTAAACGCGCCTGCGTTGGTTGCGTGTGCATGCGTGCGTGTGTGCGTGTGTGCGTGTGTGCGTGCGTGCGTGCGTGTGTGTTTGTGTGCGCGTATGTTGTGTGTGTGTCTTAAGTGAGAGATGCGATCGCGCTTGTACGTGGAAACCTAAACAGCGCAACAGTTGAAAAGCAAAAGCTAAAAAGAAAACGCTGCGAAATTGGTGCATTCCGCGAGGTTACCGGACCAGAATTTGCCACCTATACCCCTTTTTAGTACAGAAAACGATCGGGAAGGGGGGACTCTTTCCTTCTACAGCTACCACGAATATATTTTTCTTCTGTTCCTTTTCTTTCTTTTTTTTTTTTTTTTTGTAGGCCTGCGGACAAAAAGCGAGCTCGATTAACAGGGCGAGCTTGCCGGCACAAATCCTTAGGGCGCACAAATTTGGAGCGCATGTTGAACTAATCTCGGACAATCCAGTCAGCTTAATCGCAAATGGTAATAAGCTTTTCATTGCTGCAACGTATAGCTACATTCGGTGGCCGTGCTTCAACGACAATCAAGGCCTGTGGGAGGCGGGGCTATCAGGAGAGCACTTGTGTTTGCTCTGTTCCCATTGCCTTAAGCAACTCCTTTTTGCTCAATAGGGTTTCGCCTCCTGCTCCTCTGAAAACACCATCTGGGACAATCGAGTTTATGCGTCTGAAATATGCAACTTGTCCCTTCTTTTCGCACACGCAGTGAACAAATGTAATCGGAAATGAAAAGAAAAAAAAATCAGTGAGTGCATCACGTAATGAATTACTGAGTGCATTTCCAAGGACGCGGGATCGAATCCCGACCTCGGCGGCCGCTTTTCGATGGAGGCAAAAAGCAAGGCGCCCGTGTGCTGTGCGATGTCAGTGCACGTTAAAGAACCCCAGGTGGTCGAAATTTCCGGAGTGCCTTCAATACAGCGTCTCTCATAGCCTGAGTCGCTTTGGGACGTTAAACCCCGCAAACCAAACCAATTACTGAGTGCAGTTAAACAGAGTATACAGCTGCAGTTTAATGAAAGTTGAGCAGACCTGATGCTCGAATCATGCGCATCGTTGCTCCTGCAGCGCATGTTTAAAGGTGTTCTTTTTGCGACTCCAACACAAAGGAGCTCCAAATAGGTGAGGTGCAAAAGATAATGTCCACAGTTAAAACAGCACACAAATGGTTCTCTCAAAATGTCAGCTTGAAACGCTACAATGCTTTTATTTCCGTTGCTATCCTCGTATCTTCGACGAACCGCCAATTCCTCCCAAAAGGTGGTAACAATCGGTATGCTTTTTCACACAATGTAATTAGTATGTGTTAGGATGGGCATTAGCTGTGATGGATTCTCTATCACACGTGCCTATTCGTATAATCTTCAAATGCATGGCCATCGCGCCATATATTGGAAAACTTTTGCGGATAAATATTTATGTCTGGGCACTAAATTCGAGCGTGAAATCCTGTTAACCTATAAACTACCTGTACAACTAAGTTTAGGTGGGCGAACTTTTAAAGATTTCGAATCGACAAAGATCCTGAAAACCTTTTTGAATATAAAATGTGTGCACACATTAGCCAGTTACAAAACGCTTACCGCATTTTAGCGCTTTGATGGCGCGGTTTGAGGAAATTCAAGTTCACAGGGCTCGACTCCTGTTTTTTTTTTATGAGAAGTGGATCATGGGTATGTTAGAATAGCGAATACTGTACCAACTTCTCGGAGCATCCTAAAACGAGACAGTCCATGGTTTAGATATTCCCCTTAGAAAGAGAGCAGAGAAGATGGATATGTTGACATCACAGGCTGAAGTATGAAAGAAGGGAATGCTTAGTCTGCTCATCAGCGCTTCAGCTTTACCAAGATACTTTGTTGGGCGAGTTCAGCTTTAGGCTTTGTATCCGCCTGGGCCTAATTGTAAGGGCAAGTACTGCTCTCGAAACGTTGCTAAACAGTCCGAAGTTTTCGCGTCTTGTTCACTTTATGGCGTGGAATTTGTTGCGAGTTCTTAACAGTATTTTACTAAGTATACATGCGCACATATTATCATAAGCATCGTCGGTCTAACAGCGTCCAGTGTAGGCCAAAAGCATTTTCAGCTTATCTTCAATTATCCATATCCTGTGCCATCTGAAACCCCAAAATTCCTCTCCAAATTCTTAATATTATTGTTCCCACAGAACTTTCTCTCGATTCCGCTACATTTCTTCGAATCCCTTATGTCTCTTAGTCTAAAGGACCTTCGTTATCAAATCGAATCAAATCATTTATTTCTCTTCTTATACAAAAGAGAGTATCCATTATCTCATCCAGTCGTTGCATGCCCTGTGCATGCCGGTTCAGTAATGGGTGCAGTAATATTTGAAATTTTATCAAGAAAAATATGCTATTTGAATATTCAAATGAATCAAAACAAGCACGTTGAAAATTATTAGATGCGAATCCAATATGTGTTCTCATCATTTTCTAGTACTTTTAGAATAATTGGCCCGTGATTGGGAAGGAGCAAGCCATACCCTAATCTTCTTCGACGAGTGTGTTAGCGATGGCAACGCCTCAAGCGGCCTGTCCGCTCATCGAAAATCTGCGGGGAGAATTCGCCATCTTTACGCCTTAGGCACTCTTCACGAAGGGCTTCAGCGAATAATCGAAGGTGTAACGCCCGACCATTCCGTGGGCGCGCTATTTTGACGTGGAGGAACCACTGCCTCTTGGTTATTTTCACGTCTTAAGGGCTTCGCCGCGGAACACAACCCAATCCGGGCGGGTGCGGCAAAGAGGATCGATTTCTCCTGATGGTCGATGGTCGTCGATGAAGGAAACATCAGGGCCCGGGATGCCTCGAGGCGTCTGACGATTGATTTCGTGGGCTCCCCTTTGAGCCACCATCGAATTCACCAGCGCCACAGAAAAAGCTCTGACGTCGCCCTACCACCTCCCCCCCCCCCCCCCCTCTCTCTTTCTCCTCCTCTCCCCACCATTCCCTACCTCTCACTCATTCATGCGCCTTTGCTTGTTCCTCGCATTCATTTTGATGTTGTTTGTTAGAAAGAAACTTTTGATTGAATACGCACCAAGAAAATGCTAAGGTTGCTGTAATTGGTTAGCCTGGCAAACCATCACGAGTTTCTGCGTACTCTTGCGAAAGCGATTGCTTTCGCCAGCGGCTTGAAATTTGCAAGTGGCGCACTCGCTCAGTATAGCGGGGGCCTTTGGAAACAATCGGATGATGAATTAAGCCTGTAACGGTCTGTGTTTTAAGTGCAATGCATGCAGGCTGCGCAACTGGGGTTATTTTTTCTTTGCAACTGGCAAAAACAAAAATGTCAAGTCCTCATATCTTCGCAAGCCATCACATTTCCCAACATATTTAGAAAAGCTAATCTGCCGGAGTTCGAGATACCAGATAATGCACATAGGGTCTGACGCAACGTCAGTATCTGCAAAAGCTAACAATGACAGCGGACGCGTGTGGTTACATCACTAAGTCATAAAATGAACTTCAGTTTTGCTATTAGGTTATTGCGCCTGTTTCGACAAAGTCAAAGCCGCTTTATTACTTACAGACCTAACGTACTTTTGACTGATTTTCTCTTTTTAATTATACAGCATTGGTAGTTACCGCAACTAGATTTATGCACAAGCCGCTTTCGACATTACCTAATTTTGAGGCAACTATGAAATACTCTAAGACTATACGGTGGCGATATTATTGGAAATTACCTAACCTTCCAATGTGTATCAAAATAGGGCTTAGGGTGCTTGTTCTCTGTTCGCTCCGAGCAGTTAAAACTGCCTTAAAAAAACAATGGTAGGAGTCTTTTTTTTTTCTTTTTTTTTTTAAATAGCAAGAACTACAAGGGCCCCGGGTGTGGTTCTACGGATATTTTGATCTCGCGATGGAATCTTGAAATACGCGAAAAATTGTGCGTATAACGAACTTTTGAAAATGGCATTTGCGCATAACTTCTTTGTATATTTAGCAACATTGGACTAAGTAGAAACGAAGTGCTGGGCATTCAGATCTTTAATTTGTCACTTTCAGCGCTTCGTTGTTTAACTGTCATCGAATCAATGAATTTTTTTTGTTATTTTATTGTTGAATGACATCGTTGTTTTAAATTAAATAACAGCCTGCAGTGAGATAATAGTAACAACCAACTTTATTTTTACGTTTTATTTTCCTTCACTATTTATTTTTACGTTTTTAGTTTTATTTGTTTTTAGCTTTCAACCAACGTTTAGAGGAATCCCTGATATGCAGAAGATTTGTAATACAACAGTAATTCTCATTATCATTCATCCAAGTGTATACGGCTGTAAAAGAAAGCTGCTCAGCGTTCTCAGTAACTTCATACTTGAATACGAATTACTCATTTTTGGGGTTCGAACCCGGGAACAGAGGCCACTATATCTATCTTTTCTATAATCGTCAGTCCCACACTATTCCCATTTCT
Source organism: Amblyomma maculatum (assembly GCF_055883805.1). Classification (NCBI taxonomy): domain Eukaryota; kingdom Metazoa; phylum Arthropoda; class Arachnida; order Ixodida; family Ixodidae; genus Amblyomma; species Amblyomma maculatum. The sequence continues at coordinate 42,530,702 of NC_139354.1, read as the reverse complement.
ATTTATTCCAAAAAATCGCTGTCGCCTCATCATGTGGTCTGCTGGTCGTCCTGGTTAGCTCAGTTAATGTAGCGACTGCTCCGGACCGGAGATGGTCCCTGGTTCAAAACCCGTACCAGGGCAAATTTTCCTATAACTGTAAACTTTCTGTGAAAGCTGTATAGCTTTCCTTTTTATCTGTACGGCTGCGCGTAGGTGGACGTCAGGGAGTAATTACACCCTTATTACAAATTCCTGTTGGCTTTAAAGCGCCTTTCGAGTTGAGAAACGAGAAAGGGAGAGCGGAGTGGTTAGGGTGCAGTGTCCTGGTGGTGCGACCTTGTGTTGAGGGCGTTCCCTGTGGTTCTCTTGCGAACGATAGTTTCAACACAACTTCACGTACGATTAGCCAATGAAAGTACATAGGGCGTTGCCAGGAATAGCGAGCGGCTTCGGCGAAGTAATCTAATCGCTAATTACCATGTCTTTATATAGTACGGGCGACGCATCAACAGATTGCCTCGATTGGACCAACAGGACGTGTCGACAACCATGGCTCGGATTACGACATCTGCCTGCTCCTGTTTATAGGGGCAATGCTCGCATTTACTTGCTTGTTTTTTTTTTTCTCCTTGAAATGAAAGTCATTTTGAGAAGTGAGCGCGCTTTTAGTGCTTGTAGTAAAATATTTTATGACAAATGTCGGATATCAAGTAGTCGTTCATGGCTTGTCACCTCATCCGACAACAGCATACTTTTCTTTTTATTCGGTGTCAAAAGACATCTATATATACTGCGCAGAAATCTTACTCATTAACAGAGGCAATTCCATGAAATTCAGCTTTTCGCGGCATATTGTAAAATTTGCCGAATAATAAATACGCAAGTAAACTGCACTTCAGACAGCTTATGCTTTAATAAAACCTAACCTACTGAGATGCTCCATTTAATACTTCTTTTTTTATTAAAGTGTGCAATAACAAGATATTTAGGAACATATTTGTTAATAGATTATCTTAGAATTAAAAACCGTATTCGGTGGAATTAATTTGTGCTAAGTGAATTGGGTCACATCATGCTGCATTAATAATTAATATGTATTGGATGAAATAGAAACGGCCTGCATCATCGCAATGCAGTATTTAAAACCCGCCATTGCTTCAAGTGCATCTACATGATGCAATCTAATTATTTCTATGACAAAAAAAAATACTTTTTATTGCACACCTCCGTTAAATCTTTTTCGGTGCGTTTACCTCCCAAGGCCTGTTAGAAAGAGCGGAAGTCGCAAAGGGGCAGTGACTCTGAAGCCGTTGCCTGTATCTGGATAAGAAACCACTGATTATTGCTAATTGACGTGCAAACGTTATCACATTTGTTTCATCTGTGCATCTGCTTTGTTTTTACTTTCAGTACGGTTCTATTTTTATGTCTATAAAAATGAATCTTTCTTCCAGTTATGATTTTTGATAAGGTCGTTCGTATTATCTGAGAAATAAAATAGATAAATGTATATATACAAGGACACGACGACCTTCGAAGAAGCTTTCTTACATGTCTAGGTATGACGTGCTACCTTTTCAGAGGCGCCGGTCAGAGTATGTCGTCACACGGAAAAATACCACTCTGGGAATGTCACCGCCAAGCCAGTTGCATAGGAGGCTGTTTGTAGAGTGGCATTTGACGTGCGCAACTCCTCTTTTGTATTTGTTGGACATGCGTAAAAAAAAAAGAAAAAAAAAGCGACTGACCTGTCTACGTGCACGGCCATGGCCGCTTCTTCTCTCCTTTCCCTATCGTTCTCTTCCAGCTACCCGCGAGGACCGATAAGATAGTGTCAGGGCGCAGCAGTAGTTGAGGCTTGGCATGCGGATATAGGGCAACACTACCTGCCGTTGGAATGAGCTTAAGCGAGAATTAGTATATTGAAGATGCTATTTTCATTCCCACCTCAATTATGGTGAGCAAAAGAAAATATGTTAGGTTGAAAATTAGTCTTACAAAGATCTAATAAATCAGCCAGAAAAAAAAAAACACATTATAGCAAATGTTACAGATGTAATGGTTTAAACACATGTTTAAAACTAATTTTAAAATAAAGGGACATGATGCTTTAAAAAAATGCACGCTGATTATAAACCTATCATTGTGCTCTTTGACAGGAATGCCAGTACTGAGAAAAAAGCTCGAGGTAATAATCGGGAAGCATTATTCAAGCGCTATAACAAGCGTCCATAAAGAAAAGTGCAGCGGTAGCTAATTAACACTTGCTATTTATTTCCCGTGCCACGTACTCATCTATTGCCGAGATATGTCAAATATACGAATAAAAACAACAAACAAAAAAAAATGCTGGTATTGCCGGACACTTGAATGATACCTAAAGCGGGGCTAAAACGTGTCCAAGGAGAACTTAGCATCTCTGACTTTGCACGGTAACATTGGTGTCTCGTCGAAAGGCCGCTTTCACTGTCGTGTTGTTCTGCCGCATGTCTAGGAGTTGTACTTACAGTCGCCGCCTAAATCTGTGGACTAAGTAACTGGTTTCGCAATTATTTTATTCCATACACGCATGACTGCCAGTAATGTGCAGTTTTGATCAAATATCGTTGGTTTACATGTTTTGGTTATGCAATACTATCCAGGATTTACGTGCATCTAAGAACTCAAAGGTATTGAAAGGTGACTATGAAGGTTTTGATCTCTCTGACGAGATTTAGAGCTTTTGTTCTGCATCCCGGTAGAAAATCTTATCATTAGGCCTGAAGACGCCAAAACTGTATATAGCTTCATAGAACTCGACGCTACAAGTTTCGAAGCTGACTACAACTACACGCCTACAAAAGTTAGCTGGCTTCATATTTTGCCTGAATGGTGCAAAATGGTTTTGCCTAAATTGTGCCTAAATGGTGCATCCTTAATCAGAGTACACCAAGCTGCGCACGAAACCGCAATGGTCAGCTCTCTATAAGTCACGTACGTTCCAGCGGCCTACATCTAACTTTTCCTGCCATTCAAGCAGCCTTTTCTTTCCCTTTCGACAGCGATAGGTAGGCGCAGCGGCACGTTTCTCTTCGTGTCACGTGCCGGAAATATTACTGCCCAATAAATAACATCTCCTCCTCCCTTTACCCCAAGAGAATCGGCTGAGCAGAATTATTGCACATCCATTACTGCCCCTGGCTCGCTCGTTAAGGGCAACTCTGGCGCAACTAGGGGGAATAAGAACGTCGTAAAGACCGGATCGCGCCCAAGTTCTACATCGCCGAAAGCATCGCATATGCAGTGCACTGAATGGCGTGTGAGCATAGCACAACGTTCAATGCAATAAAATAGAAAATATGAGACGCCTATAACCAAGCAACAAAACGCCTACGATAGCAATCATAATACAGCGCGCGGAGCTGGAATTCACGGCCTTCCGAAGCGGGCACAAAAGCGACCGCCGCGCCAAATTTCGCTTTCACCCCAAGCAGCGAACTCCCGCCGAACGTTCAACGGGTGTGTTTCGCTAGGCCGGTCTCTCCCATTGCGTGCGTGTATGGTAGTGCGTGTGTCGCGGCGGCGAAGCAGCGGGGCATGCGGCGGGGCGTGAAAAATCGATTGCCGGCCCCCGCCACCAGCAGCGGTGCGGCGCTGCCGCTGCCTGCCGGCGCAGTTTGGCGTTTCCGCCACTACGCGGCGCGTCGTTGCGCTCGCGCATGCGCATAGCGGCTGCGCGTTCCTGTACCGCGAAGAGTCGAAGCGCTGTTTCGTTTCGTCTGCTCCTGCGGCAGCGGCGGCGGCTGCGACCGCTGGAGACGTAAAGGGCGCGTGTGTGCTTCGCTCATTCGGCACCGTCTGCGTCGTCGGCTGCTTTTTTACTTGGCGCGCGCAGTGGATTTTTGTTTTGCTGTTGCCAGAGTGCCAACAGCGCAACGGTTTGTTTCTCCTGGCGACAAAGCCCTCTTCATCTGGTGTTCTCTTCTCCTCCACGCAGAGTGTTGTATTTCCCGCACGCCGCCTTTATTCAAGCTTCATTTCTCCATTCCGGCGTGCCAGATTTGTGGTGGGCGTGTGTGAGCAACTACGCGCGTTTATTATTGTTTCTTTTTTTTTTTTTTTCGCTGGTTAAGTGGTTCTTGTGACGGTGATACCTGTACACACACAACCTTAGCGAAGCCCCAACGTCTTCGTCAGGTGACTACGGCCGGTGGATTTTTGTTTCTGCAAATCGCAAGGGGAAAACGACCACGATGAATCGGAGGAACGTCGGAAGCCCATCGCCTTTGCTTCATTTGCGTGGATTTCCGCAGCACACCAGCGTCGCCGCCACGCTAGGATTTTGATCGAACGTTTGACGGGTGAGTGAGGTGTGCGCGCGTCGGCGCTTCCTTTTTCTTTTCACTTTCTTTCTTGTTTATTTCGTGTCGAGGCTTGTTCTTTTTGTGGTGGGCTGATTGCTCGAGCCACCGTCTGCTGGCGCGCCGCTCTGTAGCAGACGCTTTCCCCCGGCGCAGCTGCGCGCTTACCGTTTCTGTTTTGTTTTTGTTACAAGACAGCAAGCGACGCACGCGTGGAGCTGCAACCTGCGCGGAATATATCGGAGTATAAAGCCTTTCCCTGACGTCGTTAGTAACCGCCTCCCTAAGGCCTAATGTCAGCACTTGTTCGATACGCTATAAACGTTCGATCACCACATGATTTTTCACACCAAGCTAGTTCCGACCTCCGATGCCAGAATAAATTATTGCCCTTACATGTAAACAATTTTGGTCATTTAATTGTGTTAAGAGGTTGCTTATGAGCGGCTCGTTGTGGTTTTGTTCAATTTCCCGTTATAAACACTTTCAGATTTATTGAAGTCAGGAATTGATATGAAGGCATCTTAAGCCGGCTGATTTCTCCCGTTTAGCTCAAAATTTCAGTTAGGAGTGGTAAGTTAAGATCATATAACATGATTTCATTTTCGGTGTCAAACCAAATTGTCGCCACAAGGTCATTTTCGCTCTATCTGTTCTGCGGAGACAGTTCTGTAAAGATACCTTCACCGCCATTATGGGGTTTGACGGGAGCAGCGCTGACGTCAGCCGCGGGTACGGAAGAGACCGAACTGTCATTGACCTTATTCCGACTTTTATTTCGGTGCATGTCACTGGCGGACGTTCAACACTTGCTACACAGCTGGTTGTAAAACTAGAAACACAAAAAGGCATTCACCAGGTTCAGTGATTGACGCGGCATTTTAACAGTGTTATAGCCTGTCTGTCATGAAAGTAGTTTGTGTCACTGAAACAACACGGGCGATTGCTAGTCCCCAGAGCACGCGGAACCTGAAGGGCTTGCGTATAGCAAGGTTGTAGTATTCGGTTGAAGGAGTTCTGTCATGCATGATTGAATGGCCAGTAAAATAACAGAGCCCAGATATATAAAAAAGCTAACCATAAAAAATGATGTCGGGATAGACATCTCATTAGCGTTACATGCATTATCCAGGACACTCGAACGCCGGGGTTGTCGTTGTCGAAGCGATTGACCGTACACTGGGTCACTTCATTCTGGGACAGTGCCCCGTATCGAAAGGATCTCACTGTACGGCGTCTTAATGGACGAAAATTAAGTAACCTTTATTGCACGCGTTGTTTACATTTTTTATTACTTATCCTTTCGAAAGTAATATCGAACATATTGGGAGATATGTCGAACAGTTGTGGCATTATTTCTGCGTCGTAAACACAGGGCTTAGGCTACATCAACACTGTAAAAAAGTTTATTGAACGCAATATTAGTGGCACATTTACATTCATCGCCTTCACCTGCACAAAGCTTGACATAGACACATTTATCATAGTTCTTAGTGTGCGAGTTATAAGCGTTGCACAGTGACATCTATCTTAATGCACAAGCACTACAAAGAAGAAAGAGAAATAAATTTCTTTGTCGAAGTCGCGTTCTCTAAACTTCTGTCCGCAGCTGTAAGTTAAATTAATCACAAAATAACAGTTTGTGAACTGAGTAGAAAGCTCTGATTGATTTCCTCAGTTTTGTCGGTATTGATCTTTTTCAAACACATGTATAATTCGCTTATTTATAGTCAACACAAGCCGGTTCAAGTCTGTATTTAAAGTTAGCTAGCAACCAGACAGCCATTTTCTTCAAGCTAATTAGAAAAATTACGAATGCTACTCCACGTCAGGAAAATTTCATTCGTGCTGCTTTGCTGCCCGACCTCAGAAGTGAAATTTTTTGCTTTTGGGGAGGATTGACGGTACTTTCTCAAAGTATTCATTAGAGGTATTTTGATAATCTTAGCTTGACATATATTCAAGCACCTGAGTGCGCTTTGTTGTGCATTATTTGGTATGTAGGAGGCCTTCTGAATTTATTAGTTGTTTGCACCATCCACACAAAAACGCAGGTATACTTTCAGTAATTAAAAACGCAGGATCTAAGCGCAAAACATTGTGGTCACGAAAGTGAATAGCCTCCGTCTGCTAATGAGGACGTTATATTTTATTGTAACTTGCTAGGTCACTTGACATATTTAACCACATAACTCCGCTCAGAGGGGTTAAACATTTCATTACGAACGACTATAATATTTTGCAGCCCCTTTTCCTGTTAACAGACCTAACCTATCTTTTCGTGCGTATTTTGTTTTATTCGTATAGAGAACTCAGAATTTGTGTTCGGGATCACTTCACTTTCGACTCCCGTCCTACCGAATTCGGGCACACAGCGTAAATTTGAGACTTACGGAATTCTAGAGCACCCTTGAAGGTAATTGAGTAACAATTATTGATGGTAACTACCGGCACGAATGAATTCTCTCCGCAATTTCTCTCTTTTTTGATCACCAACTTAGTTAACGTGTCTATTTGTTCCACTAACAAAATTGAGTAGATGGATCTGTCTAAAATAAATTGGGAATTAATTTCTCTTTCGGACAACGCTAGCATTCAGTGGCATTATGACTGTCTGTAAAATAAATTGGGAGTTAATTTCTCTTTTGGACAACGTTAGCGTTCAGTGCATTACGACTTAAGCGCGTCACTTTTATCGTTCTCTTCAAGTGAACATGAGCTTCTATAGTATGCGTATCAAGCGGCACACGTCGGTTTCAATGTCGTGAGCGCGTATACCTTACTCAACGACCACATTTCCTTTCATACGTACACCGAGCTTGAAAATGTAGATCATACGTCTGACATTATTCTACTCGAAAAGAAAGCAGAGCTGTAATTATGCTTTGTAATTATACCTGGGCAGAGCATGCGCCGTCTGCATACCCACAGTGTTCCCTTTCGCTGTTCTCACAACTGTACCTACACACTGTGCACATCGGTCAGTTGCTGTTTTTTTTTTCTTTTTTTGGCGGTTAAGGTAATCTTAGGCCGAGCAGGAGTCACGACGCTCAATATTTGCATCCGCTGCAAGATACTGCCGGTGGCTTGGTCTGGTTCGAGGGGGGGGGGGGGGGGGGGGCAGCGAGCCGGTAGAGTCTCACCAAGAGAGCCCACGTTTCTCGCGTTACGTGTCTGCTGCTTCCTATAGCTGCTTTTTATATTTCCGTGTTTTTTGATTTCCCTAACTTCTCTTCTGTTTTGTTTGTTTGTTTTTCTTTTTCGCCGGGGCCAGGCATAACCGCGTTCGGTAGGGCGTCTGGTATATGCTGTTGTGGTAGGCTGTGGCGAGTCTGGAACTTCTCAACCGTGCAACTTCCCTTCCCTTTCCACTCTCTCGCCATTCTGCCCTGCACCCTCCCCGTAGGCGCCTGCTGTAAATCGATTCCTGCTTTGTGATCGATAAGTGCCGGACACCGGGTGTTTATCGTGGACAATGGGGTGTGCTCATGCAGGTGTGTTCTTTTGGGGAGGGTATAAAAATGCGCCATTATACGCGATGTCCAGTGACTAGGTTTAATGCACGCGCCCCTGTGGCGTCCGGCGGTGACTCAACAGGCGAGAGGCTAGCGTAATGCGCGGTGTAGAGCAGGTTAGGGTAAACACCATTCAAACGGCTGTTGTATGTAGAGATGAAGAAAGCCTGCTCTCCGAAAGCTAGCATGACGTAAATTAAAGAGCACTAACTTCCGACACCGACCAATAACAACCCTATAATGCGCATTTTCCCCATAAATGTCGATGCACTGTTTTCTCTCTCTCTTTTTTTTGCGCTAAATAAAAAAATTAGTACGTGCAAAACACAGACATTATTTTCACCGATATCGAGAGACTAGTTCTGCTTGCAAGTGCAGGTACACTTCTGCAACGTATTTATTACTCTTTAAGGTAGAACATAACTGGCGATATCAATTACCTTATGGATATCATGATTGCATGTGTGCAGATTCGTCGATGTTTCTACGTTAGAGGCCTAATTGCAGCATAGCCATCCCTACCAGTCTCAAAATCGTTTTTCAATGGCATGCGCTGTTGAGCCATTACCTTGGGCTGAATATAGCGATTGTGAACACTGCAGAACAAGTGAGGGTGCGAAAGTGGGCAGACTGCAGTCTTGCTAAGCTTTAACAATATCACATTTGTTCTTACGTGACCAGCCCCCTCTTGGATAATAACTACAGAACACGTGAGCGCCATGGACTTCGTGCTTCAGAATGCTAGTACTTTAAGCTTGTAAGTGGCAATTTCTTCAGCGCCACAAAAGCCTGCCTAAACAAGCACGAAGCAAACGGGCCAGGTATGCGTCCGGTCTGCCTCGTGGGCGCCTTCTTTATTTCGGTGCTACATTTAGTCACGTATAATTACGAGATTTCATAACTGACTCCCTTATTTATGTTACAAAGGCAGCAAAGCGGCATGCCCTTTGAAGATTTGCCTGCGTCGAAACGTTAATTCGTATATTCAACATCGATAAGAGCCAGGCTTCACGTTATACCTGTTCTGCTGGAGAATGCATCGCAAGCCGTAGAAACAGCTGCGTTTTCGTCGAAGAGAAAGTATGCAAGGAGGAAAAAATACGCTAGCAGCAGTTTCGCAGGGCGGACGCTGCCTCAGTAACAGAGGCGACGAGTGCACGATCTAGCGTTTTCTGTGGCTACGGTTGCCGACAGGCCGCGAAAGCGTCGTCGTATGTACGTAGTATATCTACCTTGAGGGAAAAAGTTGTGTGCGCACGGCGCATCAAAAGCCTGCTGGAGCGACCTACGCAGCCAGCCACCTTGATACAGCCTGAAAATTCAGCTGCCTTCGATGCTGCATGCTGGAAAGTGCCAGTTCATGTAGGGAGGCTTCCACGTGTAGGCGAAGACGCAGCCTACGTGTTACAGAGCAAGCCTATATCAGCCCCTTTTTGGGGACATTTTTTGCTATATCGCAAATAAGGACTCTTTTTTCTGGGATGTTTTTTCCGGGGACGTTTTTACCGGAACCAGGGAGCCCCCAACAAAGGGAAAAAAATAAGTAAAGCATGCGGAGATGAACCAAGATAGCATAGGAAGGGAGAAAAACACGAGCGCTGATTATTTCAAGGGACTGATTTGCACCTATAGGAAGTAGCAGACCATGACGATAAAGCAGGGTCTCAATATTCACGGCATTTTTTTTTTTTCGCAGGTATAACGAATCACGGCGCCGCTTTACCTGAACTTCGCGTAAGCCGAAACGCATAAAGGCGCACACGTGTATACAATGCGATGTCAATGCGCGTCACAAACCCTGGCTATCGAAATCAGTTCATCACTGCTCGCTTCGGTGTCCGTCATAACCCGCTAACTGCTTTGGTCACAGTATGTGGTAAATCACCAATCACCGCGTACTACCCATCTTCTTCAAGTAAAGTTTGCCCTTTAACAACGTTTTCACTAAGCTTGAGTTTGGTTCGCGCTCCTTGCTTTATTGCAACCAACTTTGTTTCCCTCACTGTTTTGTGACGTTCAGTAATTGCGAGTTGATCGAACACGCCATTTTTGTTGCACAGTGGAGCTCCAGCGTGTGCGTGTAGTACCGCATTCCGAGACGTTACGTACCTGGCCTTAAATAAACTGTCGCACTTGATCGCAAGGCGAACCGCGAAGGTATGAGAAGATACGTCACCCGCGCACCGTGTGCGCGCAGCGTATGCATCGAGCGTGTACGTATAAGCAGGATCTCCGATAACCTTCCTATAGCTTCTCACGTTACTTTATCGGGAGCGGATGTGATCGAAGCGTCCGCCGCGTCGTTGTTTGGGGAGCGGCGCGACTGTGTTCGGAGGACACGGAGACATGTTTTGGCGGCGACTGGGATCGAGGTTCTCACGCCGTGCTGTGCTTTTGTATGCGGCGTTGAGCGGAACACCGCGGTATTGTTGTAGGGCTTCGTTGTCGTACGCCGTTCTGGAACGCCTAGACCGTGCGCACCGGCGACCGAGATTGGGTAAGCGGATGACAAGAGAAGCACGAGGAATCAATATTGCGTCGAACTATGAAGCATCGTTTTTTTTTTTTCTTCTTCTACTGTGGCGATAGCAACACGTGTCAATCGAAAAAGAAAGACAGCAGGCTGTGTTTTGTGTAGACCACGAGCATTCTTGCAGTGCAGTGATGTGTCATTTATTTTGACTCAACTAATTCGAATTTCCTCTTTAATCGAATGCGGGCATTCGTCTCGTCACCATCAAGTAAATAAAATAAATAAATAAATTCTCCCCTTAACCTTCATAATTCGATGAAATTGTCGATGCCTTCCAGTACGAATAACTGATTGCCGAGTCTATTTCGTAACTTGACAGCTGCTCTTGCAACAACTGCTCTTTCCACAGTACTTGTATTGCACAGTCGCACGTCGTGACGACAGAACCGGCTCTGCCGCAGCTGTTGTGCAGTGCTACAAAAAAATGCGGTCTTTGCGAGGCGAAACGACCGAGTTCTATTTTTTTTTTTTTTTTTTTTTGCCTGTCTTGTCGGGAATTTAACTCGTGTGCTCGTATTCGCTGGGCTGCGTATAGGAGAAATACAAAGCCAGCAGGACGATTCCTAGCGGACGCACTTGGATGCGCATATCTTACTGAGAAGTCTTGACGTTCCTGGTTAATTAGACTTTCAGGGGTTCGATGAGCAGTTGCAGAAAGTTATAATTTCGCACGTTTGGAGTTATTTTCCTAATTATTACTTTTTGTTTTCGTTTTTAATGTTCCTCCTCGGATTTCATTTACATCCAACAGTAACGGATACCTTAAAATGAAACTGTTCGTCAAAATTGGTTTATATTTGTTCAGTGGATGCAGGTATGCAGGAAGAGCTTAATACTGTAGTTTTGCGGAAGCATGCTAAAATATGCATGTCAGCTCTCTGTGAAATAAGGTGACCTAAATGTGGAAAAACCTTTGTAAGATGCTTCAACGTTAGGAATGGGCAGCAATGTTAGAAAATATATATAACGTTACTGACTAATTTCTACAATTATGCAGCCATATACTTGACATCACAACTTTTCTAGCAACACTAGTAATGCTTTTTTGCTCGTAAAAATTGTTTTCTTACAATATCCACTAAAATCTTCGTTTTCACAGAAATGGCAGAATTTTATTGCTTTTGTGATTTCTCTTTATTATTTTTTCTTTTGCCTACAAGTATTTGACTTGTTTATGTATTTGTTTCTGTTTGTATTAGTACTTTTCTGTTTGTCTTTGCCTTGGTTCTGTACCCTGAATAGAAAAAAAATTAATACTTTCAGAGTTTCGTTTGACCCGCAACAATTGTATCAAAGTATACAGCGACCAAGGCAACAAACCTGAGGACAGTAGTTAACGTAGCGGTTAATGTTCACACGCAGCACGGTTTGCATTTCCAGCTCTCGGCGCCATTTCGCAAGGATGGACGGATCATTGTCTGACGAATCCGAGAATCTTGGCAACTTCCGCCGTTGGCGGCCCTGCAAGAAGTAAGTTGTGTGCAATTAAAGAACAATTAAGATTGAAACTGGTTGCTTAAGCCCAATCGTCGGAAGCCGAAAGAAAATTGCTCAAAAACAAAGCTTGTTGAACCGATATATATATATATATATATATATATATATATATATATATATATAGTTTTCTGTATCCTTTATTCTGGTTTCATGGCTTCTTATATGTTATTTTCGCTTGTTTATTCAAAGGTGTCTATCAGCCATCTTATGATAGTTATACATAAGGGGATGAGGAAGAGCAGCTGGTTGATTAAATTCTGAAATAAATATTTAAGTCAAGTGCGGCAGAAATTAGCCGGATATGAAAAAAAAAATAGAAAACTGTCATTGAAAATAATTTGGTTGCTTTTTATAGATTCGATGTTTGCGTTTATTTTCTTTTTTATACTTCTCTTCACGATGCCAGGAAAGCTTTGTCCGGGCTAATAATGATCGATAAGAACCCGTTTAAATTGAGGCACGAGAATAACATACAAAATATAAAAATCAAACAACGAAATATCAACAGACATCTACTGACCGGCAATGCCGCTTTGCGGTATAACTTGACATTCGGTCATGTCTAGTTCAATCGCAATGTTAGACCGCGTGAAGTTCCATGCAGCGTTGGTTGTATGTCTTAATTACTTAGATGTCTTAATTTTTAAATGTCTTAATTAGAAATGTTGTAAGTGGTGAGTTTAAGCTTGAAATGATGACCACGGCGAGAATTGTAGAGGTTGCACGTAAACAGTCGTCATAAAAGAATACGTAATCACATATTTCTTGGAAGGATGTTTAAGGAAGAAGAGAAACCAGGTTTCGGCCATGAGATGTTATCTACCCCGAGAAAGAAAATTCGATGCAGTGATGTCAGGGGATCGTTTAGTAGTTTACAAAAGGAGATTTCTCGACGGAGTACTTCTGCTGCATATTCTGTATGATTCACGCAAGTTAATGTAATCCCTTTGGTGGAGGAGGTAATATTGTTAATGATTCCATAACTAATGTGTCAGTGGCAGTAATGGAAGATACTAAAGTGGACAAAATAGCGGCTTGTTGTGTCGCACTCTCTGTTCGAGCTGATAACGAATTAGCCGTAATAAAGTGTTGCCGGTGAAGGAAGCTTGACCGTGGAGGAATTTTGCCGTTGGCACACCCGGCGGCGAAAACAGAATCTCGGTAATGTCCGGCGAGACGAGGCCCTGTATACCTATAGATAATGTGGCTGACGGAATAAGGGGCACCCTTGTTATCGGTATGTGCGTTGCCACGGTAACGGGCTCTGGGACGGCGGACAAGCAGGTGGGCATGGTGGCATCACTTCATAAAAAAAAAAAAAAAGGCCAGCAAGCCACTCCCGCGCAGATAACGGGGCCTCTTAAGAGATAATTGTGGAGATAAGGGTCTCAATAACTTCCGTGCAAAAATTTAGCGCCTGGACGTGGCTCCGATTTCGGCCTTTTATGGCGCTGTTTGTCTCTTCCGTTACTGTTACGACTCCTACATTTACTGTCGCTGCGGTGTTAGCATTGCTTTGTTATCATTTATTTAAATATTTATTTTGTTTTGCATGCACGCCTAATGTTTTGGCTAATGAGACGTGTTCTACAGCTTCGATTACGCCTGACCGAAGCTCTCGTTTCGTCAGTGACATGGAAACACCACTGGGATAATTCGCGTAATATGCCAGGCATGTTTCGTCTGCATTTAAAACTTGGTAAAAATCGGTCGAAAATTCCATGATTGGAAAGAGAGCGGAATCTGTCATAAAGATTAGAAGCGCCTATACTCCATTAGGCGTATGTTTATCAGGCGCGAAAGGTCTATTGGCATCCGAGAAAAACAAGAATAAGCCGTCAACCTTTCAGCCGACGTCACGTGGTCTACAGGCAGATGAGCTACATCCCAGCGAGCTGGGAATACATAATAGGTCAGCGCCCGCGGAACGCGCACGTTGTAGACGTCGCTCCGGGGGGTTGTCGACGCGGCCACCTGTCACACTCTATATACGCATTAAATCGGTAAAAAAAGAATGTCAACTTTGCCGCCGCGAATGAAAGCAGGGGCACGTGCCCTTGTGACGATATACAACAGCCTGCGAGCGTATACGCTTTTGCAGAACGCGGGAAGGTGACACGCGGCTTGTCGTCGCTATAAACAAACAAAAAGGCTAGTACTATACAATTTCGCTGCTGCGGGGTTTCGCAACCCGTGTGAACAATTTTAAACTGACAGAAATGTGACAGATATTCTCTTGTTTCTTGTTTTTGCTTTTTTTTTTTTCCTTTTCGTTGCTTTGTTTCAGTGCGAGCCAGTGCTCGGCGAAAATAAAATAATCTCGTGAGCGGAAGTATTAACTACGGGCCGAGTGATTGATTGATTTAATTACGGGCCGACGTGATCCTGTTACCACTCGCAACAGATGAGGAGGACAGGGAGAGATTGTGGGGAAGCGAGGAGGTTTCGTGAACGCTCTGGTTATGATTTTGAAACCTTGTTGCGAAGCGCGTCACGCACCTTCTTTTTCTTTCATCCGTCTTCCCTGTTTCCACCTTGTGTTTGGCGCTCTTTGGCCAAAAATGCCCTTGCGCCATAAAAATCAGTCCATCATCATCATCTTCCCTGTTTCCCTATCTGGATGGTGAAAAACAGTGGACAAGTCTATATCAGTCGACAGGCCCTTGCTATTCCTTACACAATACTAGGGTCCCTAGAAATATTGCTAGTCTGTCGTCCGCCGGCCGCGGCGGGGGCTGCCGCTGAATGATCGCCGCGGTGGCGCTGCGGTGAACCGGAGTGCGCCACTGCTGACGGAGCAGACGACGCGCGCGCCCGTGCGCTTCGAAATGTATTCGCTGCATGCTCATTGTCAGGTGCCTTGTACATGCGATGCCGCTCTTTGATTTTAGTTTAGTCGTAATATTGAATTCGCAGCCGAGTTGTTGGCATAACCACGGATGCGACTTTTTTTTTTTTTTTTTTTCGTGAGGGAAGTTTTGAGCGCATGCCCCTGAGCCGATGTAGAAACGAAGCTGCTTTTTATACCCTATTATCCTGCTGAAGCTACCGCCGTGCCGTATTGTAATGAAGACTTCTGAGGATTTTGTGCAAACAATTGCGCTTGCATGGAGAACTATACTAGACGCACATTCTAGGCTCCAAGGACCATGTGTGCGAGCAACAGAGCGCTGTCGCCGGCGTTTTCATTCACGCTATAGTTTCATCTTAACTTCTTCGGACGTTTAGCTAAGTTATAACACGTATGTAGAACTAGAAACTTTCGGATGCATGCACAATTAAAGCACGCAAGATGGGAACCCGAGCCCTTCAAATCGCACCGCGCTTCAGGCAAACTGCTGATAGGCATTCTTTGGTACTTAGGAAGCCTAGTAGCCACTCATCAGAATATGCCATCACTTTTGTTGACTTCCGTTTTGCAACCTCTAAAACATATTTTAACAGCCAGCTGTTAGTTGAGAGGAAGGGCACTAGCACTTCTTTCAAACTCTGTCCTTGAAGGTGTTCATTTTCATTTTTCATTTCACCGAGAGCTTTTACCAGCTTTGCCACCTTGTCCTTCGTACGACAAACTGCTTGAG
The DNA here is from genome assembly GCF_055883805.1 of Amblyomma maculatum. Classification (NCBI taxonomy): domain Eukaryota; kingdom Metazoa; phylum Arthropoda; class Arachnida; order Ixodida; family Ixodidae; genus Amblyomma; species Amblyomma maculatum. The sequence goes on along the minus strand of NC_139354.1, from coordinate 42,515,254 downwards.
ACATAGAAGTCTGTTTCTTAACTTTTTCTTCTTCTTGACAGGGTGTTCTGAGTTAACTTTCGCAAGTATTTGCTGGCTATATGCATGTTGCATCAGAAATAATGGTACAGTTCGTCGCAAATTAAGCAACGCCCATTGTAGGTGGGAAAGGTCTTGGTAATAGGCTTCAATCCGCTGCCAGGACACAAGCTGAGTTTCGCAATGTCCTGAATAAGATTAATTACCTCTTCTGTCGACTTTACAGCTATCTCCTTGACTTTGTTTCCTCGAATGGACATAGCAGCATTCATGGCAGCTTCACCACTGCGATGGAACAGAACTCGCCGATGGCAATTGCCTCCGGAGATTCGTCCTCGCTTGAGTGGCACTATGCGAATGTTCATTGTTCAACATCAGAAAGATCGACATTTGTCCCCAGTGGCGGTGGCATGCAGCTTTCTGCATTCCTGGAGCAGGCTCACGTCACACGATCCACCACCGCTGTATTCTTCAACTGGCTCCACTGATGCTCCAGGATCAGTGCACTTTTTTTCTTTAGGTCTCCCTGCTGACTGTTTTTGCTCGTACAAGTTGCGCTCCTTTCTCTTGAGAGGCAGGGCGTTTCAACAAGTATTTTGGAGTGTCAGGAAACAGAGTTGAGATGGCATCCTTCGTGAGTTGCGTAACATCCCGTGGAATCTCAATTACCTTTACCTGTCTTAAAACTTCGCTCAATAAAGCAGGGTTTGAAGTGTCGCTCACAAACGTCGACACTAGCTTATTCGTGTTACAGTAACGTGAGGGCAACCCGATCCGGATCATCCGATATTTATATCAACGTCCAGGATTTCCTGTCTGCAACTCACAAAATTATGAGGAAGATATTCACCACTTGTGGGTTTGCCCGCCACTGAAGCCGACAATATCGGCACCTGACGGCAGTGGGCCTTTCACCGAGCAACCCATCTTCGTACATTGCTTGCACGCGAGGGTCTTATCATCGTTCTCTCTTGAATTTTATTAGAACACAGCCAGCCTATTTTCTTTCATTTATTACGCCTTTTAATTTTCGTTTTGCATATTCCTTTATGCCCTAGCTGAGACAATAAACAATGTTATTGCCTTTGCAGCCGCGCTTGAAGTTGCGCTCCCACTCTTGCCTCGTCCCTGCGTCTTTCGGTGTCCTGAAGAGAGAACATTTCACCTTGCACGAGCGCTACCCGGTCTTGCACCCGGGCAAGAAACATGTGCTATCACGCTTACCCCGTTTTCTGAACATGACGCGATCACATATCCATAAAAAAGGCACACTTGCACACATGCGCAAGTGCGCGCATTCCGGCCCGCGAGCGAAAAAAAGTGCACGCGGTGCACGAGCCTTATGTCACGGCACAAACGGATTAGCGCGGCGCAGATTCGCAGTACGGCACAACCGCCACAGCACCGCGTACACAACGCGACCACGCTCCGAATGCGTACAGCGCCCCCTGCGCTTTCATCCGGGAAGCGGCCAACCGGTTCCATAGGGAACCCCGCTCGGACGGCAGACTAGCAAATACTTCTAGGGACTCTAACAATACTACGACTCGGGAAGTCCAGCGCCGAACAGTACGGGGCCCCCCGAATCGTACAAATTATCACTTAAAGTTGAAGATTGCTTCACCTTTTTCAACACATAATTAATGTACTCAGATGGGCCACATTGAAGGTTGGGTGTAAAGAAATTGTTTGAAAATGCCTGTAAGAATGTATTGGGAGGTTGTCAGCTTTTGTTGTCGTACTGGGACTTATAGCTACCACACCCGTCTCTGTTCTCACCAAACCCGCACGAACGTCTTCGAGTATAGGCAGAGGTGCAAGATGATTCTTGTTTTGCACGACACACTAGATATAAGCTGCATCAAGTTGTTAGAAAGACAGAACGCGCTCTCCTAGAATGCGTACGAAAAAGACAACTCCTTTGTGCTTATGGCCCACTTTGGTCACACTCTGCATTACTTTCTCAGTTCATCTGTGATCTTTGCGATTGGCAGTTGCCGTTTACGATGGCAGGCTCGGTGAACAGCAACCTATATCTCTCGCCAGTATTGTGATGGCTTTACATAGGCAGTGGCAAGAAATTTGCTAGGATTCACGAATGATTCAGTTGCCGTGGAGGACTAACACCGACCGGACTGAACCTTATCTTGTTTGATCGCTCGCCGTCTTCGATTCCAAAGACGGCGTTTTTTCCTAATCCTTCATTTTATTCCGCTGATAGCTCCTCGTTGTCGATAGAAAAGATTTAATCACTCCTTTCAACGCTAGGTTGACGTCAGTGCAGTGTATAGGCTGTCTCCCTTGGCAGGTTCTTCTCCCGACTATTTAACTCTTCTAGTTCTCTTCATATGCCCCGTGATGACCCCCGAGTCTTCTCCTCTTCGATCTAAATGATTAAAGACCTCCTTCCAATGTATTATCCATTCCCCTCGTCACGTGAACAAGCCAACGTAGCCGTGGCCGCTGATGCTTCATTCCCTCATTGGAACTGACCAGTGACAGCCGCGGAAAAGAATGGGACACGAAGATAATCCTTGCAAAACGCGACCCCTGGATGACATTCGCGTGAACGAACAGGTGGTTTTAGTGTTCCGGGTCATAGTTTATAGCCGACCACCTTCACGCCACGCGCCTCGAAGGAGCTCACACATTCATCAACGGTCGCAGCGGAAAAAAAAAAAAAAAAAAAAACGTGCGCGTATCCGCCAAACTCTGCCATCAATCGCACCTATATATCGCTGTACTACCTACCTGTATGCATCGGTGGAGTAAGCGGATACGGCGGTTCGTCGCAGGTGTTTTTCATATACCCTCGCATCCCTATATCTATTTTACCGAGCAAGCTTAACTTGTTTTTACGTTTTTTTTTTGTTTTTTTTTTCACTGCTAGCATTGTGTGCGATTTTGTACGTGAATCTCGTGACACGGGCCTTGGATGCAACCCCCGAGCCTTCTTTTCAATTCTGCCGTTCTCGCACCTGTGTGCGGAGTGGTTGACTCACGTGCGTCACCTCTTCCCTTTTACTTTTATTTCATCTCTTGTCGTGGTTTTACTTCGTGCGTGGCTTCCTGAGAGCGAGTGTGCCAAATCGCGTGGGTGGCTTGGAAGCTGAATGTACAAGTTGCTACGTCGGCCGTGCGGCGGAGCTAGTTTTCAACCGTTCTCCAAATCGGATACGCGTTTAACGGTGTATCCGCTGAACCATATGTTTCGTAAACACTTGTCTTCTTCTGGTTCGGACCTAATCGGTCGTACCGTATATATGTTTTAGTTTTGCTATATGCGCATAGTGGTAAAATAGGCCTTCAATTGAGTAATAAGGAGCTTGATACTATTTTTATTCTTTTTTTTTTTTTCGTTATGGAAAACGGCTTCCAGAGTGCATGATTCCGAAGTCCTCTCCGAAGGAAAATTAAAAAAATATATATTCAGGGAGAGTTCTTCTATCAATAAATAAACTGAATGTATTTAGGCATGTATACTAATGCTACGAAGAACGAGCTCAGGTAGTGATTTGTTGCGAGCTGTGGGACATTTTTTTTTTCAGACCGAAAGTTGAACCTAAATTAAAGTTACTATGTTCCATAGCCGGCTCGGCTCTTTTCTTCTTGCCTCAAATTTTAATAGAAATGAATAACCAGGCAGGCAAATACGTCTAACTTCTTAGCTTTCAGCAGCGGTTGTAGTTCTCTGAAAAGGTCTGTACACCGCAGCTAGTGTGCGGGTCTACACGATGGAAAGGTACAGCCCGACAGGTAACAGACCCCGTACAGGCTTGTAGCCATTGCGATTTCGGGTTGGGACTGTTACGTGCTGTATCTATACACAGCTCTGTATATTTGAGCGCTTTGATGTACCGCATGCAACTCTCCGATTACGTGGATTCGAGGTCAGTGTTTTCTATCGGGGACAAAGGTAACTGCCCCCCCCCCCCTCCCTCTTTTTTTCAATGCTCTCAACCGTACCACTGAGAGTACAGGTGGGCAGGCGCTGCCAACGACGCCCCGTATTTCTTAAATGCTACCTATATCCGGTGGACCGGCGCTCCCAAGACCCATGGCTTGCTCCTTCCTGTAGCTATCAGCGCGGTTGGACATGATTGCATGTTAATCATACGTGGAGTAACACTCGTTCTGACGAGCGCAGACGCCCGTGCGGCGTTCGCGGAAACAATAGCCTCGATATCGGCCCGACCGAAGAATTCTCGACCCGCGCAACATTCCTCTCTGCGCATTGTCCCCCTGCGCGGCCTCGTAAGGTAGACAGAGGGTCATCACTGTTTGGGACGATGCTGCTAACGCGTCGCCCTAAAAAAATGGCCACTTCAACCGCGGCAGCTTTAACTTGACCCCGAGGTGTCAGTGGGACGGCGGCCATTTGCCGGAGTCCCGCGCTGTGCCGCCAACAATGCATCGCCTGGGGGGCCCGCCATAGGCGAAGAACCGAAGAGGGGAAGGTAATAAAGCAGCAGGAAGTAAAGAACGAAAGACGAAGAAAGGAGAACACATCTTTGACACCCGTCGAAGGACAGCCGAGGAAGAAGAAACAATGTACGGCCCCCTATCGATCCTGGGAACTCGATGAAGTGCGCGTAGCAAGGTCGGGGTCGCGGTGCATGTTGCATATACAATTTCCGCGGTCGCTATTCTACGCCGCCAGCTGGCGTGATCGTGTCTCTCTATATACTGTCTATACACTCTCTATAAACGTTCTATATACTCTCTATTTACTCTCTATATACTGGATGTTTCCGAAAGCCACCAGCGTAGCAACGACCGTCACAGGCAGTCTGACGACGTCGACACGTGCCATATCGCGGACCTCCAACGCTGAGACTGAACTACCAACTCTAGAGTCAGCCACGCGCAGTCTCCATGCATTATTTCGCTCCGTCAGTAGTGTATGTAGCCCACGTCTTGCCCCCGGCCATGTCTCCTCGTATCACTCCTCCATTTTGCAACGGCTACCGAATTGCCCGCTTCGGCTGTGTTTCAGGCCTGTGACCGCACTTTTGTGATTCGACGCCTCCGGCTGCAGCGTATAGAGCGAGGCTCGGTTAGTTCGCCGCAGGCGCTGTCAGGCTCGCGCAGTGAAGAAAGGCGCGGGGCAGCCGCGGCGGCAAGACGGATTGGCCGCTCAATCATCTTTTGTTTCTTTCCCAAACTACACTTTCGTTCCTCTTATTCCTTTATATATATATTTTTTTCTTTCCAAGTGCGTCGCCCAAGCCCGGCGGAGGCGCGCGAGCGCTGTTTTGGGTGATTCCTATATATTTCCAAAGCGTCGCAGTGGCCATGATGTCTCGAGCTCTAAGAAGGTTCTACTGACTACTGTAGGCAAGTTTTCTTTGTCTGGGTTTTTATCATGATAGGTTCGATCACGCGAGGTACTTTTTCTTTCGTTCTTTTTGTTCATCCCCTTCTATCTCCGCAGAACGGCGTCGTGTCCGCGGCCTGCGGCTTTGCCGTGCAGCTGTAATTCAGTGGCTTGAGCTGCCTTGCATTCATTGTGTATATACATACAGCCGGCCGGCCCGCGCAAATTGAATCCAAACAAAGCGAGACGTATCGTGTCCATTTTGTTTAGTTTTGTTTCTTTCATCCGACTTTATTGCTTTTTGCTTCGCTCGTTTGGACGCTGGAACACGGTTGCCTTTCTCGTTTTCTAGCGTCGGTCCGAGCAAGGCGGGCTGATTGGCTTGTTGCCGGACTCGTTCGTGGCACGCATCGGATCGGGAGCCGGAAAGGATTTGCCCTCGCGTTGAGTGATCACGAGTTATACCTGCGTACTTAGATCTTTCTATTAGGATGTTTGATCAGGGAGACCAGCCAATACGGACACTGCAAATAAAGAGTATAGATGTGCGGACTTTACCCTGATAAGCTATAACGTGTAAGCTCTTGTTACGCCGGATAACCACTTGAGCTTTTCTTTGTGAACTCATGCTTGTCGACAGCTTTGCAAAAGGTGGGCTGTATTGTAATTTATTAGAGGCAAAAGAGAGGATATTGAAGCTGATATTATTCTTCTCGGCTGAAAAGGGCTGATGATGATAAGTGCCAGTCACAAAATATCACCCTTGTTGAAGATTATTGAAGGAGGCCAACCACTGCCATGCAGTTTCGAAGTGCGGAGTCGAAGAACAGTAAGTGGTCAAGCTTTCAGCGTCAGTGGTTTTCGCGCCTGTAAATAAATTTGAGTTTTATTCATTTTTTAGAGAAGACCATAGGATGCGATTGGAGAGTGCAAGAGTGACGCATGCTTCAGTATTTGCTGTTCCCGCTACGTCCACGAATTTCCTAAGAAAGACACCACTAAAACGTTCGTATAGTTCAAGCGTTACTCAAGTTTGCCCACTGCGGGCACCACTTAGAACACGCTTGTCGCATCCCACACGCGTTGCCCAAGTTCTTCCACATGTAACACTGTTCGCATAATGCCAATGTGTTGTCTTAAGTTTTCCCACTTTTGGCGTCACTCAACCTCATAGCTTAGCACGTGACGTCAGTACTGGTCCATTGTTCATATGGTTTTGAGTTAACTTTTCATTGCGCGAGGGAAGGGAAGGGGTGTGGTGCAGTACAGGCGGTTTTAATTCTTCGCTTATAGTATCCAGAGAAAAGCCCAAGAGTTTTTTTTTTTTTTTCGTTTCTTGCTTCTTATCCCGCTTTTTCCTTTTTTTTAATCCGCAGTGCGCGCCGTCGTGGTAGTCAGTGGTTAGTACCGTTAGTACGCTCGACAGCTAATGCCAAAGACGCGAGTTCGATCCCTTCTGCAGCGGTCGCTTTTCGAAGGAGGCGAAACGCAAAGGCGTCCTTGTGCCGTGCGATGTCGGTTCACGTAAAAGAACCCCATGAGTTCAAAATTTCCGGAGCCCTCCACTACGGCATCGTCCATAGCCTGAGTCACTTTTGGTCTTTAAACTCCAAAAACCATAAGCTAAACCACACTGACCAAGCGAATAAGGTGACCCTCTCCTGAACGCGTGCTCTCAGCTTTTCCGGTGAAATAAAAAAATCACCCGTTCAGCGAAAATCCGCGCTTTTTCCGTCAGCCTATATAGCTATACGCAGAGGGGCATCAATTATTCTGAGAGTCTATTAGCGCAGTCATTCCTGCCGCGGCGAGGAGAGAAAGGGGGCGCTGCCGTGGTTCGAGGCGCCTTTTCAGCGTTCGCATTAAAGTATCCCCTCTTTGGCCGCTATCGCTGCGAACAACGGGAAAGCAGTCCTTGATCGATTAACTCAACATTGCGCCACGCCGCCGAGAGAGAGGTGGCGTTGCCCGCATCTCCGGCACGTAGTACGCTTATCGCTCTCACGTAAAAGTGTTTCTCTCGAGCAACGCTTCGCGTTCGAAGGGTGCTCGGTGGACAACAAGATTAAATGCCGGGTTCCCTCCGGGTATTCGCTGCTAACTTAGTTCCGAAGCCCCCTGGCATCTTTTTTTTTTTGGCTCCGGTCCGCGCGCACTAAGATATTATACCCAGGGTGCTTCCTTCCTCCTTAGATCAAAAGCTCGCGTTGTGTTCGCGCAGAATTTTGTTGTATTACTCTTTTCTTTTTGTGCGGTGTCTTCCCCTCGTTTCTCGCTACACCTGAGCTTTGGACGGTGAGGCTTCTGGCGGGCCGTGGAAGATTGTGAAAAGTACCGTAGATTGTATAATGAGCCTCCACCGCGTTCATCGACTCCGAAACTATGCGTGTGTGTTGTTTCGGTGCAGCTATGTCGGCTCTTGAGCCGGCTGCTTCAGGGCTGTATTATAAGCGATGCGCGCCTCGATTGCGCGCGGATCAAATTTCCCGCTCGAAGCCATGCCTCCGGGTTCCGCCCATCCATGTTCGGGTGCTTTGAGTGCTCGCAGCAAAGCCCGCCGCGCGCGAGAGCGACCTGGTCGTCGTAATCGTTCACGGCAGTTCTCAGGAGTTGCGTAAGAAGCGGCCGAGCGGCCGTTTCGTAAACGCCCGTCCATGTCCTAGCCGGCCCGTGCGTGTCCTAGCCGGCTTGGCCCGCAGAGGGCGAGGTGCTTTTGAAATACAAGTTTTAAACGCTCGAGATTCGTCATGGGGGTGTCAGGGCCCGAACATGGCGGCGAAAGGTTATTAAGTTTTCTCCCTCTTCTGGGCTTATAATTAATTGTATTAGAAATCTAGGACGCAAATCCTATTCTTATAGGTATAGAATATGTATAGACAATTAGAAAAAAGTGCGCGAAGACTACATTCATCATCATCATCATCATCATCACCAGCCGGGCTATACCCACCGTAGGGAGAAAGCCTCTCCCATATTCCTCGAATTAACCAGGTCCTGCGCTAACTGCATCCACTTGACCTCTGCGAAGTTCTTAACCTCATCCGCCCACCTAACTTTCTGCCGGCCCCTGCTACGCTTTCCTTCCCTTGGAATCCAGTTTGTTACCCTAAGCGACCATCGGTTATCCTCTCTTCGCACTACGTGTCCCGCCCATGCCCATTTCTTCTTCTTGATTTCCGCTAGAATATCAGTAACTTACGTTATTTTTCTGACTCACTTGCACGCTTCCTATCTCTTAGCGTTACACCTACCATATTCCGTTCCATAGCCATCTGCGTTGTCCTCAACTTAAGTAGAACCCTTTTCGTTAGCCTCCACGTTTCAGCCGCGTAGGTTATACTGTTATACACTTTTGGCTTTGCTTAAAAGGAAGATATACATTACGTAATAATTAACTCGGCGCCGCCCATCCCCTTCTCTTTTGGCTTTTCTGGTCTCAGGTTTGGTTTTCTGAAAATTTTTTCAAGTTGCTTTTGCGTGTATCGTCTTTATACATGTGCTAAGTTTTATGCGACATCTTTTTTGTCTCTCTCTATCTTACTGCATGGCAATTTCACTCCGCCTTCCACACGCTGTAGTCGAACTGATTTAGAATTCTTTCCCCATTCTCTTCTTTCTCATTTTTGGCGTGGGCTATACCTCCCATGATAGCTCTCAATAGATAGATAGATGGATTCATTGAAAGGAAAAGGCAGAGAGGTTGGCCGGAATAATTCAAATCTGGCCTGCTACTCCGCACTGGGGAAGGAGAGAAGAAAGAAGGTCATGATGGGTGATGATGTGGGAGAAGGCATATGAAATATATATGCAGGCACAGTAGCTTGCTTCACAAGCGCGAATCAAGCCCGCTGGTGCACAAAAAACGGCAAAGAGCACGCACTGCCTGGACACCCTTCCCCTTGCCCTGCTAAGCGCCCAGCAGCAGTTCCTCCGACCATCTTTGCTTATGGGATATCAGTTCTTATGCCACAGGCCGCTGTAACGCCGTATAAAATGCCACAATACGTTGCCGCGAAATCGGTTGTTATGAAATAACGTCCCTCATTTCTAATTTTACAAATCCACTTTCATGAGTTGGATCCGCTTGCACTCAGCACTGAACAAAGTATTCGTCGTCTTGACAAAAAGTGTATACCCTCATGTTCGAAATGTACTCTGTAGGTCTTTTTTATTCACTATATGATCTACGAGTTGAGCATGATTCTAGCTCCATTATTTTGCCCTTATTCTCGGCTGAAGCGTATACACTTCCGGTATAGGAAACAAGGAAAGTGCGTCAGTGAGACCTGGATGACAAAGATATCAGGATGACTTGGCTTTCCTTACAAATACGTCCGGTTCCTACTCTCCACCCTTTCTCCGCTCTCTTCATCTGGCACACGTTGCAGTCAGCCAGTATATACGAAGTCGCACCGTGAACGCTCGTTTTGTCCTCTATATCGTTTCCATTCTGCTCGCAGCAAGCTTTTACATCCAAATGTCCTTCCAGCCCTCGTTCCCGCCATGCACTTAAAAGAGAGAGAGAGAGAGAGCCTGGCCGAAATGCACCAGGAGTGGGGGAAGCGGCACCGACGGGTGTGGTAATCGTCATTCTGGCTTTTCTCTCTCTCTCTCTCTTTTTTCTTTTTTTGCTTGAAGCCTGTGCGCTATTCTGATACTTATATCTTTACCCTTTCGTTTTCCTTCTCCGACTCCGGACGTCGCCATATCCAGGATAATCCTGCCAGCCGCGACAGCAGCCGCGTAACCTAGAAGTCGACTCGCTTTCAAATCGCCTCTCGCCAGACACGAAGTTGGTCAGATGCATTACGCCCTTGTATATGCTGCTGACGGGCACTGCGGCCCAGGGACGCTATAGTTTACTATAAAGCGTCCATACGCGAACTGTCCCCGGCTACTGGCGTCTGGTTCTGTTCTTTTTCGCTCAAATCCCTCGATCTCAAACTCCGACGCGAGCTGCCTCCTTGTCTTGCGTCCAGAAGGGTCGTTAGGGGGACTCGAAGGACGCTGGCCTGGTCATTGCCCCGCGTGACCATGCGCGCCGTCTTTCCATTGTGGAGTTTGGATCCAGCAGCGTCGCAGCTGAATTTTGGTGTGCCTGTTTTTGTTTTCTTTGGGAAGCGAAAATACGGGAGAAGGCGACGAAAGTGATTGACCTCGATCGTCGTTCGCGTTTGAGTCTATCTTGTTATTCGATTTCGGTGCTGACATCCAGACGCCTCCGAGTTTTCCTGAAAAGTGAATGCGAGGCTCATCTATAAGCATTGTTGTTTGTTGTCGTTTAGACCGGCTGACACGCCCACATGTGTCAATTATGATAATATATCATGCCATTATGATTAAGGACGACCCTCTAGAAATCCACGGGTTCAACTGAGATTATATCTGATACTCAGTGGATGTGAAATACATCCGCTTTCGGCAGGAGCCCGTTAAGCTTATGCTTTCTAGTGCCCGTAAACTTAGATCGTCGCTCTTCAAGTAGCAAGTACGTTGACATAAGAGCGCTAAAAGACGACGGCGAAGAGAGAGGCATTGATCTTCAGAGTTTGATGAACCGAAGTCAGCAGTTCATGCCTTGTGTATTCTTGCTTCGCTCATTGCTTTTCTGTTTCGAAAAACTGTTCCAATAAGAACCAGGTGTAGTGAGCATTACAGTTGGTGCAGTGAAAAAAAAAAATGTTTTTTTTTGCCATGTATAAGCTTTTTTTTCTTTTTTTTTTTTTTTTTAAAGCCAGGAAGACAGCAATGTTGTTTCAGGCAGGCTTTGTTAGGTATAGCATGACCAGCTATGGTTTTCGGCCAGTGAGCGCTTGGCTACGCGAATATTTTGTTTTGGTTGTTCCGCAAGAAAAGTAGGCCCATGATGGAGAGGTTTCCACCGCGGTACAAAATAGTACAATTCAAAGTACAAACGAGTACACGTGGCATTGCAGTAGACGAATAACACCACTGGAAGATTTAAAAAGAAATATAAGGCTATAGGAATGCAAAGGGAAAGAATATAGCTGATTCATGAAACCAGGTGCGAAGAAAACAAAACACATATGCAGGTCTGTTTACAAAAATAATGACGCGAGGAAAAAAAAATATTTCATGTGGCGTGCTTTGTGAAAATATATCAAAGGCAGAACTGCGAAGTGAAGTTCATTTTTCTTGAAATAAAGCCGTGATAAAACGGAAAGCGATTAAATTTTCCGCATGTTTTCATCGTGGGGACATGGTTTTGCGGCGTTATTAAAAGGGGAGAATTCTGCCGCCGATAATTTTCATAAAAGAACCGGATTCGGCCTTACGCTGAACACGCTCTACTGTCAAAGTTCGCGCCCCAGATACTTATATAATTGAACTTCTAAAATGGAATCTCGGAAATAGTGAATGCATTCTTTTTCTTTATAATGTACATAAGTGTAGCTTTTTCCCCTATTAAATGTCATATCGCAATGCTTACTATATTCATCCATCGTCGCAGTAGTTCGTTGCAGCAAATGACGATCACTTTCACAAGATCTGTCATTCGCTGCTCTGTCTAGGTATCAGTGACGGGAACGCTGATTAGAGCATATTTGATTGCTTCATTTTCTTCTGCATCGATTGCAGTAAATAAACTGTGAAGTCTTACACAGACACCAAGGTGGAAGAGACCTTTGGCAACACAGAATTGCCAGATTAAATCACCGGACAAAGTCAGTGATGCATTCGGCGGAAATATTAATTACCAAAACAAAAATGCAGCTACTGTTCTGAAATAAAGATCCAAAAAGGGGATCCGAATACAAAAAAAAAAAAAACAATACAAAAACTGAATTCCAACCACTACCTTACGTACATAAAATGATATGTATGGTGTGCATACCATACCAATACTGAAAGTGCCCATCCTATACCGTACCACACCATACCATACCATACCATACCATACCATACCATACCATACCATACCATACCATACCATGTCATACCATATTATACCATATCATACTATGCCACACCATACCATGCCATGCCATACTTTGCTATAAAATTCAAAGGCCTTTGAAACATCAGTGTCAGGCCTCAAGCGCTCGCGCGAAAATTGAAAGCCGGCCTCCGGCCTGGCAGTGCGGGGCTCCGCAACCTTTCATTGATTGTAAACGCCCGTCATGCCAATGGCTCGGCCTCGTCTAGTTGTATGCAACGCCCTCGGGCAAGCCAGGAGCACTGCTCGCCAAGAAGGCGTAGTAGAAGGGTGTGTACAAGAGACGGGTCAAACAAAGACGTCATCACGTGAAAGCCGAGACCACAGGCCAGCCATGCAGAGATCGACTGTAATACGGCGAAGGCCCAGTAGGAGGAAGAGGAGAAAATGCGGTATCAGCGTGGGAGAGGCGACGTCGAAATGTGTGACACAAATGGCCGCCGTTGATGGAGACGTATAGTATATACAGTGTGCGCCTCTCTGTACCTGCCCGCAGGGGTGGCCGCTTTGTCGCCGCACTTCCGGTGACCCACTTCCGGCGTTCTTTTACTCGCCCAAAGAATCCAGCTCTGCTCCTTTTGTTCCTGCCTCGGCGCCAGTCGCCTTCTGGACGCCCGCTGAGAGGAGATTGCACACTTAGCGCCGGGCGCGCGCTCGTAAAGGACTCTGCCTTGTCTTGTCTTGGCTCCTTTCAGCCCATGTGTCCTTGCCGCACTGTTTAGTAGTCTCCTGCTTTGGTTTTCTTTTTCATTCCTTCTTTCTGGAACTTATTAAGCCTCGCATGTCTCATAGTTTCGTTTTCCCTCGTGTTTTCTGGCGAAGATTATATTTCGTCTACTTTATTTATTTGCCTAGATCGAAAGCTCCTCCTTGCGCGCTTCCTCTCTATTCCTGCAATCCCGACTCTTCAGTAACTCCTTTCTGTCGCCTAGCTGCTTCCTTTAGCGGTGCCCTGAGCTGCTTTGATTCGGGCTTTGTACTCGCCTTGGCTGTCGGCGCTGCCTCCGTAGCCAAAGTGCTTCGGTCAGGTCACAAGCTCTGTAATTTCTCCATGACATTGGTTCCCTGGGATAACCATTCCTTCTTTCTCGAAATTATTAAGCCTCGCATCTCTCATAGTTTCGTTTTCCCGCGTGTTTTCTGGCGAAGATTACATTTCATCTACTTTATTTATTTGCCTAGATCGAAAGCTCCTCCTTGCGCGCTTCCTCTCTATTCCTGCAATCACGACTCTTCGGTAACTCCTTCTGTCGCCTCTGCTTCCTTTAGCGGTGCCCTGAGCTGCTTTGATCCGGGCTTTGTACTCGCCTTGGCTGTCGGCGCTGCCTCCGTAGGCAAAGTGCTTCGGTCAGGTCACAAGCTCTGTAATTGATCCATGACATTGGTTCCCTCGGATAATGGTAGCACTTCGCAGAATTATTCTACTCTACGGTGATATTTTAGTATTGAATACTTGACGCTCTTTGTATTCACGTTTCTGCACTCTGGTCCTCTAAAAACTTTCCGGACGCTTGGCGCCTTCCCTTGTGAAGAGCGACATAGCGAATGAGGAGCGCCCCCTACGCTCCTCATTCAATCAAAACAACGTTTGAATGGACCAGGACAGCTGTATATCACACATCCACAGAAAATGCGTTTTGAAGGCTAATCTGGACATCATCTTAGACAACGCAGGCGGGGATGACTCGGACAGCCCAGACCAGCCTGGAAGACATCCATCGCGAGGCCTAGCAGGAGAGTTCCTTTAACGGCACAGACGATGAATTTTTTTATACAGATGTCCCATATACGTCGATTTCACGTCCCATCAGGCACACACCTAAGCCCCTCCCCTTTCCGCAGATCAAATCTGCCACCTCCTCGAAAAGAAAAAAGCACTGGCTACATGTCTGCTCTGCGTCTATATAAATATACGTATATATTCACGCACGACAGTTCCGCGTGCATCTGGAGTAAAACTGCGCTTCGGTGTACAGCAAGGCGACTGCCGTTTGTTGTTCCCGGAAGGAGCTTCCTTGAATAGGCCCGAACACGGTTCGATTGTCGCGCATGTTTTCGCCACCCCTCCCCCATCCCCCGCATTGTCTTTTCCGGCTCGTGAGAGCGGTGAAAGCGGTTCCCAGCTGCAACTGTTTCCAACAGGAAGCGTTTGTGGGAACTGTCGCTCTCTCTAACAAGGGACGGGCGTCCAGCGCGGCACCTGTGAAGGGGCAGAGAAAACAAAATGACAAAACGAACACTATAGACTGCCATGGATGGTCGCTTTGCGCTTTAGTTCAGAGCCGTTACCTTTCGATGAGCGCGACGACCTGGATCGGAGCGGGATCTTTTCTGGTGACGCGTGTCAAGCGGAGGAAAAACATAGCGCAGTGTATCATTCTGGAGCAACTTGCGCGAACTGTAGCGCGGAAAGATGTGTCGGCGCCGGCTAGGCTGGGTGGAGTTTTCCCCCTTCCTGATCTTTCAAAGGCTTTAAGGCTGTGATTATCGCGTACTTCAGAGGCAGCCTAAATAAACTAAGTCCATCACACCAGGGGCTTCAACAAGATCTGCCAACCTATCAGCAATGGCTTCAGCACTAAATGCCTCACAAACTCAAGAATGTTTACCGCCGGTTTTCCAGAGGTTATTTTGTTCAGAAATGTTTAAACCGGAAAATAGAATATTCAACCCCGAATATTGAAGAATATACATATTAGCCGTGGAATTTTATGGCTAGACTGGCTAGTTGCTTCAGTCTGGCCATAAAATACAAAAATACAAAGTGAAATACAAAAATAATACAAAGTGAAATCGCCGATAAAATCGCCGTCATTTTTCCTTCCTTCATCACCATCGTCACTCTGACTACACCTACTGCAGAAGGTCTCTCCCATAGCGCTCTTATTAACCCCATTCAGTTGTTCCGTTTTTGTCTTCTAATTTTCCTTTCTCCTTTTATGTCTTCTTTTTACTTTTACGATGACTATATTAATTTTTTTGTTTTTGTTTTTTCAAGTCATCGCGGACCACTACGTGGTCTTAGAATGTTGATAGCTTATCTGCCTAGAGCGAATTTAAAAAAATAAAGGATGTCCGGCTGGGAAAAACGGCCTAATTGCAGCGAGCGCATAACGCGTGCGTGGTCACGTGGTCGAAACAGCCCGAACCTATGGCAGCGAACGTCTTTTCTTTCCAACGGCCGCTTCTGCTGCCGTCGGCACGCACCGCGGGGCTGCAGGAACATTGACCGTTGCCATCCCCCTGTGATTACGTATACGCGCCCGTTCAGAGGGGGCACCTACAACGTATTGACCTCGCTCGCCGGGTCGAGCGGCGGCGGCGGCCCGCTCTCTACATGCAGGCAAGAGTCTCGAGACATTTGCCAGTGACGTCGCAGCAACGCGGACTCGATCTGCCTAGCAGAGCCCTCTGGTTCTTGTGTGCCGTGATACGAGGTGTGCTTGGCGCACTGATGGCACTCACGAGCTATAGCGGGACAACTGCTCTGCCTCTGGGCGCTTAGCGAAACTTACTGCCATTATTTGTTGTTGCAATGACTACCACTGTTACCCAGTGCTAGCGTTACTGCTTCCTGTACCGCTACCGCTGTTACCACTGCTACTACTGCGTTAGTCCGCCCCGCCACTTCGGCGTATTGGTTAGAGCACCTGGCTGCTGAGGCCGAGGATGTCTGTTCGATCCCGGCTACGTTTCATGGTGGCGGAGAGCAAGGCGCCCGTGTACACTGTGAGGTCGGTCCGCGCCACAGCCTGAAGCGGCCGACCTATATCCGGAGCCCTCCACTGTACGTCGTCCCTTATGTCCCATAGGACACTTCGGGACGTTGAAACCTCAATACCATACCATACCATACCATACCATACCATACCATACCATACCATACCATACCATACCATACCAATCTTCTTACCACGATATTGGATGAAAGCTCCTCCTTATGAAGAACAGTAGTGCTGGCTGGCTCTTGGGCAGAGGTAATGTCGCTTAGTACCCAGAAATGTGGCGCAACAAACAGAATGACATGAGAAGAAACACAACGCATGCGCACACTACCAACTGTAATATGGATCTGAACACACACTTCCTCTTCACCACTTATCCTCTTCTACACCCAAGTACATCTTCACACACCTCTTCTTTGCCAAGGACATAGTAGCACTTTCTTCCCCGCAGAACATAAACATCGTCCAAACATGACAGTCACCAATTCTACACTCCAAGTACATCTCCACAAACCTCTTCTTTGCCCAGCAGCTAATACCACAATCGTCCCAGTGTAACACAACCATCATCCAAGCAGGACAGTCACAAAGTCCACCACATAGTAGTGTGCGCCTGTATTGTGTTTCTTCTCATGTGATTGTGTTTGTTGCGCCACATTTCTGGGTACTATGCAGCACCAACTTGCCCCTCAAGCTGTTATTTGGTAATGTCGCTTGACGAGAAAAATGCGTGGTTACTATTACACCACTGCTGATGCTGCTAGTTCTACAACTACTAGTGCTGTTATTAAGCGTAATGCTTTCACTGTTGACAACATTCTCCTACCTTCCTATCCTATACGTCGAGATTTCCCACAAGTTGCCTCTCTTGCGTGGCCTTGGTGTGCCTCGCATGCAGATCACACGTAGCCGTGACGCCAGGGAGGTGCCTCCAACGGCTGCGAAATTAATTGTCTGCTTTGTGTTGTCTCTCTGTATCTTTTCTATTGGGTGTAGTCTCTGTAGTGGCTGCTTCATGGCCGCTCTTTTTCTCTGGATTCCTTTTCACGGCACACAGCATTACCGCGTTCGTTCTCGGTGCTTTAGCATTAGCCGACGAACCGCTAATTGGTTCGTTAGTGCACCCAGCACGATGCGAAGAAGGAAGGAAGAATTCGGCATTGGAGGGCAGTGAAAACGAAAGTTCGCGCATGCATGCAGTGCCGCTGATTAGTTTCCTCCTCTCGAGCGTCCTATTTTCTTACCCGTATACCATTACGGGTATATGGCCATCCTTGAAGCGCCGGATACTCGTATTGAGTGTTGGCATTCGTGCGAGCGCGTCGTTGATGTGTTGTGTATCGTTTGAACCTAGCTATCGGTGGAGTAACACAGCGCACCACCGTCCGGTCACTCCCGCGAATTCCTCCTTTCCTGCCCCTCCTCTCTTTCTGCCCCTCTCGGCTCCTCTACATTCAGGTTGAAACCTGAAATAAAAATGTACTTTCGTTAAGTGAAAGATATAGCTTATTAAAAAACTATAGATTTTCCGTATTCACAACAGAATTTCTGTGCGGTTTTTGACAGTGAACCTGTTGTCACAACAGAAATTTCTGTAGTAAGGTCAGAAATTTGTGGTGTTACGACAGAAAAGCAGTACAGGACTACAGAAAAGTATGACAGAAAGACTGCAGACATGCAGGAAAGTACATCAAAACGACAGAAAATTCTGACCTTTACGACAGAGCTACACAGTATTTTGTATCTTGACACAGTTCTGTATAGTTTTTTCGACTGGGAATCAACCCACTTCAGGTCGGGCAAGTCGTACTGAGCGGTAGTCGCAAGATGTCGGCGAACGCATTGGTGCCAGTTACACGATGGTTGCGTTAGAATGTAGCTATATACAACGTGGGAACGGCCATTGCCGGCCGCTCACCCGTAATTCGCTTCCCGAACGCTCAGGCCGCTAGAAGTGACCAGTGTCATCCCTGCAGGGAGGACACCCGGGCGTTCGCAGTGTGCGAGTCTTAGCTCCCCCCTTGAGCGATTGGTCGCTCACGACTGCTTCCAGGACTGCGATTCCGCCACGCTGCCACGCCACTAGTGCGAGGGATCCGCGATGCGACGACCCATTAGAGAGAGAGGGAGGGGAGGAGA
Source organism: Amblyomma maculatum (assembly GCF_055883805.1). Classification (NCBI taxonomy): domain Eukaryota; kingdom Metazoa; phylum Arthropoda; class Arachnida; order Ixodida; family Ixodidae; genus Amblyomma; species Amblyomma maculatum. The sequence continues at coordinate 42,497,097 of NC_139354.1, read as the reverse complement.
ACTCGGGAGTAAATGAGCTTGTCGAGGCACAGTCTCTCTTGACGGGGAAGGGGGGAACGAGTAAGTACCGAGTACGGAGACACGTTCTTGTAGGCACCTGCCAAATGCATGATCACCAGACTATGTATATATACGATGCCTACCTGTGCGTGTGTTCCGATAGAACGAGCCCCTGCCTTCTTCTTAGCGGTGCTTGTCACTGTCCATTGCATATACATAGACGAGTCGAGCCACGCGCGCGGTCATTAGGGTCTAGTCACGACTTGAGGTGCGTTAAGCAGTGGGGATGCGTGTGTCTTTCGAAGGTCCTGGACGTGATCATGCCGTTCGGAGTGATTTCTCTGTGTTACTCTGTTTTGGAGTCCTGCTCCAGACGTGAGGCGAGCAAGGCGAATGGTTGTGCATTGGCAGCAGGGAGTTTTATTTTCTTGCGAGTTTGAAGATGGTGGTCACTAAAGATACTCGATAGTCGAGCTCCCACACCTTGCCTTTAATGGTGGTCTAATTACGTATCTTCGAAGTTCGGAGGCGTCGCACAAGGAACAGGCTAGTTCAAACAAAACGCTGGAGGACCGGACTTGATCGCTTACTACAGACAGTAATATTTGATGCGCTTTTAAAAACGGCAATATTAGCAATGCTGAAGCAGAGTCGGGCGTAGGGTTTTCATGGTGAGTTGATTCCTAAAAAATAAATAGATACAAATTGTTATAACGATAATCAGTGCTGGCACGGCGATTGATGACTTGAATGTGAGGTTTTACGGCGGCTGGTAAACGGGACAATATTCTTCAGCACGTAATGACTGTGAATAGATAACGAGTAACTAAACGCGCACACTGTATTATGCTTCAGTGACTAAAATTACGCAACGCTACTGAGAGCGATACACTCCACTGCTTGACCGCACACTGCAAGAGCCTTACACTGTGCATCGCTTCTTCGCGCCTTATCTACTCCATCGCAGCACACAAGGCCGCTCGCGCACTAGTAAGAGATAATGCCGTTGACAAGAGATCTTCATAAAAAAAAGACCACTAACTTTTCTTTATCGCCTCTTTAACTGCGAGGTCGCCAGGGAGGTGTGACTTCGGTCGCACACGGCTGCGTATTCATTAAGTGCAGAGAAAGCTATTCCTAGTCCTTCCAGTCGCTGCGTGTATGTAGGCTTCACGTGCTTCTAACGTTGGGTGACCAAGGCGAGTGCATCGACCGTCGCTAACGTAAACATTCTACTTTATTATATTTTTCTGCTGCGTCCATTCGCTTTCATTAGTAGGCTTCTGCTTATCGCCACGTAACCGTCGAGCAACGTCTGCCTTCCCCTTTATATACAGTCGTCTGCTCGAGGTCACTGTCGTCTGCGAGGAAAACGCGAATGCACATGCAATTGCACGCTCGGTCTTCTCTTCATCTGATGTAAGACTCTTCCTCCTCGTGTCTGCGTGTGCTTCCGGGAAAAGTGCGTTATCGGCAAGCCCCCGAGGCAATTGTCTTATTGTTACGACGATAACTGCATCAAGGACCTTGTGTGTGGTAAGCAGCGCCACCGCCTGCACGCAGTGTTATCCTTTAGTAGTATATTACCTGTTCCTTGGACTGGTGGACTTGAGGCAGATGGGCGCCCTGAAAAAAATGTGCAGATGCGTCACTAGCCTCAATGTTCGTGCAGTACTGAGGAGTAAATGCGCTTGTTACTGCAGATAGAGAGATGAGGGGTAGTTAACGTTTGTTACTAGTCTAGGTGGCTCTTGTTTACTCTTAGCTCGCGACAGAGACAGGGGAGAGGGCATTGCGTGTCCTGTGCCGCTGTCTTTCCTAAGAGAGCGAAATGCGTGGGAACTTTTCGAAGCCTCTTTCATTTTGCTGAACGGTGACCTGGCGGCGCAGACTCTTTTGATTACTCAATTGTTCTTCTGTGTTGAAAAGTGATTTGATTCCGAAACTAAGTGTGAACGGCGGCTTTAATAGGGTTAGAAGGTATCGACCTAAGCGGAAGCATTGTTCGCGTTTTTTATTTCGTTTCTCGATTTCGTACAAATATTAAGCACTGGCATTCATATTGCTATTTGGCTTTCGTTCCAAGTTATATTAGCGAAGCTTGGATGCAGCGATTACTTTCACCTAACCTCGAGGAGATATCAATCAGACACACGTAACTATAGACTGAACACGTACATCCGCCCAATTTTTTAACAATATCAACTGTTGCGTCTCTAACTGCAATACGTAGATGCTTCTCTCAGCTTTACAGGTTCCTCATTTGTAGAGAAATTTAACGCATCGCGTTGTAGCAGACGGTCCCTGTACTATAATAACAAAATAGGATGGGAAGTTTGCTTGAATCCGTCAAAACTAACTAAAAATCACCTTCCTTTGCCGCGACAAAGAATGGTGGTTCTTGCGGAGCATCTACCCTAAAATAACTTACCAAAGTAAATTCGTAGGCAGTTCCAGTTTTAGACCGATCCTTTACCTAAATGAAGCGAAATGGATTAACCGCTGCATATTCTGCTTGAATTGTCTCTATGTCCCGGCAAAGGATGGTGATATTTAGTTCTGACGGATTCCAGCAATCCTCCCATCCTAATTTGTTACAGCGCGATGCGTTAAATTTCTGTATAATGAGGAACCTGCAAAGCTGAGCATTCTGCGTGTTCCATTTATAGACTCAACTTTTGATATTGTTAAAAAATTGAGCGGGTGTACATAACACGGACAAATCGAAAAAAGAAGTGGAATGCGGTAGTTGAACTATATATACCTGCACATTCCGAACGCAGTAAATTCGGTCATATACAAGACTGAGTACGCTGAAAAATAAATGGCTTTTTGCGGTGCATCAAGGTCAAAGACAGGAGGCACAACGGGATCGAGCATCAGCGTAGCGGTTTACGGCTCCTTGCCAGGAAGGGGTCTCACGGACAACGCATAACGCATCGCTCTATGAGTACCGAAGCACGAGGGCATTGACCTTCACCACTGCATGCGCGCGCGTCCCTTCGCCTGCTCTACGCCTGGGAATATCCGTGAAAAACGACTCGAGACACCACCGGTTCCAACGGCGACTTATTCCGACATCTCCTAAGTCATCGGCGGGCTCGTCTTCTTCCGACACCGTCTTCCTTCCCCTATATAAGTTCACCGGCATCGTCTTCTTCGTCGGCTCCGAGCGAGGCAAGGGCTGCACCCATCTGTCCACGCATGACTTCCTACAGTCCTGGACAGATGCCGCCTTCCTGGACTCTCCGGGCTTCCGGGGAAAAATCGGCCATTGTCTTTTCTCTTTTTTGTATACCAATCTCCCGCCCAATATTTTCTCTAGCTCTCTCTCTAACCAATATGCCTCATCGGAAGGTATTTTTCTTCCTCCTCCTACTCTGCTCTCGCCCGCATGTCCTTCTCCCACCCCGTGGCTCGTGCAGTCCCGCCCTGTCGGTCCGCGGACTCACGGTGGCGTCTTCCAGCCCGGTTGCTGTTTTGTTTTTGGCGCCCGCTTGTGTGTGTGCTCCTGTTCCCGCCACACGCTTGCCCGGTGTGTACACGGTTGAATGCCGCCTCATGCTCTTCGTGCGGTGCTTATGGCAATGTTGGCGCCGCGGCTTCAGGCACGTCTAGCTTCAGACAAACACAATTGCCGGTGCGAGCGCGCACGCGGAAGCGCCGGTTGGAGATCGCCTCTACCACTGAGCCTGGCGCACGCGCGCTGCTGTGTTACACACCGCCGCGGAAAAAAGAAGGCGTCGTGGGTGCAGGAAGAAGCGAGCGTCAAGATCTTTGCGGCCCAGACGTTTGCCGCCGAGCGCTTGGGAAGGGGCGTTTGGTTCTCGGGACGGTGCAGTTGTCGTGGTGCAGCGCGTACATGACCGCGCCTGGCGCAGAAACAAATAAGCGTATTCGGATTAGTACGCGCGTCTCCCAGAAGGCGCAGCTATATATGCCACAGAAAGTACGCGCACTAAAAAAAAAAAAAAAGAAAAGGCTTGAAGGAACTCCCAGGCATTGTGTCTTCTATTAGTCAGGAATCCCACGCAGCGATCTTTTCTCAACACTCAAAGTCATATTCTTCACGTCGTCATCAACAGATAGCTTTTGTTTGTGGTGTAGGACATAAACCTTTCCCGCGGCTGCCCCGTTAGCTCAGCCAGCGCCTGTCGCGGCCACCATTAACGTTAGGAGAAAGAAAAACCCGTAAAGAAACCGTCCTTATCGTGTCTATCCGTACCACAAGCTTCAAGGACGTGCAGGAGAAGACCCAGTGGCACGACACGGAAGTGTCTACACCTGGTGGGGGCAAGCAAGCTTCTCTTGTTGATGACACCATGATCGACGTGCCTTTTTCGGCGTGTCCTTGCAGTGTGCTCAATTCCGCATCCACCACTTCGTTGTAGCCGTTCGAGAGGCAGTTCCGTCGTCACTCCGTGCGCATTCTCCTGTTCTCGCCTGTGCTGGGCACGGCCATCGGATCGGGCCATTCCTCCGAGGTAGTGATTTCAAAGTCGGCGCTGCATGAAGACGGCTTTTCAGCTTCTTCTGCCCGTCCCCCTGCGCTGGCGTATGCCGCGTGCGGCGTGACTTTAGACCGGTGATATTTTGTATCGGTAGCGCTGCTTTCAGGACGTTCGAGCTGTCCGGAGTGATGCACGTCACCGTGATAGTGGCTTAAGTGCAGGCGTGCGGCGAGACTTTTGCTTAAGGTTTCTTTTATTCCCTCGTCGAATCTCGACGGATACGATTCTCGCGTGCTCTGGAGCGGGACAGCAATCTTTCGGCGGTGTGTACGCTCACGGCACGTATACGACATCGGGGAGGGTCACCCATTCACCTGGAACGCACGCTGTCCCATCAGCGGCCTCTGGTTCTGTTGCAGTGGTCTTTGACTCTCTTTGTCGGATCTTCTTTCTTTTTTAGGCCTTTTGTTTTTTCAACACTAGGTCTAAGAGCGCGTTTCCTTGAGGTAAACAGGGCCGTATTGTAATGGTACCGATAATGTGAACGTTGTCTTGCCGAAGGAACAAAATTTGTTATTGAGGGGACTCTGGAAGCAACTTCTATGGCCATGAACACTTTGGACAAAAGCTGTAGCACTAATTTCGCTACTTTAACTCCGATGGCATAACCTTTGCGGTAAACATCTAGAAATGACAGTACAGATGGCCGGAGCGTGGCCCCTTGTCTAGCGGTGACCAAAGACGCTGCTTACCATCTTCGATGAAACCATTGGTTAGAGGTGTAAGGATAGTCTACGAAGCCGCAAGGACACACTCGTCTCGTTTCGACTGGAGCGGATCCAGACTCGCCCGCATGCCCGCTGCCTAGACCCAAAAATACGGGCCGCCGCTAGCGAGCATTTCAATTCCGGAGTGACACACGTGCACCTAAGTTCACTCCTCGAAGCCCCTTCTGCGCTACTCGCGCCTTCCCGCATTTTCACAGTCGGCAGCGGCGATGGGAGGCATTTACGGCCCTCCACAGGAGGGAATCCCCCCATATGTGTGTGTACTACGGCATAGCAGCAGGACGACCGGGTGTGTGAGCAAGTTTTCAACGCCCGAGCGACGGCCAGCTATGCGCCCTTCCGCGGAGGGGTCCCCGCCCTTCGTCTGCGGCAGCCCGTACACATGCCGTACTCTGCCCTTGCCCTTCTTCACCCTCTCACCCGTTCGCTACGCTTGTACATCTCTGGCTTCTGCCAGGGAAGAAGAAGCGGTGGGCCTCCGGAACCAAGGGGGAGGCCTCCTTCCGTTCGGGGGCTTGCTTGCCTTTTTGTACCGTAGGCCGCCATTCCGTGTCTGTTCACGCCCTGTCCCGCGGCTCCTGCTGATGTGATGCGTAGTGCTTCCGCGTGTCCGTCCTCTTCTTTTTTTTTTTTTTCCAGCTCTTTTTGTTCTTTTCTTTTTAGCGCTCTTTATGCCCCGGTCCTGAACTTGTGCAATACCACTACCGCATTATAGTTGTAGTCCAAGTCCCGTGGAGCAGGTCTCATCGGGGCAGACAGCACGTAAAGTACGTTCGCCCTGAAAAAGAGGTCAGCCTTAAGTCCGATAGTTTCGGCGCTTTAGAGCAAGGAAGCCCGCTTCGCTTCTTTTTTCACGTTGTGGGAGCATTCGTCCCAAGCCATTCTTGAACTTGGACCAAGCCGCCAAGCGCCGTCGTATTGTTTCAGGCAGAGCCTTCCTGGTAAGAGCGAAAGAATTGGCTGAGGCGCACTACAGCGGCTGTCGTACTGTTACAGCAAAACAAGATAACGTTTTCTATTTGTCATTTGCTTTATCTTATCGTCTGTGAACAACGCTGGGGGTCATTGACTCGCTGTATTGCATGGTGACCACTGTCTAAACCTCGCTCACTGCTCGTCACGTCGTCGCATTAGAAAATTAAACGCCCCTCTCCGGTTGAAAACAACATTCCCGAGTCCGCGAGAGTAGAGTTTTGTGCTTATTGTATTGCGCAAATGTACCCTTGACATAAGTGAGTTTGAGGTTCATGTGCAGAGATGTTTTGACAACAACGCCCTGTTGGTGCCCATATGTGTCAAGATACTCGCATCAGGTGGTCGCCCGGGGCAGTAATCATGACTTATCTATGACTTATGTCTTCTCCAGGATCATGATACCTTGATATGCCGAGGTGCTTTCGCATTATGACCGACATTCTAGTTTATATCTGCAGACGACTGTAGGCTGTTGAAACTAGTTTTCTCAAAGTTTATACAGTATGCAGCTTTAGGACCTCTTAAGTAATAGCGCCTTTCTACCTACCCTTTTTCGAGTGGAAAGAAATTGCGAAGGGAAAGGCAGGGCAGCTGGCTCCCATCTCGATGGACACGAGTACACATCACCGTGAGATAAGGGAAGGAATAGAGTTATAGGCGCCGTATTGGAGTGCTCCGAAACCATTTCTACTCACCCGGTGGTCTTTAAAAGGTTGTGACATACAGAATACGGGCCTCTTGCTTTCCGCCTCCGTTACGCAAAAGGGCCGTGCACTCTACGATATAGTGCACGTTAAGGGAGAATGAAAGGATGAATGAAGAGAAAATAAGTACAAGTAGACGAGCAGAAACAGTAAAACAGAAAAAGAAAGAGCCCCATATTTGTGATCCGTTCGGTATAATAGCCTCACCTTCGTTGGGGCTTCAAAGAAGCGTAGTACGTTGCATTTATATACGCACGGGGGTGTTGTCCACGAAGAAGCAGATTAAGTTAGCGAGAATCAGAGGAAAGTGAAGCGTGTTGAAAAAAAAAAAAGGAAAAATTTAAATGAGGGGCGATCGACAGCCTCCGGCCTGGAAGCCAGTGCATGCAGCATACGTGCGTTCGTTATATCGTTATATATCGCTGACAAGTTCGGCGGAGAGCGAGTTTCGAGGGCGTTACGCAAACTTCGTGTAACGAATGAAGCTCTCCCTCGGTGAGAGTCTTATCTAGATTCGAAGCTCGCTACCACCGTGTCGTCACGCCGCAGGGAGTCGCAGGGGCGACTCAGGGTCGTATGGTAATAGGGGCCGACTTCATTGACTTTGACTCGTACGCCGGGACGGAGCTGCTTGGAGCGTCTAGCTGCATTTTGCCTACTGGGTTTGAAAGGTGTTTATTACACCTCGGTGAACCTGCTTTCGAACTAGAACTAGACGCTACACAGAGAGGGTGTAAGTGTTCGCTTGTTGGGAGGCTGTTACGTCGTTTACCTCAACGGCAGCTGAACATTTCCATGTAAGAGCGAAATTATCTTATCTAGGAGTCGTAGATAACAACTTCATACCATTGTCTAACTTACCGCCCGCGGGCCTTGTTTGTATGGCTTTGCAGTCTCCGTTCTGAGGCTTTCGCAGGCTATATAGCCTGCGAAAGCCTGAAAATAGATCGGGACGACACGCTATATAGAGCGCGAGTTGCGTGTTACATGCTCTATAGTGCAACTTTTATCCACTTGGCAAAAGTCAGGCACGAAAAAACGAGCCGCGTGCTTATCTTATTGCTGTCTACCCGTTGTGATTGGCCAAATATAGCTTTGCAGCTAATATTAAACTGAAACCTCGTTTACTTTTTTTTATTTTTTGCCCCTAGCTTATTCGTTGGCGCACCAGTACCGTTTGTGAAGTCAGGACGTCTACACAAAATGCCATATTGCCAGGCAGATTCTGCCGTCGAGAACGACGGGGCTGCTTAGATATGGCGTGCCGAGAATCTGCTTGTGAAAGACTTGTTCCTTTCATGCTTGGCTGTGTAAGGTTTTGCAGTTGGTCTCTAATACCTTGCATAAATTGCGCCGCATTTCTCCATCAAATAAACGGATGCTTCAAGTATTTTGTTTGAAAACGAATCAAATATTTTGTGACTTTCTTTATATTTCCTTGTAAAGAACAGGGAAACTATAAACAAGACGAAGGAGAGGACGCAAAAAAAGACAGATGACGAACGAAAATAAACCAGGTGATTGAGAAAAAAACGTGCGCGTATGTTTTCGATCGTCGATTTCCATATATAGGTCCATCTATATACGTCCGTGCCCGCGTTCCAGGGAATTACGAAACCGCGTCACGTCGGCAACCAGTTGAGCCTTCGCTTCACTAGTACTCGGAGTCTGTATATATGCAAGAGTATGATTGCTTCCCCTTGATCCCTGCTCTCGCTCTCTCTTGATCCACGTCTATCTCTTTACCCACTGCTTATTTTTAGTCTTCATTTTGCGAGCTGGGGGGAGGGGGGGGGGGGGAGGGGGAGTAGCCTTCATTAAGACACATATTCCGCCCGGACGTTTCGTATCTTCTATTGATATTTTTCCCACCGTCGGCGCGCTACATCAACGACTATTATATGTCTCAGTGCAAGTGCGGGCATACGAGCTGTTTGTCCTTAAAGCTACCCCCCCCCCCCCCCCCCCCCACCTCCTTTCTCCTCCCTTAATCTTTCTTGCGGGGCGCAGCGGCGGCAGCTCTTATCTGGATATATGGAGGCTCTTTCGCCGTTTCCTCGCTGCATTAATTTGCGCTTTCGATTCCAAGCACGTGCAATGCAGGCACGAGTGCAGGAAGGATGAAACGGAAAGATGGTGGGGTTAGCGGAGGAACTGAACTGGGGTCGCTGAGGGCGCGAAGTCGCCGAGCGTCCGAGCGCTTAGAGCGATCCGTTCTCACGTGTAGCCCGAAGCGAATGGTGCATGCAGTGGACCCCTCTCTGTACAGTTTGAACTGAAGAGCAACAGCAAGAGAGCGCGATACATACTGGACCAATTTTAACAGTATAATGGAGAAAGAATGAGTGTGCTTTCGTAACTGGTTTTTGCGCGTCCTCTCCTGGGGATGACTTGGCGATGCGCTCGTTGAGCCTGGGAAAAAAAAAAAAAAAAAAAACTTCCTGCTGGATGCGAGTCTTCTTGCCGGAATAGCGAGAGGAAGCCCACCTCACTGAGCAAGCCGCGATGAGGAAATTCTAGTGAATAACTTGCGCCGAGGAAAGTGTGAAGAAAACCTGACGCGGTGTGAACTACTAGCTAAAAGGTTATGATGTCAAGGAGGGCCAACTAGATGTGTTACGAAGGAGATTAGATATTCCCGAACGTACAATGTATGCATTGAGTGGCATGGGTCTTTATGCTCGGCACAGTGTATTGTGACTGGCCAGCCAGGTATCTGGAGGGTACCGTCGCCGCGATGACTTGCAGATTGACGCGTCCTGTCTGCAGAATGGAGGACGGCCTGAATCGCCTGATACACACACAGCACCTCACTCACGCACTCGGCAGTTCAATATAGAGAGGCTTTTGTACTTAGGATGTCCTAACATTGCGTACGACAGGGAAGACGGCATGTCGCATAAGTGGAGGGGGGGGGGGGGGGCGATCAATTGGCCGCCACAGTGTCCCGCCGCGGTGTCTGAACTCTTCGGGGGGGGGGGGGGGGGGGGATTATTTAACCAGGCAACCCGAGTTCGATCCCGGGACGTCCCGCATAGCTTGAGTAACTGTGGGACATAATACCTCATGAACCATGAACCAAATATGACCGCCACGTAGCGCGCTCAGATAATTGTAATGCGGTTGTCACATGACGCGCCGCGCCACAGGAAAGTTATGATTAGCGGGGTGTCGAACGAATTAGAAAAAACAAATGCTGCTAATAAACCACTCACTTCCTTCACAATGGCGCTGCATAGCATACGCATTCACAATAACTCGGGCGGAAGTATTTCCGCTACACCGCATGAAAATGGGAGCACTAAGAAATGTAGATAAATCCGCGCGACGAGATTCTGCTCCAAAGCTTCCTCACACGTGCCTCAACGCGCATATACACTCATTCGCATTCAACGCGACGCGTTAATAAGCCCGTCCCACTTTTCGAAAGGAAAGGTCACCAGAGTGCGCCCGCTTGAGGCAGCTTAGCAGATCTTGTCCTTTGCCCCGACACGCCACGCAAAAAGCTCTGGAAAGGAAGAAAAACAAAACAAAAAGAAAGAAAGAAAGAAAGAAAGAAAGAAAGAAAGAAAGAAAGAAAGAAAGAAAGAAAGGAAAAGAAAAAAAAGAAAGAAGAGGTGAGGCAGTTGGCTGACTGTACCCATTCTTTCGTTTTCACTTTCTCTGTACTCAGGGTGACACAGAATCGCGTTGTGACCGACCGCGCTGACCAAGCAAGTTCACGGGAGCTGCGACCTTCTTGTCTTGTCTTTGGCTAATGGCGACCGTCCATTGGCGGAGAAGCCGAGGGAGAAGCTGCTAAAAATAACGGCTGCGGCTTGTCTTTTGTCTCGGTGATGCTCATGACGACCGAGCTGTCTCGAGTTGAACGAGCACGCGTGCTCCGCTCGCTATTGTTTGTGTGAGTGGTGATTTAGTTCTTAACAAAGAGCTCTTTTGGCGCTTCTGAGCCACTCCCATATCCAAGCATCTTTCTCTGTTTTTCTCTCTGTCTGTCACAGAGATGACCTGGCCGACTATATTGCACTAGCGGTCGCTTTTTACTCGTTCTTTGCTTAGAAGCGTGGTATTGAATCTAGCATCTGGATGCACCTTTAAGTAGGCGTGTACATCTCTAAGCCTTCCACTTATTGAAACATGCAGCATTTCAAGCATGGTCTTGGAATTGGCTAATCATACTATGCATGTGGTTACTTCGCTTTCATTAAAAGCCGTGACATTCGGCAATTATGTGCGCGAAGAGGTGGCGTTGTATATATAGCAACTGAGACTGAGCCCCGCGGGGGTGGTGCAGTGGTTACGGCGCTCGACTACTGTGCACGCGGGATCGAATCCCGGCCTCGGCGGCCGCTTTTCGATGGAGGCGCGAAAAGCAAGGCGCCCGTGTGCTGCGCGATGTCAGTGCACGTTAAAGAACCCCAGGTGGTCGAAATTTCCGGAGTCCTCCACTACGGCGTCTCTCATAGCCTGAGTCGCTTTGGGACGTTAAACCCCACAAACCAAACCAAACCAAACTGAGACTGAGGGGCCACTAAACAGAAATTCTTCATCGTGCTTCCTGCATGCTCAGCCTATTTGCTGTCCTACTACTGGTCAATGCCGGTTGGGACTTGTTTGGTTCGGTTTATGGGGTTTAACATCTCAAAGTGACTCAGACTATTATAGACGCCGTAGTGATGGACTCCTGAAATTTCGACCACCTGGGGTTCTTTAACATACACTGATATCACACAGCACACGGGCGCGTTGCTTATCGAAAGCGGCCGCCGCGGCCGGGATTCGACTTCACATCTTCGGACACAACTGCGCCACCACGGAGGGGCCGATAGGGGCTTGTAAACGGGGAACAAATATGGGGATATAGATAGGAATGGATGCCTGTCATTTGGTTATGTCCTTTATATATTTATATGTGAGTCTGCTGGTAGTCCCGTTGTCGCGAGAAGCTTAACGCTTCCCAGCGGCTCCGGTATTGCAGAACGAATCCTTAAGTGCCCGCGAAAGAGAGAATCGCCGGAAAGGGAAGAGGAAGAGGACGCACACAGCAAGAATCGATGCCCCCCCCCCCCCCCCTCCTCCTCCCTTCACCGCTTTTATTTCTCCACTCTTCCTCATGCAATCTTTCGCGATCACCGGAGGGTGGATCGCGGAGGCCATGGTGGTAAGGGCCAGAGACGACGACGGCGACATGTGTGTATGTGTGCTTATGTGTGTGTGCCCGTCGGGTCGTTCGGTCGTCACGGCCGAACTAGTTCGCCTGCCTGCTCCTCTTCGTTCTCTCTTCTTTCGGGCAATCTCGCTGTGCTCCAGAGAGAGGGGGAGGCAAGTTGGTAAAGCCCCCCCCCCCCCCCCCGAAAGGGAGGGAGAGAGTATATCGACGCAAAGCCTGTTTTATTGCCAGTCTGTCCGCCGTGGTGTCCCTGAGGGAAGGAGGAGGAGGAGGTAGACGTGACCGGTGTCGGCCTCCGAGATTTCGACATTCCCAGCACTGTGCCGCTTTCCTCGTGTGTGCGTTGTTTGTGGGCGAATTGGTTCGTTTGTTTGCTTGTTTGTTCGTTTGTGGGTGCTTTCGCCGAGTGTTACCTCGATACAACGGTTACGGTGTCCTCGGGTCACGAACAAAATGCAATTCGTGCGGAAGAGTTCCCCCATTTCGGACGCTCGTAGAAGGGTTTACATTTGTAAATGTATAATGCTTCTGTGCATTGCGTTCATATTTTTACCGTGAGTATTTACAATAGGGACTGGACACCATTTTTTTTTTTTGTTATGGTGTGGGAGTTCCAAGAGCATCCATAGAAGCGTTCACGTGTATGATTGACAGGGCATTCACCCGGGTGTCTAAGGAAACCTTAAAGATTACATTACGAATGCATCAATGTTAAGACTACGTCGTTTACAGAACGTTCACGGTTGCTACGGAAACGCATTTGTAATACGCACGTTCGCTTTGAAAACTCGATTCCCAAAACATTTCATTTTCCACGAAATTGTGCTGAAGGACAAGGCGAGGCTGTCGAGGTGAAAAGACCGCGATACATCACGTGTCACCGCGTCAACATTCTGTATATTTCGGCCTTTTGGGATGCGCAAGACGTATTTTTAATTGATAGAGATTTTCTCTTCGACAAGCGAAACCTGCTGCTTTTTTTCCCAAATGCTGCTTCATGTTGAGTCTTTGGTGGTGAATGAGACTTCCAAATTATTTATTTTCCTCTTTTTCTCTAGCCATGTACCTCGTCTGGAGCATGTCTTTAACATGCATACCGATAGGTGCTAATAAAAAGAAGATTATTGATAAAGATAACGAGCAACTGGCTTTGGCTAAGCGCGAAACATTTCTTCCGCGTTTTTGCTAATCTTTCCGTACGTGGTAGACCGGACAAGGGGAAAAGGAAGACCTTTCCTGATTGTGGCGTACCGGTTGGTAATCTAGGAGACGTTTTACTACTGCTAGGTGCCGGCTGGCAGGATTTATAAGGAGAAAAAAAAAAAAAGGAAAGGGGATTGAATAATGTTTAGGAAGTCCGGACACGAGACGTGACCTTGACTTCAGTGATTGTGCAATTCTAATCAGAAAAGTACACCGAGACACGTTTTGCCGAACGGAGCTTTGGAGGAAAGTGTGGAAGAAGATGGTTCCGTGAGAAAAAATGCATATAAGTACTGAGAGAAAAAAAAAGGAAGCGCAGAAAGAAACTAAACATGAAGGCTAGAGAAAAAGAGGCCCATAAAAGTATACACAAACATATCGATCTCCTGCATAAAACATCGACTCAACCTCAAAAGGAGACCAGAAAATACATCGAAATTATTCCGAAGGTCAGCGGACATTTCTGCCAAGGCATGAACCAACAGCGAAAGGAGAACTTGCAAGGAGTCTTAAAGGAGCACAAAAAAAAAAAAATAAATAAAATAAAAGAAGAAGCGGAGGAAGAATCTGAGGCTAGACACAAGCGGAAGAGATCAGGAACCGGAAGGAGGCGGCGGAAGTGGAGCTGAGGAAAGGAACCGTCCGAGATGGAGGCGGGGTGAGGAGGAGGTGGAATGGAAACAAATAGGTGTGTGAAAATGAGTAAAAGCTGCAAAGAAGGTATAGTGTTTCTTTCTTTTGTTTTGTTTTCTAAACAAGCGCTGCGTCGGCTTCTTCCGACATCCGCTGCCGTCTGGGACCGTCGCCGATTGCTATTCCGCGAGCGTACTGGTGATCAAACAAAGCGCTGCCCAGGGGTCAGACTACTCGCGAAATAGCGGGCAAGTTGCGATAGCTCAGGACTCAGTTACGGCACGCTGGATACGTTTACTAGCCATCTAGGATGAAGCCTCTAATAAGACGTTGCACTGAAAGTTTTGAACATCGGATGTTGAAATGACCTTGCACATCCTGAGAACTAGACCCGTAAAAAGAAGGCGAAGACACAGGACGTATGGTTTCTATCAGCAGCCTAAATTAAAGTCCTCGTTAAAAATGGCCAAACAATGATTTTTTTTTTTTTAGCTGTAGATCACTTTGACATTCCTTAAGTTATAAGCTTTTGTTATCGTCGTTTCAGACTTTTTGGTTTTTAGGGATGCCGCATGAGCTCCATTATGTGACTGATAATCAAATACCGTTGCCTTGCAACTTTCGGCCAATACTGCACCATCGGTGTCAAATAAACCGTTCTACAAGATATTCAGCGTGAATCGAAGAATGCTGGCATAAATTAGGTTCTGCAGAAGAACTATACAGGCTTGGTTCATCTACATTTCCACGCAACGTTCTTCACGCCATCGAAATGAAAACGGGTTCTCCTTCAGCTCAAATCTTAACTTTTATCGGTACTTGTTAAAAATCTCTCGTTCACGTTTCCGTTGGCTTATACTGTATTGCAGCGTGTGTACCACTGCTGTGTGTTATGTTTTGTCATCATCGACAGCATGACATGTACATTATAGAATCTTTAATTCTCATCGAAGAGCGCCTCCTCGTTTCCGAGACGGAGTCAGTGTTGCAAGCTGTGCTTTTTTCGCCAGTTAGGATTGGCTAAAACCTATCTTTTAATCCCTGCGAGATAGGCTGATGCGAGTCCATTTTGGGACGTGTCCTGGGGCAAATTTCTGAAGGGCATCACCTGGAGACGCCGCCTGTGAATCCTGTAATCAACTATCAGCGACATCCTTTCCATAATATACACATTTTGAGCAGAAAATGCGCTTAGTTGACCCTAAAGCTACACTTGACGTGACAACCGGCTACCTCTGAATTTTAGACCAATGAGAGCGCGAAATTGCGGTTATCAGGGGAAGTTTTACAGTGGTGTTTAAACCGTCGTTAAGGACGCATGATTTCATGCTTGAACGACAATTCTTTATTTTCGAATCTATGCCGCACTTGTCATTTTTCGCTGTCGTAGATGATGCTTGAGCCAATAAAGACTAAAAGGATCAATTGCAGGGAAACTGGAGTGAAACCATGATATTAGCCCAAGCCAGGTTTCCCGGTGGGAATAATATTGTAATTTAAGCTCTCGTTTCGTTAAATTTGACTCTTTTTAGTAACAGTTACTAACTATAGGCCTGAGAAAATATTTTCACACTTGGTATTCTACATAACTGTTTTCGCGATTTTCTTACTAACATAAAGCTTGATCCTAAGGGCAGATACCAGATGACACCCTTGGGCACATTACTTTATGTGGCTTGAAACCGGTCATTTTCCCCGATGTCACGCGGCCTGCAAAAGACGTTACCTGACTCCGTCATCCATAATTTGTGTACCTCTGGTATAAACCTTCCCTTAGCAATGTCAGATCTTGCATGGTACATCGTAAAACTTGTCCCGGAATCTGTAATCGCGCTTTGCTATCCGCAGTGAACAGAGAGACTCCGAGAAAGAAAGAGATCGACTCTATGTGGCGTGCAGGCGGCCGTTTTCCGGAAGTCACATGATCTGCACCGGACGTATACTGACGTCATCACCGCTCCCGCTTCCCCTTGTCCTTCAGGCGTCATACCCTCTCCGGTGCCTGTCATTTTTGCTTTCGACTGCTGCGCGCTCGCCTCCAAAACGAATGGGCACTGCACCCCGGCTGGCGCCGGGCCGACCATGATCGATCCGGCCAGGGGGGCCTAAACCACTGCGCGGCCCCGCGCGATCTCCTCAGGCGTTGCCCCGGAGTCCATATCCCTATTTTTTTTTTCCCGGGCTTTTCTTGTCTCGCTTGGCGCATTTGTCCCCTTATACTTTGCGCCCCCGCAGCTTCGCGCGATGTTTCGAAATCGTCGCGTATGATTGATGGAGCCGCCATTATCCACTGACGCCACACCGAACACGTCCGAGGGCTTCGCGTTGGTATGGTGGGGTGGGGGACGTGACGTCGACGTCTGGTGGTATGGACGGCTCGCAATGGAGCGATGATCTGCCGCCAGCTTCTGGCGCCTTTTTTTTTTTTTTTCGCGCCGGATTGCAGCAGCACTGATTTGGACCGATCCAGAGGCACGGCCGATTTCACGTTAAGGCTTTGGATCGCTTTAGCGCTGCCTTTCCAGGTGCCAATATCGCGCACGCGGGGAACAGGGAGATTGATACGGGGACGAAGACTTTGTCTTTCTTGTCTCCTACCCTCTTGTCTTCACACCTTTATTGCTGAACCGTTTCTTGCTTCACTTTGTCTTTTAAACCACCCATGCACTCATGTAAGTAAAGGTTGTGTAAGCAACCACTCGACCTGTCATGATCGCCAAAGAAGGGACCAAAAAGCGAGAGCCTTTCATGTTTTCGGTGACAATTCCGTCTCCAATATTTCCTTCAATCTAATTATTCTGTCCAGTTTATTTTTCTGTTTGTGTCCTGTTTTTAAGAGATTGTTGTAATGTGCACTAAGCGCGGGCGTTGTGAGGCGCTCGCTTGACGTGCGCGACGAGCCATCGTTTCTAGGCTCCGGCCTTAAAAGAAATCCGGCCCGCTTTGAAATTATGCGGGCCAAGTTTTCTGCGGTATATTTGGAAACATTTCCTGCGCAAACAGATGGAATGATATCCATATAGTTTGGCTGGTTTGTGGGGTTTAACGTCCCAAAGCAACTCAGGCTGTGAGAGACGCCGTAGTGGAGGACTCCGAAAATTTCGACCACCTGGGGTTCTTTAACGTGCACTGACATCGCACAGCACACGGGCGTCTTGCTTCTCGCCTCCACCGAAAAGCTGCTGCCGAGGCCGGGATTCGATCCCGCCTCTTTGGGAACAGTAGTCGAGCGCCGTAACCACTGCGCCACCCCGGCGGGGGGATATCCATATAGGTATTGCCTTTTGTAATTTATTTAAGGGCGATAAAAACGGGCTACAAAGAAACTTCAGCTAGGCCTCGGAACGAAAATTCTTGGACACTGGAGGGGGAAAAAAAAGCGAAGATTAAAGCGGAAATAAAAGTGGAAACTAGTTTCGCACCTTCAACCCGCATTTATTCACCATCGCAGCCCCGCGTTTTTGGCGCGAAATTGCGTTTTCACCCTTCGCTGTCAGTAAAATACTTTCAACCCGAAGAAACCCGAGAAGATTCCCTTGACTAGCCCCATTTAAATATCGAAAAAGGAAAACACTGCAAATTACAGCTAGAGTGGCCCCGTACTTGAAAGAACTCAAAGGCTTCCGACGACACAGCCCTCACTCCAGGCATTTCACATTTGTTCTCACATTTCACGTATCGAATCCCCCATTTGCGCCATTCGGGCGCCTCGATACACCGCCGGGTTTCACACGACCAGCGCTTTTTTTTTTCGCGCGCTTTCCGGTCGACCGAGCGTGCGCGCGCAATTATTCGCGCGCCAATGACATTGCGAAGCGCTCGAAATGCACGCACGCACACAGACAGAGGTTGGCCGGTACAAAACGTGAGTTGGGTGGGCGTTTCCGCCCGGCACGCTATATATGCAGCTGGTTCGCTCGAATGCGTAGCACAGCGCACGCGTCATCATTTCCGATTCCCCGAGGGCATTCTCCGCTTCAGCGCGACAAGGCAAAGCCCTACACGCGTGGGCGCGCACTTCCCTACGTCCCTTCGTACAGCCATTCTTACGTCCCTAAAACTACCCTCTGCCACGCTCGTACGCCGCGTTTCCCTCGCTCTGACTATGGGAGAAAAGCGACAAGGGGAAAGAGGCTGCGTAGAGTTTTCCGCCCCCTTTACCCTGCTTTGCTACCGTCTGTAGACGACTTCTCCTTGTTGGACCCCCTTTCCCTATTTGTCCTCCCCATGGGGAGCGCTTGGGGGACGATCCAGGTTGGCACGCTGTGGAGTGGCTCTTGCGTCGACATTACAGCCGCTGCTGTTGTGCGTCTCATCATTCCGGTTCCGTGCAGTGTAGGTTAAGTCTAGCGTGCATTAAGGGAACTAAGGTTAGGGGATTTCTCGCTCTGTGGGACTCGTCGGCTCAATTTTGTGACCATGGACATACACTACGCTTCAGGTGCGCCGCATAAAGACTCGTTTGTTGGTGACTGTTTGTGGTAACAGAGGAACGACGTCACAAGAACTTCCGTGCCCTGAAGGGAGTGACAGAGGTAGCTAGACGTGTTACCGTGTTTTGGGCTGACATGTGGTGCTACTGAATGCACAGTTATGGCCTTGGTTAAAATGCGTTCTGCCCGGCAGAATTCCTCAAAATGTATTACACCAATAATCACACTAATAACGATAGCTGGTTTTCCTCCTCCGTCGTCGCTGAGTAGCTCACAAAAGCAAATGAGCCAGGTTTATATAGGTGAGACCCCTCCGAATAACATGACTGCCAGGCAGTTCCTTATATTATTTGGTACTATTCTACTTGGCCACGCCAGAATTTTCGCTTATGGTGCCCTACACTGGCGTCGCCTGCCTTCGCCTTCGAGAATACAAATTGTTTATATGCTATATCCCCCCGCCGGGGTGGCGCAGTGGTTACGGCGCTCGACTACTGTTCCCAAGGACGCGGGATCGAGTCCCGGCCTCGGCGGCCGCTTTTCGATGGAGGCGAAAAGCAAGGCGCCCGTGTGCTGTGCGATGATCAGTGCACGTTAAAGAACCCCAGGTGGTCGAAATTTCCGGAGTCCTCCACTACGGCGTCTCTCATAGCCTGAGTTGCTTTGTGACGTTAAACCCCACAAACCAACCAACCAACCAACCAACCAACCGAAACGAAGTGGCGTCCGTGTGCTGTGCGATGTCAGCGCACGTTAAAGATCCCATGGTGGTCGAAATTACTCCGTAGCCCTCCACTATGGCTCCCCTTTCTTTCTTTCCATTTTCACTCCCCCTTCATCCCTTCCCTTACGGCGCGGTTCAGGTATCCACATAGCAGGTGTGACAGATACTGCGCCTTTCCCTTCCTGTGAACCAATTATTATTATTATTATTATTATTATTATTATTATATGCTATATCGCTGTAGGACGGCCCTTACTGAATGAGGGAGCATTACTGTGGTGAGTGGCCGAAGATTCGCCTCAAAGATGTGGCTTAACCGCGCGCTACAAGCGAAACACTGAACAAACATAACAATCAAAGTAACACATCCTGTTTTTTGGCAATCATGCATAGTTGACGTTCATACGATATGTATACGGCTCATCATCAGACGCTCTCGAAGCACTGCATGCACGTTGGAGTGACAGTCGGCTATCGCATCCAAGAGGTCTACCACATATATAACATTGTAAACAACAACAGCTTTCACGATAGATATAAAAACAATACTATTAATGGTGATAACCCTGCTCCTTTATTGTCACCACACTGCACTCTTCTTTGGTTGGAATTAGGCTCGAGCGCTCATGCTGACCTACTCTCTCTCATTGCGTTCATTCCTGTTTTCCTATTCCCTCTTTCCCTATTCCGTATCCCCTATCTACGCCCTCTCCCTCCCCGGTTGCGAAGCCTCCATGATTCCAACGCTGTCACTGCTTTCATTCCTGTCTTCCTATTTTCTCCTTTCCTCTCCCGTATCTCCTTTCTCCGCTCTTTCTCCCCTATCCCAGTTGTGAAGCCTGCATCCTTTCCGTCGCGTTCCCTCGTGATTCGGGATGACTCATCCGGGGCCTATTACGCTGGCCGGCATCATCGGCGTGCGCTCGCATCCGACCTAAGCGCTCACGGGGCTTATGAGTACGTACCCTGCTCCACGAATTGCATGCAGCGGTATGAAAGCTACGAGTGAGCTCTAGGCTGGTTTCGAGTGCGCTATTTAGCTTCGAGAGCTCTTGTACAGTGTATTTATTGCTTGATCAGCTTGAAGGGACACATCGTATAGTGGCCTCAAACTCCGTCTGTTAATTGTCGTCTGCTTCATGCACTATAAAAAGCTACACAGCTGGAAAACACTTCCCGTATATACTATATGTACTATACCGCATTGCTGCAGCTGTAAGAGGTGTTGGCCCAGGAGGGCGAGGTTTCAGACGGTGACTTGCTTAAGAGGAGCCCTATAGCTTCCATGGCGTTGTCCACATCTGTTTGGGTATTGTACCCAGTTAGCCTCTTCCCTATGGGCGGAAAGCCCCTGCCCTGGTTTGTTAAGAGGTCTGCTGGTCGTCCCTAATGATGTATACTCCCCGCATAGCGGGGAGGGGTGGGTCGGGTGGTGGAATCGTGGCGTCTTAATTATTGTTCATTTCGGTGCTACCCCATAATTCCCCGTCGCTAGTTAACGAACGGCACTCTCCAGTTCTTGCCACCCTTGAGGGACACCTGAACCGCAATTAGAGCGTCTTTGTTTCGGGGGTGGGGGGCGGGAGAGGGAGGGGGGAAGCGAGTTATGCGTCATCCCTCCAGTCGTGTGCGGCTGTACTTGAGGAAGGCTTGAGGTACACCGTGCCGTGTGTATTATTGTTGTTCGTTTTTCGTACGGGCCGGGGTATGGTTTGTCAAAGGCGAAGTCGTTTAATGAGGGAGGGGGGGGGGTGCAGAACTTTCTCGAGTTACAACAGGGGAGCCGGGGAAACCCAAGGGAATGCTGATGAACCCGTCTAAGTCGATTTGTAATGCAGTGAAGTCATTAGCGTAGAAAGAGGTTCTTCCGGGGCTCTAATTGACGTTGCGTTTAGTATGGGTCCGTTGGGTTTCAGTTACTTGTTCAGTATTGTAATACTGACATATCTGAGCCGAAATGCAGTTATGCTCCGGAAAAAAAAAAATCCGACTGAAGTACTGGAGCAACCGTGAAGCTATTATGTGCTCCTGCGTAGCACTAGAATTTTACAAATTATTTGAAAGAGCTAGCAGTAAGATGCGAGCCTAGTGGATTTGGTTGAAGTACAGGTGTAAGTGCGAGATGAAAACACAATAAAGAAAAGTATTGAAGTAGAGTCGTGCGTACTCCATACGTAGCTCATATTCAGTTCAAGCCCAGCCATGCACAGTTATGTGTTTAAATGCGCTTTGTGGGCAGTCAAATTCAATTAACTCAAGGAATAATTACTTATGAACACTTGCCGAAAGCATCCATACCGGTATAAAAGAAAGCTACCCAGCTTTCTCACAATCTTAGGAGCGAAATTAAACATTTTCCTTGAATAAGCGATGCTGCGCGAAATAGACTGAACAAATACGACACGCGCAACCGTTACCGAAAATTTATGAAATTGAACTTTCGAGAATGAAATTTTCATTTTTTTTTATGTAGGGTACATTCCTTGAGACTTAATGCCACCTTCTCCAATACGAACGCTCAGAATTAGGCTCTGTGGGTAATTTACAACGACGCGATGAAATTAGGTGTGCCGTTAATGGAGCGCTGCATAAAAAAATTTGGCTGACGGATGTAGTTTTAAGGCACTGGCTGCATTTCTCTTGCTTTCAAATGCATTCTGTTAATAGAAACAGAAATAGAAATAGAAATAGACGAGAGCCGGAGCACGTTTCATTGCTCGTTATTTAAAGTCGGAGAGAAAAGTTTGCACCACGCACACACACAACAAAATGACATCTAATGCGCCTGTCTTTTCAGGTGCGTTTCTTTGCAGTTCGGCTGTGTTTAATAATTATGCGGACTTGGTGAAAAGGCTTCAGGCAACATACTTTGTCTTCAAGCTGAAAAGTAGAACACTTTATCGCCAAGAGGAACTTAACTTAGACCAGGAGAGCCAGTGATCTTTATATTACTCTGCGATAAAAGCAAGCCTTGTGCGGCTTGAAGACTTTTGGCGAAAGCTGCACTCATTTATCGTGATATGAATAGTTGGCACCAGCAGTTCAGAGAACGGGATATTAGCAAACAAAATTTAACCGCTGCCTAATTTCTATGAATATGCATATTCGGTGTAGTCTAACCGTAAGCGTGCGAATAACACTGGGCAGTTGAATCCCACGTAATGGCTCAATGTATGCAAACTAAAATTAAAAACCTTCATGACTCGTTCCGCAACCATTTTACGACTAGTGTACCTAACTGAGGGTGAGGGAAATAGCTGCCCACCTCGACTCCCGCTTTACTGGGCTGGCTTGTAGTAACTGACGTCACGTGCCTAAAATAGAAGGTGTACGGGGGATTACGGGTGCGTACGACCGAGGGGCGCGATACGCAAAACGGCGGCCAGGTTTTTACAGCCCGCCGTAAAAAGACGGCTCTTGGCCGGCATTCTGGGCGGCTCGAACTGCAGCACGCAAGTGTTACAGGCGAGGCGAGGGTGTGCAGTATATTTTGATGCGCGTCGGAGCGCCCTCGACAGTCTGCATATATAATCAGTGTATCACATTTGCGCGCATATAGGCGGATAGTGCTTGATACTTTCCACGTCTATCTCGAATGGCAGGATTGATGATGCATTTGGTTGATTGGCTTGGTTTAACGTCCCAAAGCGACTCCTGCTATGAGAGAAGCCTTAAAAAAGCGATTCGCATTGTGCTGGCGTTGGTCGCTGTACACGACATCAGTAGGCCGTGAGTTCGAATCCGACCGCCGATATATGACTGCGTTTCTCTTCTACCGTCCGTAGAGTTATGTTTCATCTGAAGTGATTATGTAGACAATCACACCCTACACTGAACGTTGCCACTTAAAAAAAAAAAAAAAATCTTACATTCGTGATCATCATCGACCTAATTATTCCCACTCTAAGACGAGCCCTTCTATCATATTTTTCCGAGTAACCCTGTCCTTTGCTTCACCTGGTGGAGGCTTACATTTTTTGTTTATTTAGCCATATTACAGGCAAGTGCTTTGACCGAAGCGGGAACGGCATTGAACAAAAAGCATGAAGAATAAGGAACTATACATCAAAAAGCACGATGATCGAGAACACGTATATCATTATATGCGTTTTAGAAAAGAAAAATAGGACATAAACGAGAACATAGTGAAATTTAAGATGTCTTTGGTGGAAGAGAAGATATTATTAGAAAGCTGTTCGATTAAAAAAAAAAAAGATCGGTGGGAAGACATCAATTTCTTCACATGAAATGTGCGCAAGAAGCTGTTTTTGTATGCCTTAATTCTTTATGTACGTGTCCTTATACGCGCCGCTTTCTTTCTGTTTCTTGTAATTTCAAAATATTCTTTTTTTTTTGTCGATTGCTGCACTTGTTAGCTCAGTTTGAACAAAAAGAACCAGAGTAAATCAGGGACAAACTAGGCACAAGGAAAATGTGTGCTGAAGAAAAAGTAGAAAAAAAAAAAAAGTCTGGTCTCGCTATCGAAGTAAAGCGACTAAGGAAACGTAATTAGTTCGCTGGAACCAAATCTCCCCCGCTCAGGCTCACGCCGGCCCCACTAATCTCAAGACACGTGTCCGAGAAGATTTCGCTTGCAACGGCCCCAGTCGAGGTCAAGTGGATCCCTCCCCCACTCATCTTCTCTTCATCTTCAGTGTTGCAAAATGAGAGAGCCCTGTCCCCCCGTGAGGCATATAATACTTGTGTATATGCAGCTCGAGTTTGTACTCTTGTTAACATATACGTGTTGACGGAGAGTGTCCCGGGTGTCCCTTCCGCAAGCAGTGCTGAGTTCTCGCTGCCTTCCTGTTCGCTAGATAGAGAGGGGGGCGCGTTGCCAGGTGAAGTGGGAGAGAAAGAACGCGATGAGCAGCCTCCGTGGTCCGACGCCGCCGAGCGCTCGAGGGTTTTAATGAGTCCCGTCGGCCAGGGAAAAGTGAACGCGGGGGGCTTCCTTCCTCATCAGCGCATCCGAGAGAGAGAGAGAGACGGAGGGGAAGAGGAAGAGAAGCACGAGCACATGCAAGAGAAGGGGGGAGGAGGAGGCTGATCTGAGGTAATAGGACCAAGGGAGGGGTGCTCTGACCGGAGAGGGTGATGCGTAACTCTCTTCGGCGTGACAGCGAATTAACCGCCCGCCCGACCAACAGACATGCAAAATAGCAACAGCTAGAAAGAATCTACGCAATCGAGGCAGGTAACTTGGAGTTCCCGAGTTGAGAAGGCTGATAGGCGCGTAGCCGCGAACGGAAAAAAACAAAATAAATCCCGAAACGTGGCGGCGAGACCGAAAACGAATCCCTCTCGCTGGCTTCCCTGGAACAAAGAAAACAGGAACGCCAAAAAAGAAGAAAAAAGAAAAGAACTGTGCAGCAGTGCGGGAGGTACCTGCGGTGGTGGTGGTAGCGCTGGCGCCACGCTAGGCTTATGCTCTCTTCTTGGCTTTCGACCGCTTCGCGTCCTCCCCCTAGGAGGACCTGTGGAGAAGACCAGTTTCGGTTTTGGCCGCTTACCTTTCGGTTTTATCGTTGTCGTTTTTGTTTTTGCGCGGATGCGGAGCCGGTGTGGCCTACGAGGAATGCGGCAAGGAGGTGGGGCAAGAGGGACAAGTAATATTTTTCTCCTCCCCCTCCACTACTCTCTCACTTGGTGTATCGGAAGGTGCGGAAGCCATGCGTCCCGGAGGGAAAAAGAAACGTGTCTTCGTGGTCCGCGAATGGTTTCCACGCGCTGCGGGCGCGTCTCTTGAGCCTTCTTCTACGGTGCGCTTACTCAACCTCTTCGGCGGTAATTGCGTGCAGAGTTAGCCGCAGAAAGTACGAGAGGTCGTCGCAGAGGGCGTTAAACCGAGGAAATGGGTGATGGTGTCGCGGCGTTACAATGTTAAAGCTAGGCAGAGAAAGCGAAGGAGCTGTATCATGTAGAGCAGTTGACAAGCAGGTTTCCGTTCAGTATCCCGATGTAGTTAACGCATTGCATTGTTGTAAGTATACCAGGAACTTTATATTGTTAGCATTGCTCAATAGTTCTTCCAGGAACTAACGGAGAACAGTACTTCAGTGGTCCATTGAGCATCACGAGCCATTATTAGTTATAGGACCAGATCCATCGGGGCTTTTGTTTCGCTCTGCAGTATATTAGAATTTCTGTGGTGTTCATCACCGTTTCATGTGATGATGAAGAACTCGAAAGTCTACCCCCAGTTGACAAGAAGGTCATCACATTGGTCCTACGTAATGAAGTTCTGTGACCCTTGCAAAGATTGTTCATCACATATCCACCGCATATAAACTGCCTATTGTAGTTTCATGAGGATAGCGTTCACTGTTTACTGCGTGCCACTTGTGTGGGTTCAGGAATGTCCGCTCTTTGTTAGACGTCGTTTCTTCGCGCGCCCTCAGCACTTCCTAGTTTCCGTACGGCGCCTTGAGACTTTGCTCGGGTAACAACGATGAGCTCGTCTTCGCTGCTGATGGCCGACCGTTCACTTGAGCCCTACCTTCCACTGTAGACGGCGTATATCTTAGTTGTATTGGGCTTGCGTATGACGTTCGAATGATTCCCTTCAAATTCTGTTTTTTTTTTTCTTTTTTTTTTGACACAAAGTAGAAAGAATCATAGAAGCCACTCCTTCACAACTCGTTTCGAAAACTCCTGTATTGCGAGCAGCTGGCGTATCTATTCGCGATTTTACGTAACGTTTGCAGCGCTGCCTTCAATTAGTGAGACGCAGCGCAGTCGCTCGCCCACCGGAGCCATCGAAGAGCGTAGAAGAAGGGGCGGAAGCAGAATGAATGGCGTCGCCGACAGGGGGTGCGCGTTCACCGGCAGCCGAGTATAGTACCCTCTGTCTTCAATTTTGTGCAACAAAGCGAAAGCTGACGACGTCAGAACATGGCTACTTGCTGACTACGATGGCGCAATGTCGTGATGTCTTGAATGAGCAAATTTCAAATAGAGATTCCTCTTCCAAGCGCAGGATATTATAGCGCATTCGTCAACTCGAAAGCCCCAGTAATCTGGAAAGCATCTTCGAATCGAAAACACTCTGAGATGAGACAGATCGTATCGATTCGTCGGAATGTGCTATGCGCCGACAGGGTGAGCATGCCCGGTTTAATGGTCCGATGCATTCGTTGGGAATCTGCGAGGTATGGGGTAGCTTTCTAATAAGCCAATGATCGCGGTGAACGCCCTGAATGCATTAGACCAACTCATACCTTTATCTCTTCTCGAATTTTCGATCGATTGAGGTCTCACGTACCCTGCCATGGAGGACCTTGGAGGACCGTTACGTTGCTTCTGAGAGGCAGTTCGACTAGTCTGGTTACGATGCCGGGATTAATAAACGAACCACGACTGATTTCGATTCAAATATGCCGATTTTATGTGCACAAAAAAACCACTGTTGCCTTTCCTCCGCATAGACGTGACATTTGATGAAAATTCAGTGCCTCGGGTTGGTCTTGTCTCTAGTATGACGCATCGTGTTTCTTTTTTTCTGAATATACCAAAGGCAGTTGCGATATTCTTGTAGGGAATCATTGTTTTTGGCTCTCTGAGGTATGTAGCGACCACTGATGACGTCAATGCTATTTCCCTATTTCGCTATTTCCCGCGCTTATTGTCGCACCAAGAATTCGAGGGAGCCGCGAGGAGAAAGTCATTGAATGAGCCAGAAACAAAGAGAATCTTTCCAAAGCGGGGGCCTCCGGCCAAGGGTTGGCTGCAGTGCACGGAACTTGTGAGACAGAATTAGATCCCCCACCAGAGGGGATGGGGTGGTGCCGGACTAACTCTGAGCTTTCTCTTTCGACATCGCTAGGGTTTCCCCCTGTGGCATACGGGCTGGGCCAACTGCGAGGAGGATTTTCGCCAAGTACGTACGCAACTAGGCTTGTACGGAGGTCGCTGCCTTCATTCGCTTCCGCTGGTTGCACCCCCTCCTCCCCCCCCCCCCTCCCTTTTTCCTCGTTTATCCCTCTCCGGCTTCTAGTCACTTCTCTCGCTTCGCAATTCTCCCGCGGCCTTGTCAGGGAGAGGATTCTGTGTCTGGTTTGGGCAGCGGGTACCGGCTTCTTTGGATGGTCCTGATGAAGATCTGAGAGCCGTGCCGGGATTTGCGCCGCATTCCTCTCGTCTACTGACGGCTGGTCTGGGGAGGCTAGCAGATTTTGGAAGTCTGCCATGTTTTCCCAATTTCTTTGTTGTTTGCCGGGAAAGCTGCATACTGAGTTGCAACTTACTGTCTAGGTGTGTGCGTGCGTGCGTGTGTTTTGTGCACTATTGCATTACATGGTGCTTGTTTTTCATTTTTATCTTGGCTTTCTTTCGGTGCTCGCTTAGTCTCCTACCCGATTAGCGAAGTAAGCAGTTTCACAGCGTTGACACTGTTTATTTTGTTAACACGTTATCATCCGTTTATAGCGACTGGCAGTAGCTGACTGCTAGGACCACCCTACAGCACAGCAGTTAACTAGATAAGGTCTGGCAAAATAAAGTCGGGTATAGCGATTAACTACAAGCGCTTGCAATGTGTCATCATTGTTCAGCGTTGCGCGTAAGTAAGAGCATCGAAAAATATATCATCGGACTTTCGATTCGGCGTCCGAATAGTGAGCCTATTGCAGCGTATGCGATGCACGCGGAATAATTGCGTCGAAGTTTTGTATTTAATAGTTAATAAACCAGCCTGGAGGAAACTAAACTTCATCGATTTCTTTTCACCGCACTTCAGGAAGGCTTGTCCTTACCCATGTAATATCTTGCTTTCCCCTTTTTTGCTTGCGCTGTTTTCGATAACTTGCACGACTGAAATACTGCTCCGTTCAGCGGGGCACATCTAAAGTTTCGGTGGCCTTGGCAAAATGTAAACAGAAAAGTACCTCCGGCTTTGAGATGTTTAAAAGGAGGGAAAAAAGCCATAGAAAACGAGCCGGCCACCAGAGGGCGTGTGTCTGACACCATACCTCTCTCTCTTTTCTTATCTCATTCCGTAAAGGGTCTGTGCATAAGACTGCAGAAACCAAGTGGAAGTTCACTTTCATCCGTAGCCCTGCGTGAAGCCGGCGCTCGCCCTCTCTTCCTCTCTCTCTCTCTCACTCCAACTTTCCCACATAACCTCCCGCCGTGGAGGCCCCTGCTGTGAAGTTTAGGAGCGCGCCGTGCATTTGGTGGTTCTTTGAAGTTCCGACGCCTCTCTTGTTCTTTGAGCCTCGCATGAATCCCACAGCGACGCTAACGATATGCTTGCGCGCGGCTTCTGCCCCTGACAGGTCTCCAGGGTAAAAAGAAAAAAAAAAAAAAAGAAAAGGCAGCTGCACTGATAAAATGAGGCGAACGGGTCGCAGGGTCGCGTGAGCCGCCATGTATTCCATCGGGCCTGCATAAAAAGCGAAACGTCGTTTCTCAGAGTAGTTAGTTACTCGGTGCAGTGGCGTGACACAGATGCGTAAACCAGGTCCTTATGTTAACGCGCGTTAACCATGGGGTAACGTGCAGGCGCATGAATCAAGACACCTGTTTCATAGGGGGAACGAGAAAAACGAAGATTTTTTTATTTTGTCGAGCAGTAGAATTGTATTAGCCCTTAATTTTTCCAACTAGGAAGCATTCTGACACGCATGATAGTTTCGGTTAGTTATGCATACTCTAAAACCCAAGTGGCTATCTTAACTAACCAGCTAAAAGGGATGCTGTGAGGTTTGTTCTGGTAGCCGTGAAGTGTCTCTCAGCTTAGCTTCTGAGCTATGCATTATTTTTTTGCAGTCTTATAATAGCACGCACGTGTGAACATGTTTCATTCGCGTTTCCGTGCTGAAACTTTTTTTTTTTTTTTACAAGAAACTCACGATTGATTGCTCATCAATAGTACTCTGCATTATACTGATTCTGTTGAACGTAGTACGAAATAGTTCACGACACACCTTTACAAACGGTTTAAGGTTGCGCTACGTTTTTTCACGCCAAAGCTCTTGCTTTATTAAGACCTGCGCATGACTTGAAGTTCCTTAAAGCCCATCAATCGATTAATAATATTAATTGGTTCACAGGAAAGGAAAGGCGCAGTATCTGTCACACTTGTTTCTGTGGACACCTGACCCGCGCCGTAAGGGAAGGGAGGAAGGTGGGAGATAAAAAAGAGAGAAAGAGGAGCCATAGTGGAGGGCTACGGAGTAATTTCGACCACCTGGGGATCTTTAACGTGAGCTGACATCGCACAGCACACGGACACCTCTCCGTTTCGCCTTCATCGAAACGCAGCCCCCGCGGTCGGGTTCGAGCTCGGGAATTCCGGCACAGTAGTCGGGCGTCTTACCTCTGCACCACCCCGGCGGGGCCCATCAATCGATTTAAACTCACATTATGTCGAGTTCTTTGGTCCAAATATACAACTCTACCCTCCATGCTACTCCCTATACTGCCCAGTTTTCGAGGTTTGTCGCCAAGACCGCAATGACATGCGCATAATCCATGACTAACACCCTCGCTTGGATCTCTTTCAAGGAGCGCATTGCGCGCAATGGTTTCTGCGAAGACGGCCTTTCGCAACGGTCGCGAGCTTTCGTAATGTCCGCGAAATGCCCTTTCGCAAGCTGCGCTTCTACATCCGTACATAATTAGTCACTTTCCGGGCTCTTATTATACCGCTGTTCAGCTCTAATGGCTTTACAGCGTCGTGAAAATTAATGCTCGGTCGTATAATCGGTTTTTATGTCCGAATTCATTTTGGCCCTACTTACTCGATCGCCGGTCTACGCAGACGAGAGTGAAAAGCAAGAAGGGCTAAAAAGAAAGGTGGGGGGGGGGGGGGGGGGTTAAAGGGCTGACATTTCTGAACTAATGGTCTAATAACTCTGTGAAGATTAATCGACGCTGACGTAACCTGGATGGTCGGACTGATGGGTGGTTTTCGCAACGAGATTTGTTTTCTTCTTTTTTTTTTTCCTTTGGAGAGGGGCTATTTACGAACTTTTGTGGCGCTAAACAGACATGGTGCCGGCCTGATGATGGGTAAAGTAGAGCACAAAAATAAAAACACAGAAAAAGAAAAAACGGACATGAATGCATGAGGAACGAGAATGCATGAGGAGGGGGGGGGGGGGTCGCTAGACTAATTTAATAACCTCGTGAAAAATAAAGCTGATGTAGGCAACTTCGACTCTGGTAGCACTTGTCCGCCGCTTCTTATCACTCGGTTTCACACCAGGGCTGCCTATAACAAACATGGCGTCGGGGGCCGATCGGAGCAGACGACAAAGCAACGCGGTTGCATATACTACCGCTAACCTAGTGACATAAGCTCGTGAAATATAAAATTAATGTAGCTCTAAGCTGGGTGTTGTCATCGACTGCCCACCGCATTTTGTAACGCGAATTCATTTCGGGCCTGCTCACCCACTTTTATGGCACGCATAACAAACAAGGCGTCCGGGTTTGGTTGGAGCAGGCGACAAAGAAATGCGCAGACCGAGAGGATGGATGAAGGAGACGTCGTTGCGAAGTTGCGTATACAGGCCTGCGTTTTATCACGCGCCCGCATGCGGAGTTTGAGCCGTGCCGAGCCGGCTCACATTTTCCGTTGTACGCCCACGGAGAGCTCTGGCGGGGATTTTGTGCCGTCTCCAACCGTCAGAAAACACGTACAAATGACGAAGAGCAAGCATTGGGGGAAAAGAGCAAGTCGAACGAAAGGGTCCCCTGCTCGAACCTCTGTCATTGGGCGATAGAGGGAGCTGCTTGGTCTTACTGCTTTTACTGCTTCCCCTCCTCTACCTTTTTCCTCTCTCCCACTCGCTTTTGTATCTGCTTCCCCAACCGTGGCTCTCTTTAGCAATCCAACCAAGCGAGGCGGACGTACAGGCTAGCGGCGAGCCCTTTGGATCCCGTTGAATAGACGTTGCGTAATCAGGGCTCTATGTGTATTACGGCTGAGCTATTCTTGGTCGAATTTTGAGAGAGGTGCTGAAAGTTAAAAAAAAAAAAGAAAAGAAGGTGTTTAATGTGGCGTAATGACGCTCCCGCGCCAATGCTGGAGCTAAAGCGGACGCGTGAGGGAAGCCTCGGCCCACGGTTCAGCTTGATGTTCTTTCGAGTATCTTCTGATGACCTCACCCCTTTTGAACTCCTCCGAAAAGCTCGGCTTGTAGTTTGAGAATGATGGTCCAGAAGCAGTGATCCGAGGTGACGATCGAATCATCGTGGCGTAACGGGAGAGACGATTCTTCTTCTCCGCCTGATTTTCTTCTTCGTCCATCACGGTGGTTTCAGCGAGATTTCAGCGATGTTTCTTAATAAAAAGCAAAGTGAGAGACTAGATAAGAAAAAGAAAGGACGGAGAAAATAAATGAATAAGAAACAAGTTAAAGAAAGAAGGCGAGAATGTGAGAAAGAAATGGACGGCGTTGCTGGGCATCTGCTGCGTCCTAGGGCTTCAATCTATAGGAGAGATGATTTATGTATGGCAATGTTTTATCCGTGGCGGTCACAATGTCAGTGACAAAAGAAAAAGCGATGCTGTTGTAATAGGATCGGAACGACGTTTTCTAAAAATTATTTTGAAGGTTCATTTTTCTTTTCTTATATTTTTGGCTGCTGGTATCTGGACCCCACGATTTGTACAGCCTGCTGAGACCAGGCCCCTTTGAATGATTTTTCCGAGGCTAGTTACAGACTTAGGTACAGTCTTTGTAGAAAATTCAAAGCCCAAAGGGGCTACTCCTGAATCATGTTGTGGCACTATTTTAGCATTCATAGAAGACTGGAAGTCCTACTCGGAGACGACAGGACTCTGAAGCTTCTTACACTTCAGCATATTCATATAATGCTGGCAAAGAACATTATGAACCTCCGGCCGGGTGAGGCTCAGAGGGTAACTAGCTGGACTATAAACTTGGGACAAAAGCTGTACCTTCTATAAGCTGGCCGTTTCAAGCATTGGTGATCGTTTGCGAAGCAGCAACCTTGCTTTGGTTATCTGAGGAATTTAAAATATTAAGGCGAACGCCTTTAATGGCTCATCGTTGTCGTCAGTAAAAGTGTTACGCTTTTGCGGCACTCTGATTGGCTGAGGTGGGGATGACGTCATAGGTGTCTCGACCAATCACAGGGCACTACCGTTTAGCAGGCGCTGCTAACTCGGACCTCTCCTTTCACATGACAGGATGATATCAGAATCAGCCTGCCAAGACCCTTGCATTCACGTTATCCCTATAGGCCACGTAGAAACGCTCATATGGCTTAGTTAAAGCGAGGCTTTTATATGTTGTCTGGTAGCATTACGCTATCGCGTCATACCGATCCAGGCGTCCGTGTGGCGCCTTTCATTTGGCACTTCCTCGAATGCCGCACCACAGAGCATATATAAGCAGGTGCAGTAAAACCAGAAATCAGCGAAGTTTCAAACAAAGGCTTTCGCCTTATCACACTTTATTGGTTCAGAGTGCCACCTATTTTTTTATTTGACATGGCGTACGCAACAAAAAGCGTGGGTATATTTAGTCCTTCCAAGGCGTGGCAACCGAGATGAGTGGTGATAGCTAAATCTGACTGCTGCTCTAACCGGATCCCGGTTAGAGAGCCAGCCAGGCGCTGATTACGGGACCACGAGAGGACACGAAATGAGTTCCTTTCGTTCTGCCTTATGAGGAGCCCGAAATAACCGTGGTCCCATCGAATGGTCGCATGGCAACGCCCTGCCCGCCTGCACCGCGTGCAATAAGAGCTCGTCCGCCGCGTTAATCGAACGTGCGAGAACTTTCACTTCAGGAAAATTCTCTCCCGTCAGCGGGGGGTCGTGGGGGGTGACACGTATGAAACTGCCACCAAAACGGGGTCAGTTCCAGCAGTGCTCCGTTAGACTACATTACTGAGCCGCCGTCGTTGTCCTCGGTCCGAGGCGGCAGCGGATGGCCCCCGGCGAGGTTCGTGTGAGTCGCCCGCGGACCCAATTTGAAGCGGCCCGGCCGCGGGCAGATGCCGTCGATGACCCCTTCCTTCCGCCCCGCCAGCTCACGGCGCCAGAGGAAGTACCGTATCAGCGGAGATTTAACTGGCCCTGGAGAATTCATTTGCAAGGTGACGGTGGATGAGGACGCTGTATCGGGATACGAGAGGCTTGGAAAACCTTGGAAACTCTTTGCGCGTCGCTCTTGCTTTCGAGGTGCGCGACCCTGCAGCTGTGGGATCGTACGTTTGCTGATACGCAGAACCGTGGTGCGTTTTAAATACAAGCAATCTTGAAAATAGTTATTTTCTCCTTTTGTCAAACTACTGGCCAAAGCAATTCATTTTCTTCCGTCACTATAGACCAGAGGAGCAGTCAGTTATGCCACTAATTGCTTGAAAAGTAAATAAACTGTTGTAATTTGATTACGGTTATTTATTTATTTATTTATTGTTTCCTCAGACACAGTCTAAGAGGGGGGCCGGGGCTAATGGCGACAAAACGCCTGACAAGGGCCCAGACAGGGCCACAGTGTCTGGTAATGAAGTTTCCATGGTCGCCCACGAGCGCTAGCATAATGTTTACTCAGAATGCGTGGGAATGTGTGCACTGTCGCTACATTATGCACCCTACGCATTTTTATAAGCCTCGTATATGCAGCCATTTTGGCTGCATCAACGCTACACAGAACTTTAGTTCGCGTCGGATAACAGGAAGTGAACTAGAATGATAAAAGACCCTTGCGATGGTACCCATGGCTTCCGTTGTCGAAACATATAGCAACTTTTCTCTTGCTCTCTCCTAATTATTGCCCATAAGGGAAAAAAGAATCTCTAAGAACCTTATATTTATTTTGTTTGCAGTCTATGGGATACAAAATCATGAAGCTGGGAAAAATCGCAAGACAAACGCAGATTCCCAGCTCATCGCTGAGTTCATCTCTGTAATTGCATGTTAATATGAAGGACGAACGTCGTTGAGGTATTTGTCCAGCGGAGCTGCCTCGTTGCGTTAAGGAAACTCGTGCTTCAGTCACGGTATTATTGACTAATTAACAGCATGATTACTGAAAGATAAGCTTTGTTGGCTCGGCATGCGTAACAACGGAAATTTTGATCTTCACCTGGGCGTAGGTATAGGAAGGGGCTCATAGAACAAGCCGTTAGCTCTACTGTAAGTTCGCTCCATTCAGTTAAGTTTCGAAATTAAAACCTTCGATGCTTAAGTCTGCATTTACACGGTAGTCACTCGAGCCTATCCCCGAGCGAGCCGTTGGATCGCCGCCCCTCATTTAATGCGCGGAAGTGTTTCCGAATAGCGAGAGGCGGCGTCCCAACTCGCGTTGCCGCGCTACCATGCGCCAACACGTTGTGTCACGGCGCACGGGTATTACGTATACGGGCCCTCAGGTGCATACGGGAAGCCACCTCGCAACTTTCATCGTTACCCGTCGGTCCGTACTCTTCCTGAAGGAAGCTCTGCCTGGGGGGCCTGCGTCTTACCGAACGGGCTGGGCCTTATGCTGTAGATCTAGCCGCGATACGGCGCTGGTGTTGCATTCTTTTGCAAAAGCAGGTGGGCGGAATGTACTCGTTGCGTGGTTCGGCCGCTGACTTCCTCGTGGTGACTTCGCTATGCACTGATTAAAATTTTATCTCGATACTTAGATCTGTGCCGGCGTGCGCTTGTTGTTGCCGACTCAGGTGTATTCTCATTTTCGCTTCGGGTCGGAACAGAAATGAGCGCTGTATGTTGCGAATATTCCGATGACGTGCCGGGAATAGCACTTATTAATGTTACGTTACAGCAGCTCCGCTGGGCTTATACTTTTGTTGATCTGCCCTCGTTTTCTTTTCGGAAGGTAACTGCCCAAGTGGACACTTTTCTAGGTGAGATTGTCTTGTTTATACCCTTTCGTGAAAAGCTTTCGTGGCCCCAAGGCATTTGTTTGCGCTTTGGCATATTGAAACATTCGAAGGCGTAGCTTGTTTTGGGACGGAATAACACATCGCAATAGAACACAACCCTTTCATTTGCTGATAACAATACCTTGCTAAGCAACTCGGCCACCGAGTTGCAAATGTGAGCTTAGAAAGATAAGACGAAATGGCGGGTCCGAAGATTGGAAATGGAAATGCTAATGGATTACATTTACGTAAGGTCGGTAGCCACCGCAGATCTGGACCACGAGAGTGAAATACCTCGGACAGTAAGGAAAACTTGTATTGCATAAGACGGACAGTCAGAAGTGATGAATAGCG
Source organism: Amblyomma maculatum (assembly GCF_055883805.1). Classification (NCBI taxonomy): domain Eukaryota; kingdom Metazoa; phylum Arthropoda; class Arachnida; order Ixodida; family Ixodidae; genus Amblyomma; species Amblyomma maculatum. The sequence goes on along the minus strand of NC_139354.1, from coordinate 42,461,810 downwards.
ATTTAGCAATATAACTTGAGCAGAAAGTATATAACACATATATCTTGCCGGTACTCACCTAGGGGGCAGAAACCTGTAGGCTAAGGAAAAGAATTGAACCTACTGACGATAGCATGACCCAAAGAGTCAAGGAAAGAGTACAGTTGTGATCTCTTGGTCGAAATCAAGAAGAAATGACCGCGAGTAAGGCATGCAATGAAAAGACAATACAACTGATGTTCCCTCGAAGTGATTAATTGGACACCAGAGTAGGGGACGCCAGCAGGCCAGATAGGCATACGGTATTAGGAAGTTTGCGGGGAAAAGCTTAGAGCAACTGGTAAAGAACACCGGTAATCGGGCTATGGGAGATGCATTTCACTTCATTGGATGATGGTAACTGTAATAATGCTGCTCATCCCGTACACATGCATTGTATACTGTGCAGAACAACCAAACACCAGCGAACTAGTACTAGTAAACCGCGTAATCCGGTATCAACGTCCTCTAGTATTTCTCTTCTCGACCGAGCGTTCGCCTTCTGAGACCGCACACGCAAGGCAGCGTCCGGCGGTCGCATTCCTTTTTCCTTTCCCCGTCAGTGCCACGAGCTGCGGCGGCGGTGTACGCATGCGTGACATTGATTTCTATCGCGTGGAGTGCGCGGAAGAAGCGCTGTCAGTGCCGCCCGCTGTCTCGGCTATCCAGCATGCGCTCGTCCCTTTTCTCTCTGGCTGGCCGGTCCGACCAGCGGCCAGTCACCTGACGGCGGCCGTTAGAGAGAAGCCGCGCGGGCGCTCGCTTCTTTGGCGCCACGCCGCACACGGAAGAAGATGGGTTCCACGAGTTACTCCCTGCCGCCTCCTTCTTTCACGGCCGTTATCTCTGTGCCGGCACACCTAGCGGGATTGAGACCTTCTGCACGACCCTGAAATCATCTCCGGGCGCTGCTCTCGCCACTTTTTTTTTCTGAGATGTCGCTTTGTTCAGTCATTCTTTCGTCGCTGCAGAAGGGGCGGGCTTCCCCCTTCTGATCATCTTTCTATCTTTGTTGCCTGCTTTTCCCCGCCCACATTTTCTTCGTTCTTTTTTTGCTTTTGAGGCGCGCTGCCCGCGCCGCATGTTCGATGCCTGTGCCGGTAGAGTGCGCCATTCCGTCCTGTGGAGTGCGCCATGCTGTCCTGTCGAGGACGCCACTCCGCGGGCGGGAGTTGTGTCTGTCCATTTGTTATGAGTGACTTTGACGCGCGGACCTGTTTCCGTGCTGGCGCGTTGTCTTCGAACGCCTGGTATAGCCGCTGGCTGTCGCTGGCTGAAAGGTACTTGTTGGAGGCTTGTCCATTTGTCAACCGGAGATGCCCTTGAGCTTTAATTTTACCCTGCACTAATGGTATACCTCGCTTGCACATCGGATGCGTGTACGTAAGGTGACGTGCAAAACAAAATAACAGGCGCGTACACCAAAATGGCGGTAAAATCATACGTTCTTTGGTGATCAATTTGGTGAAACATAATGTCCAAATGTTAAATTGCAGCATGTCTGTCCGGGTTGTTGAAGTATCTTTTTCCGTGCTGCTTTTGAGCCGTCGAGTGATATCTTTATAATTCAGCTTTGCATATAGCGCACGTTGACGGCCATGGTCTTACAGTTATATCCCAAGCATGTAATTAGACTCAGAGCTTAGTACTTCGTACCTGCCGCTGATGATGGGGACGCTTAATGGCGTGTTGTAGTCAGGTACACATACTTTGATGCTCTTCAGAAATAAAAACGTACACCAAATGTAGGTGAAGATGAACTTCGATTCTCTTTGGGCAGTCAGGCAATTATTTTTAGTGCTTCTGCGACCGGGCTTCTTTACTGCAGTTAAAGTCAATTTCTGCTGACACTACGTATTTATTTAGCAAATACGGCGCAGGCGCAGGCGTTTATTTACTTCAGAAAGAGTCACTGGTATTGCTGTAACTGCAAAATGAAATCTATGCGCTCATTGAATTTGTGGTGCTGAGCAGTAGCAGCATTTTACTCCTGCAACGTGTTTGTGTACTCCCTCCTTGCTATGACAGCGTTTTCGAGGCTTGATATTGCGTTTTCAGTGTATGCGTATACTTGGTAACGTCCCGTTGTTACTTGACTGAAGATAAAGCGCACGGGAAGACACACACAAGAGAAGAAGACACAGGACACGCGCTCCTGTGCGCGTGTCCTGGGTCTTTTTCTCTTGTGTGTGTCTTCCCATGCGCTTTATCTTCAGTCAAGTTACAATGCACCATCTAGTCCAACTTCAAGTTTTGTTAAACTCCCGTTGTTAACATCACTCTAACTCCAGTGCAGAGGCGTGGCAGGGCCAAGTACGTCCCCGTATCGCCAGTTACCTTGCGAAGGTACATGGCGTACTGTAAGTTTGAAGTTTATTTCAAAAATGCACTGGGTATAAAATTTTCTCCATTTATTTTTATCCCACCTTTCCTTGAATCGTCTGTAGCTCTCTGACGCTATATACACCAGTCCCTGTGTATAGCTCTTCGATGAGTATCATGTTCGTATCAGTATCTTCAAATAGACGAAATGCACTAACATGGCGCTTCTTGAAAAACTATTTTTGCACCATTCAAATAAGGTCATTATCATCATTCCTAAGTGTAGGCTTGTCTGCCATTCATTTCGTGTCTAGTCAGCACCAGAGAATGAGATAGTCAATCGACGAAGAAAACTTCATTGACGGAATTGTTGGATTACTTTACGAAGAATATTGAAGAGCAGTGTTGCGACTCGGAACGTAACAGCAGCAACAGGTTACTCCATGCTGTAGATATGCAGCAACAGCAGTAAAGAGCACGTTTTCCCGTATAAACGCCGGCGCGGATAAAGCTTCTGCCATTGTTCGCTGCAAACGACGATAACAAATAATAAAGTTTTTATTATTATTTTTACGCTTATTGAACGCATTAAAGAAGGACAATTCGAAGGTTACGCCTGCCAAAGCCACGTTGGACCGTTATTTTAATGTCTTGCCAAACAGACTAAAAGCCGGAAAGGCTATGAATGCCGTTATGAATGAAATCACACAAATTGTCAAGCGTAAATACTGCCCCTCAACCACGTACCGCTTCCTCATTGCCTGTCCCACGCGACTTTGGCGTTCCAAAAGGGGAGCAGCTCAGTCATCACGGCAAAACGTCCAGAGTATACCAAGCGCGCCATTGACCCACGCGGCTCGAAACGTTCGCCCTAGTTTTGCGTCCCCTTCCGCGTGCAAGGTATGCAACGGCAGTCATCACCGCCTTATAGGAACAAAGAGGCGTGCGGCGAGCCGAAGTCACTCGATTTTCTTTTACCCGCTTGCGTCCTTCCCAAACGTAGTGCTGCCCGTAACGCGTTACACTTCTTCCTCGTAGTCTGCGCGGCTTCTTTCGCAGAGTTCCGCACTGGTTCTGGAGCGCCGCTTTCCCTTCCATGGGGCCTTTGTGGTGATGTTTTTTTTTTTTTTCCCGTCGCTCATTTAAGCTTTGTTCCTTCGAGGCCGCATTGTCGACCTGATCGCTCGAGCTTCCCGGCTAGGCGGGGGCGGGGCACAAACCTTTAATCACCTTTGAGTAGAGTACGCACTCCGCGCGGCGTTCTGTGCAGGTCTTCCTCCGAACTCCCTCCCGGAATAGACCACAACTGGCGTCTACGGCCGTTTCGTTTGGGCTAAGCGTACCTACGTCCGCTGGTCGGAGCTTATACGGTTGTTTCGCGGTCGCGTGTGTGCGGCTGCGTTGACCTCGCTGTGTGGTGATGGCCGGGTCGGATGGCCGTGTCCTCCGGCGGTCGCCTTTTATGCGGACAAGGTCGTTGAAGGTCTCGACCCTCTGGAATAGCCGAGACGACTACGCTGCGTTTTTTTTAGGCTGCGTGATGCATGAGTCATATATACTCTGCTCTCCGAGACACATTAGAGCGACACCGAATTGGGTAAAACTTGTGGGCGCCGTGCGTGACGCCATGCTCTACTTTTGGGGGTCATGGCGACTGTATTGTTTGAGAACTTGCAGTGCACAGAGTGGTTCCTTTTCTTGAAGGCAGTTCGACGTGGTTATTACTGGGAGGTAGCGTTGGGCTTGGTAAAGTATGCTCCGGGAGTAAATTTCTCTGCGTAAATGACCAAGAAGCACGACTTTCAAACGCAGCGTAACGGAGAGAGCTCTGAGTTGTACTGGGAACTTGAAAGGTAGTGCTTAAAAGGTCTCTCACACGAGTACAAGGTGGAATGCTAGCTCTCACTTAGAGTTTATATTTTTTTATGTAGAACATACTATTATCAGCATTGATCAGTTCTTTGTGTCTTAAAAATGAGGTTTCGAGCTTGTTTAACATAGAGATCTCGCCGTTTCTTAACTTTTCTACTGCTGATAGCCTGTCCCACACTTAAGGCGTTGCGGCTAATGCATTCCTTGCTCTCCGATTCTGTCCTGGATACACTAAATGGGGGCTTTGCTGTCAGAGGCGAGAGACCAGAAGCTGCTGGAACAGCTGTCATGTCCTGACAAATACGAACACATCTTAATCACAGCTTTGCTTACGGTCCCAGACGCCCTCTATAGTCGCATCCCAGCACTTGTCTTCCCCAGATGTTTGGCTTCCATCCATCAGCTTGTGTTACGCTTAGATATTTCAGCACCACCGCGGGATATGTGCTGTTGAGCTCATCTAGGGGGTTTCAAAGGAGAAGGGGACGATCGGTTGCGTGCATAGTTAGAACGAGCGTGCGGGACCACTTACACTGGAACCTTGAAGCAGCCAATGTGAATCGTGCTGAGGCAAGGCGCAGAGGCCCTTCCCTGCATGCCACTGCCACCCCTCCGAGCATTTCATTGTGTTCGTCAGCTCGTGCTCGACTCTTTTCCTTCTACTTCTTCGTCCTTTCCTCCTCTCCTTGCCTTTCGGCGTCCTCTCTAATTGACTCGCATATTTGCCCTCCACCAACTTCGTACGGACCTCCGTTTCGTGACTGATTCGAGGAGCGAGCAGGAATAAGGCTTGGACGAAGAAAGGGAAAGAGCGAAATGAACAAGCATCGAAGCGGTTCAATGCGTGCGCGCGTGATCGCTCGAGCGCCGATGCGTTTTCTCGATAAGCAGCCAACCATCCTCCCTTTGAGCACAGAGGGCTGTCGCGCAATGTTACACTTTCACCTTCGCACGTTCCAGTCGTCGATGGAGCGTGGAATGGCCACACGGGAGCGCTTCGGTCAAGAAAGCATGGAAGCACTTGTGAAGAACGAGGAGGAGAGGGGAGGGGGTACTGTATTGGGAGGCATTCGAACCCTCGGGCGTCCTCCGCGGACGCTTGCGCGTTCAAGCAGGTAGGGGCGCGAGCCCATTCGGCCTCTCCAGCACCGCGCGGTGGTGTTATGTAGGACTCGAGCGCACGACCTTGGGACATGGATTGCGAGATAACGCGTTGAGCTTGAGTGCGGACTGCCACCGTACCTGTGTGTGTTCGGATTTTTGCCGCTAGGCAGTGATTTGGAGCACACCGACAAGTAGGGGTAGTTTCTTTCAGTGCAAGAGCGTGCACTTGACGCTGTAGCGCCGGACGTGTAATTGTGTCGTCGTAGTGGTGTCGGTTGGCAAGTTTTACGACTGGCCGGCGTCAAGGTGCAGTTGTTAACGGTCATTTGAGATAAATGTATCCAGTTCTTGTTTCTAGTTCTTTCTTTCTCTTTTCTTTTATGAGTTTCTTATCACCATGAAGAGCTTCTTATCGCCGAAATGTCACGCCGATACGTCGTGGCCTGCATGGTTGGCGCTGGGAGGCACGACCACGGAGCATGTCCATCGTGCACCTTGAGCACGATTGCGCATCAGGTGTTGGAATTCTGCGGCGTTTTATCGACGATATCGATGGAACGGCGTCATACTTGAAGAGTTATCAAGTAGTTACTCTTATTTGTTTAACAGAGTGAACGGTTTAGTGTACTCGTTTAAGTTCCCGCTCACACCGACGTCCTCTCGTGACCTTCTCAAGCGAAGTTTGCATGTCTTCAAGAAAGCTCGAAGAAAGGGCTACGTTATTAAACCCCGGTGTTCCGTAAAACAAGGCCCGGTAAAAAAGTTATTTCGCTCTGTAGCTTTTTTTTATCGCGCTGGAGTGGTTCGAACAAGCCAACTCCATTGGAACCCTTTGCATGTCTTCAAGAAAGCTCGAAGAAAGGGCTACGTTATTAAACCCCGGTGTTCCGTAAAACAAGGCCCGGTATCAAAGTTATTTCGCTCTGTAGCTTTTTTTTATCGCGCTGGAGTGGTTCGAACAAGCCAACTCCATTGGAACCCGACACTGAAGTTTTCGTATTCGGGAGAAAGGCTAGCGCATTGCAAGACACGCGAAGCGCGCGTTTCTTTTAGCGGCGTCGGTGACGGAGCGGACACATCGTCGCTTGCGGAAGAAGCCGAGACTGAGTTGTTTTTAGGGCCAAGGATGAAGAGAGGCCCGCTTGCCCTAAATGACTTCGACATGGTCGCACTTCACGAACCGCGGAGTATACTCAGAGGGCCGATTCGGAAATGCGTGGGAAGAGAGAGCCTGAAGAATTCTTTCTTTCTTTCTTTCTTTCTTTCTTTCTTTCTTTCTTTCTTTCTTTCTTTCTTTCTTTCTTTCTTTCTTTCTTTCTTTCTTTCTTTCTTTCTTTCTCTCTTTCTTTCTTTCTTTCTTTCTTTCTTTCTTTCTTTCTTTCTTTCTTTCTTTCTTTCTTTCTTTCTTTCTTTCTTTCAATGTATAGTCAAGTTTTAGTCATATCATTTTAGTTTCGGCTGAATGGATACATTCACCGTATGTGTCCTGAGCTGTTGACAGAAGGAAATTTCGAATACGCAGTTTTTTGGGGCTCCGATGATAATTCTCGATTATTTGGGCCAACTTCCTAATAGGTACCAGCGGCCGTACGAAGCATAAAGCGGTGGCAGACTTGGCGTAATAAACCCGGGTGTCTGCGTCTTGTGAACTGTAGCTGAAGAGGTCTTGGCGATCGCCGCATATATGATGCCTGTCTTTTTGCGCATAACTGCAAAAGACCCAGAGAAGTCGCTCAAATAGATCAGTAAATGCTGTATTCTGAGCTTCTTCCTCAAAAAAACATTTTGAGCATGCGCGGTTGACACGCATCGATAGGTAATCAATCTATTTCCGACAACGAAGCCGCTACTTTTGTCGAAAACGTAGCTTTTGCAGCCTACAAAAGACCAAAAACGAAATATATGTGTCGCCGCCATCTGCCCAATCTCGCTAGTAACCTGCATTGCATCGGCGGATTTATTCTTGCGGGGTGCCGTTACCGTGGCGTTGTAATTTTAATTATCTTATAGATGCTAGCGTGCTGTCGCAGTAGGCTAACAGGCAGAGGGGATTGAACACGGAATAACACAATTGTCTATGACGTCATGACAATCAGCAGACGCCATAGAGGGCCTTCAATGAGGGGCACTTGGCCGCTGCGTTCTTGAGCTATATCCAGCTTTAAGAGGTTGGCGGTGATCAGACATGTCAATAATTGAATTACAATAATAAAATTACTGTAAATTAATTACTTTACGGTAATTTGAAATGTAATGGATTACTTTTCCGATCTGCTAAATTAGTACTGTAATTACTTTTTGGCAATAATTTCGCAGCAAAAGAAATTCATTCCTTTCGGACTTTCGGAAAAGGTCCACCACTACTCCTTCGATAGGCAACACTGAGAGAGTATTGTGAAAGCAAGAACTCCTCACGACGGGGCAATAAGAGAGAGTGGGAGCACAAGGAGGAGAGGGGGGGGGGAGACAGACAGATGGAATTTCGCGTGGCGTGAGCATTACTGAGCGCAAGATGCCGAGGTCCACGGAAGCAATAAATAACCCCCTCCCCCCCTCCTTAATTAACCACCCCATACTTTTTGTCGTTTGTTGGTGCGTATGGTATTGAGAGTGTTCTCTTTCACTTGAACGGACAGCTGCACGAAGGAAGCGTTACAGTTCTTTATTTCGGCTTGGTTACAGAGGGGCGTTATATGTGGGCTGGTAGCGTATACGCTGTCCCATCTTACCCTTGAAGGCGGAGCTTATGTGTTCCCCCATTTTTTTCTTTTCCTTTTAATCTAGCGGGCAGATTGGTGTTCTGCTCTCTAAAGGCGCAATGAGGGTTGCCTGGATGTCATTGTACGGGTCATCCTTCGGCATCAGTTAATTGCTACCGATGACAACGTTTTTCCAAATAGCCATTCCGCGTGTATAGCATTCGCTCTCAGCCGGTCAGAAGTGTGCGAAAGCCTTGAGTGCGTTCTCATACGTTATTCAGCGCGTGCAAGAGCGCCGCCGGCTGTCAAGGATATATGCTCTGCTCAGCTGAGCGGCATGGGCAAATCAGGCGGCGGTATATATTGGTGTCGACCTAGAAATGCTTCGCTGCTGAAGCGATCAGCCGAAATCTTCTCACGCGTTTACGCGCTAGCACGGGCAGCCATTCCCAGTGATTATGAGACGCCTCCGGGAGAGAAAAAGACGACTACGAAGGGTGTCTCGGCCCTGGCGATGAATCGTCCTCTTTGTACACCCTCCGTTTTGCCGAGAATGGCTTCGACGCCTTGCCCGTTCTGAAGCCTTGCCCGCCTTGCCCGTTCTGCAGCCTTGCCCGCCTTGCCCGTTCTTAAGCCTTGCCCGCCTTGCCCGTTCTGCCCGTCCAGCCGGGAGGCACGTGAACAATCCTCCCGGCTGCGTTTTTTTACAATGTTAAGGTTTCGAATGTGATGGGAGTGCTAATGCTAAAAATAGGTCGATTTCGACCGTATTAGTCGCTTTTCACTCTTCTCATGACGTCGATGCTGTAGTGTGGCAGCTGATTTGATATAAATGAACTGACCGATACAAAGGTAGCCACTATGAGTGGTTGTAGTAATTATGCGTGGTTTCGGCACCCCTTTGAAGCAAGCCGGTGGGGCGCCACAATCGTTTTTCTTTATATGCAGTGGCCCAATCCTCTTCTCAGAGACCGGAGTCCGGCGTAACTAAGTGTCCGAGACTTGTATTACTTTTGGTTCAAATAACTTTCAAGGTCTGAGTTTAAGCAGCGCAGACACAGGGGCGATGGAGACGGATGAAGATAGGCGGGCATAATTTCTTTGCGTCACGTAAACATAGAACCCTGTAGCAGTATAAGTACCTTCGGAGCTTCAAAGGTTGTTATAGATCAGCTACGTATTTGATCGTTTTCTCTAACAGCGAATTAAACGTAGGTATATCCTCCCACACGCGTGTTCCTATTCCGATTTTACTAATCCTTTGCTAACAGGATTCAAGCCCTTTCGTCTTTTTTCGATGACTAACATTGTAGGGTCTGCTATATCCTGCTGGAGTTGCCACATGCCAAGAACCTGGAGCCTGGGAAACAAATAAAACAAAGTAGCAAAAAAAAAAAAAAAAAAAACGAAGAGCCCACGCTCTCATCAGACCCGTTTGCTCCAAGAATCGAGTATATCGCGGCAGCAGCTTCGGATGCATGTGCCCCCTGCCTTCTTTCCTTCCCTCTTCGACCACCGAGGAGGCCGCCCTCGCACAGCCTGCCGTCGTGCATGGCTCTTGATGGATCGACACCTCCGCTATGCAACGCGCGTCGACTCTCGTTTGAGGCAACCGCGCTCGCGCCCTTGATCGAGCGATGCGAGAACCTCGTGGTCGGTCGGTTGGGTTGCGCGGCGTACTACAGCCAAGGTCGAAGGCCTCCCCGTTCCTTTTAGATCCGCTGGCCTTTTACGCACGCCTGAGTTGTGCGTGTGCGCGCACGCAAGTTGCATCAGTAAAAGCGTGCAATGACAAAGATGCTCCGAAGAGCAAAAAAACAACAACAAAAAAAAAAGCAAATATATGCGCTTTTTTGTGTTATTCGACGCGGATTAAGTGTAACGCAAATATTACAAAGTTGCATTACGCATGCGTGGATGTTTGCTAATGTTCACAATGGGTTTGTACGAAAAGCCGCACAATCCAACGCCACCAGTGGCTCTTAGTATGGTGTTTTATTTAATCAAAATGCATAGACAGTAAGCCCCGCCGGGGTGGTGCAGTGGTAAGACGCCCGACTACTGTGCCGGAGTTCCCGGGATCGAATCCCGGCCTCGGCGGCTGCGTTTCGATGGAGGCGAAACGAAGAGGCGTCGTGTGCTGTGCGATGTCAGCGCACGTTAAAGATCCCCAGGTGGTCGAAATTACTCCGTAGCCCTCCACTACGGTCCCCCTTTCTCTCTATCCACTTTCACTCCCACCTTCATCCCTTCCCCTACGGCGCGGTTCAGGTGTCCACAGAGCAAGTGTGACAGATACTGCGCCTTTCCCTTTCTATGAACCAACCAACCAACCAACCATAGACAGTAATAGGAGACACTGGAGTCTAAACCAGAGCTTAAGGGATATTTTCGACTATCGATCTTTGTTTTGCAGCTTGAATTCTTCTTAATAAGCTTTCAAGACCTTATTCGTCAAAGTTTGTGCGGCTACAGAATGCACAGGAAAATTCAACGCGCAAAAGTTGGACTCGAATATGATACATGCACGACAGATAATACTGGAAAACATCGAATTTAACATCGCATCTAAACAATGGATGGAATGACGTTTGTCATTACTGTATATATATCGATTGTGTGGCTTCATGCATATACGTTTTAATCTAGTTTTTTTTTTTTTTTTTTTTAAGTGATCGTGGAACCTACCGCACTCAAGTAACCGAGAGGGGCATAGATTGGGCGCCTAGTCATTTATTTCGGTAATGTTTTCATCTTATAACGTCAAGTTTCATTAAGACTTCTTGCGCGGACCCCGCCGGAATGGCGCAGTGATTAGGGCGCTCGACTACTGTTCACAAGGAGGCGGGATCGAATCCCGGCCTCGGCGGTCGCTTTTCGATGGAGGCGAAAAGCAAGGTGCCCGTGTGCTGTGCGATGTCAGTGTACGTTAAAGAACCCCAGCTGGACTAAATTCCCGGAGTCCTCCGCTACGGCGTCTCTCATAGCCTGAGTCGCTTTGGGACGTTAAACCCCACAAACCAACCAACCAACTTCTTGCGCGGAGTCGGTTGATTCCTCTCGATCGAAACGAGAAATACGTGTGTGCTGCACAAGACCATTCGATTAGTACCCGAAATCCGCATGGAAGCAGTGGCAGCAAGATTGCTGCACGCATTTAGTGAAAGAGGGTATATGTGAATCGCCGTCTCGGCCGCGGTTTGTGCCGGGCTTATAAGGTCGAGCGTATACGTCGGTACCGTGGGCTTGCCTGAGGGGAGCGGGAGAGCCAAACGCGTGGGATAGTCCCGGGGCAAGGCGACATCGGCGTTGTCCGGCGCATGCCGTAATTGCGAGCTTCGCGCGCGATTCGTTTGCTCAGGGCGGTGCGTGGTGATGCCGAAGGAGCTCTTCACGAGGGTGCCGTAGTACCTCGTGGGAGGCCCTCGGGGGTCCAGGAATGCTATAGGGCCGCTGCACCGGCGAAGATTTGGGCGGACAAGCGCGGTGCGCTGTGTACTTTGTACCGTCCTTGAGAGTTCGGACGATGTTTAAGTGGCGGCGGGTGCCTCTATCTTTCCATATGCCTTTTTTTTTTTTACTGATAGCGTTTTACCGATCGGCATTTTCTCACCGTTTAGGTTCGATGTATGTTTTGAGTTTGATGCTTTCGCTTGAATGTGCTTTCATATCAGTTTTATTTTCCTAAATTGTTCCATATAGATGAAAATGTTTTGTTTGAAATGTATGATTTTGAGATGAAAATTTTTCTTGTGTAATTAGTATATGGTAGAAGTAATTGTAACCATTTTTCACTGTCGGTATTATGTGCGTTTTTATCCTAACAGTGTGTGAAATGACGAATTGCTACTGATAACATGTTTTTCATTTCTAATGCCAGAATCTGTGTGGGGGGCAGGGACCTCTATTAGGCTTTCACATAGCCTTTAGTCCCTGCCTCCTCTCGCTTGTACGAGGAATCAATAAACCAAATCCAAAATTCCAAAAATTCCAAATCATCGTAAATTTTCCTGAGCGCAGTTCTGGATTTAAGCGAACCAAGGTGGGGGGCGCCTTAGCCAGTTTCTAAAGGAGGAATTTGTTTTAGAGAATGCAACCACTGACCCCTATTTTTATGCCAAGTTTATAATTTGCATGGTGACTGAGGCAGTCATCGACGGTGTTTTCCTAGCTTGACAGTTTTTAATAGTCCCGTGACTCGCTTGTAAATGGGGATGTAGTCTAAAACGTAGGGTCTCTTTGGTGAGGAGTGTATACCCGCGCGGCTGAAGCTGTCGCGTGTGGGTGCGTCATAAGAACTGCATCTCTCTCTCTCTCTGCAGCTCTTTGGATAGCGGAATGGTCTAGCTATAAAGTGCGCTGTATAAACGAATGCAGTCAAGCTGGCCATGTTTTGCGATGTAGCGGTGAAAGTCAAGCAGTGATTAGCTGAACAGGACTCTAATTATGAGCTACATTTCTAGGCGAAACGTACTGCGTAAGGTGTGCCTGGAAGGTGTGTACATTTCGTTAATGAGTAGAGCATTGCGTGGCGTTGCTATTTGGTGCGCAGTGGTCATATTCTTGCAAGCGGTCATTACAATCGGTTAGGTTAGTTCAGGTAACAATGCGTAGCTTTTTGTGTCCGTCGAAAGAGCCGTTAAGATTTCGTTGCATTCGGGTGGGCTGCAGTTCGTTGGAGCTTAGATACACCGAAAGCTTCCTGACTCCGCGACTTTTCACTTGATTGCGAATGATATTAGTATTGGCAGCTGCGAATGTAATATGGATATACGTCCAATAAGGACCGGTATGGAAGACACGTAATTATTGCTCGGGCCTTCCGTTTGCTGGTCAACGCGTCTGAAGACGTATATATTTGCGCCGCTGACTATTCTTTCATATTTGCCCAAGCTGCAGTTCTGAGTGTCATGCTCGTGAAAAGAATGCTGAAATGTGCTTGAGGGTAATTATAACTGGAATGTTATAATTATAAGACGCACTCCAATCGCCAATCTGGCGCTACTCTCCGAATCCGCGAAGGAGTAGAATGTTAATTGTTGTCCACCCAGAACACAGCATGTGAATCCAAATCGCCCATTGAAACGTGTTACTCGGTTTGACGGACTAAGATATGTTGCTCCAGATCGCCCATTTAATGAGCAATTAGGCGCAGATGTATACAAAGCAGGGACGTATTCTACAAGCTTCAATTTCCATTTCACTCGGACGAACGGCTGCATTAGACGAAAGCAACGAATGGCCAGTCTCGAAAATCACAAGGCAGGTGGCTCTGCCGTCAGCGATAGCCATCACCACTCGCCGTATGCGTCGGCTAATTGCTGGCTGCGTCATGCAGCCAATGGTGAGCCACGGTCGTTGCTGAATGAACTGAATTGTCGCCGGTCTCTTCCCGCGGACTCTTGAAAGCCACAGCTTTCTCCCAGCCAATGGTGAGCCGCGGTTGTTGCTGAATCGGTCTCTTCCCGGAAACTCTTGAAAGCCTCAGCTTTCTCCCTGCCAATGGTGAGCCGCGGTTGTTGCTGAATTAACTGAATTGTCGCCGGTCTCTTCCCGCGGACTCTTGAAAGCCACAGCTTTCTCCCAGCCAATGGTGAGCCGCGGTTGTTGCTGAATTAACTGAATTGTCGCCGGTCTCTTCCCGCGGACTCTTGAAAGCCACAGCTTTCTCCCAGCCAATGGTGAGCCGCGGTTGTTGCTGAATCGGTCTCTTCCCGGAAACTCTTGAAAGCCTCAGCTTTCTCCCTGCCAATGGTGAGCCGCGGTTGTTGCTGAATTAACTGAATTGTCGCCGGTCTCTTCCCGCGGACTCTTGAAAGCCACAGCTTTCTCCCAGCCAATGGTGAGCCGCGGTTGTTGCTGAATCGGTCTCTTCCCGCGGACTCTTGAAAGCCACAGCTTTCTCCCAGCCAATGGTGAGCCGCGGTTGTTGCTGAATCGGTCTCTTCCCGCGGACTCTTGAAAGCCTCAGCTTTCTCCCAGCCAATGGTGAGCCGCGGTTGTTGCTGAATCAACTGAATTGTCGCCGGTCTCTTCCCGCGGACTCTTGAAAGCCACAGCTTTCTCCCAGCCAATGGTGAGCCGCGGTTGTTGCTGAATCGGTCTCTTCCCGCGGACTCTTGAAAGCCACAGCTTTCTCCCAGCCAATGGTGAGCCACGGTTGTTGCTGAATCGGTCTCTTCCCGCGTACTCTTGAAAGCCACAGCTTTCTCCCAGCCAATGGTGAGCCGCGGTTGTTGCTGAATCAACTGAATTGTCGCCGGTCTCTTCCCGCGGACTCTTGAAAGCCACAGCTTTCTCGCAGCTAATGGTGAGCCGCGGTTGTTGCTGAATCGGTCTCTTCCCGCGGACTCTTGAAAGCCACAGCTTTCTCCCAGCCAATGGTGAGTCGCGGTTGTCGCTGAATCGGTCTCTTCCTGCGGACTCTTGAAAGCCACAGCTTTCTCCCAGCCAATGGTGAGCCGCGGTTGTTGCTGAATCAACTGAATTGTCGCCAGTCTCTTCCCGCGGACTCTTGAAAGCCACAGCTTGCTCCCAGCCAATGGTGAGCTGCGGTTGTTGCTGAATCGGCCTCTTCCCGCGGACTCTTGAAAGCCTCAGCTTTCTCCCAGCCAATGGTGAGCCGCGGTTGTTGCTGAATCAACTGAATTGTCGCCGGTCTCTTCCCGCGGACTCTTGAAAGTCACAGCCTTCTTATCCAACCAATACGAGACAACCAAATTGGTCCGAAATGGAAAAATAAAGGGCATGGAACACGGCTCCAGAACTCTTTCATATCGATGCCTGTACGAAGTGTCCACTTGAAGCCGGCGCTGGTTTCGATGTATACTCCATTGACGTCTTGTTCCCGACAAATCGTCTTACCAGTGTCATTTCCTAACGCCCTTTAAAAGCATTTGCTCTTTGTTTATTATTATTATTTTTTTTTGCTCAAAGCAGCTTTCGTGAAAGACCCAAATTTTCGAACAAATCTCCATCTCATTCTCGCGGGATCTGAGCTCAAGATCGTTCAACTGCCTCAAGCAACCCCTAAGTGAAAAGGAGGTGCTTTAATTCGCCTCTCCTTCCGAAGCAGCCCCACGCATCGCATTCATTCTTCGCATACCGCGTGGCCGTATCCTCCGGGAATCCGTCCAGGCTGTCGCCTTTTTTCTATCATATTTCATTTTTTCTTCTTTTCCGGGCTCGCTTTCCCTGCAGCTAATAATCCTCCGGGCACGCAGGCAGCCCTAGATGGGCTTCTTCTTCCTTTTTTGCTCGACCGTGCCTTCTGTGCATGCTCCCGAGCGCAGATGGACGGCAAGATCACGGGCGCGCCGCCACCGGTGCCCGTCGGTCTTGCCTTTGAAAGCCGATCTTCGCCACACGTGCGAGATTCTCCACCGCTTCTTTTTTTTCTTGTTTTGCCTCAGACTGACGCGCGTGTCGCCTTTCTCTCTGTTTGTGTCGTCTTCGCGCTGGAACCGAGCTGCTGCTGCGGTGCGCTACCGGAAATGGCCGACGCCGATGTTCCGCCTGTACAGTTTCAGGGCACACTTTGCACTTCCTGTTTTGTGTGTCACCCGCAGCTGTGTGTTTCTGTACGTGTGTGCGTTTGTGTATTCGTACCACAGACCGAGGGAGCATTAAAGGAACCGCTTTGCCGGTATGCAGTCAGCCATTACTTTCTAGGTACAGTTCAATAGCACATTTTCGTATTCGAAAATAGTTCGAATTAACGTGTTTGCAGCTTCGCCTGAGAAAAAATATAAATTCAATTTTTAGTGTGATCTGAATGATCCCTTTAAAATTTCACTGAACTTATCTGTGCATGATCGTTTGGGGTGAGAGCCACTGTATGTGTGTATGTGAAAGAGAGAGAGTGTGTGTCCTGCGCTTGAAGCCAGTGCATTTCCTACTGTGGCAAACTGTGGTCTCTGAACAGAGCAGTTGTGCTTTGGAACCTGCTTTTTGGGAGGCCTTGTATATCCACCTTTCATTCTAATGATGCGGCAAAACTGTACTCCTTCCTTTCCGCCATCGGCGCCTCTAGCTCTACCTTTATTTTTTATTTATTTTTTTGTTCAGCCTTCAGAAGGATTTTGCCTAGAAATTTATTCTCCCCTAGGTAAAATAATGTCCCTGCGAAGACCTCATTAGTAGTAGTAGTTGGGCTTAGTAGTTAGGGCCGAGTAGTTGCTGGCGTAAAGACAGCGTTCTTTAATGCAATGAACTGTCTACTGCAAGCAGAAATATTCCTGGCATTTCGTAACACATTACGACTTAAGGTAGTCTGAGAGTTTCGAGCGACTCACTTGATTTTGTACTACCATGTATGCCGTCTATGAATATTGTGAGCACTGTGTGGCGCTTCATCTTCCACACTGCTGAACGTGCTGCTTCATCTTCATCCTGCTCCCTCTTGTAGATACCCATCGTCATCGCGGAGTGTGTTTGGCTGCAGTGTGCGACCAAGGCTTCAGGTCTGTAATAAAGCCTGATTCCCCAAGTCCGACCTTCGCGTTACCTTACACGTGGTGGAGGTGCGCCTTGATTTCCCCGCTGCTTCGTCACCTGCATCCACCTGGAGCTTCGTTCTGGCCGCCGTTTGACCCCGACCACCATCGTCATGACACAAGAGGGCCACTCCGCTATTCCGGCTGCTACCAACTCGACTCCAGCTCCCCTTGCCACTTGGACTGTCAGTAGCCGTCAGCGCGACCCGCAGATGTTCGCCGGTCTCCGCGGCGACGACGCTGATGACTGGCTCGACAGCTACGACCGGGTCAGTGCTTTCAACCGATGGGACGATTCTCTTAAATTAATTAATGTGTCCTTTTATTTGACGGATGTGGCCAAAACGTGGTTTCTAAATCATGAGTCGACGATTCCGGACTGGGCTACCTTTAAACAAAAGTTACGCCAGATTTTCTGCGCTCCTACTGTTCGCACGGAGTCCGCCAAGAAGAAGCTAGAAGCCCGACTTCAGCGGCCTAATGAGACCTACACCTCTTATATAGAAGATGTACTTTCACTTTGTCGGCGCATCAATGACACAATGCCAGAGGCCGAGCGGGTTCGGCACGTCCTTAAAGGTATTGGGCCACTCGCCTACAACGCCCTGGCCGTGCAGAACCCTACCACAATCGATGCCATCATATCCACTTGTCAACGCCTTGACGAACTACAGTCAATACGCCTGCAGCCTGATCCCACTTCATTTGGTTTCACTGCCGAAGCTGACCTCCGTGTGCTTATTCGCGAATTAATTCGTGAAGAGCTCTCGGCTCAAAGTAATTTGTGCCGCCCTGCATCTGAGCCACATAATTCAAGTGCCGGCCTGCGTAGCATTGTTAAAGAAGAGCTGGCCTCAATGACCTATTCCCCGCCAACATCGGTCGCTCCTACCATTTGTCAAGTGCCAACGTACGCCCAGATCACGTCCTTGCCGCCCGCAGTTGGAGCGCCTACGCCACCGGCGCCTACCACTGCTCATGTCGCTGCATTGGCACCACCTGCCGCAGCGCCGACATACTACCCCAACTGGCGCCCAGCCCGCCCTGTGTGTTATTACTGCGGGTACCGAGGCCATATTTCCCGCTTCTGTCGTCGCAGGCTCCAGAATGAACGCCGCGGCTACGAATCATTTGAAGCAGACTAGTGTGAGCACTGTGTGGCGCTTCATCTTCCACACTGCTGAACGTGCTGCTTCATCTTCATCCTGCTCCCTCTTGTAGATACCCATCGTCATCGCGGAGTGTGTTTGGCTGCAGTGTGCGACCAAGGCTTCAGGTCTGTAATAAAGCCTGATTCCCCAAGTCCGACCTTCGCGTTACCTTACAATATTGTAGTTGCCTCTTTTAACGGCTGTTCTGCCTCTAGAATCGGCCTTGCCGGAAGTCGTCTAAAAATGCTTCATTTTCTTTGCCAATTACAAGATGTCTGGGCAAATGCAGCCACTTATAGACCACGAACCATCCGGCACCATCAACATGGCTGTCGGCGAGAACGGTGAACAATACGGAATATCTGTTCTCTTTCAATCAAGAGACGACCGAACACGATGTTCATGCGCCCTTGCCTGTAGGCGCTGAACCGCGCAGCCAAAGCCTGGAGGCCCCAAGCTCCCTGGGAGAGGGCATTCTCCATTGCATGACCTCCTCACTTTCACCGGATGCCTTGTCTTCTCACTCGGTGCGGGTGCCTCAGCAGCGCAATGCGCGCTCTGCGGACGTAAAAGTGTCTCACTCCGGCCGATAAGCAGTTGAGCGAACACCAGCCCCGGAGATAACGGACACAATGGGGGCTTCTTTGTGAAGAAGCCTACCCCAAGGAGCGCGCTTCTTCGTTCTCAGTAGGCGGCGCATTTATGGAGCGAGCCTCCCATCTGATAAGTTGTAGCTGCCAGCGGTCCAAACTTTTGCGTTTGCTCGTTCTTTTGGTTTTGCTTTTATTTTTGCGTTCCGCCAGGTCATTTTTTTTTTTTTTTGTTGTTTACGGCGGCAGACTCCAGAAGGAAGCCCTATTCGCTTTGTCGGCACTCCTTTACGTCGGCATGTCGTAAAGACATATCTGGCTCCTGTTCTGCGTGGGCATCTTCATCAGACGATTGCAGCGATAACGCGATTTCAAGCAGCCGGAAAGTCCTCTGATTCCTCTCACTTTCTGCGGCTACTTTTTGCAAAGAAAAGTTTTGGTTGTGATGACTTGGTTTCGAATCCTCCCTCAAATATGTGTAAATGCTTTTTATTTTCTCTTTTTCTGGTGAATTCGTGTTCGATCTCATACATCCGCGGTGGCCACATTTGAATGGAGGCGCAGCAGAAAAACGCCCGTGTGCGGTGCTCTTGTGGCCCATAGTGAAGAACCTCATGAGATCTAAATTAACCCATATCCATTCAACTCGTCTCCACGTTTAGCCCATGGGCCTATCGGGGCGCTGAAACGCAATCAGAAATGTGTAATTTTTACACCTTTTTTTCTAAACGAAGCCACGTGCGAAGCCCTAAAGTGATAACACTAAAAGTTCGGCATTTCGCCTTTCCTCAACTATACAATCAATCGCTTTCGCTGATCGCAGTCCTCAAGGAGAGAGACACTGTTGCCAGCTGGCCACTACCTTATCCACACTCGGTAACGGTATGCAAAATGGTCCCATTGTATAGCTCGCGTCACGAGGCATCCTATACGCCCGAACAGGTTCCTCGAATGCATATTGCGTTGCCATAAACAGCATCGCTGGAAGCAATGCTCATCCTCCTCGGAAAGGGCGCTTGAATGCTACCGATGCCGAGTAAGTGGATCGCAGCACCCTCCCTTGTGTCCTCACTGCACGCATGCGCAGCCCTGAAATTGATACCCTAGAGCGCACAATGCCCGTGGTACCTGTCTTCCTCTGCGAGCGTCAGGCTTCGTGAAACTGCTTTGTCTCGTAAGAAAGGAGGAAGGAGGGGGGGGGGGGGGGGCGTAGTTTGTTTTGATTTTTATATGCGCCTATGTGTCAATTGTCTCGATACACAGAGGTTTCGGAGCTCTCAAAGGGAACCGCAACGTTCGCCAAGAGCGATATATAAACAATGTTAAAACAAACAAGAAACGGATCAACTCAGTACAGAGCGAAGTCACGTCTTTCCTCACGGCTGAACCGGTCAGCGAACAGCGTTTCTTCCGTGCAAAGTGAATAACCCACAGCGTTTACTTTATCGGCGAGCGGAGAGCAAGGTGGAGGTAAGTCCTTGCGCACTCTCTCTCTCTCTCTCTCTCTCTCTCTCTCTCTCACGTTATCTCATTCTAGAATCTCGCGAGCGCGAGAATCCGGACGGAGACTCGTCGAAGCGGAGGCAAGGAGCGTGGCACCGCTGAGAGATAGCTGAAGTTGACAGGAGAACGCTGGATGACGCTCGCGGACTTCCCACCTAGTAGGCGCAGCGCAGTACGGTAGTATTACGTAAAATAATAAGGCATCTTGAGACGAGGGGCAAGGTTGGGAGCAGAGCAGCGAAAAAAAAAAAAAAAGAAGAATGCTGGAAAACGGGGATCGTGACGTTGAGCGTATGAGCGAAGGACGCGAATCGTGAGAACGGCGTTTCGGCGAAACACCAGCTGTCTATGGCGTAAGAGGCAGATAACTCTTCCACTCGACGCCGCCCACCGGTCGGTCACAGGAGCTAGATACCCTTAGTTGAATTAAGACGGACAGGAAAGCGAAGTTCAACTAAATGTTTGCCGGAGCTTCAAGATCGCATAGTCCATAGACTAGCCCGTCTCTCCGTCGGTCTGTTTATGTATGTATGTATGTATGTATGTATGTATGTATGTATGTATGTATGTATGTATGTATGTATGTATGTATGTATGTATGTATGTATGTATGTATGTATGTATGTATGTATGTATGTATGTATGTATGTATGTATGTATGTATGTATGTATTGCGTGCGGAGTAGTTTTGAGAGAAGGGCGAAGGCGCGTCGAAAAGCTTGCAGTTCGTAAACGCCTGATCGAAGTAAATAGTTCCAAGACAATTGTTATATGCATTTGGCCTATCAGAGCATTCAGTTGTACAAGGCGGCGATATGTTTTCTTTTTTTTTTTTTTTGTAGTCTTTAATAGATCGGACACAGTGATAGAGCATCCATGATTGCACCACATGTGCCCATGAGCGAATTAGAAGGAAGTATCCAAGAAACATCCAGATTTTCAAAAATAAGCCCAGTGTTAAAAACCAATGGTGCATGTGTCGGGTTGTATGTGTACTGCACCCATACATTACATGCTTCCAGTTGAGGCTATTTTGTGATCAAAACACGCAAAGAGCGCTTCGCTACGTGTGCAGTCGGCTACTTGGGCCATGAAACGGACCGTTATCTTTACCTTTATTCTTCTCTGTTTTGGTTTTTCGTCTTAAATACCTGTTTACTGAGTTATACAGCTCAGCGGGCGTTTCGCAACTGGCTCTGGCGGAAAATTTTCGCGACCCTACCCGGCCGCGCTGATCGCATTCCGTTCACGTCTTGGCCGGATACATGGCGGGCCATAAACAAACAGCCTTATCAGTAGACCACTTGGAAGCGCGTCGAACGCATCAAGATAAGTATCTCTCTTGACCGTAGACAGCGAGGGGTCAACAATATGGCACCAGTGATAGCGCCGAGGACAAAAGCCGTAACAAGACTGATCGCGTCCAGTTCTGTAATATCGGCGAAGGGCTTGTACACAACTTCCATTGTGGGCGCTGTTTTTGAAGGCGCCAGACGCGTGCCATGCAGCCTGAGGAAGGGCTCTTAAACATCACGAGTGTACATCGCAAGTGTATTCCGCGGCTCCTAGGATGCTTGTGTTTTATAATAGTTCTTTATTTAGTCCGTCGCGCACTAGCGATTGCCTAACACGTCTTACCCACTGTACGTACTGTGTTCCCGAGTTTTGTTCATTTACGTTGCCTAATCATCGATTCCTATTTACCACCAGCCACCGTTCCGCTAATATATGTATACGCGCTTGATGCTCTTATAACCTCTGCAATATTTTTTTCCTTTGTTTTTCTTTTTTTTTTTTTAACTGATGAAATCTCAATGGAAACTCAGAACATTAAGGCTTGCATACAGCAACTTGCCTGCCATTGTCCTCAGCATGTCAATGTAATTCCAAGGGCCGTTCAGAAAAGAATACATGCACGACTCGTGCACAGGAACAATTGATGGTACCAGACGCAACTGCGAAGATGCAGAAAAAAACAATGCCAGGGAAAGAAAAATGGAGATATTCTAAACATTCGAAGTGCATGCTATTCGATTGAGAGCAGCTCCGCATCCATACTTATCCAGGCGTTTGATGCATTTCATCATCATCATCATCATCATCATCATCATCATCATCATCATCATCATATTGTATTATACCATTAAAGGCCCTGTGTACGGTATTACATAGGTAACGCATTAAAATAACAAAGTTTCTCGCCTGAACAGAGGCAGAAAACGTGAGAAGGCTCAGGTACAAAAACACAAGTGTTCACGGAGTGTAAAATTTGGAGCTTTATAACGGCCGTGGTGGTGACTTTTTCGAGTGTCCGAGCGTTAATGTTTATCGCGCTGTATTCTCATCATTTCTTCTTCTTGTGCTTTATTCGGTTGTAGCATTTTTTTTTTTTTTTTTGCGGGATTCCAAACAACCTGTATTCATAAGATACCAAGACTGCTTTGTGTGAAAAATTGCAACGAGTTGCCATTACAGGCGCCGCGTCATGCTTGGAACATAGAGTTTCTTACTCTTACCTAGAGGGAAAGCTGTGCTGCCGTCTATGGGAGTTTACAAGGAGTTTCCAGACGGCAAGTTCAGCCACCATGGGCGCTCAGACCATCATGGGCCGGAGAGCTACCGAGTGCAGAACTACAACTTTTGGCCAAAACTAATGCAAAGATAAAAGTTGTTCTACCATAAATAATGTCCTAAGATTGAATATTTTGACTGTAAATTGCAAAAAGAGAGAGAAACAGCATGTCAGTGTGATATTTATCCAATATAAGCGACGGCTCTTTTTCCTATTGGCTTAGCTTTGAGCAGCACAAATACCAATATTTCGCACTTAACAGGTACACTTAAAACGTTTTGGAAATATTTATGGTTGTGCAATCACTTAAAGAAGTTTTTAGTGGCATTTCGGGAAATAGAAACCTTTTTTTTTGTGTGTGTGATGTCTGCTTTTTCGTCTTCGCTACATGGCTTTTGCGGTCTATGTACGCACCTCGAGATGATGATGATGATGAAAAAAAACATATAGTAACGCCACTCCATGCACCCGAGAAAAACCGACTGTCCCGCATCAAGTAACACATCGGCCCATCATCCTTAGCGCGCCTTTGGTGGCTGAAGTGCAGCGCCCTCAGCTTTCCCTCTAGTTAGTGTAAGAAACTCTATGGCTTGGAAGGTGGTGATGATTAGATCTGTTCACAAAGGTGTGCACAGTATAGTTTTTCCTCGTTTCTAATTGATGTCGGCCATATACACGTTTGACATCATGGAACCATTACTGCGTCACTATAACGGTGCGAGCTTAGCGTAAAAAAGAATAACTTGCCCAAGAATATTGATGGTGGTGACCCAGAAAGTACACGACATGGCACGCTCTAGAGTAAGCTCTAATATATGTCTCCCCTAATTATGAATAATGCCACACCCGCTCCTGCAGACACCTTTGCCCGTTAAAAACGCGCCCCGTTCGCACTCGCGTACGCGATTAATTGTCTTCTAAATACTCCAATTAAAACGAAAGCCCTCGACTTATAGTTTCCCAGCTTGCAGAAAAATATACGACCGAAGTTCTCCATGTTTCGCAAACGCATCAGCGCCATTTTTTTGTTCGCCGAAGAACGAGAAAAATGCGCGTAGAAAAAAGAAAAGTTATGTAAAATTGTTTGTTTGTTTTTTTCTGAAAATTGGCGCTTTTGGAAATAAAAGTGAGTGAGATAGCAAGAAGAGGAAGGCTTATTAATTGCGCACTTCGCACGTTAAGTCCAAGGGCGGCGATATCGGTACCCCCACAGAGGGAGACTGCAATGTCGCGCGGGGGTCGTTAATCAGTTTCTTTTTATCGTATTTCTGGCTCAGAAACCTGCGTAAACAGCGATCAATTTTACGAACCGGGCGTTAATTTCGTACCTCGCCGTTAGCGCCCCCTTTTTTTTTTTCTCTCTTTCAATCACGTTTTCTTATGCTTTACGTTTCCCCTACGCAGCCGGCAAGATGAATAAGGGGACTTGTTAGGGTAACACGCCCATGTTGAATCCCGGTTGTATTTACTATAGTCATATCTGGATCATGGGTATGGTGGCTAGCCACCATATCATGGGCTTGCAGAAATTAGTCGTTGCGGGACTCTCTCGTTTAAAATGCATCCTCCTAGCTTCGTTTTAACTAATTATAATTAATTTTGATTAGCACAATTGTAACTACTTGGAAATAAGTAGTAATTATCATTATAAATTAGGGAACTGAACAGGCTAGGCTGTGTGTATCTGCTACCGTCATGTCAGACTAACCCTTTGATTTTTACATTTTCACAGGGATGCACTTTGACACCTGCGTCCGCCTATAGTATGCCTAGTTTCGTGTTGCCTCCAGTAATGCCACTGTAGCTTACCCTGTAATTCCAAAAACTAGTAGAGTGGGCATGCTGATAAATAAATTTATAAATGCATGAAACACGTAATGAACAGCCTCTGGAGCCAAGGGGAGCATCCCTTCTTGTTTTGGGGGAGTAAAGCGCTCAGCGTTCAGTATGATTTAAACGCGCACTCTCCTTCCGTAAGCAACCAGCTTAGCTCTCCTGCTTTAATTTCTCACACCTAAGTAAGTCAGGACCACAATTTTGGTTCTCCTATACAAATAACCAATAAGGGAAGGGATCAGAAGAATGAGGTGTACAGGACCATATAATCACCGCCTTACCTTTCTGCTCTTTTTCCATCATATTTTTCTGGGGGAAGTTTCTTCCGGTTTCCTTATTCGAAAATTCGAAAGCGGAAAATTCCTTCTCACGCAGACAAAAAAAAAAAAAAAACGCGGTAAATTGACCCTGTCGCGTCTTTCGATAATTAATATGTATACGTCAAAGAAAGCGTCAAAACTTTCGTCTAGCTCCTATAACACTCTTTTCTTTAATTTTTCCCTTCACCGCTTAGTAATAACATTTCACCGAACCCCGATCGTGTATTTAGCGGCAGCTCCGTCTCTTTATTTTTCTTTTATTTTATCCTCAGCTATGGCTTTCCTCTCCATCCAGTTTTACCGAAGCCTGCTTATTCGGCGGGGTTTTAGAACCATCCGTAATATATGGAACTGCGCCGAAACGTCGATTAGCCGATAAGTATCGATCACCTTTCGCCTCCCTGTATGCACACAGGCTTGGCTCCCTGTGTTTAGTGGCTCTTGGGAAGGGGCGCCCGCGTCTGCAAGTAATTAAATACCTCGCGATCTCATTGGTTCGGGCGGGTCGGTTCCAAATAATTAGCGCCAGATCACAGCGAGAGAGAAAACGTGGCCCGGTATTAATGATAGGACTGCCCTTTAGATTTCAATCTAGGAAATCGAGAGCTGTGACTTTTTTTTTTATTTGCTTCGCTGTCTTGCCACTTTATTTTCCGGGTTATTTTTTTCCGCACAGCGCGTGCTGACATCTAAATTTACAAATTGCAGCATCTTGCTCTGCGATTGTTGCGTATACGGGACCATCTGTGGGGGCTGACGTAGGGAGAAAACTGGACTTTAAAAAATATTTTTTGTTTGCAGTCAAATGGGATACAATAGCGTGCATACTAATACTACAAGCTTGCTGAAGGTAAACCTTCTTGAGCGTAGTTCGGTTATCAAATCATGATAAATTTTAAACAAAAACAAATATATAAACGGTAAAAGGGACGCCAAAGAAATATATTCAATTACGCGCATGCCGATACCGGTTCTTTCGTGTTTTTCCACTTCCTGAGGAGCAACATGAAAGATAGAGAGAGTCTTAGTTTAACTGATGTTATGGAACAGCCTTCAACGTTTCGCAGCATAAAGGAGGAAATGCGCGCGTGTCAGCTCAGAAGAAAAGTAGCCGATGTGGAGAATGGGGCTCCTTTTCAAAGCATCCTTTTATTGCTTAGCCAGCGACTGCTTGTTGGTAGCATCCTTAATTAGCCGCTGACATCGAACAGCGTCGATACGCACTATCTTGACCTCGTTGTTTTTTCTTTAATCAATATGAGTTACTCTCTCAAAACGACTGTGTACCTCGCCCTTCTCCCTTTCTCTAGGTAGGACGGGTGAACATGTTTTAAATAAAAAGGATTTAATGAAATTTGTTACTGAATGTATATATTTAAGAAGCGTTCGCACGTGTCTACAGCTCGCACAAAGGGCGGAGTTTGCACAGAAAGTTCGAAGTATTCCAAGTTGTATGCTCAAGCATTATCGGGAAGTCGCTGCATTGGATTAAATTGGGGCGTACAATTGCGTGAAAAGACGCCTTCGCGAGTATAAAGCTGTGAATCGCAGCTCATTGGCCCGTCTCCACTATTCATATCCACTGCACGGTACAGTCCGAGGCGTGATGCATGCACTACTGAAGTTAGAAAGAGATGAAGCGAGAGGATAGGGTCAGTGCGCATGCGCGTGTCGTACCTTCTTAGGCAACCCCTAACGCCAAAGAGCCCTGGGGAATGCTACGCTCTCGGCGTCCCAGATAGCACCTCTCTCCCGTTTCTGCGTTTGCGTGGGGCGCGACGGTTCTTGCTGGCTGTCGCAGATAAGCGAACTACTTAGTCGCGCTGGGCCGCCGTGGGACCCGCGTGCCGCCGGTGCTGACCCCCTGCGGCGCCTAATTAGAGTAATTATGGCGCCCCCTGCCTGCGAACGTCGGAATTCTATTGCGTGCGCTCGGGGGCTTCCAGATTACTTTATGTGGAGGGGCTTGGAAACGAATTTAAGCTGCAATCGCAGCCTCGTGACCTACCTTCAGTTATGTTTATGCATTTATTGTTTCCCTTTGTTTCCAGCCGAAACATCGGTGTTACAATGACATCGCAGGGGACGGTGCTATGGTGTTGTCAGCGGCATCGTGTGTCCGGGTGGAATTTACGGCCTTACGGCTTCGATAGTCGCGAGCAAAACGAGAAAAAAGGAAATGGACAGCTGTCATTGCACACTGTTGGGCTTCGCAAATTAAGCCCGTCTTCAGAAATAAGCAAAAATAAAGTACAGACCACTGTTTCGTCTGGCGTTTCAGCACGTTGTCAGCGATTATTTTGGAAGGCGCCCCAGCTCGCTGTACAGTCCTCCTTCATGGCGGCCAATAAGAGCTGGCGTCGAGTGGTGGTCACAGAAGAAAGAAAAAAAAGAGGGAAGAAAAAAGTAAACCTATTGGCTGCAGCCGATCGAATATTGTATCCACTGACTGGAAGGAAAATGCCATAACCTTTGTGTACCTGCTGGCTTTATATATTTAATAATTTATTTCGTAGGTTGTGGAAGTTACCTTGTGACTGGTACGTCAGGCGCATACAGAGCTCTCGGCGTTTGTGTCGCGACATATCGACCTACGGCCGACAGCACTCTGAAAAGGGATTGCTTTGTATGCGTAAATGTACAGCGAACACGTGTAGAGCATTTCCCCGCAATGGTTGTATTAAGCAAGGTGTATTGCGTTTCTGCTTTTGGAAAGAAGCGAAATGTCGTCAAGGTCTCCTCAACTATCCTTTCCACTTTCGCCACCGCTCCCATCCCATCGCATTATACGCTTGAATCCCTCAGGCGACAGCATCCGTTTTGCAAAACGAAGATACGTCCTGTACGTTGCATTGTTTCATCAGTCTTGACGGGCGCATCTTTGACCCGAGGCCGAAAAGAGTGGTCTGACGTCAGGCATGGTTACGTAACCGCATTTTACATTATTAACGAACCGACGTCACTTAGGCGCGCGATTGTATTTAGCCTCCCGGACAAAATAATATACGAGGTACAAAATCGTTCTCCCCGATGTTGCTTGCGTAAGCTACACGAACGCTGCGTTTTTCCTTTCCCTACGCCGCTTACATCAGGCCTAAATAATTACGCGCAAGCACTCACTGACCCGCCCCCTAGCGTTTAGTCTGGCATTGGGACAGACGGGGCTCTCCGAACGCAGTCTCAACCCACCCCTCCCAGAAGGTCGCCTTGTAAAAGCTCTCGGGGACGTCCCATATGCGTCCTTAAGACCAACGCAAAACGTTTCTAGAGACGGGCTTACTTACCCATCCGTGACTTTGTTTCTGGCTGTGTTCAATCACGTATTCATGAACCCTTCCAGCTGGTTCATTCCGGTAATTTTTTACTTTATTCTTGGGACGCCTACTAGACGGCCTCAAAGTTCAAACAAACGTTTTTCCGTTCGCGGAGGTTCGTCCACTGACGTTCCCATCAAGACAGAAGGAAAGGCTCGCGTCGTCTGCCCCCCCCCCCCCTTCCTCCCCCCCTTCTCTTAAGCCGCACGCAGACGAAAGAACACACGTCTTCCTTCACCTCTGCTCTCGTCCAGCTGTGAGCACTTTCAAGGTCATGCCTCAAGATGGCGTGCGCCTGGGCGCGTAGCAGACGACTATGGAACGAAGAAACGGCCGTTCCCAGAAACCGAAGGATGGTGACGTCAACTATGTCGCCCGCAAACACGGAGATAACTCAAAACACAATAAAAAGCAAAAGTGCGGGTGTGTTTTGGACTTTCTCGCCGGTTCGTGTCGAGGACACACTGGAAAGGGGGAAAAAATAAAAGGCTGAGTTTGGAGGAAAATGTAGCGCGTAAAGAGTAAAGACCGGGTGTTCTGACAAACCGGCCGACCTACCCCCTTTTTGCCCGTGCTGTCAGAAGGGAATTCTACGTGTCGCGTGCGGTAGAAGTGTTAAATGTGTCACGCATGTTCCGCCTGTCAAAACTGTCGGCCGTTGAGGTTGTTCAAACATACGGTCGTTGTGACAGGGGCCACCTTTTCTTTCTCTGTACTCTTTCTACTGCATTTGCTTTTTTTCCCTGAAGTGGTTTGTTTTGACTTCTGTTCTGGTTTTTGTATGGACAGAAACGCGATTTACGGAGATGCGCAGAAATGTTAGGCAGCCCTCTGTGGGTACAGGCAGCGATGACGATTGCTCTGGCAAAAGTGGAATGAAAAATGTCACCTGCGATTTATAAGCGAGCGACTGCCGTTCCCTTTCCTCTTTTTCTTTTTTTCGAAGTCTAAACAGTTGCTTCGTGACGGTGATGCCCTTGTTGGGCTAACGATTTGATTCTGCAGCCTGTCACTGTTCGCTTATCCTTTTGCTGACAATAACAAAAAAAAAAAATTGCGGGCTGATTTTTTCGAATAGAACTACACATGTGTGTTACAGCCAGCTTTTATTTAGAAAGAAACGAGTGACAGACTTCTGCTGTTCTGTGTTCAGAGTTTATTGATTGAAATGGATTATCTCAGTTGTATGCGTTGTTACCTTAGATTCGTATATAAACGATTATTTCCTAACAGGCTACTTGGCATTGCCTAGTGTGGGAACCAGACAACGTTGTACCGTGGTTTGCTTTACGAGTGGTTACTTTCCCGCATTTATCTAAGCTTTATTTCCACGCGCATATATATATAGTTGACATAT
This sequence comes from Amblyomma maculatum, assembly GCF_055883805.1. Taxonomy (NCBI): domain Eukaryota; kingdom Metazoa; phylum Arthropoda; class Arachnida; order Ixodida; family Ixodidae; genus Amblyomma; species Amblyomma maculatum. The sequence goes on along the minus strand of NC_139354.1, from coordinate 42,432,657 downwards.
ATGCACTACATTCCCCCGAACATTACGCTCGTCGAAAGTTAAAGAAAGCATAAGAGATAATATACATAAAATGAGGATTATCTACATGATGCAAATTTGTTCTCTCTAGTGGTTCGATAAACTTTCCTTCGTTCTTCTCTTTCTATGCCGCTGCATCGGGTGTAAACAGATACTTCCAGCGGATTTTTCATTGCACTACTTATGCTGGCTTGCATAGATACTTCTCTCACACGTATACAAGCCGTAGAATTTCGAAATTAAGTCTTGAACATGCCCTGTTTTGTTGCATGTTGGTTGGTTGGTTGGTTCATAGGAAGGGGAAGGCGCAGTATCTGTCACACTTGCTCTGTGGACACCTGAACCGCGCCGTAAGGGAAGGGAGGAAGGTGGGAGTGAAAGTGGATAGAGAGAAAGGGGAGCCGTAGTGGAGGGCTACGGAGTAATTTCGACCACCTGGGGATCTTTAACGTGCGCTGACATCGCACAGCACACGGACGCCACTTCGTTTCGCCTCCATCGAAACGCAGCCGCCGTGGTCGGGTTCGAACCCGGGAACTCCGGCACAGTAGTCGGGCGTCTTACCACTGCACCACCCCGGCGGGGCAATGCATGTGCGCGACATTATTGAAATGCACAGGAGTGAAATCTAGTTTATTGGAACTTCAGATATTTTAACTAACGTTATGATCCTATCAGCGTCCACCTGATTGCTCGGCCTTTAATTGAAGCCTTACCTTGTGCAAGAAGTGCGCGCTTCGAATCAATGCCACTGGCTATCTCACCTGGCCCTGATGGGGCTGGGACAGGTAGGTCACCGCCGCTTGCGGCGGGGGCTAGCCTGCCACCGAATGTTTATCTGTTGTAGGCCGTCATTGCACCCGCCACCGCTTCGGTGGTGGACGACGGCTTTTGTTGTGTTGCGGCGCGCGTCTTTCTCTCTCTCTCTTCTTTCTACTTTCTTCTCTGTATTCCCTTCTTCTGTCCGCACGAGGCAGCGGAGGTGGCTCAGCTACAGAGCCAGTAGCAGGCCCGTGCATTTTCTTTTCCTTCTTCCTACAGCTACAACAACAACAACAATCACTAGCACGAGCTTTCCCCTCGCTCTATACTCGGCTTGTCTGTGGTGAAATATTTGAAAAGTGGGTCAAGCACATCCAAAACACCATGTGCTGTTGTGCCGTTTTGCTGGCATCCCACGGAGGCAAACTTGGCATAATGCGAACAAGCCCCAGATGACTTTCCACCTCTAAATATTGCGATTCGGCTGTGCCAACTCCTCGAATCAAGAGTCCTTAAACGCCACCTCTTAGTTCTCGTTTTATCGAAGTCGATGTGGTTCTCTCTGCTCACTTTAAACGGCACTGAAGTCGCCGAACGGTGCGCTTGAAACAGCTGCTCTAGTTTAAATGAATTACGACGGCTTATCGCGCGGCTTATCGCAACCATCGTTATCAAATCGCTCAAACGACGAGCTCAGACACGCTATTAGCCCCGTTCAACGTTAGGCGCGCGCGTAAAGCGGACCAAAACCGCACGCTATTTTGGAAGCTCTTTTCGCACGGTTTGTTGACCAGTCACGCTTGAGTCGGTGCAAGCCAACATCGGTCCGTCGGGTCTCCGCTATGTAATAGTGCGCGTTCCACCGGTGGTCTGAGGGCGCGTTAACAGCCGCTCGAAGACGTCGAGTGGAACGTTTTGTTTGTGCGCACTGGGGAGCCAAGTCAAGCGCGAAATTGCGCCGCCTCCTTGTGTACAGTGTTCACGCCCGCACCGCGCTCTTTTGCCAACCACTAGTAGAGTGGTTTGTGGTCACGTGCTGTCTCTGAAGATGGCATAGGAGGCAACTGCATGTGTGAATAACTGCCGCCCTAAATTAAGTGTTTGCATCTATCTCTGTGTGTGTAAGGGAGAGAGAGAGAGGTTTAAAAATTGGAGGGTGGTGGAGAGTCGCTAACGTTTCCGATGTGTTTCCGATACCTTTCGTGATGGTAGTGAGCGTGAGAGAAAGCGCGTTGCTTCTTCACATGTATGGAGATCAGCAGCGGCGTACGGAAAGCGTGACGTCACATCCGTACGCAATCTGATTTTGGAAGGTGCTGCTGTCAGGCACTTGTTCAGAAATGCATCTAGCGGTCGGTCTTACTATGTTGAAGATGAAAGAGTCGTGATTTTTTTTTTCGTGATTTCTGCCACTGTGTTACGCAGCACATTTCTTGAGCAACCTCGAATATTTTAAACTCTCGAAGGAAAAAGACGTTCAGTCAGTCTCACCCAAGTGCTCTCCGAAGTGAAAAGTAGCTGTTGTGCAGGGTCCAGGCGAGAAAAAGAAACTGGTGGCCCACGAACTTTTGAGAACGACTGTACAGGCTGCTTGTGAAACGAGATGTGGCACAAGACCGCTCAAAGAGGCCTCGGCGAAAGGGCTTGTTCACGGCTTGCTTCGAGCTTTCCTCGAAAGTCGAGCGTGGGTGAAAGCCCTTACGAAAGAGACGCGAAATGTGTTCGCTTTAAAGAGCCGGACGCCAATTGAGCTGGTTCTGCTTTTACGCAAGGACTCTGAACGAAAAAAATAATAATAATAATAAAAGGGTAGGAGAAAGTGTGTTTCTAATTTATCTGCGATGACACGTGCGCTTTCTTACGCAACGTTTCATTCAGCGAACTTGCGTATACTTGCTCGTCGACGGCCCGCGCAAAGGGTGGCTGGTGTGGGCTGTAGATACTTGCCGGTTCAGGCTACACAGTCGACCTTTCCATCGCTGCTTACGGTGCTTTAATATACCGGTTCTAATTTCATTTGTTAGGGTAGGGCTTGCATTTTGTAGAAAGTCACCATAAGGGACAAGCAAATCACGGTCTAGTTTTCGCAACGACAGCATCCTGCCCCCCCCCCCCCCCCCCCCTCCCTCCCTTTTCTCTAACGCTTTTTCTCTCTCTCTCTCTCTGTCCAGCAGCCTGTCTGCCGCGTTTACAGTTCCTCGTGATAACGCCTTGAAAATTAGCTTTTGTTTTATCTATTTGTTTTATCATGTGTGGCAGAAGCATTTTAGAGAGAAGGGGGTTACAAGAAGTGCATAAAAAGATAACACAGGACGACGGAGGAGGTGAGGTATGACAGGAGAACTGCCGACTTTAGTATTGCATTGGAAAAGTGTTCTTCAGGTATTAAGGTTACCACATGCTTTTCTGTAAAATGGCCAGGTTCGCTTTCGCATTATTTCTACTCGGTTGGTTGTGTGCGTGACGCGAATAGATCACCAATGCCCACAAAAACTACAGGAAGCTACGTTAATCGTTAACCGTATACATTTAGTTGTCTTCCTTTTTTTTTTTCTTCTTGGGAATACTTGGGTTACTTCTCTCCTGCCGCTTTAGATTTCACAAGTTTCTCTCTACAGCCACTCGATCTCTAAGTGCTGTGACCTCGTTCCGCATTTGCTCCTTGTAAGCCCAATGTGCTGAGCTTATAGTAAGCCTGGCTTCCGGTTTAAGTTCAGAGAAAGTCTGCGTTGCTTGTCTCAAATGTATTTACTACGACGCTTACATCGTCTTGAACGCCAAGTGCTCAGTGGAAAAGCCCCAGCGTTCACCTGTATTTATAGTTAAAGGCTCGACACCTTAAGCCGCTTACCTACTACTCTAAACTCTCTAACTTCGTATAGCGCATTCCGCTTTTTCCCTGGATTTCTTTTTCCTCCGGCCAAACAATGTCGAAATGACTCCCTAGAGCGCGCTATTACGGCTTACGCCTATACTCACTCGCGAATGAGGACTTTGTTTCCGTGGCAACGAGGAACCTCCGACTCCGCGCGCGGGATGTTCTTTTTCTGGCGCGTATATATGGCCCTGTGCCCGCCGCCATGTTTGGCAGAAACCATGTGAGCCATCTACGTAAGGTGTGGTGCGTATATATAGCAACCGAATGCTTTACCTCTCGGAATAAAGGCCGCTACTTTCCGCACGCCCGCTCGGCATGCCGTTTACGGCGCGGCGCTGAGAAAAAAAAAAAAAAAAAAAAAAAAGTAATCGTCAAGTGATTCTTTCGTGCTCGCCGTTCAGGACGGATGGATCACATGCCTGGCTGGCTATCTCGAGAAGGGTGGAGCTAATGGCCTGGTTAGTTATAGTGGAATACAGCTTATAAAAAACAGGAGTTAACTATATGCAGTGCTCGCGGTGTCCACAGAGCAAGTGTGACAGATACTGCGCCTTTCCCTTCCTGTGAACCAATTATTATTATTATTATTATTCGCGGCGTGTGTATTACTCTGCTGAACAGTAAACAAGATCAGTTTCAATATTTGCAAAAACCAGAAGGAGGCATCAAAATTCTTGATATTTTAATTTGATCTGACTGTTAGCCCTTATTTAGGTAGCCAGAAAGCTTTAACAGCGAACTACTTTCTGTCTATAGACGCTATGACGGATATCGCTACTTTAGAATGCTTAGATTGTACAGGGTCGTTCACTCTTAGCGTGAACACGCGAGCACGCTTCCAGTCTATTCAGAGTGCCAATACGTCCGACCCGGCTGCGTACCGAAACAAAATGACAGCTCATGTGAGGCACCATCTTCAGGTCTCTCGGTGCTCCCCCCGCATTGCCTCAATGTGTGGCTCTTTCGGACGAAAATGCGCTGGGAAGAGAACTACCGCCTCATCACGTGTTCACGCTAATAAGGGACTACGCTGTACAACGAAAAATGTAAATATGCCCCATCGTGACGTCTCGGTGGCTAGGGCACTCGGATGCCACCTTGAGGACGCGGGTTCGAACCCCACCACGGCGGCCGCTTTTCGCTGGAAGTGAGAAGCAAGGTGTCTGTGTACTGTGCGATGTCAGTGCATGTTGAAGGACGCGTCCCCTGGTGGTCGACATTTTTTGGATCCCTCCCCTTCGGGGTCCCTCATAACAGTCTGGGTCACTGTGGGACGATGCCGTAAAACTAAACCTAGGCAACCTCGTTAATACGAAGTCACTTCGCTCGAATTTACGGTTCATTCGAATCGATGCTGCCGTCCAGTCAACGATATATATATATATATATATATATATATATATATATATATATATATATATATATATATATATATATATATATATATATATATGAACACCCTGCTTTTTCTAGCGAAGTTTATCTTTCCTCGAGTAAGAATTATCGAGAATTGAATATTGATTAAGAATGAACGCGTCCTGTGTGCGCACTGAAGTTTGAAGATTTTAGACCCACACGGGCACGTTCTCCGGTGACGCCACACCGTTAAGCCTAAATTTCTGTACGCTGGTCAGACTTGGTATGCTTAGTTTCATTGGGTAAGCTACGCGTATCATGGCTTGATCCAGGTTCACCTATTCGTGGCCATGTATTGGATCCATTTTTTTTTCTACGAACGCGAATTCCGGCTGTAGTTCTTGAACTGTTCTGTGTGGTGTTGGTCGAGAATCAAGACAAGTAATTATTGTCTATCATAGACATGGCGATTTTTGTAGATGCTAATTCGAGATTCCAATTCCCACCAACCAGGCAGGTGCCCATCTCCCTGCTTTACTAATCATTGGCAATGTTTTCGCCAAGTGTGGAAAAGAGAAATAATATTTGTTAATTTCGGTATTGTTTTTTTCCTTCAGATTCGGTCGGAAGTCGTTAACGTAACGACTGCACGAAGGCAACGAAAGGTAATCGTTAAGTAAGTCGGATAGGAAAAAAACGTCACGCTTACAATAAACCGTTGAGTGCTGACAGCACTAATTGCGTGAGGTAGGTCCGAATCCGTAAATAGATCGCGGCGAGCGGCGAAATTCGGAATACTCGGGTCCCACGTCCTGCGCTATTTTCCGCAGCTATAACGACATGGCTGGAAACGCTCTTTTTATTTTTACCGGGAAAGTTATCCGGTGGTAATGACTATACCGCGTTCCATTTAATCTCGAAACCAGTGCAACCGTCTGTAGGGGTGTGCTTCATTTTTATTAGATAGCTGATTCGAGAGGCACGGAAGGTGCTGGTTGCCCCTAAATTTAGGCTGCGCTGATGGGATGCAGCAAAACGTCATCTGGAGGTATATTAGAGGACTTCTAGTCCTACAATTCTCGTGCTTGGTTGACCTGGCGATGGTCATGATGAAAACAACAGAGAGAGAAGTAATATTAAAAAAAAAAAAGACAAGGAACCTGCCCACAAGCAAAAATTAACCAAACAACAAAAGGGTCTAGCCCGAGGCTTAACCAACCGGGAGACGGGAGATCTATCGGGAACGGACGCGCCTGTGGAGGCACCGCGCACATACGCGGAGGTAACAAACTTTTATCGCGAGCTAAGATGCACGTACCCCGCCCCTCACCCCGACCTCGACCGGGCGCAAGACACGACACTCAGACGCCTACAAACAAAGGCCATTCTTAGCCCCTACCGACTATCGTTAATTACAAACGGAGAATTCAACCCTGCATGCCGGCACTGCGGTGACGGGACGCAGGCCACTCAAGACCATATACTGTGGGAATGCGCCAGCAATCCCCCTCCAAAGACACTCTTGCCAGCTCCCTCAGCGGAGGAATGGGACAAGCTGTTGGCCAGCCCAAGGAAAACTACGCAACTGGCCCTCGTCACGCGAGCTCAAGAGGTCGCTCCCGACTGGAGGCCACCCTAGACTCGCCCCAGCCCGAAATAATTCCTTTCATTTCGTGGCAATAAAAGTTGTTACCACCACCACCTGTGGGGTTTAACGTCCAAAAGCAACTCAGGCTATGAGAGACGCGGAGAGAGAGAGAGAGAGAAAACTTTTAATGAGCATAATAATCAGTCAAAATTCGCAGGAGCTGGGTGGTCGGTGCCCCTAGTCCAGGGCTCCGCTGGCAGCAGCTGACTTGCGGACTAGCTGGATAATCCAGGCTTGCTGGTCCAGGTTGTCGCTGGTCAGGGCCGCCTCCCACTGCTGGTGTGTCGGGCATGGCACTATTAACGTTGGGTCAGGTTTGTCCTGGCATTCCCAAGAGATGTGATAGAGTGTGCGGCTTGCACCACCTGGGGTTCTTTAACATGCACTGACATCGCACAACACACGGGCGCCTAGCTTTTCGCCTCCATCGAAAAGCTGCAGCCGAGGCCGGGATTCGATCGCGCGTCCTTGGGAACATTAAAAATATCAGACACGGACGATGCAACATTAAACTGAAAGTGTCAACGTCTCCTTCTATGCCCCGTTTGTTAACACTGTTAATTTTTGTGCGATGAAGTACCGACTGGCACGGATAATTCTTCTCATCTGGTGAAAAAACCGTTCTATCTTTTCAAGAACTCTGGTATTTGTGTGCTTCTACTGTGCTGCCGCCACCCGGTACACGAGGCAAAGGGTCAAAGAAACGCTATGTATAGACCACTACACGACATTGAAACGCGCGTTGACGTTGTGTATACCAAGCTCGTTAACTCGTGCGTGCTTGACACTTTCATTCCATCTCGAACACCTTGTGTAATAGCTCGCCGTATCACGAAATCATTACTTCGCCCGTCTCCACTAAAACGCCTGTACCCCTCCGTCTCCCTTCAACTGCTGAGTAGCAGGCCAAGGAATCGTTCATCTGGCCTACCTTTCCAGTATACCTGGCTTTCAACTCCCCCCTCTATTTTCCCACTCAGAACGTGATTAAACTGTTTATGGCGTAGCTTAAAGGAGCATATTTTGGCCATGATCCCACAATTTCAAATTCGTAAAAGAGGCAATTTATTCGTGGTTTTCGAAGGCCCTTTTTTTTAATCGCTGGACGATAAACTTTCGCGCGCAGCATGATCAACAAGCAACGCGATACTGTGTGCGGCATCGGTTGTCACAAGTGACATTGGTACACGATATATGTTTCTTCATTTGTGTGCGCCGGTTTGTACGGCCCCTTCTGTTCCCGCAGAGCCGCCTCCCACTACCCACTGGACATTACAACTCCTGTTGATTTCCTGCAGATGTCCAGGATGTCCATGGGATGTCCACTGGTGTTGTGATGCCCATTGGGTAGAGACCTCGCCTTGGCCGTCAATCAAGGGGGATCAGAGGAGGCGGAGGACACCAGTGGCTCCGACCTTGAGCGCGCACCTCTTGACGCGCGTCCGCTTGCAGAACTGATATAGCGGCACCGCACCGTCACCTTGGAAGTCCCTCTGTATATTTGCTCTGCATGCTCCTGTCGACACAACGCACGCACGGGCCTAACTAGCAAAAAAGAAACGTGCCCAAGGCACTTTCGACCGCTAAAGTCCGATGGTGGTGGTGGAAAACATTTATATAGGATACAAATACAGGAGGTTACGCATGAGCTGACCCTGAAGGGCCCAACCCTCATAAACACTAGGTGGAGGTCCCTAGTTCGGGACCCCAGTGGCGTCTGCCGCATCTCGGGCTCGCCCGACTAAGGCCCGTTGGGCCTGCAGGTCGGAGCAGCCGAGCAGGGTCGCCTCCCAGTCCTCCCGGGTTGGGTTGGGGTGAGGGGGGATAGCCGGATTTGAGGGGTAGGCCCACACCATGTGGTAGATGTCCGAAGACACCACCCCACAGTGCGGGCAGCTGCCAGAGAAAGCAGGGTCGAAGTGTTTTAGAGCTGCCGGGCACAGCAGTGTGTTGGTATAGAGGCGGAGTAAGAGCCGCTCATCCGCCTTTGAAAGGCCTTTACATGGGCGGGGGTAAAGGCTGTGGCTAGATTGGTAGTAAGTCCGATGAGGCGAAAGCCTTTATTCGAATGGTTTGAAACGCCGCGGGTTCCTGCTTCTGTGCGTCTGCTTCTGTATGCTTCGTGATGCGGCGTTCGAGGAAGCCTCAATAAAAGGCGCAGCACGGACGCCCGGCGGGGTTAGCTTCGTGATGTGATGTGATAACTTCCACCAGATAAGGAGGCCCCCTAGTCCCCGCCCCCGACACGCAGGCCTAAGGGACGGGAGTAGGGACCTCCGCGATCAGAAGCAGGCAAATAGATAGGTCTTGGTTCTTCACGGCTTCTTCCGCCAGGCAGATGGCTTGTTGCTATGGAGCAGGGACTGATTGATTGATCGATTAAAACTTTAATTTCCACCGATTTAGGAGGCCCCCTACTCCCCGCTCCTTTCACGCAGGCCTGAGGAAGGGGGGCTGGAACTTCCGCGACTAAGGACTGGCGAATATACATTGGTTATTCGCGGCCTCAGCCGCCAGGCGTTGTTGTTGTTGTGGCTGTAGGAGGAAGGAAAAGAAAATGCACGGGCCTGCTACTGGCTCTATAGCTGAGCCACCTCCGCTGCCTCGTGCGGACAGAAGAGAAAAAGTAGAGGAGAAAGAAAAAGAAGAGGGAGAGAAAGACGCGCGCCGCAACAGCCGTGGTCCACCAACTAAGCGATGGCGGGTGCAATGACGGCCTACAACAGATACAAATTCGGTGGCTGGCTAGCCCCCGCCGCAAGCGGCGTTGACGGAGATGACTCAGCTAAAGAGCCTGTAGCAGGCCCGTGCATTTTGTTTTCCTTCTTCCTACAGCAACAACGACAACAAACTGACATCGCACAGTGCATGAACACCTCTATTTCGCCTCCATCGAAACGCAGCCGCCGGCGGTCGGGGTCGAACGCGGGTACTTCAGCACAGTAGTCGGTTATCTTTACTGCAACACCGCGGTAGAGAAGAACGGCAAAATTCTGAGATCACTGTGGAATCTACACTGCAGAAATGCGAAAGCCTAAGGGTTGCTGGTGCACACGGTGCATCACGTTTGTTCTCGTTATCATTATTACAATGTCATTGACATTGCTAATGTCATCATTGTCATTATCACTAATTGCAGCGTTATTGTCATCGCAATTATCATCCGCAAGGTAGACAAGGGGAATTATATGACGGGCGTTTCACGATCCCGGGCGTGGCACAGTTGTTTAAAGCGCTCGGCTGGGGATCCAAGGTATGGAGGCTTGATTCCTGGTGGAGAAAGGATATTTATTAATTTTTACTGTCATCCTCACGGTAGACGAGCTGGCGTTGGTGAAAAACTTTATTTGGTGGAGCCGCGAAATATTACAAGGGCTGGCCCGGCTCCTGATCACGAGTGGGGGCCGGCAGGCCGTGCCTGACGGAGACCGCTTAATCAGCCTAGTCGACCAGCCTCCTTTGTCAGGCCGGATCTGAGCTGGACACCGCGACGCCCCACCTCTCGTTGTCCGTGAGGCCCCATTTGGCCGGTAGACAAGGAAAATTAAGAATAAAAATTTCGAGGAACTTCAGCGACTAAAGTATTGAAAGGCGAAAGCCTGAGAAGCTTCATCTTGTCTAGCGTTTCTGCCATCTGCAATCCCACATTTGAAAGCGTGCCATGGGACGCAACGCGACAGCCGCCGCAAAAGCGGGATATATATATATATATATATATATATATATATATATATATATATATATATATATATATATATATATATATATATATATATATATATAATTGGTTTACAGGAATGGAAAGGCGCAGTATCTATCACGCTTTCTCAAGCAAGTGCATGAGCAAGTCTGAGTTTGGACACTACAACATCGCTCCTGTCAGCGCACGTTAAAGATCCCCAGGTGGTCTAAAATACTCCGTAGCCCTCCACTACGGCTCCTCTTTCTGTCTTTCCTCTTTCACTCCCACCTTCCTCCCTTCCCTTACGGCGTGGTTGAGGTGTCCACAGAAGACAAGTGAGACAGTTACCGCGCCTTTCCCTTCCTATAAATCAATAAATCAATCATCGCTCCTGTCGGGTGGCGTTCCTTGGCGCGCGTTCAAGCGTGGCATTGCAGATGGCAGGGACGCATCCTGCCTCGGCCAATCAGAACGACGCAAAAGCGGGACACACTTATTCCATGACAGCATGAGCCATTAAATGCTTTCGACTTAATGATTGGTTCAATGGAAAGTAAAGGTACAGTATCTGTCACTTTTTCCGTGGACTGAACCAGCAGTAAAAAAACTGATTGATTGATTTATAGGAAGGGAAAGGCACGGTAACTGTCTCAGTTGTTTTCTGTAGACGCCTCTAAGGTCCCTAAGGTTCCCACTAAGATTCCCTCTTCCTCTTTTTTTCCACTGTCACTCCCACCTCGCTCCCTTCCTCTACGGCGCGGAAGAGGGAACCTTAGGGGAGGGCTGCGGAATAATTTCGACCACCAAGCGATCTTGTTGTTGTTGTGGCTGTAGGAAGAAAGAAAAGAAAATGCACGGGCCTGCTACTACTGGCTCTGTAGCTGAGCCACCTCCGCTGCCTCGTGCGGACAGAAGAGATAATAAGAGAAGAAAGAAAAGGAAGAGGGGAAGAAAGACGCGCGCCGCAACAACGGCCGTCGTCCACAACCACCGAAGCGGTGGCGGGTGAAATGACGACCCACAACAGATAAAAATCAGTGGCTGGCTAGCCCCCCCCACCTCTGCCCTCCCAAGGGATCTTGTATAATAATAATAATAATAATAATAATAATAATAATAATAATAATAATAATAATAATAATAATAATAATAATAATAATAATAATAATAATAATAATAATAATAATAATGATAATGATAATAATAATAATAATAATAATAATAATAATAATAATAATAATAATAATAATAATAATAATAATAATTCTTGAACGTGCCAACTGAAAAAATGTAAAAGCCTGAGCATTGCTGCTACACTCAGTGCATCGCGCCCCACTTGTCGAACACAAACAACGTTCAGTTGAACGCATCAAGATTGACCGGCAGTGTTTTTTTTTTTTAATTGCTTTTTCGGAAGCATGAATAATAGCCATATGTGCTGTGATAAACGACATTGTATGAGTGAAAGTGCAGTAGCTTTGAGTGTTTTGAAACTGGCAAGGGTATTTCCTTACTTATTTGGTACAATTAAGCAAGTTATTCAGCATGGCGTCAATTGCCATTTCAAACAGCACTACATTGACATTCCAATTGTATGTGTTATAAGGAGCCGCCGTATGCCGTTTACCAGTTAATTGGTACATGAATCGCAACACACGCGCACTGTTGTTCGAAATTGTATATATATATATATATATATATATATATATATATATATATATATATATATATATAATCCTGAGCAGCTAATTATTGTTTTCTTTAATACGGACAATTATGATGCGCGTTTCAGCTGATGACGTCATTTGATTGACATCTGTAGTGAAACAGGACGCCGTATGAGCCAGGTCTTCGCTTTGAAACTGCGGCGAAAGCGAGCGTTTGGAAAGACGGCTGATGGAACAAGATTGCATAACAGGCGGCATAACGGGCACATGGCATTTTAAGTCTTTCCCACAAATATCTCATATTGCAGGGGTAGTTTTTGCTGTTTTAATACTTCCTGATACGTGGTGCGCGTTGTGCGTCACGTAAAATAAGTATTTTCTGTGAGAGTTTCGATTGAGAGTTTTCTTTGTAGGGTTGTATTTTGAATTTCGTAAACGTTCGTAAGAAAATAAAAGAGAACTTCGCTCGCCTAACTATGGTTAGGGCACCTTATGTTCAATACAGGGTTACAATTTCAGACCCTTTTCTTTAGCTATAAACGGCCTGACGTTTCGAAATTCTTAGTTGATTTAAAATGTACGTTTGCGAGTTGCTCAGTTTATAGGTAACATTGATTGAGCTTGAATTCAGGTAAGTACAGGCAGTGCAGATAGAATTTGGACTGAGGCAATGCAGATTGAGAGGCCCCATGTAGAGGTTGGATTTATATAAGGCAGTCTGAGAGGCTCCAAGTAGAGGTTATACTGAGGCAACGCAGTTGAGTAGCCTTAGAGGCTCCAGGTAAGACAGAGTGAATTGCCTCAGGAGCTCCATATTCAGGGCCCGAAATTGGCGCTTCTAAGGCACATTTTAAGATAGTACTTTTTCTGGCCACCAGGACAGCCTGCATTTTTCAGTTTTTCGCTGTCTTCTCTACGTACCCGCGTCGCATATCCAATGTCCTTGAATGCCTAACTGATTCAGCGTCTACGCAGGATTTTGAATTGAGTTAGACTCACTGACTTTCCTGAAAAAAAAAAAAACGAAAAAAAAAAACAAGCAGCTGCGATTTTAAATTTTTCTTTCAGCCAAAATACGCTTACGCCATCCTTCAAGCATGCAGTGATCATTCTGAGCGCTCGATATTTCGAATGCGATCTGGCTTCGGCAACGTCACGTCCCGGACTCGTTGCATGCATAACAAGACATCGTTTCGCCGGAAATGCAAACAACCTTCAAGTGCTCGAACCAGAACGCTGAGGAAATCTGCTGTCTGGCCGAAGGATACAGCTTTCAGTTGCTCGTCGATTTTTTTTTTTTAAGCCTACTGCTAAGCAATGGTATCGTTCTATATTTCGCTTGGCTGGCTCTAGTGAATGTAGTAGTAACAGCAGAAAAATTGTGTGTTTGTGTGTGGAGCGGGGGCAATGGGGCTCTTAAGTTGTTACAAGACAGCGCTCCTTAGTAGCGCAGATGTTCTTGTGACCGAAGCTACGGAGGCTCTTAACCAGTTTTCCTGTTCAGCAAAATTGCTTGCCTCTGACATCACGTCCCCTTAGCTAAGCGGGATTTCCTTAACACGGAGCCGACACCACTTTTTCTACCGAGCAGGATCTTTAACGCTGTTCGTTAAAACACATATAGTCAAAGTGGTTATCGGTGCCCAGAGAGCGAAGCTCGTATTAGAAGGCCCCAAGAGTTGCTTGCTCGGTCCATCCTGGTCGTTAGGATCTGTGTTGAAAAAAGTGGTTTCCCATTGTAATGAGGGAAGAGGAGGAGAAGGGAGAGAGGAGGTGCTGGGGGCTCTTAAGTCATGCACTCGTGAAATCTAAATTGGTCCAGCTACTTGTAGGGGTAATAGATGTGCCTAAGCGCGAGGCTGACTAAGGTGTTTGTTTGGAGCTGGCGTGGCGTCACCTGGAGGCTTCTTCGCGCGTTAGTGTCGCATCTGGTGGAGAGAGTTGTTTTGCGGGATAGCTTGTACTATTCTATTGCAAGTAGCATAGCGAGTAAGAGGAAGGGGAAACACGCGGTGGATTTTCTCACTCTGTCGGGACGAGGAACCCAAGTATATACTGCTCTGAAAATTTCTTGTTTTTATTTATATACAGGCGGCCGGGGGATTAGAAAACCGTTTGGTTTGTTTATATAGAATCTGTACCAAATTAATTTTGCAATGATGCCGCTTCAACCATTTATCACCGACTATAGAATTTGCCACTATGTGGAAGTAGCTTCTGTAATCAGAGCACATTAATCAGGACATATACAAATCGAACTGTTGTTGTTGTAGTTGTATTGTGCCCTTAGAAATAATGCGACTGCAGGAAGGAAGAAAACAAAATACACTGGACGGCCAACTGGCTCTAGACTAGCCGCCACAGCTGCGTTGTGGCTAAAGAGGAGAGTTGAGAGAAAAAAGAAATAAAGAGATAGGCGCGCGTCACAACATCCGCCGTACGCCACTTCAAAAGCTTTCTCTGCTGCCCTGTTCTTGGCAGATCTCCTGGTGTGGGTATGTGCCATATGTTATTTGGTAAAGAAGAAGAAGAAGAAGAAGAAGAAGAAGAAGAAGAAGAAGAAGAAGAAGAAGAAGAAGAAGAAGAAGAAGAAGAAGAAGAAGAAGAAGAAGAAGAAGAAGAAGAAGAAGAAGAAGAAGAAGAAGAAGAAGAAGAAGAAGAAGAAGAAGAACAACTACCACTACCACTTATACTACTACTACTACTACTACACCACTGAAGCGGCAGCAAGTGCAATGACGACATGCATAACAGATACACCGGTGGCAAGGAATCTCAGCCGGAAAGGGAGGATGACTCTAGAATTTAGCCCTGGAGGGCCAGTAGTGGCCACCCCACTGTCATTTACAGCGAATTCGCTGTCAGGGTCCCTTGCCTTTACGTAAGCGCCTAAAGCTGACTTGATTGTATTGACCACGCTTTTTGCGGAGAAGCTATACGTTGGCGACGCTGGCATGATTCGTGTCGGTATTTATCTCTTAGGACAGAGTCGTTTTGGCCTGCGTTTCACACGCTCACTGCTTGACGGAAGCTGAACGCAACTCTATCGAAGTGCTGCGTGTGCACGGGTTTCTCTTGCGGAGAAAATCGATTCAAACGCAACAACCGGTGCCGAACGAATGCCCTGTCGTTCGCCCGTCAGACCGCGTGTCCTATTATGTATACACTATACACGAGCAGGAAGGCATCGACGCAAAGAGGCGCACTTAAGGAGGCCGTCTATGATCCCGTGGAGAATTGGTCTGCGCCCCGTAGCATGTGTAAGACACGATCGATGCATCTGATTGCTGCAGGCACATGGTATCCTGGCCGTGTCTCGGATGTTATTATCTGAGCCCGGCTTTAATTACCAGCGCATGATGTACTGTCCGCACGATTTCTGAGTGTCGGCGTCTGTTGAAAGGGGGGGGATCGGAAGAGCAGGAGTGAGTTCATGCGCGCGTAGTATGCTGAGCTCGCTTTATCAGTAGAAGGATCCGAAGAAGTAAATTGCATTATTTGCTACTGACACTGAGAGTGACCCGACGGCCGTACATCGGGGCAAATGCCAGTAATACATCAAATCTGGTACATCACGTCACAGCGGACCGCCAACAAACCGACGTAGTGACGAAGTTTTAAACAACCCGATTAAAAAGCAGTTGGAGGCTTTGTTGTCCACTACTAGCGGCTCCTATAGGCGCTGTCATCACAAGCCCGGAAGACCTACTCAAGCTGATGAAGCGCCCCGCCGGGGTGGCGCAGTGGTTACGGCGCTCGACTACTGTTCCCAAGGACGCGGGATCGAATCCCGGCCTCGGCGGCCGCTTTTCGATGGAGGCGAAAAGCAAGGCGCCCGTGTGCTGTGCGATGTCAGTGCACGTTAAAGAACCCCAGGTGGTCGAAATTTCCGGAGTCCTCCACTACGGCGTCTCTCATAGCCTGAAGTTGCTTTGGGACGTTAAACCCCACAAACCAAACCAAACCAACCAAGCTGATGAAGCGGGCTCACTCGACAGCTGAGGCCTCAATGAACCCCAGACAAAGCACTGATTACACAACAGATAAAGCTTTTTTTCTCTCTCTCTAGCCCTAAAATGATCATAGTAATGTCAATAACGTTCAACAGAACAACAAAGCCGAAAGAAAATCGAGAAGGGTGTTCCACGTTGTTAGACGCTCCGCTATTTTAATTTCTCCCAATATGGTGACGAAGAGTGGCAAAGAGGGCCTGCAGCCTGAGTGCTCGGGTTGCGTCACATAGGCACAGCTGCTCAGGCACAGCCAGGCTGTTCCCCGTCGCTACGCAATAAGCCGGGCGCGTAGGCAGGTATAGATGCAGCTACGGGGCACTCTTTCCTCGCCAGTGGTCGCTTTCGTTCTTTTCCTTCTATGCATATTTATTTGCTTTCCTCATCGGCACACCGGCGCGGTCACGCGTTTGTACTACATCAGCGCAGACACACGGCGCAATCGAGGAGTGCCGCTGTGGAAGCGATTTGCGTACGCCGGTGGCTGGTCGCGCCGGTCGGCGGCGCACACATGCTCGCACGGAGATAATGAAGCTCATCGTCCCCTGTGGTGCTTTTCCGCCCAAAGTTCGCCGCTACCTCGTGTAACTGCGCCGGGGCAACTCGGGCTCGAATGAGTGCGTCCAATCAGAGAGGTAGAAGGCTGGGGGGGGGGGGGGGGGGGGGGGGAGGTTACACGTACTCGGCACGTGTTGGAAGACTTTGATGCCTTTCTGCCTGTCGAACATGTTGCTCACATGCTATCGGCGCAAGTTGGCTCTTCGCTGTGTGACGATTGTTTTGTAGCCTCGATATCCCTGGACGGGATGTGTATCAGTTGGAGTATCGAGTGCCCAGTGCTATAATGATAACGTGAGTATCCAGTGTCGCAGTTTCGTAATCGTGTACACAACTAAGCCACGAGCTCATACCTGCGTGTATCTCGTCTGGCCTCGTTTCGGGAGTTATCTGCTTTAGTCGCGCCCCGCTAGTGAACGTATAAAAATAACGTTATATAGTGCCTCGATCGTTCGCCCGTTTCTTTTGTCGCCTCAGGTGAGGCGTAAGAGTCGGTAGTTCACTTCAGGCTATGACCTTTTGTATCGCTATATCTCACATTATTGTAAAGCAGACATCAAAGCGCACACGTCTTGAATTGTGCTGTTACAGCTACCAGTGTCTTGCGAAGAGTTTGCAAGTTGTGTCTTGTTGTTTATCAATGGTTGCTTAATTTCACTATTACACACAAAAGAAAAAGAACGTGATTCGTTTCAGAGCCGGCGCTCGTGTCCTACTGCTCGTATCCTACTGCTTGTATCCTACTCGTATCCTAGCCCAGACTTTCGTGCGTTAGGCAGCGAAGCGGCCAATAAGCCGAATAAGTTGGAGTAATCGGCTTGAGGCGCGATCAGGCGAATAGAGTTATGAGGCCAGAAGTGCTGACCAGCTTTATCACATCACGCGATTTATTTGATAATGACATATAGTGCATAGCACTAGGACCGCTAACGCCTCTGGCTACGTCAGATCCTGAACTACTTTCATCGCTTGCATGGGAGCAGGCATAAGCAGCCGCGGCACTCTCCATCTCTCTGACAGGACACCAAAATGAATCCACACCGTCACACAGGCCGTTCATTGCTTTCCGCACTATAGCGTCAAAGCATGGACGGAATGAGTGTTAACGTTGGTGGGCGTCTGTTCTTGCCGTACGCGAGGCTTGGAGGCGCGGACGAGGAAATGACCGCGAAAATGGCTCAAGAAGGGGTGGCTGTAGGAAGAAAAAAACCAAACAAAAACAAAACAAAACAACAACGGTAAGGCTTCACGCGGTAGTGTCCAGAGGAGAGCTGCTAGCTGGGAGCCGTTCGCAAGGATTTATGGAGACAGGAACTGGTTTTATGTTGCCTTTCATCTGTTTTTACCCCTGTTGCGAGCGGCGACTTCCACACGCTCCTGGAGCGTGTTTGTGCTCGTGCGTGTTACTTCCGAGGAAAACTGCATGGTGTGTATGTTTGCGTTTAGCGGCACGTAAGGTGTTCCAGTTTGCGTCTGGCGCGGCTGGCTCGCTTGCGTGTCTGCTTGCCTGCTGTGCCCGGGGTTATGTGTAACGGCGATTGGCTTCTTCCAGAAAGAAGTGAAACAAAATGCGTGGACTGCACGAGCCTCGTTTCGTTAATGGAACAGGCGCTGGACTCCGGACGGGGTAAAATTGTGTCAGAACGCTCCCGCACCGCTGGACTATATACGGATGTGAGGGGGGGGGGGGGGGGGGGAGCATGGCAGGGCCGGTGGAGAACGGCTGCCCGCGGGGTTTGGCGTAGATTGGCAGCGTGGGAATCGTTACTGCTGTGATCGTGACGGGCGTTGCTTCTTTCGAGATTTCGATTACTTATGTAACTGCGCTTGCGTGTCCACTTTTGATCAGTGGCGTAGATATACTGATAGTTTTGCATATACACAAAACACTTCTTGGCTTCCTACTAACGAGTACTAACCAGTACTCCTAGACGAAATACATTTTGCGATCGTAAACGCTATGAGACTTAAGTATCAATAGAAACATGAATTGGAAATGCAAGTAACTGCTTGTGCCCTATGAAAAAGTTCGGTTCTTCTAAATCCCTGTGATTTAACATATTGTATTCAATCGCTGCGGGTGTCAGGTTAGGTTGAACAAAGTGCTATCAAATTTAGTTGTAAGTTCGGCGAGCATGCAAGGGAGGATTTTCGGAATCCTTAAAGAAGTGTGCATGTCATGTCGTGTATTGCAAGCCCGTTGTTCGTTTGAATATTTATCAACTGTGACGCGAAAGAAACTTTACAAGGACTTGTGCGATGTCTTTCTCCCGATCCCATTGTACAGATTGTTGTACTGTGCAGATCCATGGAAGTCAGTCCTTAAACGAGTAAACAATATGGCTGTACCAGGGGGAGCAAAAACTTTATTTTTCAAGCTCCATAACAATACACTAGAAGTTAAGACTTGTTTAGAAATGAAACGTTTTTTGTACCTTGGGGAAGTCACTGTTTCATATGCCGCAAACCGGAAACTATCGAACACGTTTTCTTAAACTGTTGGGAAGCCTTTTTCTTCTGGGACATTCTACAACGAACAATTAAAAAAGACCTACCCGTGGATGCATTCAAAATTGGATTTTTACCTATTGAAGATGATGATGGGCTACCGCTGGACATGATTATGTTATTGGGCCTGCAAAGTATCAGGCGTTCCAGAATGGCTTTCAGGCATGCCAGGAAAATACGGCAGTATTTTCGCGAAGCCGTTGCGAGTGTTATTGAAGCTTTCAAAACACAAGACGAAGTGCCTGAGTGGCTTCCGAGAATGGAAGTGTTGCTGCAAATGGGCCTGATTTGTAATGGATCACGCAGCCCAAATCGCGTGGTTTTAACCCATGTTGTGTATTTGTCGCGTAATATTCTCTGTGTGTGTGTGTGTGCAGTAATGTTTTTATCTGTAAAATTTGATAATAAATTAGGCAACAAAGAAAAAAAAAAAAGGGTGGCGCAGTGGTTACGGCGCTCGACTACTGTTTCCAAGGATGCGGGATCGAATCCCGGCCGCGGCGGCCGCTTTTCAATAGAGGCGAAAAGCAAGACGCCCGTGTGCTGTGCGTTGTCAGTGCAAGTTATACGAAACCCCAAGTGGTCGAAATTTCAGGAGTCTTCCACTACGGCGTCTCTCATACCTAGCTGAGTCGTTTTGGTACGTTAAACCCTATAAACCAAACCAAACCAACCAATGCTCTACACCGCGGCTGTTATAGTGTTCCGCGGCGGTGTTTCACTACGGCGTTCTGATGCAGTGTTTTATGCGTTCCAACATGGCGTCAAGGATTTCTCATTAGCCAATCTCATGTGGTCGCATTTCTTCTTCAGTTCAAACTTGAATTTTTTTTTTTCGCTTTGATAAATTTATGCCTCCTCTTAGATTATGTCCTCTGGCATCAGAAGGCCCTCGTCGTCCACACCTTGTAAACACTGCTGTCATACCTGTCGTATACCTCCTCGAAGCAGCATCGGAAGTTGTGCTTCTTTATATGTGGAGCAGCCGGAATGATGCAGTTACTGCTCCGTCATGCCAGCGAAAGCTGAGTTAAGATCGAAGCCTTTGATTTATCGCTCCACGCGATACAAAAATGCATTTCGTTTTCTGCGGAACATTTAAGCCAAAAAGCTGGAACGACCCTTTTGGAAGGCCGGGGCGTGGTTTGGTCGGTGCAACAGAAATCAAGGCATGCGCATATAATTATTGTAAAGCAAGCTTGAAATTGTTTACAGGTTTTAAAATTAATTTGTTTTGAGAACGAACTCAGTCGCCAGGCTCGATATCATTGGCTTCATACTTCGATCATATCGCATTTTGATGCTTCTCACCTCTCTTCACTGACTATGCCAGGGCACGCTATCTGCCGGATCTGGATAACCTGAATGAACGGGAAAACAGGAAAGAGTAGAAGGGAAACGAATTGTTGTATAGTATAATCCGTCCGGCCACTGCCTTCTTCCTACAGCACGTCGATTGTACACAGCAGCGTTTCACACCGTGGTTGTTGCAAGCTTTGCGGTTCGTTACCACACTACACCAGCTTTGCTTTCAAAAGCCTCGCAGGTTTCGAACGAACGGCTACCTTGAACGCGAGAACGCGTAAAAAGCCGACGAACAGCTTGAGACCGGCTCCCTCGCAGAGGCGTCACTGTGTATACCTCGCTCGATAGTTTTCCCTTCGCTGTAAGCAGCTGTACGATATGCGTGAAGAGTTCATTGGCAACCCCCAGCTTTTTCTTCCGCTTTCGTTCTCTCCTCCTCCTTCAGTGCAGAGCTGGAAGGGTTTTCACTTTTTCTTTTTTTTTTTTGTCGTAATTTACCTGCCTTTGTCTTCGACCGGTGGACGGGAGCAAAGAGAGCCAAGAAAAAAATTTAATCGTCGATCCACATCACGATTTTTCGTGACTCCGCCATGTCTCGCTCTCACCTTCATGAAGGCGTTGGCGGGACTGGGCACGGCTTTAAACTAAGGGAAGCGCTTTCACCTTTCCGGTCTTTGCTTCTTCATTTTTATTCGTTTTATTTTTGCCTTGAGCTTCTCCACGCCGCTCGTATTAAGGGCCACCTGTGAGTTGGTTCTCGCTCTGGCCGGGCTTGCCGAGTACTTGGAGATGAACACAGCGATGAGTGTGGTGAAAAAAAAAAAAAAAAAAAGAAAGAAGAAACGAAACCCTTGATAATTTGCAGTTGTCTCGCCAGCAGTTCTTTCGCATGCAAGTGATAACGAGCGTGCAGGTTGTGCAGTTCATTATCGCGTCGCGCCATATAGGCTCAGGTACATACTGTAAGTACAGCCGGTCGTTTTTGCCGCCGCTGAAACTCGCCGCATAGAGTGTTCTCTCGGTGATGACGTCGTGCAGACTCGTGTACCTTGGAGCCTTCTGTGCGTGACCCGGCGGATATGCACAAGTCCTGAAACGCGAGCTTATACTTGGATTAACGACGCGAACATGTAGATTGCGACGCGTGAAGTAGCGGTGAGCGCCCGAATGCTTTCCTCGTCTACCCGGCGTACGCCGAGCGCTGGCGAGAGAGCCGTGTTCGCGACCTTTTTTGAAATCGCCACATTTACATCGGCACTCGTTTAAGATTCAAGGACGCGCAGAAGGTGTGGTTGAGATGTGCGACTTTAGCTGTGTTTCTTTTTGCTCGTTCTTTCCAATTGCCGCCTTCCTCCCACGGCCATCGAGAGTTTGAATGGAGAACTCGTTTCTCTAAGCATATTACTGATTGTCGTATTAAAGATCGTGCGTGGAGTCTCATCACAGCCGTATTCGATAGCTTAGGAGCTGTTGGTATAGTTGCGTCGAAAAGGGATGGAGGGAGGGAGGGAGGGGCCGGATAAAAGTCCCTGTATGCGCCTAGAATATTACTGTGAATATGCGTAGAGCCTTTTTGACTTTGCCTTTGCCCCGTATCTAGAGGCCTACACGTCGTTATAGCATGTCGGTCACGTGCTCACAGTGCTTACCTATTTTTAAACCATCCGTAGTACTTAACGTTAGTTCAGTATAAGAAAAACCAACTGGGGCCGATGTAGCACTGAAGTAGGTAGCGCCGTAATGGAATGGAATGTAATAAAATGGACCGAAGTTTTTCCGTTCCATTCTGCCGTATTGAAACGGAGATGACCTTGCGTGAGCGGCGAAATTGTTTCGGACAACGCGTAAACGAAAATAATAATAATAAACTCGCGAAGCGCCGCGTTGAAATCAGAACCCAGTGGGAAACTCAGTTTTGACGGGTCCGCTTGGACGGGCACGGGAGCGCCATAATTCTCATCGTCATCATCAGCAACAGCAACAACAACAAACAAACAAACAACATGATGTGTGTGTGTGCGTGCGTGTATATAGGACTCGTGACAGCGGGCAAGGCCGATGCAGCTGCTGCGGGCCAAACATCCTCATTAACTCAAGCAATGAGTCGCTGGGAGAGTATGGTGGGCACGGCTTTCCTTTCACATTCTTCTTTTTTTCTTTGCGTAGCGCCGTCGCCTTGTTGTACGCATACGCTGTAAGCTCACAGGGGGCCCGCGGCGGCGTCAGCAGGCGTAGACAACGGGAGTGCCGTGTAGTAGTAGTTGCCGCGGACGCGAACTTGATTACGCCGTGAAGGTGGAGGGGGAGGGGTTCAGTCGCTTCTTTGTGTTTGGTTTTGAGTGTCTTGCCTTTGCCCTTTCCGGTATTTCTTTCGCTATCTACTTCACCCCTTCCATCACGTCAGTGGTGAAATGCCCGCAAAGAAGGTACTGGCTGCGGAGACGAACCTCTACAAGACGATATCTTTTAGTTGCAGGGGTGGCTGTCCCGAATGTGCTCAGCTGTAGAGAGGTTTGGCCGCTTTCTTTCAGACCCAAAAATTTCGAGTACAGTCATTTTATCTCAAAACCAATTATAACTTTTGTTTTCGCGCATTTACTTTCCGTGTGTGCTACATCGTGACTGAAACCTAAGCCTGGCACCTTGTTCACTGTGCTAATGCGCGAAAAATAAAAGTTACCTGGCGTTTATGTGGTACAGACTACAAGATTCGGTGTTGTACGTGGGACGAAAAATAAATTGAGAGAAGAAATGTATTTGAGGTCTCAAATAGCCAGCGGGTGATAGTTCCTGTGACCTGATTGTGGTACTTTATTGGCTCATATTCTTTTATAGGGGGCAGCAGAAAGTTAGGTGGGCGGATGAGGTTAAGAAGTTCGCAGGGGTCAAGTGGATGCAGCTAGCACAGCACCGGGTTAATTGGAGAAATATGGGAGATGTCTTCGCCCTGCAGTGGGTATAGTCAGGCTGATGATGATGATAATTCTTTTATTGGTATCTGACCTTGCTGTGTCATGACGTCTTGCAAATATCAGAGTAGTAATAACGCATTATAGTAGAGCCTCTTGGCGTATAAAATGAGAACTAGACAACGACAGATATTTTATTGGTCTATGGCCACATACTTTCCTGCGCTCATTTATTATATTTCAATTTTACAGACCCATCCGGCCATCTCGTGGCGGTGGAGAATTTTCAACGTTGTGAAGTGGTGAACGTAAAATTAAAGTTTGTTAACAATATGTCATAAAATCTCTACGCTCTTAAAGGCGAAAACAGCGGAGCATAACCAGGAACGTAATGAAACCAAGGAAAAAAAAAAAGAACAGCTAGAGAGCCGCATAGAACTACAACAAAATATTCTGTAATTCTTTTGGGACGTGACAACCCTCTGTAGTGTTTCTATAACTCTGCAGTAATTTTTTGCAACCTGTAGTAGTTTCCGTAGTTCATTTCTGGCGTACCTACACAAAATCCTGATATTACTACTGCAATATTCTTGTCTCATAACAGGTTCACTGTCATAATCCGCACAGAAATTCTGTTATAACAGCAGAAAAGTATATGCATTTTTTTTCGATTGGTAAATATCTTTGAAAGATAACAATACAAGCACAGACTACAGCCGCTCAACACGTCTCGTTAAGCAGAAATAGCATAACGGTTCTATTGTGATTTTATTGCACTTTCACTGTCTTCCTTTTTCGTCACCGACCCCAAGAACACACAACCCCCATCGTAGCTACTGGCATATTCCTATTGACAGAACTTACGATGAAAGTGAAATGGATATATGAAGAGTGATTTCCGTTAAACAGAGGCATATCGCTATTTCGAATTCGCTTAACTCGCACGCCCGCTTTACTCGGACCCACTAAAGTTCCCGTCGAGGGCAGAACCCTCCGGCGCCGAGGTTGAATAGAGAAATTCCGGATTCGTTCAAAGGGTCTTGACGTCACGCAAAAATGAAATCGATGCGAATATTAGATGAATTCTAGTTACCAAGTTTAAACATAACTGTTATGTAACTATGTCATGTAACAATGTAAAATAAATCAATTACGTTGAAAGGGACATTGGGGTCAGATGGGAATCTAGCCCGGAATCTCATGTTGCGAATCGGACACGATACCGCTAAGCCCCCGGGGCATGGTCGTTCAACTTGGATAATGGGAGGTCCCGTCCCTTGTGTTCCTTTTGATAAACAGGAAAAAAAAAAAATTAAAATGCGGAGACAAATCTTCGCTCGCGTAACGCACTTCGCTATCTCGCTTAATCAACAATCTCTTAATTTGTGCCCCAATTACCTCACACATGTTAATTAGCATGCAGTCTTGAGAAGACTACCCAACACAATTATGTAAACCACTGATTTAACCAAGTCGTATACGAATAGGCGTGAATGTGTCCCGGTCGATTCGATTCCGTTCTTAAAGAAGCTGCCCGAGTTGCCAGCTTCTGCATCGTCACGTGACGTCACAAAACCAGCCAACCAATCAGCGCCTGACATGTCACCTGGAAAGTACCACCAACAACCAGTGCCTTGCTCGTAGTCTTTCGCTCGTAACGCTGACGACACTGACAACGCTGCATTTCCTAGAGAACAAGACCCTTCAACGTCATCTCGTTAAGGGAACGTCTTTGTCTACCAAGTGATGCTCAAAGAGGACACCACGCTGCTGAAGGAAGCCACCAAGCTTGACTGTCGCGTCAGACTCCGAGGAATTCAAGTTCGAGCAATTCAAGATGGCGGTTCAGTTCGAGTGCTGACGATGACGTCATTGTCCAAAATGGGGATTGGAAGGGGAACCACGTGTATTTGACGTCGTGCGCCGAAATGGCTGCTTTGGATGGGAGCTCAACTGTCCTCCGAATTTTTTATTTAAACTGCAATATAACAACTTTTTCTGTTCCTCACTAGTTTGAACTAACGATACTCTACTCTGTCACATCAACCCTTGATCGTTTCTCTAACAGAACATGCCAACACTGGGGCAGCAATCGAAGGTTGTCGTGACGCTGGCCCGCTGCTACCGGGCATGTGTTGCTCCTGTTGCGTGCAATGAGCGGTCACGAAGAGCGCCTTCGCTGCATCAGTCCTTGCACCGGAGTCAACCGGCTGTTGGAGTTTCAAATGGCGGGTGGTGCATGTGTGTTTGCAGACGCGCGTTTGCACTAAGCCTAGAGACGGTTGTATGAATATGTATGCTCTTTCTGTTTCAACCACTCGCGCCTCCAGAGATTGCGCCTCCAGATGCTGCTTGGGAATCGGGTCGCGCTTCGAGCGTGGAAGCGCTTAAGGCGGAGGCATGCAGAGACGATGACATGGCGCGTTCCCATGATTTGCGCCCCATTGTTGTTTTCGCAGCTTTGGACGTTCGCTTTAGTCGGATGTAATTTAAGGCTGCAGTAACCGACACACAGAATTCTTCCGCGGCTGAAAGTAGTTCCCTGGTAAGACTTTCAGTTGCCTAAAAATCTTAAATATACAAATGCTACTGTCATATAAAATCAAAAACGTGAAAATTTTGATGGTTTGGTATTGGTTTGGTTGGTTTTGGTTTGTATGGTTTGTATAGATGGTTGGCTAGTTTGGTATTGTTAAATAATCAAGTCTCATTCCGTCTACTATTAAGAAAAGTAATAGAGTACTATAAAAAAAGTAGTCGTTAGCAACTGCAGTTTTTTTTAATGTTGTGTCTGACTGTATGCATTGTTTCATGGAAATTCTATCGCTACGCTTTGTGGCGGGGCAGCTTGAATCACTTCGTCGATGTGCGTAATCGAAGAAAAATCAAAGCTTCCCGATGTCAGTCAATAGGGTATAGGTTGCGGTAAGCCTTGTCAGTTTTTATATTCACAGAATTTGGCGGATTTTTTTTTTTTAGTGCTTATTTCAGTATGTAAGTTGCGTGTGTTCTTGCTGATTATTATTTTCGATGAATGAATTACTGACGGATTCCTGTAATTAATGTCGTAGTCCTGTGCTGTTGAAAGGGCACTGAACAAAAGGTGAAGGGGGGGAAGCCTCGGTTCGCAAGTTGAGCCAACGTTTCGACAAGTGGACTTGTCTTCGTCTGGGCGGTTGAATGTCACATATACTTTTTTTCGGTACAAACACTTTATTTACCAGTTATTGGCATGGAGATTACAGTACTTGGTGCTGTGCTTGCCGAAGGAATTGCTATCGCCATTAAACAAAATCGACAGAAGTGAGCAAGTTTACTTTTGAGAACTAAACTCTCATCTAATCGTTCGGTTCTCGCCCTGGGTTGAGTGATGGGACGGCTATTTATGAAGTCAATGGCAGCGATGGCACTGTCATTCAGTCGTCACGCTCGGGCCAGAACTTTTTCATTACGCTAATTCACAATTTCGTGCCTGTGTCATCCATCTGGTTAATAAACGGACAAAGTGCTGCAAATGCGATATAATAGTGTATAAACAGTGCTTAGCTATAGCGGTCTACGTGAAGGTGGTGGATGGTTCTCGGTCTGTAGAGGCGTGTGAGCTAGTGGAGCAGCACCTCAAAAGCATACAACTGCGGGGGTTATCCAAGAGTTACTCCGTCGCAGCATCCGGCTGATGTCACTGTACTTATTTATTATGCTCAATAATTTTATGCTTAGAGGGAAACGCCTACCCAAATGCTAGCTAGCGATGCCTTGCTTTCTTTACTAAAAAAATACTGACGTTTCTGTTAAAATCGGATTGCAAAAACTAAATTAGGCTTATTTTCACGTTTTCTTCTTTTTTGTTTTTGCTTTAAGATGATAAGTCCAACCACACAGGTATGAGGTAGGAGAATCTCACAACGCTTGACCAACGTTTTGATTCATTCATGCCACGAAAAGTCGTGTTATGGAAGCGCTGGTAAAGAGAACGAGGCTTTCGTTTCAGTTTGCACTAGCTGGAATGAATTGCAACTTCTCCATTATATGCCGTGTTTCCCTCTAGCTAAATAAATGCATGCCTACGTGGTTGTTCACTATAACGGGCGACACGGTTAATTATAAAAAATAAAAGTAAACGCTTATTTTAATGATTAATGAAATAATTATTTAGGATAGAGTCCCTGCCGCAACAGCCACTTTTCGATGGAGGCGAAAAGCAAGGCGTTCATGCGCTATATATATACGATTTCAGTGAACGTTAAGTTTACGGAACTGTACACTACGACGTCTCTCATAGCCTGAGTCGCTTTGGGGCGTTGGACTCCATAAACTAAACCAGCCAACCGAATTAATTAATTCATTCGTTCGTTCATTCATTCCCGTTCATTACAGGTTTGATTAATTCATTAATTAATTAAATATTAATTCATTCATTCGTTCGTTCATTAATTCATTCCCGTTCATTACATGTTTGATTCATTCGTTCCGTTCAGTATTGATTCTTGGCTCACACCGGCTATAGCATCCCCGACCGGCCCAGTTTCCTTGATAGTCTGTTAGTGCATGTTTCATGTCTGTTTACCTCAAGCATGGCCGCTATCTGCTGCCGCTTTTCCCGCTCCATTCGGTCGCCGCGCGGTGTCGCTGTCGTCGTCTGAAGGACAAACCTCCCTCCGCATCGTCAGCCCTCCGCCATTTTATTACTTGCGTTGTTCGTTCCCGCCCCGAATGCGTGCGTTCCGACGTGTCCCCAGCGCACACAATGGGAACGACGGATGTCACGAGGCTTGTGTATAGGTGTATAGGGTGGTCGTGGCTACGTGAGCCGTCGCTTGATTGCGATATCGGACGTCCCGGACTACCCGTACCGCGTTACACGGACACGTATATACGTCTATATACACGACTGTAGCACTGACGGCGCCAACGCTCTCACTACCTCCTCAGTCGCCGCGGCGACGAATGTGGCGCATTGTAACGCGTGTTGTGCTGCTCATATATGGGAGCACTTTCCCAGCTACACCGGTGGAATCGAGCGGCCGTGTCGATGGCTAATTGGCGCTCAGGTTGTGTACAGTTGTAGTGGTATTTGGCGCCGAGTTCTGCACGCTACGCCCGTTTTCTGCGGACGGACTGTTGGCTTGGGGTGGTGCCGGTTTATTAAAACAAAAAAGAAAAAAAAAAAGGTAAAAGAGTGTTGCCTGTCGCGGGAATTACTGTCTAATACCTTAAGCACCCGAGCTGCGGCCGGCGGAAATGAAAGGTGCTTGTGAAGGATAGCGCAATGTGTGATGTCGTTGTTTAGTTCGGGAAAACTTCAAAGTAAGCATAATCTGCCTCTATGTTGGAGGAAATAGAGTTCTCGCAGCGGATGAGCGGAGGGCATTTCATTGGCATGCCGCATGAATAAGGGCGGTGACGGTAGCACTTTGCATAACAAAGTCCTCCACTAATTTCATAGTAAATGGCTAGAACAGAGGTGACGAGAGAAATTTTTATGTAACATTTAATTGTCTCTGCCGTATGAATATATGGTCGCTATGTTGTAGACGGCTATTAGGAGCGTCTTTTTTGAAAGAAAAAGAAAAAAAAGAGTGGTGGCAAGTGTTACCATACTGTGTATGTTTTATTATTTACATTTCTCTGAACAACTAGTCAAACTTAAAAGAACTGTGTAATATTCCATCTCTTTTTTGAAATAAAAATTATGTTGACTTCCACACTTTGCTAGTTTTGAATCCGGAACTATACCATCTCGAGGGGATTGTGGTGCTGATGAACCAGTGATGATATATCCATACCATTTTTTTTCTACTAATGCCTACTGCAGATAAATGCATGATTGAATGCACATCAGCATCATTATCTTTAAACCTCAGGGTGCAGTGATAGCTACTGCGTCTGCGCCAGCAGATGTACAGAGGATCTTGCATTCTTGCAAAATATACTGAATAATCGACCAGAATCCAGTGTTATATTTGGCGCCTGTAAAGTGGGGATGGTGGTTTTTTGGTTTATGTCGTTTGATTGCGTGCTTTTACGGAAGAAAGATGGCGCTGGCGGTCTTGCGGTTCTATAATATTTCTATCCACATAGCCGCAGAGTACGCAGACTCTGGATTCGTTTCCACTTAAATAGTCAAATTAATCGTACAATACACAGCAGGGTATTTTCTCTAACAACAGGCGTTTATAGTATACCTGACCATTAATATTTAGTGGGAACAATTTTTTTTTTGCAAAACAAGGAATTTCTGCAGTATTGTGCTGTATTTTGCCGTAGCGACAGAACTACAAGATACGACAGAGAAACCTTACAGTATATCAGAAAAATACTGGGAGAATACAAAAACTGTAGCGTTACAGCGAGAAACCGCTAAACGTTTTGTCGTACGCAGGTTCGTTGTCTTCGATTCGCTCATACCATATTTCTGTGCATATTTCCAGTGTTAGCGGACCACCCGTTTATCCGGGAAGAGTATTCTAGGAGTTGTTCTTCGCGAGGTTCGAGCCAATATATTATAGAAGCCGACAGGACTATCATCCGTGTACGGGTATGTACGGCGTATTCGCGCGTGCGTGGGTTCCAAGTAGCGATCCCCCTTCATCCACGCCACTTGTATCACCACCGTGCTGCTCTTCTGCTTGCGTGCAGAAGTTCGCCCGGTTTGCTTCTTTTATTTACGTTCCTTTGGTCGCCTCTGTTTCGAGATCGTACCTGCCTTGTCGCCATGCGTCGTAAGTTTTGGCTCAGCGCCACAATAATGTTGTCGCGTTCGCCCTTGCTGCGGCCGGCATTGGTGCGTTTCGTTAGGAGCCGTGGATTGTGCGCACCTAAAGTGAGTACGGAAGAGCCTTCTGCAACCTACTCTGTGCTATCATAGTCGCACTGTTTTCTCACACTTGAATCAGAAGCTTCTTGTAACCCGCGTCTTCGGGTTTGCTACTGAAGATGATGGCGGGTGAAATGTTCCGTGCTATAATATCGGCCTTAATGCGCGTTGGACGGCCAGTAATAATACTATCGTTGTCTAACGCCTCGGTTGCCTATGTCGCCCCGGCCAATGGCAGCTGCTGCACGTAGGTATGAAGTCATTGTGCGGGCGCGTAATTGGTGGCTGATGTAGCCATGTGGCGCCATCTGTGGTCATTGCCGTTAACGGCGGGAATACGCGAAATTGCCGTCGCTGCAAGCTAGTGTGATTTGTACATGGATGCGAGCAAACACATGAATGTCATTTATGATCATTTTTTGAGCCTCTTTTTCATTGAGTTACGGGTCTAAACAAACACTCTGTGTAATTAAAAAGTTTTATTCCGAATGGTTGGATATGTTCCTGGTTGTTCTGATAATCTTTGGCGTTTTATATAGATGCTTCTTCGCAGGCTTTAACTTGAGTGCTGACGAATGCAACGCGCATTTGCAGTTTCGACGAGCGACATGCACACTGGTTGTTACCGCCGCCGCCGAGTTGCTTAGTTGTTTTGCAGACGCAAATCAGCCCAAAGGATTGTGGGGATGAACCTAGTGGTAGACCAAAAGCTGTGGATGGTTGCAGCGATAGCCCCTGTAATACCACCCTTTCAATCCGCGGTTTTTTCATAATTTTTCTTTACGTTAGGTTTTGGAGAAATGAAGCTGCATTATAGTTTTTGGCGGACGCCATGGAATCGTGGACACCCACAATTCATTAGGTCATCACACTTGAAGGTCATTTGAAGATCAAACTCGCGGCCACGCTGACCTTAGTTTTACCTATTATACTGAAGCTTTCGCTTCAATAAGGAATTCTGGGGTAATTAGTAAAACGCTTGTAAATATCTTATCAAAAACTGTATGACTAATACAGTGTGTCATCCGCTCATGCTTACGAGGAAGCATCATCATTTTGTCTCCAAGTTTATTCACAGGTTCGCACTGACAACGCTCAAGCAAAGTGAAAACGTAATGAATTTGACTCGCAAAATAGGTACTCTTCGCATCGGCCCGTCTGATACACATTTATGCGAAGTCTGACACCCCGTCCACATTCGTGCAGTCCTCTGCGTCAAATCGGTGGGGACCTTGACATAGATATTAGAATCGATGACGACGAAGAGCTAAAAAAAGAAATCTACCAAAGGGAGTGTCCGAGCACCGTTCCCATCCCGAAACATCACCGAGTCGATCGAAGAGTTCTTCTCCGTGCTTAACAGCGCCGGAATGACCCGAAAGCGGAGGAATTCTTTATCTTCACCGTCCTTGCTCCAGAAACACAACGTTCGGCTGGCGGCACACGGTGACGAGCGCACAAAAAAATAGAGCAGAAACCAGGAACAAACAATAGGAAGGCCTCACCGGGAGCGTATATACTCCCAAAGAGAGAGCGGATGACCCGGTTGGAATCGATGATATATGTGTAGGGGGCATGTACGGCGGTGGGCTTTGCTAACGTATACCCCAGATTTTTTCGCCTCGACTGCTGCCGCCGCAGACTCTTCTGTCGTTTTTAGCGCTGTCGCCGCGTCGACCCGCTACGAGATGGCGCCACTGTGTGTGTGACCGACCTCGATGTCCCCCGCACATCCCTCGTCCGTCGCTGAGAGCCGCCAATTCCCCCGTGTCTTTTGAGTACAGCGTCGACACGTGCGAGCCATGAATGGAAAACAACGCCGTGTTCTCCACTATGGATCGATTTGTGTCCCGACCTGCCGTTACGAAAAAGGCCGTTAAAGAACGGATCGTCGTTTGGCCATTCAACGGGGGCTCGTATTCTCGTGTTGAATGTCTTTTTTTCTTGTTGTCTTCCGTTGCTGTCCCTGTTCCCTGGTTCGAATAACGTCTTTCTTGCTGTCTTTTCGTACCTATAGCCATTGTAGAAACCCTGGATGTCATCGACTGCGTCGAAACGGTGCATTAGGCCCATGGTGGCAATGCGTGCTTTGTTCGCAAGCGGCAGTAATGGTGTCTTGTGTGATGCTCCTTGTATATAACTACTGTACAATCGGCGATGGACCAGGGTACGGATTACAGGAAATAATGCAACACCTCCTTCCTGTCTTCTTAAAACTTGATGATAAATGGTTTTGTAACTAGAACAGCTATGCAGGTCAGGAAACACGCCGCTAGTTAACTCCAGATAAGTCTCGAGCACTTATGAAATATTTTAGTGTAATACCTTTTAATAAAGTAACATCCTTTCAACGTAGCTTCCTCTTGCTCTGGACGCAGGGTCTCTAACTATATTAACCAAGCACCCAATACTATAAGGGGAGTGCCCCTTACTACACAAACGTTTTTACTAGCTCGAAGCTACTGTACTGATTTCTTGAAGCTGAGCCCCTACATGGGAGTTTTGCTGGTTTTGAGAACTGCTAAGATGCCGAGTCCATGGGTCCAATTTAATTACGGATCTGCAGGCGCGATCGAATATCACCGTGAAAACGTCGAAACTACCATGTAAAAAAAAAAAGGGCCGCGTGGCAGACATAGGCACTGGCGAACAACGGCAAAGAAGTGCCAAGAGCTTTGCCCGCGCCACATTCCGAGGCGTGCGCTTTCTTGAGGCCTAGATTTGTTCTCGTTTCTTAGTCACTCAGTGCTGGTGACGCGCCTTCAATTTGAAAAAAAAAAAGTTCTCCACAAGCGCTTCACATATTGCTGATCGATCGCTTCCTTTTTCAGATGCGTACAGCTTACTCACCTGAAACAAAACACCACTAAAGGCATCGCTTGTAGTTGCAGTACTTTCAACTCTGCGCGCAATGAGCTTGTATTGGAGTTTAAGGTCGCTCCCTAAGCACACAAATGGCATCTCGTAGGCTCGGAGCACTGGCCCAGAAAATGTTTATTTTGCCGCAGGTATTACCAGCGTGTAGTTGCTGGCCACAGTTCACTTCATACCTGTGCTTGTAAATACGTTTACTGCTACACTGCCTTGCACCGACACCTAAGCAGTTAAGGCATCCACGCCAGAGTTTTGTCAGAAATTGGAGTTAGAGGCATATTTCAATATATAGAAGTAGCACAAAAAAAGGGGAGAGGGGGGAGGGTAGAGGTGTTGATGTAGGGAAACAGTACTCATCTTTGGTGAGTGCTAAAAAGATTCTTTAAGAAATAAGGGCGGGGCCTTCAGAAAAACAAGGGACTCTGTACGCCACTTTAGGCGGCGTTTAGGGAAATCACGGATCCACGCTCTTTAACATGTGGAGGTCGAGTGGCTGCGAAGAAATATTTTTATTGCGTAAGCAATACTATACTCGAGGTTTCAGCCCATCGCGTAAACACGGCCGGTAGCCACGTTTGACCTTTAGAGCGACAGAAGATGGAGCCCTTCTTCAAGCGGTCGGGTAAACCCGGTCGGTAGCCACGCCCTAGCCGCAAATGGCAAGTGCTGCCAACTTGGGTCTCTTGTTTCACATGGGGCGGTTATGTCAGAATCAGCCTGCCAGGATCCTGGCATTTACGTTACCCACTAAGGTACATTCATATGGATTGGTTAAAGCGGGGCTTTATATGTGGGCTGCGAAAGAAGAAGCAGACGAAGAAGAAGAATAAGAAAAAGAAGTAGAAGAAGAAGCAGGAGCAGAAGAAGAAGAAGAAGAAGAAGAAGAAGAAGAAGAAGAAGAAGAAGAAGAAGAAGAAGAAGAAGAAGAAGAAGAAGAAGAAGAAGAAGAAGAAGAAGAAGAAGAAGAAGAACAGAAAGAGGAAGCTACGTCGGCTTTGCTTACGCAACCTACTGGGTTTAACTAAAGCTAAACCCCAGCTAATTTTTTTTTAGACCACACCCTGTCATTCCTCGGAATTTTCGCAGCCTTCTGAACGTATTCTAAATGCATGTGAGAGCTCATAAGCATATAAGAATATAAAGTTTTGTGAAGTGGGCCCTTAAAAAAAAAAAGACTAAAGAGACTAAAGACAAAAAAGTAGACTTAATAATCCTTTTTTATTACGTGGATGCTTTTCAAATGGAGGACGCCAGAATGGAAAGGCATATTAAGTTCGAAACGCAATGTGTGGCAGACTTCCACGGTCCCCGACGGGCTTTTTGTTCCTCCTAAGTAGAGGAAGTTTCACGAGAGAGCTCCACTTCCCGCATCTATACGATGCACCTCCCACGTCGACTTTGTACAGTATGTACTACGTGCGGCAACAGAGTATATCCCAAGAGCTTCATTCGAAATGGTCGTCGTAAATGGATTTTCATGCACCAGGAGTGCGAGAAGTCTCCGCCGAGGGCACAACTTACTCTGGGTCGAAGTCCCACAGGAATTCACCTTAAAAATAGAAAGAAGCGCGCACGCGCGGGAGAAAGTACTTTGTAGCCAGAGTGGAAGCGTGCGAGAAAATGTTCGAAACAATGGGTACACAGGAAAGAATACAAAGCACAATAAAAGGAGCGTATTTGGGAAGTCAAAGCCGCGTCTGTTCACGAATTCGCCAAGCGCGCTGAAAAACGTTTCTCTGTACGTCGATACGGAAGCGGGGTTAGACATGCGCAGTGTTAAAAAATATCAAAAATAAGGAAAAGAGGCTCACGTGGGAAAGAGGGAGTGTGTTGGAGCGTGGGCAGAAAGAATGAGACGTGCAGGCTCACGGCACGTATGTACGGCTTTTCCGCGTCGCTCTGAATAAAGTCTTTTCCCCACTCAACCTTCCTTTTCCGCTCTTCTACTCTGTCCTCGGTTCCACGGGATCGATTTTCAGGGAAAGGGAGGAAGCGACCAGGCTGTGTTCCTATCCGTGTAGAAGAGGGAAGTGGAAAAGGGACATTAGTAGGGCGGAAACCATGGTCGTTGCCCTTGGCGACCGCAGCGCCACTGCGGAATCGCTGCGGATACCCGCTGAACTGCGCGGCTAGAGGTGTAGTTCTACGTGGTTTATTTTGCTAAGAGCACTTCGTAGAGCTTCCGCATTGGTAATATATATATATTGTTACGGACGACAAGGAAGAGGAAGCGGGCAGTAGCGCGGGCAGGAGCGCTCGCGCTAGGCCGGCGAACATTCATTAAACGTCATCTACCATCGTCATCGGTCATGTTCTGTCTCCTGTCTTCATCGGCTTGCCGCTTCGTAACATTTGGTTGGAGGTGCGGCGTACGACATCCCCATCCTCGCCTTTGAGCATCGAGGCCATCTCCAAGCCGGGACCATCACCGAGGGCCCAGGGACATCGCCGAGCAGCTTCGCCCCAGCCCTTCAAGCCCAGACCTGAACAACTACCACCGCCCAGCCCCCAGCCCGGACCTGAAGACAAGGAGAACAGACCAATCAGAACCGAGATGAAGGACCCGAAAGACCCGAATGACCCGAAGGAACCGATGGACACGAACACGCAAACCCCGCCGAAGCTGCCCGACGTGACCTCGAGCCATCGGTCCCATGGACTCTGGTGACGGATGGTTGACAGCTCCAAGGGAGGCGGATCACCCACGCATCAGACATCGTACCGGCAAGCCGTTCTATTCTTCCTTCTTCCTCTTCTTCTTCAAGCATCCAGACGCGCCCATCATCACGCCATAAAATCATTAACATCGCTAAACTTCCTCGTCCACGATCGGGACGATCGCTCGGTGGCCCCGGGTCATGTTACGGACGACAAGGAAGAGGAAGCGGGCAGTAGCGCGGGCAGGAGCGCTCGCGCTAGGCCGGCGAACATTCATTAAACGTCATCTACCATCGTCATCGGTCATGTTCTGTCTCCTGTCTTCATCGGCTTGCCGCTTCGTAACAATATATATATATATACACACACGTATGAGGGGAATATTTTTTAATTGATAATGGAGCCACGGAAGATAACTATTGGGTATCGGAGCATTGATTGGCCGATCGTAAAGATTTCTCTTACACAATGACCCATTGTGCACATAGGCAATTTCTAGCTACGTAAACGACAGTTCTAGCAGCTATGCAAAATGCGATAAACGCGACACTTGTGACGGATGCGACTGTAATCTGAACTGTATAGTCTTAGGACAAAAGCGGGATGAGTTTCCAGCGAGGAAAATGTGAATGTAAATACTCGTTATGTTGCAAGTGAGCAAGGATGTACGGCCAAGAGCGGATACTCACTGAGGGATCTGAACTAGACTGGCTGTCCGAATCGAGCTATCGCAATCAATCAATCAATCAATCAATCAATCAATCAATCAATCAATCAATCAATCAATCAATCAATCAATCAATCAATCAATCAATCAATCAATCAATCAATCAATCAATAATGTTATATTTATTTGCTGCTCTCCACGAAAGTGTGACACATTTAATCGTGGCAGTGTTCCGTTTCAACTAAGACGTACACGTCACGCCACTGACCCCTGGCCAAAGTGCGCTGTACAGTTATAAGAAGCGCTTGAGATACCGCCAGTGAGAGCCCGTTATTTTTATATACAGTGACCTCAGTGGTTCTGAGAAGACAAGGGCTTTTTTTTTTCTTTTCTATCGCAGCTGTCGTTAACCCAACTAAAAGGCATTTGTCTGTATGCGCGTCACATCAAAAATATGACACGCGAAGAGCTATCGCGTGCTAAACGCCATCCATCTTTCGGTATAGTTCAATCATTCCTTTATAAGCTCGTCACAAGTGTCTTGGTTTTCTTATCCTAGCCATTATCGCCAGCCAAATTACGTCCAAGCACGGCAGCACAGTTCTGTATCAAAGAGGCCCTCTTTTGGAAGAAGTGTGTTCCAACAGTATAGAGTAGAATCACCACAAACAGCTCACGTGTGATGTCTTTATGGAGTTTATCCCCGCTGCGGTGGTGCAGCGGTAGAACACCCTACTGTTGAAACCAAGGATGCGGCATCTAATCCCGGCCGCGGCGGCCGCTTTTCGATGTAGGCGTTAAAAGCAACGCGCCCGTGTGCTGCGCGATGTCAGCGCATGTTAAAGAACTCCCAGGCGTCGAAATTTCCGGAGTCCTCCACTACGGCGTCTCTCATAGCCTGAGTCGATTTGGGACGTTAAATCCCACAGACTAACCAACCCTTTTCTAGGTCTGCTCTTGCTACACACATCCAGCGGTAAATAGGACCCTGAATACATGCCCCTATAGTTTACTTAAGTGAATACCATCTTTTATTTGTTTTTCCTTTTGCATCCAAGCGTCAATTCCGTTGCAACAGGACATACCAAGATGACCCTTTTTCGATACTTAGTTATTTCGGTAACCCAGACGCGTCTGGCCTACTAGTTGCGAGCACGAAACAAAATCGAAATAAAAGTTTTATTCACAATTGCTGAGCAAACAAAGTAAAAATATAAGTAAACAACCTAACCAACTCGTCCGCTCACAATTCGGACTCCGCCTTGCATACTTTTTTAGAGCTGTCCATTCCGGCGGCTCGACCGGGCATAGCTATAGCTGTGGGCGGCGTTTGGCGAAGATTGAAATGCCCATTCTCTTCATCTTTTTTGGCCTGGTCCTAGTTGCTCGGAACAGAGCCCTATTCTTTGTATACCGTAGTTTAGGGCAGGAGCTTTCTTCGTGGGAAACCTTCCGTTCCGCCCCTACGTGTCTCGTGTATCTGAGCAAATGTTCCTTCGGTCCGCAAACTTCAATTTGCCTTTGTTCTACGCCGAAGACAATCTTTGTTCCACGAAAGACGGCGTTGTCGTGTATTGTGGGCTTTCTGTGTGTCTCTCTCGGCCTGTGCCTGCGTCCCGGTCAGCGCCTTGTGTTCGCTATTTGTTCTGTATACTCTAAGCTTCCCGAACGGCATCCCGAAGGAACGGAGGAGTTGGGAAAAGACTTGCTTGTCAAACCTTATCAAAGGAAATCCTGCGACTTCAAAGCAACGCTGGTCTGAGAAAGACAGCGCTGGATCTTCGCTGTAATCTCATATACGCTTGGGGCTTTGGTAATCTCACGCGCTTTGGTAATCTCATTTTTGGAGCAGACAAAGAGACATGCTCCAAGCGCTTCTAAGGTCCGGTGTCTCATTATGCACGCTTACCCAACGGGCACAACCCACGTAAGGTAGAATGAAGACTCTCTTCAGTCCTGCTGACAGGGCAGAACTTGCTGCAACTGCCATGTTGTGTCAGAATGAAACTGACTTAGAATTTAAAGCGATGAAGAAATCAGTTTTGTAAGTAGTCCTGTTTGCAGGCCGCCCTCTTTGCAGTGAGAAATTCAATGGCATCTTTCGTAATGAACCTGTATTGACTACTTCCCGTGGCGATCACCTCCCTACAAAGCATGATAAGGGACTCGAATAGACGCCTTTTTTACAAACTTGTACAGCTTTTTTTTTTACAATTTGTGAGACACAAGCGTAAGGTACTTGGGAATTCTTCTATCCGTCCATGACTTCAATCTTAAAACACTATGCGAACCATTCTGCTTGAGAAATTTGCTCGGTGCGTCGGTTGCTCGGTTATAACGAATTCTCGAATTAGCGAAAAAAGAAATCATGCGAACAGACGACGGGCAAAAAGCTTTTACTCTCTCAGCTGCTACAGCCCGACCAGCCTTGTAATTTCGTTTTTATCATTCGCATGAAACGACGTCATGACACGGCGGCGCTTCATCAAGTGGCATCGCTTTGATGAAGTGTCATATGCCGAAGTTTGAATTCTCCACTCCACTTGTGGCTCATGTCATCGAGTAGTGTAGCCATTGGTCTCGTGTCCACGACGCCCTTCACATACCCCCATTTAACAGTTGACTTTGAAGCTCACGTTACGTCTGTGGACATCCCTTCAACTGAATTTTCTCTCTTCTTTTTCGCTTGTGCAGGCGCCGGCGTAGCAGCCTGTCGCGGCCCGTGGGCTCGTCGAGCAGCGGTGGGGGCACGGTCATGAAGGCGGTCGCCATGGAGACCGTCGATGACACCGTGACCACGGAAGACCAGCTGGTGCCGTTGCAGGTCTTTGTGCCAGACCTTGTCATACAGGTGAGAAGCACCACCATCCCTGCCTCTTCACTCAGCTTTCACCGCAGCGGTATAAAAAACCAATATTCCGCTAAAATAACTCGCAGGTCCGGACCGTCAGAGGGAAATAATTAGGAGAATAAGATGGGGCTGGAGCGCAGTTGGTAAGAACTCGCAGATTATGACAAGCAGCTTACATGTATTGCTCAAGAGGAAAATATACAACAGTCGCATCTTACCTGTACTATCCTATGGGGCTGAAACGTGGAGGCTAACGAAAAGGGTTCTATTAAAGTTGAGGCCAAGGCAGAGGGATATGGAACGAAAAATGGTAGGGGTTAAGAGATAGGAAGCGCGCAGTGTGAGCCAGAGAAATAACTCGAGTAATGATATTCTATTGGAAATAAAGAAATGTGTATGGGCACGAGATGCAGTGCGAAGAGAGGATAAGAGCTGGTCGCTAAGGGTAACAAAGTGGATTCCAAGGGAAGGAAAGCATAGCAGCTGTGGCGGGAGAAAGTCATGTGGGCGGATGGTTATGAAGTTCGCAGAGGTCAAGTGGATGTAGCTAGCACATGACCGCGTTGATTGGAGGAATGTAGGAGTGGCCTTCGTCTTGCAGTGGGTATAGTCCGGATGATGATGATGTTGATAATGAGCTCGCCAATAGTGTCTTACTTGGTGTGGATGTCCTTAGCATGCAAAGGCGTTGGTTGCGGACGTCTGGCAGCATTGTTTCGGCGAATCACATAATAATCTTTCTGTTGTGGGCATGCACTGTAGCGGTCGGTAACTACCTATACCAGTGCCTCAAGCCGCTAAACCCGTTTTTGCACAGATAAAAGAAATAAAACAACTAGTTTGCATTTTAAACCGCGCGGTGAATGGCGCGGGTACTCGTATTAGATATTTCCGCGTCTCCCTCTTCCAGTAGTAGAGCGGGCCTCATGTCTGAGTCTATATTGTACGCCTGTGAACCGTTCCCGCGGGCCGTCGGTAAAACCGCGTGAGGCCGCGCGACTCGGCGGTATGTTACACTGGCTGTATCTTGGCACGGCCGCTGCCATTTGCGTAGCATGCGTGCACGGCTTCGAGATGACGGGTGCCGCCGCCCGGGGAGTATATACAGAGAATTCCACGGCGCGTGAAATGTCTGTCACCTTGTATACGTCCATGCGTGATGGGTTCTAATCCGATTCGGTAAGAAGGCCGCAGGGAAGAAAAGCAGTACGTTACCGTTTCCAGGGGGAGAGGAGAAAGTACGCTACACGGCAGCGGCGGCGGCGTATACGGGCTACCGCGCGTGCGGGTCAGAAATGGGAGAGCGCCGCGGGGAGCCGCATTGTTGCGTGCAAAGAATGTGTTCCGTAGAGGGGGAGAAGGGAAGAGTCATTTTGTCGCATTATTGCCGGTCCTTTCTCCCTTCTTGTATTGTGCGTTTTTCCTTCCTGGAGGCAAGGCAGTGAAAGTGAGACTCCGGCACTTAGGGTCCTTTTTTTTTGACACCCAAAAAAGTAAACAAGAAAATAAAGAAAACAAGGAGTGAAATAGTATAACAAAAATCAAGAAAGATGAAAAGAAGGGACGCAGAACGTAAGAAGGAAGAAAAAAAAAGGCGAGTTATAAGGTGACAAAGGTATAGAAAGAAAGAACAACAATTGAATAAGGAACCAGAAAGAAAAAGAAAAGAACGGAGCAAAATATTTGACATAAAGGTCAGCGTTGACAGTGTGTGTTTTAAATGGGCGGAGCATTCATTTGTGAGTTGGGAAGCAATTTTTCCCAGGGCGGCTTTGAAAACTCGTTTCGCTTTCGTGCAGGGGTCGAGAAGTATGACGTCCAATAAAGAGCTGTGCAAGGTTTCGCAACGAGACAGTATCGTACATTGTCCCCTAATGGGTGGTTGTATAATAGGAGGTCGTTTATCTGACCCTTATTTACTCGGACGGGCACGTTTGTTTGCCCGGTTGTGCGTGTGGCGTGAACCTGCTACACAGCCACCGGTTACACCACGTTCGGTGTGTGGAAACTGCAGCCGCTGAAAAATGCCAAAGAAAAAAATAGGGGGCGCAGAATGTCGGCGGTAGAATGGAAAGCGGTCAGTAGTTCTTTTGAAGTGCTACTATGCGTAATCACAATTGAAAGCAAAGCGCACGCAATGTGCAGTGCGGTGGATACTGGTAGAACCTAAAGTTACGCAATATATCACGACTTTTATTGAAAACGCGTGACCGCACTTCCATAATGACCACCTGTATGTTACAGGAACAAATAGAATTGAATGGCGCTGAGGTTACACTGTAAACAAAATCGCACCCTTTTCCGTGTCGAATTCACACCCCCAGAAAGGGTGCATCAGTACCTTAATGCACCGCTTCTTCTAGGGTGTGAGTTATAGACGCGGAAATGCACCTTAAGGATGCGATTTTGCTTACAGTGTCATCGCGAGTATAATATTTTGCGCAAAACGACAGGACGACAGAAAGACAGGACGAACGTGTTCGTCCTGTCTTTCTGTCGTCCCGCTGTCTTTATGCCGTCCTGTCGTTTTGCGCAAAATATTATACTCGTGATGTCAGAACACCACTAGCCCAGCATTTAACTATGTTATTGTTCGTCCTGTCTTTCTGTCGTCCTGTCGTTTTGCGCTTAATATTATACTCGTGATGTCAGAACACCACTAGCCCAGCATTTAACTATGTTATTGTTCGTCCTGTCTTTCTGTCGTCCTGTCGTTTCGCGCTAAATATTATACTCGTGATGTCAGAACACTACTAGCCCAGCATTTAACTCTGTTATTGTTTACAGCGTACTCTTCCAGAGTACTATGCGAAAATATTTCTCTTCAGCGAAAGTGAGTTCCACGCAGTTAACACTGATTATCTAAATGTACGTAGCTGTAATGCATTAATGCCTGCTCTGCAACGTGAAGTCGACGCATATGACGTCTAAACTATATTTGCAAACGAGCGTCCATCAGTTGTCGAGCTTGGTAGCCCGCCCAGCTCACTACCAAAGGGGAAACGGTTCGAATCCAAGGTCGACCACTTGTCTTGCAGGGCAGATGTTTTTCTTCGTTAGGGACTCTTCAGATTGTTGCTGCAACGAAGTCACGATCCTATGAAGCAGGGAGAAATTGCGCAGTGGCGTCATCACTGTGCGGTCGCCATTGGCCGTTTGAATTGCCCGCTGCGGCTCT
Organism: Amblyomma maculatum; assembly: GCF_055883805.1. Classification (NCBI taxonomy): domain Eukaryota; kingdom Metazoa; phylum Arthropoda; class Arachnida; order Ixodida; family Ixodidae; genus Amblyomma; species Amblyomma maculatum. Next base: position 42,390,311 of record NC_139354.1, on the reverse strand, counting down.
GAAGTTACAACTCACACGATCAGTCGGGGAATTTTTTTGCATGTAGCGGCGGGGTTTTGGTGCGATAACACTAGTGCTATGACGTTTAGAAAAGGACATCAAAGTGAACGTCAGAAATGGCTGTACGCGTGTACAGTATATATGCCACACACGTCGTCGCGAAACTTAATTCGAGTGTTTATTTCCTCGCAAACACCCCAGGAACACAAGTAATACCGGTTGGCGCTGCCGACGAAAATTTGCCGCATACTAGTGACGTGACGTGTAATATAATACTAGGTACTGCCTCACGTAGGGAGTTATTTTACTTACTGTTCTTGGCGTTAGTATTGTTATTCATCGCTTTACGTTTTCTTACAAGAAAAACAATCTTACGCTACATTTGCGCATGACGCGCGTCGAGGAGTCCTTTTGTTGCGAAAACCAAATCCGAATATCACTTCTTTCAAGTAGTTTCGGTTTTGCGTACTTCACTACAGTGCACACAAGTGTACTATGTTTCCTCAGAAGGTCTTATTCACCAACTTGAACCCTCAGTACATGCGCAAATTTATGAGATTGAAACAGGCCGGCAAAATTACTTAATATGTAATTTGTATAGAGTTCTTTGGTGAGAAGTCCACTCGCTTGTCTAAGCCCGTGCTACTCCTTACGCGCATTCTGTTTGCGCCATGACAGTGCTTCAATCCATGCGTACGTTAGCAATAAAAGCCTCGACTTAGAAGTCATGGTGAAACCTTACACGGGCAATCGAACATTTCACGATGCCCTTACAGTCATTGCTGCCGCTGGTCATTGCCTTTACACGCGTTTCGCGCATGCGCAGTTAGTGAACTGTTTTAACTGAACATCACATCATTACCGCTGTCGCTACATGCGCACCGAGAACTTACTGCGTATGCGTTTACTGCAATGGCGATATACGCATTCGCTCGCTAACTACGTGTGTACGCGAACACTTCCACAGCCAGCGTCGAACGCGAGTGCTATAGCGCCATACGGTATACGCTAAAACATTCTCGAAGAGGCCGCTGCGCTGTACTAGTATTTCTAATTTTTTTGTTCATTGTTTCAGCATATCTCACGATATGCTTCCTTAGAACCGTGAGCGCGACATTTATCGATTCGTTTATTACTTCCTTATCGATTTCCGGCGGTTCGTTCGCGCTCTCACCCACCCGTTCTTCCCACCACAATGGAGCGCCGGCGGCGATGGCTCCTGTCAAGCGCACGACCCCGCGACGACGCGCTCCTAGTTGCATGCAGCGCTTCAGAAACGTAGGGGCGCGGTGACAATGCATGCGCGCCTACCTTACTGCACGGAAAAAGTTTCATTCTTTTCTTTTTTGCTGCTCTGGCATCGTTGTTATGCGAGGGACTTCGTTGCTGAGGGCCGAATAAGTTGACAGTCGCTCTTCTTTTGCGATGAGGTGTATACGCCTCTGTTTGTAGGTACGCAAAGGATGTCAGTGCTTACTTCGCCTCGAATCTGCGAAATTCGGGCCACTCCGTGGGCTTCGTAGTGCTGCACGGAACTGAGTGACGTAGCGCGCGAAATCCGATGTTTCGAGGCGGCAGCGGGCTGTCATAATGGTACGTTCTGTTATTTGTATTATTGCTTCTCTAGCGTTATACTGGAGTAGCGAATACAGATGACACACGTACAGAGAGAGAGAGAGAGAGAGAGAAATCAGTGGAAAGCGTAGCAAATTGACGTATGAAAATCTAGTGTAGAGAGGGTATGAAAAGAAGGGCGGGAGTGGAGGGGGGGGGGGGGGGGGTGTTACTGCAGGCTTCCGTGTTAAGAGCTGTCAGATGTGACATGCACATCTAGATTCGGTTGCAGTCACATTTTTTTTTTCGCACCTTCACTTCGTTCTTTATTTTCGACTTGTTATTTAAACGGTGCTGAGCGTTCTTCGTATACCTGTAAATCTGCGCTAAGGACTTGACATCGTTCCTCGAGGCTAGTTGTCCTCTATTCGGCGCGCGCACTCTCTCTCTCTCTCGTGTGTGTGTGTGTGTGTGTGTGTGTGTGCGTGCGTGCGTGTGCGTGCGCATTCGGCAGCGATTTCATTGAAGAAGGTGCAAAAGGCATTCATCATAAGCATTCCGCTTCTCTTTGCGGTGGCAGGACATCACCCAAATCAATGTATGTCTACGTAGCCTCACATAATGAAGGGGATCCAGTGTTGTCCCTACTTCAGGCAGCTAACCGTAAGAAAAGACGATTTTCTTTTGTGTTTAAAAAAAAAAATGTTGGTCGAACAGCTCTCAATTCACCTCCTCCGGATCGAAAAAGGAAAGAAGGCGATTTGTTTTTAAACTTTCGAGGCTTATTTCAAGGGCGGTGTGTAATACTGTAATGAGGCTGTTGCATCAGATTTCGGTGCCTATTGAAGAATCGTACCTGGTCAAAATTCATCCGATGCCTCCCACTCTGCTGCTTTCTTTGTAGCCCGCGTAGCTTTTATGTGACCCGATAAAGCCTGCTTAGAAGAAGTATTTAAAGAGTTGGATTGGGAACGATTAGGGATAAGGGTAGATGGAGAATACCGAAGTAATCTGTGATTTGCTGATGACATTGTCTTGCTAAGTAACTCAGGGGATGAACTGCAAATAATGATTGATGACCTGGACAGGAAAAGTAGAAAGGTAGGCTTGAAAATATGCAGAAGATTAAAGTGATGTTAAACAGCCTAGGGAAGGAACAGCAGTTTACGTTAGGCAGCGAAGCACTGGAACTAGTAGGCGAATATGTCTACTTGGGACAGGTAGTAACCGCAGATCCGGACCATGAAAAGGAAATAACAAGAAGAATAAGATTGGGATGGAGCGCATTTGGCAAACACTCGCAGATTATGACTAGCAGGTTACCAGTATCGCTCAAGAGGAAAGTATACAACAGTTGCATCTTACCTGTACTCGCCTATGGGGCTGAAACGTAGAGGCTAACCAAGAGGGTTCTACTCAAGCTGAGGACAGCGCAGAGGGCTATGGAATGTAAAATGGTAGGAGTAACATTAAGAGATAGGAAACGTGCAGAGTGGGTCAGAGAAATGACTCAAGTTACTGACATTCTAGTGGAAATCAAGAAGAAATGAGCATGGGCAGGACATATAGTGCGAAGAGAGGATAACCGATGGTCGCTTAGGGTAACAAACTGGATTCCAAGGAAGGAAACGTAGCAGGAGGCGGCAGAAAGTTAGGTGGGCGGATGAGGTTAAGAAGCTCGCAGGGGTCAAGTGGATTAGCACAGGACCGGGGCAGTTGGAGGAATATGGGAGAGTCCTTCGCCCTGCAGTGGGTATAGTCAGGCTGATGATGATGATGATGATGATAGTGAGCTGATTACTATTCACCATTAGCTGTGGCTGGCATTTCGGCTTGATGTTAGGCATAATGCCTCAATAACTAGCAGTGTGTGCGCTTGCGCAAGTGCAGTGATGATAATGATGATGATAGGCTTTTGGATGCGAAGATGGCTTAGACCAAAAACGTTGTCGAGAATGTATCTTCTGTGTTCCTCTAATTCAATTTTGCGTGTTGACGGGCCATTCGTTGAGGATGGGACTGGTGCGATACATCCAACCCTGTCATTCACATGGCGATGCGGAAAAAAAATGAATATGGTTATTCTGGGAGCTGGGCAGCCTTTTTCCACTCTTTCAAGATGACAAAAGAGGCTCACCACATTGACTCACATTAATACCATTCTAAATTTCCTGACCCTTCCGTGCCTCTGCTGTGCGGTTGACTGCAATCCACCCTGCGGTTCATAGATGAGAGAGAGAATCAACATCGTTGTCAAACTGCACCCCTATTCCTGCGTGCCACCAGGTGCGTCTACTAGGAACATCTCCACGCGTACTATCAGCAGACAGCTTGCGTGTTGCCGTTTTGCACCTATCATGGTGCCCGGCGCAAAAGGTCAAACAAAATCGCTGGTCTTTTTGTCTCCACCTGAAATTCACAAAGGCTGGCGTTAAAGTGATCCTAAACCCGGAAGAGGAAGATTCCGCTTCTTTTTTTCTCTCCGGAAAAAATGACGGCTAGCATGCGTCCAAGGCAGGTATGCTGCCTTCAACTAGATGGTGGTGTGCCTGAGGACCATTAGACTCTGCTGTGTCGGTGACGATCCACGCATTATCACTTATGTTGTTATTTCCTGTTCTGCCTAGCTTTGCGTGAGACCCTTCGCACCTGAACTGATCGCGCTTTCTGTTGATAGCCGCTTTCTGGCGCTTTGTTTAGTACCTTGGCGGAGGAACTAAGACCACCCGAGGGGATTTGTTTAATTCGTTCCTGTATAAGTTTACTATGTTTGCTCATAATCTGGAATGAGCTCCGGCATGCTCTTATTATTTGCTTACTCGAAGGCTCCTTTGTTTACTTTCCTGGCGTCGAATGTTGAAAACTAGAAGACGTCAGCCCCAGAAGTTTTTCCAGGTGCGCGTTCAATTTTGCAGAGGTGACATGTGCACACACACTGCGCGGTACTGTGTCGCCGCATGAGATTGATAATATAATATTCGCGAGGCGTCGATAAGTGCTCGCTGTTTCTGGCACGCTGAGCACCAGCGCTAGCTAATCGCCCACTGCACGCAATGGTGCACTGAAGTTGCACCCGCCGCCATCTCTGTTACAAGCTATGCACTAAAGCGCTCGGCGACGTACGCGAGCGTGACCAGTACCTATTTTCCCTGCCTCGGCGATAGATGGCGGCACGCAGGTAAGGCCGAGCAACGGACTGGCCGACTACGTTGTGACCGCGCGCGTCTTGAATATATCGCGTTCAAAATGAAAAAAAGAAAAACAACAACTATTAGTCTTCTAGGCCACACGTTAGGTTAGGAAGTGATAGAGATAAAATGCACTCAAACTCAGGTGCCCCTTGACCATGTGATTAGGGGTGGGACGTTACGAGAGTCCCCGCTTCACGTCCACATTTTTGTTGCCCCCTCCCCTTTACTCCCCAAGAAGCCAATTGTTTTAAAATATACAAGTTCCTGTCTCATGCAGCCAATTGTCTATATTTTGAACTCGAAGGAGGCCTCAAAAAGTTTTTCGAATTTCGAGGAGTTGAAATAGATTTTACTGTGCCGGCTTTTAGGCACATATATAAGCAACGATAGGTTGTCATGCGTCAAACGAACTGTTAACAACGTTCGTTTGTTGTGCTAGTCTCAAAACTATTAAGCATTTACAGCCCTTACAACATTCCTGCCTCAGCTCTATAAGCGTCAAGATATACGAGCTGTAAGTGCAAGAACATATCGCTGGTAGTAACTAAACATCACAACAGTGCTGCATTTCTGTTGTGGTCTAACACTGAGTTAATATTGTTAATGGCCCTTTTTCGAACGTTTCTGTTATGTTACATATAAACTTTCGAGTAAAATTCCGGTAAAATCAGCGGCACATTTAAGCAACATAACTGCAAAAGATGGTAAAGAAACTCTGCAGGGAGCATACAGGTCCGCCAGTTGTGAAGGTACCTATCTGAAAACTTGAAAAAAGGACCAATAACGATGGCAACACATGAGCTCCACAGTACAGCACAACATATAACTCATATACTAAACTCTGGACGAATACCAAGAGTCGAACTTAATAACAGCAGGTGGGAGGTCCCACCTGCGGTCTTGTACCATGGGACCTCTCGCTGTATATTCTTGTAGGTTGTTTTTTGATTAAAAAATAAACTTTCAACTTCAGCTTCAGCTTCAACAGTGTGCCTTGAGAGAGCGTGCCGAATTGGTGATAAGCAAAGTTCTATAACAAAATAATAGGACTGTCTACAATCTACGAAATACAGCTCAAAGTAGTTGATAAACTGTACTGTGGGAACAGTAGGGAAACGCCCTGGGATCCACTGCTTGATATAGCAAATGTCCAAACTAAATGTAACCAAGTATTAAAAGAGACAATGTGCCTTAGCCTAGTGAAACAAGATGACGGCTGTCTAGAATCGCTTGCCCTAGTCTGTGATAATTTTTCTTTTACCAATGACGATTATTAGCAAAGTCTGATTAGCTAACGTTCTAGCTTGAGCCTTGAGCAGCATTGTGCAAATGCAGATGTTGTAGACCTCAAAAAAAAAAAAAAAAGAAAGGTTAGCTACGCTTCTGTCAAGTCAGCGTTTGTGCACAGTATGTTTTTATTTTACTGACCGTAAACAGTAATTCGATTGCGCACTAAAAAAAGCTTTCAGCGTCTCAGATATCAATATCCCCTTTTATTTTCAGCGATTTCTCCTATGAACCTTTGTGTGCGACTGGGTGAGTGATTTAAGCTAGGAGCCGGTCACACGACAACGATCTTTGAATGCTAATAAATAAAACTAAGTAGTGGCTTGTGGAATTAACGTAGCTGCTTATCGAGACGGTCTACATCGTTTGCATTGACACTTTGTTCTTCAGGCCAAAAACAGCTAATTAGGCATAATTAATTAACTTCATCGAACGTTAAAGAAACTACAGACTATGATAGGCAGCTATAACAGGGAGTCTGTCAGTTGTTTTTCACTGCGATCGAGCACACCGTAATATTTTAAACCCCGGTTACATTTAGCTGGGACACCCGGTATATTTTTAACATTTTATTGATATATAATTAGAAAGTTATGAGCGTTCACTAGACTACTCTATTTTTAAGGAATAACAGCGCGGAGACAAAGGACAAGGAAGAAGACAACACCTGCGCTGACTATCAACTGCAGTTTATTAGAAGGAAACACGCAAAAAAATATACTCTTTTCACAACCAATAACGCATGTGCAACACCAATCGCCAAACAGATACCCCAGTCTTTTGACTACTCTAAAACACTGTTTATTTTACTACTCTAAAACAATGTTTATTTTGAATGTTCATGCTATAACATGATTCGTTGATCTTCAACATAACATGTGAAAGCCAGCTTTAGATAATGATTATTTTGAATGGCAAAGTAATATTTTCGATATAAGATGTGACGTTAATTTTGGTTCTAAACATAAATATAATGTTCTAAATTTGCATTAACGTTGCTGCAACTCACTCTATACATTCTTATGACATTATAATGTTTCGTGATGCCTTGGATACCTGTGTGTGTCCTCATTTTGTCTTTCGCGTATTCAAACAACGGCAGAAAACAAATGACAGAATGTGCGTGCGCGTGTGCGTGGGGCCCCCACCCCTCCGCTCAACACCCACGCCACTCTCGCACCTAAAATTTGTTTCTTTCCTTTTGGAGCCTGCATCCTCTTTTTCCACCTGCCGCTTCTCCTGCTAACGTTCTGACCATATTTGTTTCGCTAATTTCACTTGACGCATTCCAGCCAATTAAGAAAGCCTTTCCTACGCGTATTCGGCGCTGCGCGTGGCTCTCACTGCGTTGAACATGTTTGCATAAAAAGTTTCTCGGCGCACGTTGCAGCACGCACGCTGCTTACATGTTCTCGCAAATTTAATCAAGGTGCCGCTAAAACTACTAAACAAGGAAATTCGCTTCCTTTAAGCCTATGCATTGGAGCTTTGGGCTTCCTGGGCGTTAATAGTTTCGCTCCCCCACCGACGGGGGCCACTGGGACAAGTGGCAGCGTTGAATACTTTAAGGCTTCGCCGTTAGGTGGCGCGCCCCTTTTCCCTGGATGCTGCCGACAGCTGGAAAGTACTTTCGTTGTTTTCTTGTCGTTCTTGCACGTGCTGTGAATGTTGCAAGGACGTAGGCTGCTAGTTGGGCGGGACGCCGGAAGTGGGCCTAGTGCGCACTGTATATACTGTCGTTCCAGGCACATCCCCTCGTTCCCCACTGCCCCGTTGGCACTGTTGTCGTTCACCGTATCCTCTAACATATGCCCGTGTGTTCTTGCCAAAGCTTGGGCACCTTTGCACACTCGCTTACACGTGTGCGCGGTGGTGTTTTTGTCTTTCTTTCTCAGAAATGTTTCCACGTGCAAAAGGACGAGCTAATATGGGACATCAAGCAGCACATCATCTCATCGTTGCCTAAGGTGAGCATTACGAGCAGCATTCCGATCGTACTGCCTGCTCGGAATTTCTTTATTACGTATATCGGGTACTGCGAAAGTGTGTGTGTTGGAGGGGGGGGGGAGGGTTGAGAAGGAGTCTGGTTATTACTTGAATAGGTGCAGGTTCAATTACGGGGGCAGAGTAGGGTAGAAGTCGGCTACTTAATTTAAGGAAAAAGGGTGAAGTCCCACACGAAAGGAGGAAGGCTAAGGAAGTACTGAGTATGCGAGGGTACTTGCGGGTCTCGTAAGGCCTACAAACGGCCTTAAAACCAGGCGACTCGCGAACTTTGCAGAGGTAGTAATTTTTAAGTGGAATGAACGCAATGAGCGAAAAGCTACAGACCTTCCATATAAGCAACAAAGAAATTTGACAATATTTTAGATGCCAGCATATTATAGGAGGACGTCATCAGCATAACCCGCAGGGCTATAAGATGGCAGGCACCCGTAGCCCAATGGCTGTGCCTGGTTGATTTCGGTGTTATCACGTTATTGCGGTGTGTTTGTGCCATTGGGTAATGTAGATATTTCGTTCTGGGTTCTTTGCCTGCAAGACATTTCCGATGTCGAGTGGCTTACGATAACACGTTCGCAGTTATTGAGTGTGCAATACTGTACGAGTATAAGTCATTACACCCTCGGCGAAGAGCATTTTCGTCCTTAGCCTTTTTTATGATTCCTGTATATATAGCAAAATTGCCTATTATGAAGATTTAGTTTACGATGTACCTTAAAAGGCAAAAGCCTTTCTAGGCCCATACGTGAGCGCATAAAGTGCGTCCGCGCGAGGTGTGCCCCCTTTATAGCACTTGAACGAATAACGATGGGAGAAAAAGAATGAACATAGAAGTTAAGTTTTATGACTGCAGAGTGAGTGGTTAATCATCTAGAGCCACAAATATCAAATTTGCGTCGAAATAGCGCGGACGTCGGTATAGTCAGGGGACGTGAAAACATCTCGGACGTCGAAATAGTACAAACAACGTGAAAATGGGCATAGAAACGCTGTATTTGTGCCGAATTAGAGGAAGAACTTAAGATCACCGAACAACGTATATTAGGGACAAAAACAAAACGAACAAACTTAAATGATGACGTCACATCCGGCAGAAAGATGTCGAGGCAGTATGAGATCCCGCAAAATGAGCAAAAGTACGCCAGATTTGTGTCGAATTAGATGAAAAACGTTTAATCAAGCGTAATTATTTCTTGGGATTTCACCTTATCGCATTTAAGAGGTATATTTAAGGCCTCTAACAAGCTTTTTCTATAATATCTCTAGCAGCGACATGGAGATATAGTGCATGTCTCAAATGCTCATTTAGATACTGAATGTGTAAGTTAAGACTGGGGAGCGCCCGGTCTAAATTAGTCATTGAGGAAGCGAGTTCGAGTTCAGATATGTGGCGCAAAAAACACAAACACAATAAGTCCATAATAATTCCTGGTGTTGGTCATTCGAAGGTGGTTGCACTGATATCGCATGTCTGGTGAAAACGCTTCTCAGCTTTAAATGTGTTTGCACGACACACGTATAATTCGAGAGAAACACAATTCAGGGGAGCCATCGCTTGCACGGCTTTTAAACGCTGTATACTTGTGCCCCATTTCAGGAGGTGAAGGAAGGGTTCAACTACGGCCTCTACTGCCCTCCGGTGAACGGCAAAGCCGGCAAGTTTTTGGACGAAGAGCGGCCGATCGCTGATTACCCTCTCTCCGACGCTGTCGCCTACCTAGAGGTGAGCTAGCTTCTCTAAGAACATTACACCCTTAAAGGTGTAACTCTGTGCCAAGGCTAGCACCCTGCGCATACAGCAACACTGCTTCACTGTGGAACATTTTTCGCTGTGCAAAGGTCCGGTGTTTGGCGCTGAAAAGAGGAAACTGTGTTCTCTTGAGGGTACAGCGCGCGGCAACCCTCACAGTGCTCAGGACACTGCTGCAGCGGTTTGTGGCTTTGAGACCGCATTTCTCTCTTTCGCTTGTATTTAAATGCCCCTCTTCCATTTTACACAACACAGGGTAGCTAACCGGAACACCCTGTTAGTTAACCGCCCTTTATTACCTCTGCCTCGCTTAGGGCGTTAGCCATGGGGCACTCTAGCACCCTTTTGCACCTAAATAGGCGTTAAAGAATTTAGAGTGATATTGATTCTTAACACTAATTTTATTGACAGAACTATATATGTAAAAGATGAATAAACGTTGCGAAATTTAGACTTGATGCGCTCAGCTTGTTTTCGTGGACTTGAGCGCTGCAAAAACGAAGCACGGGAGGCATGCCTTGTACTGTCGCCGTGTATTGGACATTGCAGGGATGGTTGATTATCGCGACTGAACACCGCTTGTTGCTCTTCTCAATGAATGACCGGTTTTCAAAGCAAACGTGTAATATTCCAGCATCTCACCTTCCTCAGGTATTGCGCTCTTCGCGGTTCGTCTGACGCCGTGCGTGCAATGATTCGAGACTGTATCCATATCAGTAAAATAGTAATACGCATACGATTTTCATTTAGGGATGCTTCACTGACCAACCACCAAAGGAATGTCATAACTATGGCGAGGTTGCAACTTACGCATCCAGAGCAAAGCCACAGAGACAACTTACAAAAAGCATGCTTTCTTCGTTTTGAGCAGTTGTCCACTGCATGCAATGAATCTAGACTGTGTAGCCATGCCAGTAAAATTGTAATACGCATACGATCTTCATTTAGGGATGCTTCACTGACCAACCACCAAAGGAATGTCATAACTATGGCGAGGTTGCAACTTACGCATCCAGAGCAAAGCCACGGAGACAACTTACAAGAAGCATGCTTTCTTCGTTTTGAGCAGTTGTCCACTGCATGCAATGAATCTAGACTGTGTAGCCATGTCAGTAAAATTGTAATACGCATACGGTCTTCATTTAGGGATGCTTCACTGACCAACCACCAAAAGAATGTCATAACTATGGCGAGGTTGCAACTTACGCATCCAGAGCAAAGCCACAGAGACAACTTACAAAAAGCATGCTTTCTTCGTTTTGAGCAGTTGTCCACTGCATGCAAATATTGTCTTGTATGTATTTTAGACCTGCACTTCGTCGTAGCTCAAGACCTCGCGGATGTAGCTTTGCCGAAGGTTCCAGACGGTCTCCTTGTCTGTACGGCAGCGTTTTTACTTGCCGTAACTATGCCGTCAGTGGACGTCTTCCATGATACCTTTGTGGTTGTTTTTCTGGACGCATGATGCAGTTGCGCTATAAGCGACGAGTCTACAAGATGATCAACGTGGAAGAGAAGCAGATCAAGCAGCTGCACACGCGGGCCAACTTGCGCCGAATGCTGGATCACGTGAGCAACTCGAACGTGGACAAGATCAGCAAGCTCTGCGCCAGGGGACTTGACCCAAACTTCCACTGCCCCGACACGGGAGGTTAGTAGGTCTTGTCCTCTGTTGAACGCAGTGTGCGCGACTGCCTGTTCTCGCGGGCATTCAAGTTAGTGAATATATATTTGAAATGCTGTTCATATCGATTGAGTATATTGATTTTGTTTCCTGTGACTCAATGTAGTTTATCAGCGTATATTGGAGTGTACTAGTCGGTGAATGGCTGCAAACGATATTAAACCTCTCCGATATGTCGATCGCCCGTTTATCCTTCCTTCTGCAGCTACCTATGTAGAGTTTTCAGAAACGTGACGAACCCACCGTCATTATGACCGCACCTTGTCACCATACTTCGTGCATATTAACGCTTTAAATTTCTTTTTCGAGAACTATTTACGAAGGGAATGTCTTGCCTATACGATTGATATCGGCTGTTGATTTTGGTGAGGCACTTCGGGACCTATTTTAGATTATGTATGTAATACGTTAGGCAATTGTATTGTTCTCCGTCCTTTACTGATGTTGCATGCCCTTGTATTCAGGGATTCTATTTTTCTTCCCTCTCTGCCTGAAGCAAAATGAGGGTCTGTAGTATCCTGAAAACAATAACAAATAAACAAACACTAATCAATGGATGGATTGGGAAAAAGACATTCGTTGGCACGGGCAACCTGTATTATCCATAACGCTGAGGGTGGGAACTGTGCATGCACGACAGCATTATTCTTTGTTCTGTGCATGCTCGGGACCTAAAAAAATATCACTTCATCAGTAATACCGTTTACAAATTTGTGTTGTTGGGGAAATGCAGCGTATGCCCAAATCATGCGACCAATTCTCAGGATAATTACACTCTGCTGATGCGTAAATCGTGGGCGCATTTTTCGTAGCTGAACAGTTGATCACACACTTGTTTGTTCAGAATTGAGCTGGACTGGTTATTCATTAAGGAACCTTGTAGAATTAATAAATTTCGTTAAAGCAGGTTGGAGGAGTGGATAGTGCGATAAACGAGCGCTCCAAAAGCATTTGCGCGTTCGTAGATAATTGTTCCGAAGCGAACATATCCGCTCATTGTCATGTTCCACTCGTGAAACTTGTACCCTGCAAATACCAGAGCTTTCGTGTACAAACCTTGTTGACGAAGAATGGCGCCTGTTTATGCCTGTCCTCCTGGATCATCAAACTCGCCACTTTTATAACTCAATACATATATTGCGTGCATGGTTGTAGAAACTGGACGTGAAAATAAGTGGTGGCGGCAAAATAACTTTCTACTTGACATTGGGTAGTGAAGTTCGGGGTTTTCACAACACACCCGGCCGTGGTGCAGAGACCCCGCTGACTCTGGCGGCCGGCCTGAAGAGCCCCAGCAAGGTGATCATCGCGTTGGTGAATGGAGGGGCGCTGCTCGACTACCGAACCAAGGACGGGCGGACGGCGCTGCACCGCGCCGTGGAGAAGAACAATCTGGAGGCCCTAAAGACCCTTCTGGACCTGGGCGCGTCTCCCAACTACAAGGACGCCCGGGGACTGACGCCGCTCTACTACACCGTCCTGTGGAACGCCGACCCGCAGCTCGCCGAGACGCTGCTGCACGACCACGCGCTGCCGGGAGTCGCCGATCCTCAGGTACGTTGAAGAACTCGACGTTGAACAATCGAGTGTTCGCGTGGTCGAACTCTGATGAACGTTACCGATCGCTTCTTCCGTGATCAACTTTAGCCGACGCTGCAGTGCTGTTGGACGTAAACAAGACATCGACGTCTTAGTTTGAAGTTTCTATAGCAGACTTACAGACACTTCAGAAGCAGACCAGGGACATCTGTAGCTCTTTAGATGTCAGATTGCGGATCCAGAGGTCACACGCTGGAGCTTGCCAGAGGGGAGCAGAGCTATCTCTCCTAATATTTGTATGATGCATTAACCCTTATTCACTCTTCACCATAGAATCCCAGTCAGAAAAAACTACAAAAAATGTTCTGATGTTACGACAGAATTTCTGTGCGGTTTTTGATGCGAAACCTGTTGTGACAACAGAACATTCTGTCGTAACATCAGAAATTTCTGTAGTTACAACAAAAAAGTGCTACAGAACTACAGACAACAGAAATATACTACAGAAAAACTACAGAAATGTACTACAAAACTACAGAAAAATCTGATGGGTACGACAAAACTACAGGATATTTGTCGTATTTTTGACCCAGTTCTGCAGTGTTTTTCGACTGGGATATATCATACAAATATCATACAGATATCGCGCACTGTCACATTTTGCAATGTTTTTATGACAACCTATGACATCAGTGTAATGTATGATATCTGTATGACATTGCATGATCAAGCCTGTACTGTGTTATTGCATCATACAACTCTATTTTAGCTTCAATCGCGTTAGGACGGTAAACCACATAAACTGATCAACCAACTCTTTTCAGTAAGGTCCTTTTCTTCGTTATCCTCCAGGGCTGGCAAGAGGTGCACCAGGCGTGCAAGCACGGTCTGGTCCAGCACCTGGAGCAGCTGCTGTTCTACGGGGCGGACATGAACGCGCGCAACGCGAGCGGCAACACACCGCTGCACGTGTGCGCCGTCAACGACCGGGAGAGCTGCGCAAGGGTGCTGCTGTTCCGGGGGGCCGACCCGGCCGCCCTCAACTACGCCAACCAGAACCCTTACCAGGTCGCCGTGATCGCCGGAAACCTCGCCCTGGCCGACGTCATCCGGAACCACAAGCCCGAGGACGTCGGTCGGTGCTCTTTCTAGTCACACTGCTTGCATCACATCTCGTGCGCACTTTACACTCCTGTTCGCCGTTTTCACTTCATTGCCTGTCGTCTTTTCTCGCGAACTTCGCAACAATTTAGTGCAAGACTTGCTTTCTCTTGGAGGGACGGTACGCTATTGGCGACTGAAAGACCTGTTTGTCTGGGTCTTAGATTGCATATGAGCTAAGGCTGCAAGCAGTAATGTAAAGTTGATGCTCAAGACGATGTTAGCACACTGAAATATCTCTTCTTTGAAATTTCGGTATAGTATTTTTTCAAGGTAGATGAAGTGAGGTGATTACATAATGTAAAACGGAACCTTATTGTATTTCCGACCGTGGCGGCTGCGTTTCGATGGGGGCGAAACGAAGTGGTTTCCGTGTGCTGTGCGATGTCGGCGCACGTTAAACCCCCCCCCCCCCCCCCCCCCCCCGGTGGTCAAAATTACTCCGTAGAGCTCCCCTACGACTCCCCTTCTCTCTTTCCACTTTCATTCCCACCTTTTCTCTTCCCTTGCAGCGCGGTACAGGTGTCCACAGCACGTGTGACAGATACTACGCCTTTCCCTTTCTATGAACCAATTATTATTATTATTATATAATTATATTAACCTTATTGAACAAACTAAACAACGCTGTTGTTACGAATTTCCGGATGATGCTAATGCGTAAAAGTTTCTAATCGGAGTTCAATGCGGACAAATTGCAGGCTATCCAATGTTCTCAACACACTTGCGTGCCACTACATGTGATAAGAGCGCGTGAGCCACGATCACAACCTTGAGCACTACATGCTTCCCGCACATATTTCACTTCGCGATCGCTAGTCGCATTGTACGCAGAAAGAGCGGGTAGCGGCGGCGCGCAATTCTCACATCGCCAACGTCACGATCGTAACTCGCGCGGTACTCATCGCGAGTAATGAGCTGTGGGCCCGCGACCGTAAAAAGACTCCTGTCATACGCAGATTGATTTTCGTGGAGGCATTTGTCATGCTTATTTATGCAGATTTTGGCAGTTTCTAAATACGAATTCAGGATGATACGAATTTTGCCGCGACCCGCTAGATTATTTACAGGAGGCCACTGACTGCTTCAATAAGCGGAGCAAGAAGTCTTGCATTAAATGTTGTCACACACATCATTGCACAGATTGCGAACGATGCATGGTACTGCATGTTCTTGTGGCTTTTGGTTCTTTTGATGGGGTATGTATGTTCCCATAGAAATGCATGCACTGTGACGTTAAGAAACGTATGCCTTTATTCATCATTTTTGGTTATGAGTTTGTCATAGAAAAGCCTGTAGGAATAATGGTACTTATTTGTAAAGCCCATGTTGATCATGTCTTTAGGTCGTATAAAAATACGACGTAGTTACGAAATTTGACAGCTTAATTTTTTATGTAAGTGGTAAACAAAACGAGTCCTGCTGAGGAAAGGTATGTACACTAGCATAAAGTTGCTCACTGGAAAGATACGAATTCAAAGTGGTGCATACTTCTGCTCATAGAATTTTATTTAATTTGAAGCCGCACTTGAATCTATGTGCAGAATGCACAAAACAAGAGAGAGAGAGTTAATTCAGAAGTTAAAAAATGCCAATTTATGGTAACTTGAGGTGTTCTACGTGAATTTTACGGATCGCCTTTTTGCAGGAGCTGGAGATAGCTTTTACGTCTGGCTTCTGGCTGAATAAATAATTTCCCACAAAGTTGTTCCGGCATTACAAACTCATAACTATGAGCACTTCTGTCATCATCATCCGCTAATAGAGTTTTACATTTTGGCTATGAATGAAGTACTTAAATAGTAACAAACACATTGTTAGCATGTTATTCAAAATATTTGGTACACTTTTTTCATTCCGTGTATAATTTCCGAAACTTTAAACAGCAAGCGCAGCTTACATTTCTTACACCGTTTCTTATGTATGTTGATTGTATTTTTAATGTATGTCTAATTGTGCCATCTAGTCTTTATGTTTGAGGAGAGGGAGTATTAAATATCTAAACTTCCTTCGTGCTGGCAATTTACATACGTCGTGCTATGAAGAAATGGAAATACAGTAGTGTCTACAGTCTGCTATTAATGCAGGTATTTATTGACGGGAACGCTTTTTTTGCTCGCTACAAGTAGCTCATAGCGCAAACAGATTGCTGTATTGAGAGAATCATCAGAAACACGAACAAGGACACACACTGATTTACAAGCCATGCTTGTGACACTCTTCAATAGATGTAGTACATCTCCGAACTTGGAAATATTTCTTTCACACTGAATGACCTTCATACATATCTCTTGTTTTATCGCCTTTTGGTTGAATACAGTACGTCTTCAACTTTGTTCTAATAATTAAATTCTCGTTGTCTGGTGCTTTTTCTCATTATCTAGGTAGATAACGGCATTGATGGGGAATAAATAGGTCAATTAATCCTTAATAAGCCATTCAGTGTTTAATGCAAAGATTTCGTGCACCACATCTCACGCAGACAAAAAGCTGCTCTAAATATTGCACAAAAATGTGAGGCTCTAGAGTTGGGACAGAGGCAAGCCAGAGTCGTTCTGGGATTCTTCCTGCCATTTTGGTTCTACGCAACCCTTTTTATCGTGGAATTTTGTTTACGATTTACATATGTTAGGTCAAAAGGGTTTCAAATTGGGCTAGTTGGTGACCGGCATGTTCAAACATTGTTGCGCTTTTGAAAAAAAACTTAGACGCAGAAAATGACACGAAACACCGGAGCGAACTTGCGGTCCAGTGTCTCATGCCGTTTTCTATGTCTAAGTTTTTCAAAAGCGCAGCGATGTTTGGACATACGTTACGTTTTAAGGAATGTATGTAAATGTGACCCAAATCCAGATGTTATAAGACCAACAGCTGTTGATCGCTCCATTTTAAAAGTGAGTGTTTTTTCAGCGCTTTTAATGTTTCCATATTATAGAAATTTCAACATCTCATCCTGTCTTTCTGACTTTCAATGGTTAAGCGTTATAAGTAATTTTAAACAACAAAAGTTAAGAAAATTAAGGATTACATACTACCTAATATTGCTGACCGCGAAAGTAACGTTAGGGGCACATCACATAGTAAATGGCTGGGATCTCGCGCCTTTGTTTCAAAAGAATCTGGACGGCACTTGTGGGAGGCGCGCTTTCTTCTATTATGTGCTGAGTAGCGTCATTTATTTCGACCCGCATGCGAAAACTGTATGACGGAACAGGACAGCAAAACTGGCTAGAGTGCGGGGCATGCAAATAGAAAATGAGTGGGTAAGACTGTCACGTGCTACGTGGCAGGCCAGTAGGCCTAAACTTGAAACCAAGGTGTTTTTATGCCCTAAGCTACTAAGACTGGTGACTTATTGAGGAGGACGACGTTTTCCTTTATGTTGTGCACATCGCGGTTCGATACCGGGGGCTCCGGTTTATCTGCGTAATTGCAATCTCCCTCACTGTTGGCCGAAAGGGCATCGAGCATAAGGATGTACAAGATTGTAATGCGGGTGGTGGCTTGTTAGGGCCGGCGTAACGCAACTAATCTTCGGCGCCAAGCTCGGCCGCATTAGATGTTTACATTTTTTTTGCAACTTAACTGAGCAGCGTGCATTTATGATCGGGCAGTGCACTTTCATGTTGCTGCATATGAGAAATCTTCCCATTCGGAACATTGCTGCAACAGCTCAGGGGTGATGTGTAGCAGATGAGTGCCATAGTTCAGTAGTACTTGCGAGCGGGCTAGTTGGCTATACGACTCCGACGACCTCCGGCGCTGCATGGTTATACACAAAAAACAATACGCACACAAGAGAATTAAACCAGGACGTTAACATCTGTGTTAACGTCCTGGTTTAATTCTCTTGTGTGCGTATTGTTTATTGTGTATAACCATGCAGCGCCGGAGGCCTTCGGAGGGGTGCCATAGCGTCTGCCCATTCTGTGTGCGCCTGCATTTTATTGTCTATTTCACTGGTACTTTCAGGTGTTGGCCAGTGGCAATTCGATGTTTATTCACCATTTCTTTCAAGGTGCACTGTTCCGTAGAGAACAACACTGAATGGCGGGAACGATGATAGAGTACGCAACTTGTCGCTGTTCAAAATTTTGTCCGTGGCATACACAAACAGATCGACACCAATCAGGCCACATTGCTAGCAGTATTTATTTTTTCCCGAGAAATCGAAAAACTTGTCAGCCTCAGATCACGAGGAAACCGTTCCGTGCTGCGGCGCAGGCCACTGGGCTGCCGGAATAGGCGGACCACCCACAACTCCGAGAACTCCCATGCACTCAATAAAGTTTTCAATCAATCAATCAATCAATCAATCAATCAATCAATCAATCAATCAATCAATCAATCAATCAATCAATCAATCAATCAATCAATCAACCAATCAATCAATCATTCAATCAATCAATCAATCAATCAGTGAAGTACGCCAGCATTGCCCAATGAGTGTTCTGACGACTCTTGCGAAGTCGCCTGCATACCATGAAGGAGACTACACATGTTAACAGCTCACAGTTCCAATTGCAACGGCACCCATATTCACAAGAGAATCTCATGAGTGTCGTATGTCGTATGCGTAGAAGTAGTGAGTAGCTGTAGTGTCACTAGAGCATGCACGTAGGGGGCGCCACCTGACTCGGGCTGGTCCGATATGGTGTGCTATGTTGTGGTGTGTGTGTGTGGCGCAGTGCCGTACCGCGAACCGCCAACGTACAACCCTCGGCGGAGGGCCAGCAGCGCCGCCCTGAGTCGCACGCACAGCGACCCGAGGCTGGAGCTTGTGGTGCTGGGCGCCAAGCCGCCGTCGCCGTGCCCATCGAATCGGTCGCTGCCCCCCTTCTCGTCGGCCGCGTCCACCGCGTCGGAGGCCTCGTCCATGGCCTCTTCCTCGGCCGCGTCGCACGCGAACGCCGACGACAGCGAGGGCAGCTCGGGCACGGCGGCCTCTTCGGCCACCGGTGGGTTTCCATTGGCCGCGGCCTCTTCCTCTGCGCTCTGTTCGTTTGCATCCCAGAGTGGGCCGGACGGAGGGTTAAGCTTAAGAAAGTAGGCCTAAGGAGGAAGGCTTAGCGAAATAGGCCTAGGAGAGGGGAGCCCTCACTTGCTTGAAACCACCCAATGAAGATAAGACTGTGGTTGTTTTTTAAGATACCTATCATTCAGGAATTAGCTGTCGACTTCCTGCTGTGCTTTATAAGCTGGAATGGTCATCACCAGAGTGTATTGCGTGACTTACTTTAAAGCGGACGAGGCAATTAAAGATGCTGTATCTGTGGCCTCGATATGGGTGAACAGAGGATGAGATATGGTACCCATATCTAATATTATTCTATTAATATTGCTGTTCTAATATTGTCGTTACAATTGAAGTTCTAGTGTAGTGTACTAAACTGTTTGCCTGTTCAGCCGTTGATGTAGCGTATAATTTCCAACGTCCTTGCAACGATGTATCTTACAGGTGGAATGCTGAAGCATGTTGCCTTTATGGCTGAATTTTGTCAGGAGTTAACATTCCTACTGAAAACGTTCTGTGAGGCAAAACCTTGACATAATTGTCGCAGTCTCATGCATATTGCATACAAATCTCATACAATCTCGCACATTATTATAAATTGTGGGATATATTTTATGATAATGATGGCGCAGTATGAGATTTTATGCGATTTTCATGAGGTTGTGTGAAGTTATTGCCTCACAGAACTCTTTTTGTTTCCAGTAGGGATGGTTTAGTAACTCAGACTTGTGTCATAGACAACTAGTTCGCACTATAGGCTTTGTCAAGGTGTATATATGTTTAGTTTGGTGTGTTTGTGCGAGTTTCTTGAACAATATATTTTTCTAACAGTGAGGCAGTAGTCGGAACGTTTTGTGCTCTTAATGACCAGCATCACATCGTACCTTTGTTTACAACAGGACTTGACTAAGACGGGAATAAATACGGGATTTGAGAGGGCCCCTAATAAGCTTTAAGAAAACAGGTCTTGAAAAAGGTGTTGATAACATAAATTTTGAAATTTAATGTTGCATCCAACGCTTGTTTCAATGATTTTAGGATATTTTTTTTTCAGTATTTTAAAAGGTTTATTTGTGCCTTTGGTATGATTGTCTGTGGCGCTGTATCTGTTTCTTCATTTTCTGCACGACGGCCAGCGTAATTTTGACACAGTGTGCCCGTTCTGAAGTGCCAGTTTGAAAATAGTTTTGTTTGCTTTGTGCACGCCAGATGTCGAACAATACGCATGCGATTGAATGTGCGCATGGAATTTGGTTTGAATCGTCGTAAAGTATGTGGTGGTCTCCGTGCAGTGAACTGATGTGCATAATATTGGCGACGTTGTGTGGGAATCGTTGCTGCACATGCACACGATGAATAAAAAATTACGAAAATCACGATGCGTATTTTATTTCTTTATGAATCAGTGTGCAGCTTTTTGGTGAAGCATCGAACTACAGGCAATTTTCCTAATACCTCTGTCATGCGAGCAAATTCAATGTCATTCGTATCGAATGACATTAGCATCTAATATCATTGTTCCCCTGCTACACGAGAAAATTTAATGTCATTAGGTTCGAATGACATTCTTCATTGAATGAGTTCGGGGAACTCATTCGCATTCGATTGCGAACCGAATGTGTACTCTTGAAACCAGATACGCAGCAGAAACAAGCGACGTATCAACAGATTCTGCGCACAGTGAAAGAAAAAAATATATTTCTAGAAATTTGTTTTAAAACCTGTTAATTTAGGTGTAAAATTATTCGCACTGCAGGCTCTCGCGGAATGGCATTACTCTCGGTCACAGCAGTGGTCCAGTCATGGCAGCGACTCACGATCATTTTGAGCTCTTTGTTCCTTGGTGGCCGCATCTCCTCGTATTTATCTCGGAACTATTTAAAGTTATGACTGAGATTCTCAGAGTTTGGACGTCAATTACATGCTCTACATGTCTCCGTACGTCTCCGTACTGTGTATCCACGCTCCGCTGTATTCAGCCATATTGCTTGTTTACATTTATCGAATTTGTGGGTGACTTTGACTTGAAATTTTATGGCTAAAGTGCTACAGCACAGCCAAAAGTAATATTTTTCGCTTGAATTATTGTACAGAAATTTTTTGATTAGCTTTAAAATGTTACATAGTGATTTCAAATGCCTTTTATGCGCACTGATGTTCCTAAGTGCAGTATTTTTTTATAGCTGATCGTAATTTCCACCATTTGCGAATGGCATTTCATTTTACCGTATAGCACCGAAAGAAACCGAATGACATTCGATGCATCTAATGAAATTCGATTCGAATGACAATAAGTCTGCTCGTGTGACAGAGGTTTAACTTTCGTTATACATCTTGACAATATTGAAGGGCGGCCATAACTATTTCTCGAATGTCGTTTGTTCTTAACCTAAGTGTGTAGGTAATTTTTAGCCGGTCCAGCTTGACCGAAGTATGAATTTAGCTTTGGTGATAGCAATCCACGGAATGTAAGCATTTAAGTTTGAAGTTTTGTTTTTGGGATATCCGTATTTGCGTGAGCACATTTTTGGCTTCCTCTTACTGAGTTCCTGTGACAACGCTGTTCAAATTAAATACACTCAGCGAGAAAGCTCAAAATAGGTCATTGAGCAAGAGAGGCTTCATTTCTTTTGAACTTTCCTTTTTTTAGCAGCGTGCATGGAGCAATGTTTTCCTTGTGCAGTGTATTTCGAGTTTCCTCGCTTATATTAAACGTGGTCGCTGCCTAAGTACCTCAAGTGTCAATGCAACACCCTTCACTGGCCTCGTGTGCAACCTGCAGACAAGAGCGCCACAAGCGAATCATCGGGTGTCTGTACGAGCAACAGCGCGCATAGCTGTGACTCGAGCACGGACAGTTCCGACACTCCCGAAGTGATCACGGTGGGCACCACCTGCGTCTGCGTCACCGAGTACCAGAGCCCGCTCCAGGGACACCTGTCCCTCAACCCGGGTGACATCGTCCAAGGTGAAGATCCTTACCGACTTGTAGGGGCTGTGGAGCTTGCGAATGTTTGCATTAAACATGAGATGACATCCTGAAAATACGAAATGCAGTTCACTTATTTCACTGAACCCGCGGTTTGCAATAACTGAGAGAAAGTTTAGTGACCCCGTGATATGCAATAAGGGAGAGAAATTTGAATCCGTGTTGTGCGATACGTGAAAGGAACTTCAGTGGACGCACGATGTGCTACACGTGACCCGTGATGTGCAATGCTTGAAATAAATTTCAGTTAGCCCGTGAAATGCCATACGTGAAATACATTTCAGTGACTCCGGGATGTATACTTGAGGAATAGTGTAGAAAAATTTCGTCGCTGTGCTCAAAACTGTAAAGACGAGTGGTACTTTTAAAAAATGTGGCAGGAGCAGATGCTCGTTGTAATGGCATTCAATGTGTTGTTTTATTTCGCTGCTCAACAGTAAAATAATGGAGTGTCACAAATGACGCCTTGACACCATGGTCGGGAAACGTCGGCGTTTAATGTAGGGGTGCTTTTTAAACTGCGGTCTGTTAAGTGCATTACGTTTCCATGGCAACAAAGTGCGCAGCATTCTGATGCGAAGCTTAGCTAGTCACTTGGAATAAAAGTCATACAAAGTCAGTATAAGGTGTCTATATACTTCCCGCTACGTTTAAACATGCTGGTTTCCTTCATGGCATTTGAGGTGGGTTCGCGTAGTCTCTGGTTGTAAATAGTGAGCACTGCTGCAAGTTGAAGCTTGTCTAGAATAGTTCTAAAGACATTTCTATAATCTCATCTATTCTTCTGCCAGCTGTTAATGTTCTTTCTACCCTCTCGCGAGTACAGTCATGATATGCTAAGGCGCATGCACAATCTTTTCTATGCTCTTTATATGTTTAGATTCTATGCATGGAGTGAACGGGGTGCCAAAGGTTATCTGTTTATTCCTTGTCGCCTTTTCTGCGTTTATTTTTTCAGTCACCGAAGTAAGCGATACCGGTATGCTGGAAGGACGAACACGAGACGGCCGACAGGGGATGTTTCCAAGCGCCGCTGTACAAGAGGTCAAGATGAGGGGCTCCTCCTCCCAGGGACGGGTCAAAGGTCGTCGAGAAATGCAAGTCACATCGGGAGCTACAACGCTACCGCGGCGGTGGAGAATGTTAGTGTCTGTCGAGCTGTCAATTCATACATAGAACTTTGCTACGGAAACAGACAGTCCCAATGAATACGTGTATGAATTCACTGGCTCAATTGTGCTATAAACTGAGGCTAGTTGACTAACCTATTTGGACATTGAGCTGAACTGCTGAGCGCTGGTGTAGGCTTTGTTATATAAAAAGTGGAGCGGTGTGTTGTTACTAGAAGCCGCTCATAGATTGCGCTTCCGAGTGTTATTTCCCAAAAAACTGGCCCCAGTAGAATTCCAAAATGTCACGTGAACTTTTATGAACGGAATCAATAAGTAAATGTGTTGTATCAGGCTTAATTCCTTTGGATGTCCGAAGGGGCAAAGGTGTTGTTATAACTAAAACATGACCTGGGGAATAAATGTCTGGCAGATGACTGAAAGCCCCAGCTAGAATGGAAATCTGAACCACTCTATAATGGAAAGAGTGACGAATCGGGGAAATTGGTTCAAGGTGGTTTTGAGAACCGCGACCTTTACGTACGCAATACCGTATTGTCGCACCTCAATGTACACGTCCTCCGCACAGACTTCGTCCGAACTCCTGGCTTAGAAATATGAATTGCTAATGTGTAGTTTCGGTTTCTTCTTCCTGCAGGTATGGAGAACCACGCACGGTTGTCTTACACAGGAGTAAAAAGGGTTTCGGGTTCGTCCTAAGAGGAGTCAAAGGTGAGTACTTCAACCTCAACAATTGTAGGCTTCATTTTTGGCTCGTAGAACTTGGCAGAGACCATCGTATTGAGTAAAGCTGGCCGTATTAAGTGAAGGGGGCCGCTAAATTTTTTCCCGTTAAGCAGGTAAATCTAGGCGTCCTTAGGAATTGTAACATCTTTCGATAACACCCATCAACGCCTTGTGCTTTTTCAAATTTTGATCAGTGCTGTTGTTCTTCTGCGCAGCCACGAGTCCACTGATGGAACGGCAGCCAACGGAAAATTGGCCTAGCTTGCAGTACTTGGATGATGTGGACAAAGGTGGAGTTGCGGACCTTGCCGGCCTCAAGAAAGGAGATTTCCTACTCGAGGTGAGTGCAGGCGCTATCGCCGAAGCGTCCTTGCCGAAAGGAATAAGCGGCTTATATAAGGGGGACATAACATGGTCGCTACGTTATTTTGAGCGAAGAACACCCTTCGTGAATGACGTTCTCTCGCCGCGAGATTTATCTATCAGCAGCATTGCGGGCGCTGGTGGTTAAGAGTGTTTAAATGCGATTCTACTTCTCTATTCTTTTAAGGCGAAAGCCTTTAATGGCGCATGCTGTCGTGGAAAAAATGTATCCCGCTTTTGCGGTGGCTCTGATTGACCGTGGCGGGATGACGTCATAGAGGTCTCGGCCAATCACAGAGCGCCACCACAGTATGCGCGAATGCGTGCATTATATGGCCATATGGCAATCAGTGATCAATGACTAATTAAGTAATTAAAACAATTAACTATTTAATGATTAATTAAACAATTAATTATACGCTTACCGACTACTTAGTAATTAACTGATGACTAATTAATTAAGTGATTACTAATTAGTGCCTGTTTCGTAGCAGAATGCGGCACTCAGGCTTTCGCCTTTCACTCCTTTAGTCGCTACGCTGGTAATTTTTTCTCCAAGATGTACCGAAGGACAGCGTGTCTTGTGCCACATAAAAAAAAAGGTCTGCACGGTGTACCATGTTTGAAACGGTGCGCGTCTTCAGTCTTGAAGCCTTAATCCATGCCCAAAAGCGGAAACACAGGAATTGGTTAGAATATAATATGCTGCTCGCTTCGTGCCCAATTTGCAAGAGGAAGAAATTCCTGGTTATAAACTGGAGGTGGTACGTAGGGGGATATTCACGGACCTTGTGCATTATTAAGATATATTGGGTTGAGGTGCCGATGAGAAGGTTAATGAAAGCTGCAAGGGCGCTAAGATATTTTTTTTTTGTGGCGTGCAGCCATGTCGCACGCAGATTGTCGTGGGACATTAAAACCAGTGAAAATTTTACGAAACATGAGAATATTTGAAATTTTCGAATAATGAATCGAATATCCTGCATAGAGGCTTTGGACGCAACAAAAAAATGTGTGATCAAGAATTTATCAAACCGAACTGAATATGGTGGAAGTGCTCGAATTTTGTTCGAATAATTGCCAGTATAGGATAAGGTACATCGTAACTTTATCTAGCACTGTTTAAAAACAATGACGAGCGGTTTCCCTAGCTAAGACCGGGATATTCTGCTATGGCACTGCTTGCCCTGATTAAGCAATTCTTCGGTCTGCCGAGCGGCGACGTTACGACCCTTGACCTTGTTACAACCCTGTCGCCGTCATCTTGGCCGCGTTGTTTTCGCTGTCGAGCACGGCCCTACTGCCCTAGCGAAAAAACCGTATGAGTCACAATAACCTCATACAGATTTCTCATACTAAACTCAACGAATCTCACACAATCCCGTATACTTCTCATATGTGAATGATATCTGAATGAGATGGTATGAGATCTGTAAGAGTTTAGTATGAGAAATTTGTATTAAATTATTGTGGCTCGTAGGGTTTTTTCACTAGGGTGTCCACCAGACAATCCGACCGAACCCAAGTTAGCTCGGATGCTACCCTCGAAAGTAGGAACAATCTGTTAAAACACGTGTCAGCTGCGTTATGATGCGGACATTTCAAAGACAGTGATCAATTGGGCCGAAAATCGGGCGTTAGTAGCGCAAACTCGTGCTTGAGACGCCGACATCGTCCCTTTCAAGCGCTACCTGGAGGCCATTGTGAAATATAGGCACACATTCAGAATGACCACCACCCATACCAGTCATTGTTTCGTTGGTTTTTTGGCACATACGAAACTAAGATCGTCATGCGCCAAAAACAAGACAATCTAGTGTAAATTTGTCAAAGAAGACGAGGACAATGACATCCGAAGCGCAGCATGAACAGCTGGGTCTTAATTTGAGCAGCCAGATTTCATTATCGTTCGGTGCCACCATGCTTGGGTACAGCCACAGGTCTGTTTTTAACACCATTCAAAACTTCTTAATAGAATAAAAACGTCTGCTTTGCTAATATGCTTTGAATTTTTTTAATCTGTACATACAAATCCCAGTATTCTCCTACTGCGTGCGTTAGTAATTACCTTTTTTAGTTTAGTTTTCCATATTTAAATTTCCTTCTCTATTTCCTAGCAATCAGTTTTTTTGCGATGTAATTATACATCTCAAAATCTGATATCTCTGCACCCCAATTCTTGGCCGATCCCCCTGTGTGGGTATGTGCCATCAAATTAGAGAACAACAACTGGCAGCATAGCGTGTGCAGAAATCGCCTACCGAGATGGAACAGGGGTATAAAGCAGTTGCTAGGTGGAGCTGGCCTGTTTGCCTTGACTCTGGTTCGAAACCCAATCGCGGGGAAGAAGCAGTTTTACGCGATAGCGTATACATAGCTAGTTCGGCCGAAAAAGCATCGCCGCTGACGTATGCCCTAGTTTTGAGGAAAACGTGTCAGACAAAATTCGCACGTTATCGCATACAAAATTTTGAAGCGACCGATTTTGCGCAACGATAAATGTGCTGTCATACAATTTCGCTTTCATTATCATCCATGTTCCAGCCAAGTTGGAGGCGAATTTGATATAGCAATTTGAGCCGACGATACATGCCTTACGAAAATGTATATTAACATTTTATGTGAAGTCCTTTGAAATTCAATAGCAGTTATTGACATTCAATAGAATGCCTTTAGAAAATATATACGAGCGGCATACAAATGTGGGTACATATGTACCGTCTTTGCCAAAAGTGACCAGGCTGCTCCGAAGGTTGGCGGAGCAAGCACGCGGCCGTGTAGCGGCGTTGCGCTCGCTGTCGCTTATCGGTGCTCGTCAGCTCCGAGGGTACAACCGCTGACGTAACTTCGCACCCTCACTGTCGCTCGTTGGATGATAAAAACTAGGCGCGTATGATGTGCGGGCTGCGGTTGGACGTGTGCGAAGCTTAGTTATGCCCAGCGAGGGCGCTCAGTATAGCGACTGGGCTATCGCTCTTCTCGGCAACTGCCCTGAAGCAGATGTCGCGTTTCTCGCTATACAATTATACGTGCTTGTGTTCTGCAATCTGCTACTGAAACACACCAGCAGAATTGCGCTTTCCTGCGTGTTTGATGCGCCTGTACATAAAGAATGATAACGCACCTTGAAATTTCAACATGCTTTCTCCGAGGTGCCTTGCGTACTGCAATTTTACGGACCGTAACTCCGGTAAAAAGTTATTGGAAAGCTTGTGAACCCTTTCAAGCCACCTTATTTCTCTTTTAGGCTTGCAAAATTATGCTAGTCTCTTGGGGAGGCTGTGTATAAATAAGATCAATGTTTGATTCTAACAAATTCTTGCATTTGCTTGTAGGTAAGTTTTGGTATAGGCAACAAACGATAATGAAAGCTTCCTCACGCTTAGCCATTATATGCACATGACTGCTTTCTCGTTCGCGGAACCCTTATTTCAAAGCAGCATTGTCTGGCAAATCTAGCACATATTCGTCCTAGAAACGAACAAGAGCTCACCGTGTCTACTATCGCCTGCTTTTCTGTTTTCCGCATTTGCCGAAAAGAGATAATAGCCCCGTCGCTATACTCAGCGCCCTCGCTGGGCACAACCAGGCTTCGCACGCGTGAAACCGCAGCCCGCACATCATACGCGCCTAGTTTTTATCATCCAACGGGCGAGAGTGAGGGTGCGAAGTTACGCCAGCTGTTGTACCCTCGTAGCTGACGAGCACCGACAAGCCATAGCGAGCGCAACGCCGCCACACGGCCGCGCGCTTGCTCCGGCAGTCTTCGGAGCAGCCTGGTTACTTTTGGCAAAGACGGTACACATCTGCATGCCGTTCGTTGAGAGTCGTTTTCAACCGAGAAGGGAGACAACACTGTGCCTTTCTTTCCCCAAAAACGAAACCAACCAAAGACGTTTAACACTTTACCAAACTCTGCGTTTGTCTCCCAATGCCAGAAGTTCGCGGAATGAAATGGTGGTGTTAAATACCTTATGGCTTCCTCTTAATTTTTTTTATTCTGTCTTCGCTTGCATACGTCAAGTGTCAAAGCGGCTTCGGCCCCAAAAATACGTGGGCGCAAACATACGTATGCGGGTGGTAGTGGTACTGTACCAAAATAAACAAAACAAAAACAGAGCTCATTCCGACGTGCGGGAAAGCATGCTACCGCGATAGGCTCGTATTATGTGCGAAAGAGGGCTCAGCGCTGCAATGAGGTCCATTCGTTCCAAGGCGTTCATACTGCCCATACATATGGCGTTCGAATTTGGCCGACGCAATAAAAGTCCTGTTTACATGGACCCGATAGCAGAGGGTCGAGTTGAGGAGTTGAGTTGAGTAGACTCGACCCTACCGGGTTTACATAAACCCGATCCCACGAGCGCAGAACCGGCTCTGGCCGAGCGGCGATTACGGCGGCACCTCGCGTCGCGGCGAATAACTAGCAGACGGCACCCGAGTCTGGTTTTTATCGCGTGCAACTCTAGCGTTTTCTGTACTGTTCTCCTCTCCCACTGTTCCCCGACTCAACCCGACAAAGTTTACATGCTTCCTGCAGCGGGGTCGAGTCCAGTCAACCGACCCCCTGCGCGGGAGTTGACTGGACTCGACCTGTCGTCTTCTCGACCCGATCCGACGGGGTTTTCATGAACCCGGTAACCGATTTTTGGCCTGATCATCATCATCATCATCATCATCAGCCTGATTATACCCACTGCAGGGCGAAGGCCTCTCCCATATTTCTCCACTTAACCCGGTTCTGTGCTACCTGCATCCACTTGACCCCTGCAAACTTCTTAATCTCATCCGCCCACCTAACTTTCTGCCGCCCCCTGCTACGCTTTCCTTCCCTTGGAATCCAGTTTGTTACCCTCAGCGACCATCGGTTATCCTCTCTTCGCACTACATGTCCTGCCCATGTCCATTTCTTCTTCTTAATTTCCACTAGAATGTCGGTAACTTGAGTTATTTCTCTGACCTACTCTGCACGCTTTCTATCTCTTAATGTTATCCCTACCATTTTTCGTTCCATAGCTCTCTGGGTTGTCCTCAACTTAAGTAGAACTCTCTTGGTTAGCCTCCACGTTTCAGCCCCATAGGTGAGTACAGGCAAGATGCAACTGTTGTATACTTTCCTCTTGAGCGATACCGGTAAGCTGCTAGTCATAATCTGCGAGTGCTTGCCAAATGCGCTCCATCCTAATCTTATTCTTCTTGTTATTTCTTTTTCATGGTCCGGATCTGCGGTTACTACCTGTCCTAAGTAGATATATTCGCCTACTACTTCCAGTATTTCGCTACCTAATGTAAACTCCTGTTCCTTCCCGAGGCTGTTGAACATTACCTTAGTCTTCTGCATACTGATTTTCAAGCCTACCTTTCTACTTTTCCTGTCTAGGTCATCAATCATTATTTGCAGTTCATCCCCCGAGTTGCTTAGCAAGGCAATGTCATCAGCAAATCGCAGATCACTGATGTATTCTCCATCTACCCTTATCCCTAACTGCTCCCATTCCAAGTCTCTGAATACTTCCTCTAAACAAGCTGTGAATAGTACTGGGGAGATTGTGTCTCCTTGCCTAACACCTTTCTTTATGGGAATTTTGTTGCTTTCTTTATGTAGAACTATGGTTGCTGTGCAGCCACTATATATATCTTCTAGCACTTTCACGTACGGCTCGTCTACCCCTTGATTTCGCAATGCCTGCATCACCGCCGAGGTTTCAACTGAGTCAAATGCTTTTTCGTAATCAATGAATGCTATGTACAAGGGCTGGTTATATTCCGAGCATTTTTCTATCACCTGATTGATGGTATGGATATGATCGATAGTAGAGTACCGTTTCCGAAACCCTGCTTGATCCTTTGCTTGATTGCAGTCTAAGGTTGTCCTGATTCTATTAGTGATTACCTTAGTAAATACCTTATACGTAACAGGTATTTACTAAGGTACCTGTTACGTATAAGGTATTTACTAAGGTATTTACTAAGGTATAAGGTATTTGGCCTGATACCTCAACTCAACCCGCTCCTCTCGGGCCCATGTAAACGGCGCCACTAAAGTTAAGCAGGCTTCGGAAATCCTGTCATCATGGCTAATGTCAGATGCGATGGTTCAGGCGCTTGTCACTTCTGTCAACTGAGTTTCGGCGCTGGTTTGTTCGCTGTTGTCATTAGTGGAAAAATTGCAAAGGCTCAGCTACCCGTGGTCAAGTTGCACGAGCGTTAGCCATCGGTCGCAGCTGCGGTCGCTGCCGCTGCTTCGGTCTTGGCTCGCTGCCGCGCTTGGCAAGCTTCTCAGCAATGGACTATAGCCTGGTTTCTCTTTGTACAATGGTCCCGGAGGCCTGTCTGGCGAGGCGGCGGTGTGTCTTCAGCGATAGTGGCTTTCGCTACGCCACGTAGCCCCTTTTTGTTACTCGACCTGGTGGATTCGCTGCCACTACCCTCACAGACTTCGCCCGTACTCGCCCAGATGGAGTATAGATATGAAAGGATAGTGCTCATGTGCATAGGCCAAAGCTGATCAGCCCCGCCTGGGTGGCGCAGTGGTTCTGGCGCTCGAATACTGTTCCCATGGGTTGCGGGATCGAACCTGGCCTCGGCGGCCGCTTTTCGATGGAGACGAAAAGCAAGGCGCCCGTGTGCGATGCCAGTGAACGGTAAAGAACCCCAGGTGGTCGAAATTTTCAGAGCCCTCCACTACGGCGTGTCTTATAGCCTGAGTCGCTTTGGCACATTAAACCCCACAAACCAAACTAAAGCTGATCTGTTCGTTCTGGCGCGGATTCGAAACTCAGTCGCGGCAGTTTTTTTGCGCTGCAGCTGTGGCCAGTCGCCGACGATACTAGCGCATGCGCAGTACCTAGCTTGCGCAAATGATTGACCTTGGCGAATGAAGACGGCGATGTTTGCAAGTTTTCGGATCCAAACGGCCTTGAGGTTTGACATGAGAGAAGTAGAGCATACATTCTAAAGCGATAACTTCCTATTGAAATGAAAATAGTCATGCAGTGACTATACTGATTTTATTTCACTCCCCCCTCGTCCTCGTACAGATCCATGCCGAGCTATTCAACAACCACATGGTTAACTCCATCACGTATAACGCGCAAACGGCACCGCATCGTTGTTTCCTACGAATATTCATTTTATACGAATATTTGCACAAGTAGAGCACTACCACACAAATACAGGTTATCCCAGATATGTCGAGCTTAAAGCGGATCACAAGATAATTAGATATGTTAGAAGTTTGATATCTAAAACATGACAAAAGATAAACATATCTGTAACCCAGAAACTTGAATACGGTGCACCCACTTTAGCGGCGCGCTTACCACAGCGACGTGCTTGTGATTAGGCCTAACTCAGTTCGTATCGATGCCATAGCGGACGGTGCTCTAAAATGTTTGTATCGATGCCATAGTGACCATGTCTTATTTTGCTACCGGTGCACTGTAAACACAATAGCATCTTAATCAAAATTATGTTGAAGTTGATTTATGCATCATCTTTAACAAATGAGGCCACGCGCGAACCATCCCAACCTTTGGCCAGCAGGGTCGGCATCACGGCATGACAACTGGTTCACCGAACGCCTGCTTTTCTGCAGACAGCAGTGCTATAAGTAGAAAAAGATGTCAAGCCGGCTACCCTCGAACAAATCTACCGTTCACCACGTCAAATGGCTTGACAGCTCCCTAACGCTGCCAGCAGCTGCCCAGGGACGATGAGCAGTCAATCTGGCTTCGTGCGCGAGAAATGATAACGCGAACTCCATTTAAGAAGGCGCTACTTGGAAGCTTGCGGCACGTAGTTCGATATATAGAATGTTTCGCTAACGTTAGTTCGATAAACGCGAACAGCATCGCCAAACATTTGCATGGGGTTTTCAAATGAATATTTCAGCGGTTTCGTATGCGATACAAGCTTGTGTATCGTATGAGGGACACCAACAACGTGAGGCCTTAATGTGAACCTGGGTACCTCAGTCCCTTTTTACCCTTTGGCCTGCGGGTACACCTTTAAAGTCGGCATCAGTGTTCCGAAAGCAGTCATATCTCGACGCTGGATATGAATATTAGGTTTCATGGTGAAAAAGGCGATGCTCGTTATTATAGAATCCCGTAGATAATACTGCGGCGTGTAAAGAGCTTAACTCAAGTTAACGGTGATATGAAATAGTAACGAATGGCGTTGCAGCTCTATAACAGGTCAATAACGAGAGTGTCAGACCATTCCTATTCATAGTAAAGTTCAGCTGGCACATTGTCAGCTTAGAATTATTTTATGCCTTTTTAAATGAACGGCTATACAATAACACAGCAGCAGAAATGAAGATAGAATGTTTTGCGATTATAGCGCTTAAAAGAAAGGCCGTGTGCAGAGTCACACAAGCTTGGCCAACGCCAGTGGCACTCCGATGGCTGGAAAAAATTAGTGTGCTGGACAGAAGGTGCCGCCTGCGGACCGGTCCCCTTGCGACAAACATGGGAACGCCCTCGAACTATCGCCATCGATGTGTTCGCGGACTGTGGGATTGCGAGGTGCGATTACACTTCTCCAGTTGTTTCCCATTGTGGTTAATGTTTTTTTTGTCGCTGTACCCCTGGCAGTTGTAAAATTGATGCTTTCGGATTCATCTACCGCTCGCTTTAACTTGCCATATGCACAGCTCGTTTTCAGCATAGTCACAGCGCAGTCAGTGTGCTACTGGGATGGCTAGTTAAGGTTGAGGGGCAGCCTTGGCGCATTAAAACTTTAAACATGTAATTAAGAAGTGAGACTTTATCTGGGAGCTTTTGAAACGAATATTATCTGTACATTCTGTGGTAAGTACCAACGCGACGTGTTTCGTTTTAAGACGTGGACATTGCATGCCCTCTACGAAATTGGCCGCCTCACATCTCTTTCTCTCCCGTCTTCTTCACAGATTAACGGGCAAGACGTGTCCCAAGCGACCCACGAGTGTGTGGTCAACATCATCCGGCAGCAGGGCGACCTGATCGCCATGACGGTGGTCTCCGTCTCCGGTTCTGTGCCGGGGGCCACCGGACCGCCACAGCAAACCTCCTCCTCGGCGCCCTCGTCGGCGCCCGGCTCGGAGGCTGGCGCGGCTCCCACGAGCAGCACCGTGACGCCGCCGGCGCCGCAGGCCAATGGCTCCATCGTCGGCGGGTACCGGCAGTGCGCCACGCTGCCCCGCAAGCTGTCGGCGAAGAAGGCCCCAGCCCCTCCCAAGAGGGACCCCAAGACGACCCTCTCCGTGGGAAGGGCTAGGGCGAAGTCCATGGTCGCAGGACTCACGGATATTGGTACGTGTGCGGAGTTCTTTTGAGCGCTGCTTTCTGGCGTCGATCGTCATGAAACAGGTCCTTCATTCTTGGGAAAGAGAAAGCTTGTCAGGAATGGTCAGCGCAGATGCTCACAAGCTTTGAAGTTTTTATTGCGCCACACAGCTTAGATATTTACTTAGGGTCTTGGTATAACGGATGGGGCAATGAAAAATTTGAGGAAAGGACCCAACATCTATTTCCGCGTGTACAGGCTCATGTCGAAGGATCATTAAACTTTGGCGGACGACTGGAACTCTGGAAAACCTCAGGGCAGTTTTAGGCAACATGACAATTGTACTTGTCGATAAGACATGGCATGAGAATTTACGGGCGCACCGAGGACAAAGAAGGAGCACAGGAGACACACGAGGTCGTAGCCTTCCCTCTCCCTTCCTGCGCTCTAAAGGTTCATGTTTAATAGAGAGTTTTAGTTTACCATGATCCTTAATCCTCTACCGTGATCCGCTACCGCGCGTTTCACAGCGTATGCCCAGATCCCCCTGACGCTGATAGAACCATTTACTGGATGTCAGCACATATACCTGCCGCGTTGAAACCAACCAGCTTGTGCGCCCCGCCCAAGCACGGTAGAAGGTCATGGTGACGGATCGCGGATAACGGTAAACTAAATCTTTCTAATAGTATCTACATATGTGATTTACCTCGCTAGAGACGTGAACTGTGCAGTACCACTCTTTTCTGCGCAATCGACGATACTTTGCAGGTAAGCTTTCGAGCCGCCAATTTATGTGATGTGTGTGGCTTCTTTTTTATGATCGTGAACATTTGCCCGCCGTATCGGGCATATTCCGTTCCCATTTCATCACTTCAGTCTCAAGGGGAGAGCCCTGCAGCATGGCTCATAAGGAAATGCCCTCTGTGCCTCCCACAGAAAAAAAACAACATGGCCATTAAGCTTTTGGGAGAAGACTCGTGTATGACAAACGTTCATTGTGTTTTGTGTGTTGGCTGCACATGTTTTTTTTTATTTTAATACGGATCTACGTGACTCCAGCATGTCACATGCTGTGTAAATGAGCAACAGCAAAACAAATTTACGCTTCTCTTGCCTTGAAGTGCTGTATATACTACTAAGGTCTGCGATGAACTTTTGCTGGATTTTGTATGTTTCTAAATTTGCAGGAAATGCATCATGCATTTTGAAGCCTTGAATTCTGACATACGAGGACCACAGCGCAGCCATCATTTATGAGAGGCTCTTGAAAACACATTCCGATGTCCTAGTCATATTGGTACCTGGCTGATGTGATTACACAGTAAACAACTAAAACAAAAGGGTGGACAAGAAGTCTGTTGTGTTAGAAAGTGCTTGATTTATCCATGACTGGGTCACTATGGACAACTCACCTTGAATTGTGAGTGAGTCTACTATCGATGCATCTCACCTTCAACAGAGCTTACAAAGGGAGCTTGGAAGCCATTGTTTTTTCTGCAGAAATGAATTTATTGGTTATAATTTAATACATCTGTCTAAGGTATAAAATTGAGGGTACCAAAATCAAATGCCTACCCTGCATAGATTAATGTAACATAAAATAATTAGCAGCAAGACTACTGCATGCGTTAAATTCCTTACAATGAAGGTATAACAATACTAACAGAGATGTGGCGAAACTGTAATCACAATTGTGCTAGAATTTAAAAACATAAGAGAATGCATCAATTTTGAATTGGAAAGACCTTCAGGTTATTTTTGAAAGCGTATGATGATGAAGCTTTCAATGAAAGTGGCAATGTGTAAGTAGACGTCATTTTGCCGTAATTTGTATGGACTTTACGAAGTAAAAAACTTTCTAGCTGCAAATCTAATGGAGTTCTGTTTAGTCAACGAGATTTGATTATCAATCAGCAGTTTAAGGTGTGATATAATAACTTCGAGATCATTGTCCCAAGATGATACAGAAAGAGATGGAGCAATGGGGTGCCGTGATTGTGTAGGAAGGAGAGAGAATGAGACAGTGCCATTAAGTTGCATATGCTTTCATTACTAACAAAAATTCTTTGTTCTTTCGCTACAGAGGTCCTGGACCGGACACTAAACGAATACGACTCCGAGGGTCGCTCCACTAAGAGCAGCTCCATCGAAAGCATACCGAAACAGAACGGAGCCTCCGCGCCCGTCTCGACCAATGCAAGCGCGCCCGCGAGTGCAACGGTTGGCTCAGAGGCACCCAAGACGGCTTCGATTCGCAGCCGACCCTCCCGCATGACAGCCGCCGAACTCGAAGAGTTCCTTACACGTCAGAGCGCTGAGCGCAAACCGCGCGTGTTCGGCAGCGTCGCCGCCATGAAGAGGGCCGCCCGCGGAGCGGGCCAGACCAACCTCAAGGACTTCAACAGCGAACCAGAGTTGAACGCAGCTGAACCAGACCTCGCCCGAAGACGGAGTCGGAGTCAAGAGAACCTCGCCATCTACGGCGAGGCCTGGAAGAAGATGGAAGAGATCTGGAAGAAGCCCACGGCACGCATATACGCCGAGACAAGCGTTAAACAGCAGCCGCCCAGCGCGGCACCACCTCCAGCGGAGCAAGCTAGTCAGAGCTCGCGGAAGCCTCCCCCGAGCCACCCTCCTCCTCCGCCGCCTGTGGGCCAAATGCTGAAGGTTGATGTTTCGAACGCGATCGGCGACTACGCCAACGTGGACGGCATCCCGGACTCCAAGGTCATGTCCAGTTTCAGGCCCGGAGACAGCGCCAAGCTGTACGCGTCTCCCGAGTCCCTGACTCACGTTGCGTACAAGACGAGCGCCGAGGCTCGTGGCGGTGCGCGGCCAGGCAGAACTCCAGCCCCGCCCGGGTCTGGTACACGGTCCCAGTCGCTGCCACCGAGGATTCAGAACAGAGAACCGTCGGAAACTCGCGAGAACGTGGTCTACTCTACGTTCAGAGTGGTGCAGCCTACGCCTGACACGGGGACACTGCGAGGGGGCACCAAAACAAAGAAGGTCAGAGGACCTGCGGCTGTTCAAGAAGAACCGCCACCGCCTCCGGAAAAGCCACCATACATTCCCGAGCCGGACTACGACAGCAGCGACGAAGAAGAGCAGCGGGCCTCAAAAACGCAGAAGTCTGGAGATATGGGGACGTTCAAGGCTCCCGGAGGTTCCAGGCGCGACGAGGCGCCTCCGCCACCGGAGAGGGCTCCAACGACAACGACGACGATAACGACGACGATCCCAGCGCGCCATGAACCAGACGCGAAGGTGATCGCAGCCAAAAGTCACACGCTCGAGCCCCGATCGTCCAGGGCTCAAGAAACCATCATTCACATCAAGAGGGACCCACTGGAGTCCGAAAAGCTTGTCCTGGAGGTGTCCGCGGGATCGGTGCGCGACAACATCAGCGCCTTCGAGAAGCGAAGCGCGGGCAGTAACACAGCACCGAGGCCCTCGAAGCACTCAGGACACAAGGATCATCACCTTCACGATGAACCGGAGAACAGTTCCAGCGGCGTGTCGTCGGATGTTGAGGTGGAGCGGCAGGACCTCCGGTCTTACGACCAGGCCGCCCTGTCCAAGCGACTCAGCGCCTACTACCTCCAGCGACGGCAGTCCGCCGAGAACCTCGTTCCCCCAGCTGCTACCGCTGCGCCTGTGGTTTCGAACTTCGATTCCAACCTCAACCAGAGGAACATGCAAGGGCGGCAACAGGTGGTACCGCCGGTGTCAGCAGCATCAATGACGTCTTCTATGATGGCCAACCAGGCCGTGCGGAAACCTCAAGCCGACAAGGCCG
This sequence comes from Amblyomma maculatum, assembly GCF_055883805.1. Taxonomy (NCBI): domain Eukaryota; kingdom Metazoa; phylum Arthropoda; class Arachnida; order Ixodida; family Ixodidae; genus Amblyomma; species Amblyomma maculatum. The sequence goes on along the minus strand of NC_139354.1, from coordinate 42,352,844 downwards.
TGTTGGGCGGCATTCCCAAGAAGACGCTCAAAATCCGGCTGGACCAGAAGGTTCACGCGACTAGGAGAGCGGAGGGAGCGCGCGCGACCGACGCCGCCGCCGACTGCTCGAACCTCAAACGCAGCATAGACGAGAGCCTGCAGTTCATCAGGCTCCAGGTTGACTCACTCGGCCTCTCGGCCGTCAACGAGGCCGACCTCCTCACCGAACTGGTCCCTCCACCACCCGAATTCTCGCACGGACTGCGGCCTCAACAGGCTGAGCCCATCGCCCCGCCGCCACCCGAGTTCTCGGACGAGTACCACCGCCGCTTCGACCATCAGCCGCCGCAGCAGCAGCATCACCACCAGCCGCAACAGCTGCCGCCGCACCACCCCCAGTCGCAGCAGATGGCGCGCCACTCGGCCGCCCTTTACCACCAGCTGAATCAGTCGCAACAGCAGCAGCACCTGCCAGCAGCGTACTGCCGCTACAACGGCTCTCCGCAGCACCATGCAGCCACGCTGCGGCCGACAAGCTCGGCGCACCACCATCCGCGGCCGACAGTGCACGACGTCTATCGTCCGGGTTACGGGACACTGGGACGCCGGACCGACCCCCAGGTCTTGGTCGTCCCAATCGAACGGCAGGCCGGGGACCTGGCCCGATTGAAGTCTGTCCAGCGGGAATTCAGGCAGAAGCCCCTTGTCGAATGGAGCGCCAGGGACGTGAGCGACTGGCTGGAGTCATTGTTTCTCCAGGAGTACAGACCGCGATTCGTCGAGGCCGGCATCACGGGGGTGAAGTTGGCGAACATGGACTCCAACGACTTCATGGGGCTGGGGGTGAAGCAGGTTGGCCACAGAGTCAACATGGAGCGTTCTCTGAGGCGCTACATGAAGTAGGCATTCCTTCGTACCTGCCGAACACTTAGCTTGCCGGACGCGGTTTTGTAGTTGATAGCGCCATGGTTACGAGTTGAGCCAATCAGACTGACATTGACTACATCTAGAGAGTGCTTAGCGAGGTGTGCGATGCGAAGATCAGTGAAGTAGACAGTGGTGCAGCGTTTTTAAGTCTGTCTTTGGAGATTTAAAGAAAACAAGATTTTGTTATCTTGCCGCTAATAACACGATTTTAAAAATTACTAAAACGACAAAGCATGACAGATGTGCCCTGTGCGTTTCCCACAGCCTGTTAAAACGCTGTTAACCTGTCTGAGCTACCTTGATATGAAGACAGCTAGCCACACTCGGGCGCACTGTACAAATAGTAGCCGAACTATTCTAACGATATTAAAGCCTCGCTACTTGCGCCGTCGCATGCACTCTCTAAGTGAAGTTGATTGTGGTTCCTGCCCGCTCATTGAGATCGCTGCGCGGACACAAAACTGTTTGAGGTTTTCGCAATGTGCTCAGTCCCTTGCGAATGGCGATTTGTGTCAGGGCGGCGATTCAACTACAATAGCGGTGCTGAAGCGCGTTGAAGTAGTATTTCCTGTTTGAGGACATTGAAAAGGCCCTCTTTGCCAGAGGTGTGACTGCAAGCTAGTAATTTATTTCGCTTTGGATGCTTCTACAGTTGTCTACAATACAAAGCGGAACAGCTGGGTCTCTGCGAACCTTATTCTGTGTAATGAAAAAGGGCGTATCCTGGTTGTTTGAAAATATACGCCATTTCTAAGTATTCGAAAAAGAAAAAACGAAAAGAACAACGTAATGCTCGACGAAAGATGTCGACACCTGCCCTTGTTCCTATTTATATTGCGGCCAACTGAATGCGAGTTAGCACTTGGTATACACTTGCCGCCTGTGCCGTAGCTTTTTGTAAATAGTGTGTAGGTTCCGTCATAACCCTCGCCACTATCACATGCTGCTTGACGTTTTAGTTGCGCCTACGCCTTTTGTGTAAACTAAGTTTCGTTGTGATGTGCAATCTGTTGGTACGTTTTGTCTTGCCGGAGTAATTTATCGATAATATATTACCTTGCTTGTTCCTGTATAATGGAGTGTGATATTGTGTCCAAACTTGTTGCCATGTTGTGCGCGTGTGGTGATCACAGCAACGATGTCAACGTGAGGAGTACAATCGACCAACTTTTCCTTTGACTGTTGTGTGAAAAAAGTGTTGTGGTGAATCCGATGCGCCAGCATAAAATTCTTTTCCTAAGTTTTGCGGAAATCTACACTGCATACCAAAGCTTTGTAATCACCACGCTGAACTTGCGTATTTTGTCACACCATTCTTTGCGGTCATCTGCTGTATAATTTATTAAGTTTAAAACCTTAGACGGCAACTGAAAATTCAACTAATCATTCACTTCTGGTCTTGCACCTGCTAGGACCATCTACATGTTTTTTTTTTAGAGCACTTCAACATGAACCTGTGTACAAGAAATGGGCTGACCTGCTCACGGTTGTACCAACTCAGGACGCCAATTTTTCTATCTCACCACTGCAGATAAGAGCCTACAATACTGCCTGTACGCGACTATTGGCTCAATATGCCTTGCTTTTAGGTCAACTAATGGCTAACCATGAAACAGCCAAAGAGACGTCCTCCATTTGCAATCGTTTTAACCATTCCCGTGTACGAAAAGGTTTGTTTTTGACCTCGTTCATCGATAAAAATAAGCGAGGAGCTTGGTGGCGACTGTTGGCTTTCTGAAAGCTATGCTTAGGAATTCATCTCATGGTGACAGAAGAAACTGATGTCTTTTATTACCACTGTCATCTCTTGCATCTTGCTGAAGATGAATTTGTCAGTTGTAGCCATGCTGTTCAGGAACTCCTATAAAACAATATCTGTTCAATCAGAAGCACTATGACATTGATGCTGAACAACACTGTATACACAAAACGTAGAAACTCATCGTGAACTTCTGGTATCTACCTTCTTTCACTGCGCAGAGTTCGTGTCAGGATCGTTATCAGCTTTTTAGTACCTAACGTCCCTTAATCAAGAATGGAAAGATTACCCTCAAGTTGTGTCCAGCGTGCTACTTTATAGTGAGCGTCTGAAAAAATGAAGCTTTTTGCTAAACGACACCAGTAACACTACCGAGGGGAGTCCTTTCCTGGATTTTGTTCTTCTATAGGGAAAGAAAAAAAAAATGTTCGAGTAGGCGCGGAGATTTCCGTTGAAAATCTTCACCGCCACATAGGCGTGTGTCGGTCCAAACACACAGTTCGCGGCGCAAGCGCTTGACACTTATGATAAGCGTGCCGCTGACAATGCTCAATTCACCAAAGATACGGGGCCGGATTCGCGCAGAAATGTATGGGGGCTGATGAAAGGAGACTGTCGCGCAATTTCTGCGAGCCATTAAAAAGCTCTTTTCCAAGAGCGGGGAATTTGGCGCCAAGCACTGTGTATCGCGGGGCACGAAAATATATGGACCTTTCAGTAAACTGGACCTAGGCATGTAAGACAGAAAATAAAAGGTGGATGAGGGAGGCGCACCAAAGACATATGAACGACCAAAGTAATAGACGTGTGCGCCAAAAGCAGAACCGTTAAACGGACTGATTAATGAACGCGATGATTAGCAAATCGACCTATCTGCAGAACCCACATGCATGCACGTAGACATACAGTACGGTCTACTGTTAAAGAGAACAGGATACAGCCACGGTGCACTGTTATAGAGAACATGACACCACGTGGCTGCAATGCCTTGCAGAGTTCTACCGCGAGAATCGGCGACTAAAAATGACGCAAGGTGCTTGCAGTGACAATTGCTGACTACTATTTTCCATCATGCATATGGTGATCTCCATTCTCGGCATTTGTCGGTGGCAGCGCTATGCGAACGCACGTTCCCTTTAACAATGGACTGTACTGTACATGTCTACAGCAGATTTCAAGCAGGCGAAGGAAGGCACACTCGGAAAGACGGGTAAACCAACTGGAAGACATCCGGATGACCATACTTACAGGTCGGGACATGCTTGAGCGGGTAAAAAAAAGGCGATGTGGTCATCAAATACCGTATTAATGGTGTACGAGACGATCTGCTGTGGTTTCTACTGTGTCCAGACAGCTTCGTTTAGTGCAGGTTTCTTCGTGTCATGTGATATGCCTTAGAAAGAACTCCGACCGTCAAAGCACGGTCAGGAGAAGTCAAATTTGTTGGCGAATCGAAAAGCCCCATGTCTCTGGATAAACGGTTGCAAAGTAGTGAAGTATGCGTTACGCATCGCCGAAACCGTGTGCTGGTTTGCACGAGTGAAAGATTTTGCCTGTCCTCTTGTGCCGCCGAACATCAACGGGATGGCATTCAGAGTGTGTGTGTGTGAAACTAAAATGCTTTTCTTCCTCATTACTCCTGTGCTGTTTCTTCGAGTGCATGTTGGTGCCCTGATTGATCGCTTTCTAGCTGTAATGGTTGAAATGTTAGGACTGCTTGAACGGCTTCTCATACCAAGTTGGAAAGAGAGCACGTCGAAATCGTTCCCCATAAGGGGCTCTGCTGTCGGAATGGGTTTCAGTTGTTAAACGACCTACCTGCCCTTTTCTGAGTTTTGTATCGGATTTTGTATCGGATCAGGAGTAGAGGTAAAAGAAATCTGGCATGCAAATGCTGAATAGCACAGTGAACCATTTTTTTTTTGCATCGTGTGCCATGTCTTTGCAAGAGACAGATATTTCCAGATTTTTCGCTGACAAAAACTCGCTCTTCTTCTCGCTGCGTTGTGTTCACCTGTTTCTTTCCGATGTTATTTCCTGTTGTTTGCATTCATGACGTTTAAGACGACCGCAGTTGCGAAACATTTAATTTGCTTTAATGTACATTGCGGATTTCGCAAGAAGTGGTGAGGTTACCATTAAAGTCGTACTTTACAAACTAGACAACAAGGAAATTTTAAATTCGAACTGAAGCGCAGAGATATGTGTCAGACGTGATGATACAGTCCTCAAGCCAAACTGCGGTAGTTTGTTTTAGTTAACTGGCGAAGTTTAACTTATCGAAATCCGGCTATTCTCAAGCGCTTCGTAGAGCGCTAAAAATCTGGTGCAGACTTTTTCAAGAGGGAATAGGGCTAACCAATATGTGATTTGGAAACGATAAAGTTTCGAAATTAACATATGCATGTGTGTATAATGTTCCCATGATGGTCTCTTTTTTTATAGTCTGAATTCCTAGCGGTGAAGAAACGTGGTGATGGTACACCATTTTTGGAGCCGTGGCGCTTTAAAGATGTAGTCGGAGTGATGTTAGAGACGTTCTCCCTGAGTGCTTTCTTTTAAACAGCGCAGTCATGCACTTTATGGACGAGGACACATCGAAGAGCAGATCGAAGACTGCGGATACCGCTGGTCTTCTTCGCGCGGGGGAATGATATTGAACATGCAAGGGTCAGCTCATAAAGTGTGTTGTAGTTCAGTTTCTTACGGCTTTGTTGTGCAATACTGTTACATAGTTTCGGTTTATTTCCCCGTGTAGCGGACGCATATCTCACCCACCTGTATAGCATTATCATATCGGAGATGATATCTTTCGCCTGTTTCGTTTTACCCGTGTAATTTAGTTCATGTGTTGTTTATGTGTTCATGTGGCTCATCTGTGCTGCTCCCTTTCTAAATCAAGCTTTGGTTCAACGTCAACGCGAATTTATTGCGTTAGAGCAGAATATTAGGCAGCCCTGCCTGTTGAAAAGGGAAATGCGTGTAGTGCGACGCAGTTTTAAATATATCGTCTCCGCCTGTACATATGAACGCCGAGCAATTGATGAGAGTGTTGCCATGCATCGAAGTCTCGCGGATTGATTTGCGGTGGCATTGTACATAAATATCTTATCCGGTGCGTGAATGTGTATATGTAATATGTAAACACATATTACAGCATAAAATCGATTTAAAATATTACCAGCGTTGTCTTTATTTCTCATTTCTTTTACGGAAAGTGGTCTATCGGAACGCTTTTTTTTTCTGCTGTTTCACTGCCGTTTTACCATTGGTCGGAGTGGTTTGTGACGTCATGACTGGAAAATGAGTGACTCCCCTCAAAAGACGCGACAGCCTGGAAATTGCCACTGAAAAACCAAAAGTTCTACAGGGCAATAACCTCATAAAATCTCATTTAATCGCATAGAGTCTCATACGGTGCACATCATTATCATAAAATATAGTACATAATTTATGATAATGTACGAGAAACTATGAGAACTTATGCAATTATATGCGACTTGTACGTGATTTTTTATGTGAATTGAGTGAGGTTGTGTGAGAAAATGTGAGGTTATGGCCCGTTACAGTTTTTTGAGTAGGTGAGTGCGACGTGACTCGGTAAACAAGAAATTACTCGTAGCGCTAGCAAGCTGCTATCAGTTACAGGCTGTGACATGTTGCCCTTTTTTAGATAGGTCACGAGCGCTTAATAATGATCAAGCGGCATTAGAGCGCAGAAAAACTGCCCGTCGGTCTTAGTGTTACCGTACCAATATAAAAGTTGCGAAATGAACCATACAAAAAAATCACGGGACTATATATACATAAACGTAAAGGAGATGACGGCGCGGCATAAGTGTCCCTTAAATTGTTTCCGGGCATCGAAATCACTAAACCTGAAGACAGTACACAGAAAGCTGAAACTGACTTCCTCCACCTTTCCGTTGGATGTAATTTCCTAAAACTGTTCGGTTATCGTGGGTACATTTGCACTCCTCTATCTCTTTGCATCAGATATATGGCAGATTTTAGTACAAAGTTCCAAACCTAGATGATGGTCATTCCAGTGAACAGAGCTTTAATCCTGAACGCTTTTATAAGCGGAAAAATAAAAGTCTTGAGGAAATATGGCAGAAAATCCCTCGAACCTATGTCGCCGTGCCCTGATCACGGGCAGATTCCGCAGTGATCTCGGATGATGATGATGAAAACATTTATTGATATTGGCTTAAATTAAGGGAAGCTCAGTAAATTTTTATTATCATCATCTGGGAAAATTTTTTCAATACACGCGAGAACGTAAGGGCCCCGTGGTGAAGAAAAATTGGTGTCGGCGTTGTTGTCCGTTTTAAAGTGAAAATCCACGAATAATGAATAAAAAGGTGAAAAATATCCCGTGTGTGTAAAGCTATTGCGTAATTAACAGTGGAGTCCCCTCAGCGTTGCATCCACGCAGAGCGCGTTCCGCTGAACGTGCACGGGGACGCATCAACATAAGAAGCGGCGTTCCAGCTAACCGCTGACGTCATCGCTCGGAAAGCCATAAGAGAAAATATATAAAAAATAACAATAAAAACTGAGATAAGTTGGTTTTGGATTGCCCCGCCTGGGTGGTGCAGTGGTAAGATGCCCGACTACTGTGCCGGAGTACACGGGTTCGATCCCGACCTGGGGGGCTGCGTTTCGATGGAGGTGAAGCGAAGAGGCGTCGTGTGCTGTGCGATGTCAGCGCAAGAATCCCCAGGTGGTCGAAATTACTCCGTAGCCCTCCACTACAGCTCCTCTTTCTCTCCATCCACTTTCACTTCCACCTTCCTCTCTTCCCTTACGGCGCGCTTCAGGTGTCCACAGAAACAAGTGTGACAGATACGGCGCCTTCCTGTGAACCAATTATTATTATTATTATTATTATTATTGGTTTTGGATTTGTAGGGTTTAACGTCTGGAGATGGGTCGCTCAGGAGCGAGCCGAATCTTTCGAGTGGCTCTTTCTGAACAGCAGGTGAGCGGCGGCTCAATTAAATTGAGCGGGCGGCTCATTTGGTGAGCCGGTTCTCTCGTTCAGTGATCTGATCTGTGCCAAACGGTTCTTTGGGTTGGTTGGTTCATAGGAAGGGAAAGGCGCAGTATCTGTCACACTTGCTCTGTGGACCCCTGAACCGCGCCGTAAGGGAAGGGATGAAGGTGGGAGAGAAAGTGGAAAGAGAGAAAGAGGAGCCATAATGGAGGGCTACGGAGTAATTTCGACCACCTGGGGATCTTTAACGTGCGCTGACATCGCACAGCACACGGACGCCACTTCGTTTTGCCTCCATCGAAACGCAGCCGCCGAGGCCAGCCGATCTTTCTTTCTGTGCGACTTCGGCGCCATCTGTTAGCGCTGCAAGAAAGCAACTGCACTCCCGCATGGCCTCCAAGATCACTCCCGCGCACGCGTTTCTCTCACGCGGGCGCGTTTCGCTCATGCCTCCCGCTCTTCCTCGCAAACACCCGCTCACATCCCCTCGCCTTCAGTTCCTCAAAAAAAGCGAGAATGAGCGGCGGCTCACTGAGCTGTCGCTCTTTGGAGAGGCGTCGCTCAGTGAGCGGTCAGGAACCATGAGCGGCGGTTCATTTGGAGAGCCGCTAGTGCAGTGAGCCGTCAGGAACCACGAGCGATGGTTCTTTTTGAGAGCCGTCGTTCGGTGAGCCGTAAACAATCGTTCTGCCTGATTTAGATCTTCTGTTTGCTGTGGCGTGCACTGAGAAGGGAGGCTCTGTTTCGAATTCCTACATAGAGCAACTTGCTATACTCATTTTCATTTATTAATGCTTCCGGGACGTAAAAGCGCTGCCAGCCACCTTGCCGAAACGCGCGGGCCTCAAGTTGCAGTCGTAGTTCGTCGGCAACATCACTGCCGATTCGAGCCGGCGCGATGAAGATTTAGGAGGCCATGCCCTGTCTATCTTATTCCGTGCGCCACACGCATGATGGCGCTACGTGCACGCCAAGCGAAGAGGAAGTACTGCGGAAAAGTAATTTGTCACTCGCTTAACTGCGTGTTCTGTAATTCTGTAACTTACATGCTCATAATTATTATTATACACCACAATACACTTCTCTAAGGGACATTTCTGAGACAACACCGCAATCAACAGACGCGACTTTGTCCATTTCAAACCATCTAGCTGGCGTGGCGGAGTGGTTAGCGTGCTCGTCTCGCACACCGGAGGCCCATGCTCGATTCCTCAGGTCGGCGATTTTTCCTACTCGTTTTTGTTTATTAATGCTTCTGGGATTTTTCGCTCACGGCCAACGCCGGACGACGTGGGGCGGCAGCCGCCGACGACGACACCGACTTTTCTGCGCCACGGGGTCCTTAACGCTATCGCGTTCAAATGCAGGGGGCTCTGTTAGAGACACTCTAGGCTCTGTAGGAGGGGAGGTGGTGAAGGGCGGCTGATCCTGGCCCTGATAGGGCTGGGACAGGTCAGCCACCGCCGCTTGCGGCGGGGTCTAGCCTGCCACCGAATTTTATCGGTAGTAGCCTGTCATTACACCCACCACTGCTTCGGTTGTGGACGACGGCAGTTGTTGCGGCGCGCGTCTTTCTCTCCCTCTTCTTTTTCTTTCTTCACTAATTTCTCTTCTGTCTGCACGACGCAGGATGTCACCGGACAGGGCTGGTACAGGTGGCTAACCGCCGCTTGCAGCGGGGGCTAGCCTGCCCGTGCACGCACGGCGAGAAAAGTGTGGCGGAAATGACGTAAATTTTAGTCAACAGGGCATCTTGTCTGGGCGCCAGGTTAGCAACGTGTTGTTGTTTACGGAGCGGGCGTAGCATAGGCGCACTTTCGTAAACTGCGCGGCCTGCCATACATGGGCCTGCTGCCTTTGGCGCGGTTCAGGCGTCCACAGACACACGTTTGACAGATACTGCGCCTTTCCCTTCCCGTGAACCAATTATTATTAGTTGTGCTGACTGGACCAAGTTCTCGCTGTTCCCAAGATGGAATGCAGCGCAAAGCTATGTTATAGCTATCGGATTTATGAGCCTTGTGTACAGTGAACAAACATGACGTATTCGATGACTGCGGTCACGACGTTATGATAATCACTCACGCCGTCGGCTCTGGAAACGGCTGCCGTTCACTCAGTGGCATTACAGCTGTTCCTTCGCTCCGACGCAATACGGCTTTCGCTGACGGGCGATAGTCCGCATTGAGTGCATATGTTTTGTGTGTGTGTGTGTGTGTGTGTGTGTGTGTGTGTGTGTTTATGTGTGTGTGTGTGTGTGTGTGTGTGTGTGTATGTGTGTGTGTGTGTGTGTGTGTGTGTGTGTGTGTGTGTGTGTGTGTGTGTGTGTGTGTGTGTGTGTGTGTGTGTGTGTGTGTGTGTGTGTGTGTGTGTGTGTGTGTGTGTGTGTGTGTGTGTGTGTGTGTGTGTGTGTGTGTGTGTGTGTGTGTGTGTGTGTGTGTGTGTGTGTGTGTGTGTGTGTGTGTGTGTGTGTGTGTGTGTGTGTGTGTGTGTGTGTGTGTGTGTGTGTGTGTGTGTGTGTGTGTGTGTGTGTGTGTGTGTGTGTGTGTGTGTGTGTGTGTGTGTGTGTGTCTGTGTTTGCGTGTGTTCATGCGTGTGCCCCACTTGCGCTGAGTTTATTTGCTCGCCTTCGACTCGTTGGTACCCCTTTACGTGAACTTTCAACACTCCAATGATCTATCTGGTAATGGTTATAACCACCACTTTTTGTTTTAGGCCGTTGAGTTTTTGTTTTACCCTAGCTCAGTAGTTTGTGTAATTTGTCTTCCATACATGCTGTATGCGGAATCTCTTTGGCCTTTACTGCATTTGTGGGGAGCGGAATGAACGTGCGGGAACGATAAACGTACGTGGTGTGAGTATGGACGTAATGTCGCCATTAAGGTCTCCCAGGAGCATCAGGGACGCATACTAGTAGATTGCACAGGACGAAAAACAACACGGGCCGATAAAATGAACACTCCTCACAGTATTGAGGCGCCTCAGGAGCTGAAAGCGAAGATTAAATATATAGCACATAATCACATTTTTTATAGGCGCCCTCGGCGTAAGCTAAATTACGACCAAGAGTAGGCTGTTCCTTTTGAGCAAGAGATCGAGGACGACACGAAGACGATGTAATCTAATGCAATAACCGAAAGCAGCCGACTGTCTCGAACACTTATTTTTCGGTTATTATAACTTTCGGCGCCCGAATAATAATAATAATTGGTTCAGAGGAAAGGTAAGGCGCAGTATCTGTCACACATTCTGTGGACACCTGAACCGCACCACAAGGAAAGGTAGGAGTGACCGACGAAGAGAGAAAGGCGCATGTTTTTAGGAAGTGGATAACCAGTGAGCACAACTGTCTTTGGAAGGTCTTAAGTTTCTACTGTAGGGGCACCTAACGCCGGCGGTCTGATTCGAACTCGGGTAGTCCGGAACAGTAGTCGAACATCTTAATCGTGCAAAATTTAGAATCGAATTTTTCGAACCTGTTAAAATGTATTGAACTTCCGTGCAGATTATGGCTACTGCAATGGCTGCTTCCCCAGCAGGTTCTGGAAATGTATCAGGGGGCGAGGCAGCTGGATGAGAGGGAATTAGGAGAAATCCACCACGGCTGCGAACGCTTCATCACCCGTGCATCCAGCGTCTACCCATGCGGCGTCCGACTCACATTCATAGTATGGGTGGAGCACCTTTGCACGAGCTCTGCGGCGCTGCTCGTGGTAGGATGAGTGCATAAGTTTCGGGACTGCCTTGATAAACAGTTTTTTTTAGTTTGCATCTTCGAATCCTGAACTTTTCTTTGAAGCTTTTCTCTGAAGCGGTTAAAGCTTTTGAACATTAACAATGGTAACACAGGAAATTGATAGGAACACATATTTAAAAGAACCTCATTATCAGTCTAAGAGATGAGACAACTCCGAAAAAAAAATCAGGCCATATCAAATAATAATAATAATAATAATAATAATAATAATAATAATAATAATAATAATAATAATAATAATAATAATAATAATAATAATAATAATAATAATAATAATAATAATAATAATAATAATAATAATAATATCAAAGTCGCATAAATGCGCTTAAGTTCTCATCCTTTCCACGCTCAATTTCAGATTGGAATTTAGTCCCGGATGAGGTCGTATTTGCACCCAATTTTTCATTTGCCATCGAGCACATTATATGAATCTGTGTTACATTACAGGCAGTGTACTTTATTGTGAAGCTCAGTCACACATTTTTGTTGGATGTGTCTTTTACACTTGGCATTGAATGTCCTTCCATTCTTTGTGTTACAACTTTTTCTTTTTTAGAACTGATTGTATACTTTCGCTTCCGCTTTTCTGTTTGCTTTATGTTTGCAACAAACCCCCTATGATAATGCCCAATGGGCGCTGTAGGTATTTGTAATAAATAAATAAATAAATAAATAAATAAATAAATAAATAAATAAATAAATAAATAAATAAAAGCAAGAAATGCGGTTGTAATTTACTGTATGTTTGTTCAATTTTCGAAGAGATGCATAAATTTAGTGATCTGCTTAAAAGACCAATACGCCATTGTGTGTTTTCTGCAGAAGCATTAACCTATTCGGTAAAGCCATTCGGTTTCAGTGGCTGTCGTGGCGTCGTCTTTGCGGACTCTTGAAGCAACGTTTCACCGACTGCTTATAGTCAAAGTCAAACGGTATCGACGTAATTAACAGCCGGGGTCATCTTCATCGCATCCTCACAGTTATGCCCGTGGTCCCGACAGACCTCCACCGCACTTCAGGGAACAAGAATGGTGCTGTTACAGATATCGTGCACCGCACGTCTCATTGCATAGTACCTGCAGAGCAGAGTACATGACGATACATCGGTGGAGATGGTGAAGGGTGGCTGTTCCTGGACCTACGGGGCTGGGACGGTAGGTCAATGTCGCTTGCGGCGGGGGCTAGCCAGCCACTGAATTTTTATCTGTTGTAGGCCGTCATTGCACCTGCCACCGCTTAGGAGGTGGACGATGGCTGTTGCGGTGCGTGTCTCTCTCCTTCTTTTTCTTTCTTCTCCACTTTCTCTCTTCTGTATGCACGAAGAACCGGAGCCCCGGAGAAGAAAGAAAAAGGAGAGAGACGCGCACCGCAACAGCCATCGCCCACCTCCTAACTTCTGTATGCACGAAGAAGCGGAGCCCCGGCCCCGCCGGGTTGGTGCAGTGGTAAGACGCCCGACTACTGTGCCGGAGTACCCGGGTTCGAACCCGAACTCGGCGGCTGCGTTTCGATGGAGGCGAAAAGAAGAGGCGTCCGTGTGCTGTGCGATGTCAGCGCACGTTAAAGATCCCCGGGTGGTCGAAATTACTCCGTAGCCCTCCACTACGGCTCCTCTTTCTCTCTTTCCACTTTCACTCCCACCTTCCTCCCTTCCCTTTCGGCGCGGTTGCGGTGTCCACATAAAACAAGTGAGACAGTTACCGCGCCTTTCCCTTCCTATAAATAAATCAGTTAAGAAGTAAGAAAAAGAAGCGGGAGAGAAAGACGCGCTCCGTAACAGCCGTCGTCCACCACCACCTAAGCGGTGGCGGGTGCAACGACAGCCAACAACAGATAATAATTCGGTGGCAGGCTAGCTCCCGCCAAAAGCGGCGTTGACCTACCAGTCTCAGCCGCTTAGGGCCACGAACAGCCACCCTTCACCATCTTCCCCCGTATTGCAAACCACGGTTACCTCTCATATCCCGAGTCGCTTCGGGACGTTAAACCCCGCAAACCAAACCAAACTAAACTTCTTATGACGTTACAGTTATGCACCATATCGCAGCTGCAATGGCTTATTATAGTACCGCATGTCACCTGGGTTCGGTGTCTGGACGCACTCACATTATTGGAGTCTATGATCTACTACTTGGGACGCAATTTCGATTTCGCTTTGCAGATACCGAACGACCTTGACTTCGCGTCGTCGAATTGGAATGACCATGCCCTAAATGAATGTAGGTGCCGGCCGAGTAGTAGGGCAGATAATGCGTCTTCATTTTCCACAAGGAAAACTAAAACAATCGAGATAAAGCCGTGGAAGCGAAAGGTAGCGCTACAGACGCTGTCGCGTCCGATTTTAACGTGACGCATGCAGGGTGGTTGGTGGTTGCTCCTGACCCTACGAGGCTGGGACTGGTAGGTCACTGCAGCTTGCGGCGGTGGCTAGCCTGCCACCATATTTTTTATCTATTGTAGGCCGGCATTGCACCCGCTACCGTTCCGGTGGTGGACGACGGCTGTTGTTCTTTATTTTCTTTTCTGTCCGCACGAGGAAACGAAGAGGCATCCGTGTGCTGTGCGATGCCAGCGCACGTTAAAGATCCCCAGGTGGCCGAAACGCCGTAGCCCTCCACTAAGGCTCCTCTTTCTCTTTACACTTTCACTCCCACCTTCCTTCCTTCCTTCCCTTACGGCGTGGTTGAGGTGTCCACAGAAAACAAGTGAGACAGTTACCACGCCTTTCTCTTCCTATAAATCAATCAATGAAAAAAAAAAGCATTCCCTAATATATTTACAATGATGCGGAACCATACTTGAGAACTTCCGCTCGTATTACTAAGTTGAAGGCATTCTTAAACTATTAACAGTTTAGACATTTCATACACTCGACGAGCCAACCAGACGCACTAAAATGCATGGTAGGGCTTTAACGCCGTTCCACCGAATGGTCTAGCGAAGTGCACGTCAGCAAATGACGTCACATAACGCATATTGCGCGCCAATCAACAGCTGTGAACTAAAGGAGCGAGAAAAATAAGCGCAAGTGGTATCCGGCTGTAAGTTCTCAAGTCCGTGAAATATGAAAAAAAAAAAAGTCAAATCAACGGAAGTGATTTTGAGATAGCTGGCAAAACAATTGTCTCGGAAGCCTGTACAGTTGAACAAAGGACACCCAGAGGGGCGCATCATGCTCGCGAAGAGTTGGTCTCCGCAGCACAACAGGCATCCGCGGAGTTTCGAATTAGTCTATATATAAAAAAGGCGCATTACCCGTCACAATTCTCCGCAGACACCTTAATCGAGCCGTAAGGAAAATGAGGAAGGTGACAGTGTTTTAAAGAGGAAAAAGTGCCGTAGTGGAGGGCTTTGGAACACCGCGCAATAAAGGCTTTCGCCTCATCGCACTTTAATGGTCCAAATTGCAATCTAGAATTTTTCAGTCTTGCGGACGCAAGCGACAAGCATGGTAGCGCTGCAAAACAGATGTTTAGAAATATTTTATGCACGCAACGAGCCAGCCAGGCGCACAAGATCCATCTCCACTGGCATGTCAAATTATCTACCATCGTACGGCGCAGCCTTCTGCTTGTTAGGTGAATGCGAACCTTGTCTTGTTCGTGCTTCGCGGCGTTGTCCGAAGTAGCATCCTCTCTTGTGGCAGTCACAGTTGAGCTTCCGCACGTCAGTCACCGAATTCTGACCTTGGCAACTTTCTGAGGCAACGGCAGCCATGGATCCGGCACCAAAGAACGAATAAAACACTCACTAAATCAGCGTTATAGTGATTATTATTAGGTTACGACCCAACACCGCTGCAATGAGCAGCTGCGTGCGGCTTCGTCGCAGCAGTCAACTAAGTTTGAGAGCGTAATATTCCGAGTGATCGCCCACCCTTCCGCCATATAAAATTCATGGAGAAAGCTGGGCGGACACGTCTCGGGGATTACGCAATAGAAGAAAGAAATGAGAGCGCTTGAAAATTCCACATTTGTTGTTTCCATATAGCGTGGCTTGACGAGATCGAAACTCAACTTAAGCACGGGGTGTTATCTTGCTGTCAAGGTGCATAAAACAACGTTTTACTTTTTGCGAAATCGACTCCTTGCGTCGAGCGAGGGTAGCTGCGCACTACTGCAGCTAGGTTCTGCGCCATTATGAAGTGGTCGTCTGACAATAAAATGGCGACCACGTCTGTATCGGCGTTGCCTATCATTGAAATGGCAACCATCTCTTCCTTGCGCGCGCAAGCAAACGATTGCTTACCATCGTTATCTCGACTACTCTCGCAAAGTCAGACAGGCCGGAAATCCGGACTTGCCGTGGGACTGCAGTGATCTCTGAGAAGTGAACTTCATCAGTGACAGTGAACCTTTACGTCTTTCGACACGCTGGCTTAAAGCGTTTCGCACTTGAAACAAGGCATTTTCTGAGTTTTCGCGTGTGCAGGACACGACTCGTTTTCAGTTTTGAACCCCGGGAAACACGGTAACTCGAACCACCTTTGCAGGCTGAAGTGTTCGAAACTATTTTGCCCCAGAAGGAGCGCAGCGGGGTTTGCGGAGCCTCTTCCAAGCGCACACCCCTGTGAGAGCCGGGCGCCAGGCCGGGGGACGCTTGTACCCATTTTTACCGGTGGGTGTCGACTACGACGGTTTTTTGACCTTGCGGTCGAGGAGGCGTGCATCAGTGAAAGCTCCGTAGTTTTTTGTTTGGCAGTTGCAACGTTCGGTGTGTAAGACACTTCTCGGGGCATGTTGGTACTTACAACACTATTGATTCATTAGTATTATTATTATATATTTATTATTATTATTGTACTATTTATTAGTATTATTACCAACAGAAGTGAGCAAGAAAAGCGGAGCGAACAGTTCTTTGAATTATAAGAAGCAATGCCGGGGGGGGGGGGGGGGGGAGGGGGATCTTTTTTGCAAATTACAATGCCCCCCCCCCCCCCCCCCCCCAACCCTCGTTTGCCGTTTTCTGGGGGATGGGCGATGATTTGGGAAAGAGACATGACTCAGGATATTACAGCAGTGCTACGTACTACGCCGGTTGATGGCCATCTCCGTTGCGATCGCAAATTGTTGCGAACTCTGCTCTTCCACTCAGCAGGCGCGTTTCGCCTGGTTCTCAAAGCTGTCCGCTTGCCTCGTTCCCACGCCTGATGCTCTGCGACGTGACATTGTTAATTTCGTCATTGTAAACCTTATGTATGGCTCTTCAACTACGATAATAAGGCCTTCGCATTAAAAGTGCGCTTGCATAAAATAAATGCCTCAGTACACTGACTTTAGGACGAACACCTCAATACAGCTGTGAGGAATCGGACGTACAAGCGATGGTTGAGCAAATGCCCGTTGGGGAACTCGACGTATATGCCTCCAGACACCGAGTAGTTTCGTCTTTCTTTGTGTTTTCAATGATTACTCCCAGCTTGTTCTATTTCATAGGGTCGGAAGATAGTATGATGAAGGAGAACGAGGCAGTTCTTAGTGCAGGGAACGAAGGCGCTTGGCCTGTTAGTCACTTTCTTTTTTCAGGGCTGTCAGCTCTCGAAGCAAGAGAGAGAGAGAGAAAACTTTTAATCAGCATAATAATCAGTAAAAATTCGCAGGAGCTGGGTGGTCGGTGCCCCTAGTCCAGGGCTCCGCTGGCAGCAGCTGACTTGCGGGCTAGCTGGATAATCCAGGCTTGCTGGTCCAGGTTGTCGCTGGTCAGGGCCGCCTCCCACTGCTCGTGTGTCGGGCATGTCACTATTAACGTTGGGTTACGTTTGTCCTGGCATTCCCAAGAGATGTGATAGAGCAAGCTTCACTCGTTCGTGGTACGAATTATTTCCACCGACGCCAAGTCAGGGGCGCCACAGAAGTGTTTGAAGTACTTAATAAATAATAACGCCATATTTCTTATCTATTTTAGAAAACTGTTTATTTTAAATGCACGTCACCCCGCGAGACCTATAAGGGCCAAGCTGGAAGGCGATTTTACTTCGTGCATTAATTCGATCTTCAATAAGACCAGACTTTTGAAAAGAATGAAAATCACATTTCTGAAAGTTTCGCTTGTGCGAATTCGTTATGCCCTTGCTATGCACGCCGGCTTTGAGGGAGATATTTACATTCGCAGCAGTCAAAATTCAAAGCATTGTCATTGCGCTTTTGTGATGCCGAGCTGCGTTAGAATTGTGTTCGTACCCACGCTTCCCTGAACACGATTCGTACTCACTGGAATTCGGTTTGCGTCTTGGGAACTGGCAGCTCTGGCGTTTTGCACAAGACACGTTAATCAATGAAGAAGTTTTGCAAACAAATGTGCACACTACGGAGGGCAACGTAGAGCGCGTGAGCAAAAATATTTCGAATTTAGCCTCCTTTGCCTTGCTAATAGAGCGGTTTTAATGCTTAATCGGCAACAAATAAAAATTATTCCTCAGAACAGTAATCTTGGTAGCGCGCCTTCCACCATTTTGTTGTTTAGTGCCTTACATTTTCTGTGCTTTCGTTATTTTTTCTCGGTAGTGTGGATCTTCCAAACAGAAACTGAGTGCACCATCCAAACAAGGGTATTGATTTCAAATATTCTGGTGCTTTAATATTACTTTCCATGTGTTTTGACAGTTCATCAGAAATATGGTATACATTCGTTTCAAAAAAGAACCACAGCTTTTTCCTTTGGAAGAAGAGCGATACCGGTCGCTGGATGCTTGGATATAGTATTTAGGTTTAAAATACTTATTATGAATATAAATTATAAATGCGCCCTAATGGATTAAGCCTTCTGCGATTGGGGCGCGCATCACGTCACAGCCCTATGTGCGCTATCGGTGAGTAATCGCCAGTCGTCCCATCTCATAGTGACTATCACCTCCCGGACCACTTCTGCCGCGACAGCAAAAGGAAAAATGGAGGTCATGTCGTTCCACGTGCTATCACATGCGATAACTAGTCTTCTACTATTCCAGAGATTGAGGCATGCACCAGCCAGCCTCGGCAGAAAAATCATGAGTTTCGAGGTGGTCCAGCACGATCATTACAATTTAGCTACTGTATCCATTCTCTCCTCCCAACGAAAACTGTTGGGCGGGAACTAACCAGCCGGATATTCTAACATAATTCTTTAGGCAGTCATGCAAGTGTGAAATGCAGTATAGGACTCAAAATTAATAGTATAGGCCGAAAGTGATAGTCTTTGTGATCATGTGACTGTGCACGTTGAAGCTGTTTGGTATTGAAATCACCGTAACTTTTTTGCGGAATCGGGAAAGGATGTTGAAACAAAGGCCGGCTTCACCGTAAGTGTGTTGGGCACGCCTTCGGTTTTTAGAAGCCAAGGACATCTTGGACCATACAGTTTGTAGTCGGAGCGTGAAGCAAGATACTTACAGCCCCCCGAAGCTGCATCCAAGGTTGATGATAATGATGCTGAAGACGTCGTAATAATAAAATCACAACAGCAGCACAATGAAAAAATGCCAGTTTTATCGTCTTTTTTTGTGCACAAGGTAGCGGTAAAAGCCCATTTCTCCAAGCACTTCAGCTCAAAGACCGAGTGCTAGGCTATGGAAAATCTTTTTCCCTGCTCTCAGGCGACATTGGGGACCGAATCTTACACCTCATGGATATTAAGTGGGTGCTCAAACCAAAAGATCTCTAGACATGGTTAATCGGCGTTCGAACCTGATTAGCGATCACTACGTCACATTAAGACACGCGATAAATTTCCCAGCGATGTAGTATCCTTGAAAGATCTCGTGAGACTATTCTATGCGGTTGCGTGGCTTGGCATAGAAATCTTCTAAGTTGAAATTTAGGACCTTCATGTTCAGACAGCAGATGTATATACAATACTTGTGAAACAAAATAGGGTCTCCTAAGCAAACAATGGTGGACGCCACCCTGTATAAAGAAACGCTGGCTGGGAAGCAACCTATGATAGACGGCTACGCAGTGAACTCTGTAGGCCGTAGACTCCTGACAGGAACTGCACACAGAGGCCTTTCCAACTTTTCTTGTATGTCACCACATGCCCCGATTTCTCTGGCACCTGATAATTACATGCAGCCCGGCTGAAACTCAACTCGGACGAAATCATCGTACTTGTGACGTTGCGTGCAATCACGTCACGTCTGATAACAAAGAGATTTAGCACACCGTGATCCGCGATCCGCTACTATGATCCGCCACCGCGCGTTCCACTGCGCATGCCCAGATCACTTTGATGCCGATAGATGGCGCCACATACTCGATGTTGGCACACAGACCTGCCGCATCGGAACCAATCAGCTTGTGCGCCCCGCCCAGGAGCGGTAGAGGGCTACGTTGGCGGATCGCGGATCACGGTATGCTAAATCTCTCTAATTTTCGCTGTGCGCCGCGTCGATAATAAAAGTGCACTTCTTAACGATGCTGAAATTTCCTGAAAAGACGCAGTGTGAAAAGAAGCAAGGAAGTTAGAAAGTAAAGACTCAAAGATACATGTGCTGCCTTAAAAATGACAAAGCAGTTTTGAAAACAAACTAAATAAAAACACGCTCTGCTGTTACTTTTTGTTTGATAGTGTAAATAGCAGTTTTAAGTCTCTGTGTATTGCTCATTTTATACAGAACAGACTTTTCAAGTAACAACCACGTTGACAATGGCTATAAAAAGGAAAGACACAAGACATAGCGAGAACAGTATAATTCTTTTTCTTCTGTTGGACATTCATGTAGTCAGTGCTTGTGCGTCCGTGCTAGAACCTCAGATTTCTTTGTTTTTGTGTGTACGCATTAATACTTTGTTCTGGTCGCATAAATTAAATTCCCTCTCACTACATACTCAAGGGCACATGTAAGTTCGCCCCAATCGATGACCAGTATATCCTTCTGTACAAGAACACGGCTTCTCTGCCTCAATCTGCTGAAATAGAATACTTATTCGCATCATATTACATGACAGACAGTCGTGTAATATAATGGGATTGTCAGGTCATTAAATACTTCATTAACATCACAGTACATGACGATCAGTTATGTATAGTGATGCTTCTATGAGGTCGTCATCCCGTCCATCGCATCCCGTCACCACCTGTAAAGCTTGGCTTCTCGATTGCCATGTGAGCATTCATGTTCTCAATCATCCTTTCGTCACCTTAACGCTGAAGCTGGGACATGTAAGTCTCCGAGAGATTGTTGTCGTCCCATCAGCCACTTCGGCACCCAAGCCTCCAATGTAGCCGCACATTCGCCCACTGTCCTGGCAACCTACTGTCGTGGCCTTCCATACCCCCTGTTCCACTGTATAAAGAAAAATCAGGAATTCGCGACCACACCACTTTTCAGTACAAACAGGGAGACGCAAGTGAGTAAAAGAGTCGCCAGTAAAGATGGTGCCGTGGTCTTGGTGGCTTCGTTGCAGTCGGCTTGACAGTGGGTGTTGTAGACGTCTCCTAGGAGATCCTTAGCCGTTTGCGTGAGCGTGTGCACGAGGACGGACACTTCTTCTTTGCAGCCTGCCTCCGCACTAGCCTTGTGCAGGCACCGCTCCAGCTGATCCATGGAACTGCGGTGAAGACAGGTACGGAACAGGTGTAACTGGTTAAAAAAACTGAAAAAATGCGTAGAACTTCGATGAAGACAGTTATGGAACAAACGTAACTGGTTCAAGGAACTGTGCTCAAGAGACGTGCAGAACTGCTACAGCTAGTTTGGAGAACAGCACTAGAGGAGGTGCACCAATTTTAATTTGATGCACCACTACATATTATTGTGCATGGAATCTTTCATGTTCTAAATAAATTGTTACTAACCCTAATAATGTTTCTGTTTGTACCATTATATATATTAGGTTGCGCTCTCTTTTACTGTTGTTAATTGTAATGCACTTTTTAACCTGAGGGTAAAATAAGGAATTAAATAAAACTGCATCATGGAACAGCACTCAAGGCAGATGCAGAATTGATACAACTGGTCAATAGCACTGTGCTAGTGACAAAGGCGGACCTGTAACAAGTACTCCGCTAAGCTGCAGTCCAGACCGGCGCAGGATAGTTACTCTTGGTGAAGCTGCACAAAAGACAGATGCAGAGCGAAGGTAAATCAGCTCCAGTTGGGAACGAGGGCTAGCTTGGGCTATTTCCTACTAAGCGTAGTCAGTGCACGGGTAGACCACTTGTCAGGCAAATTATGAGCTGGTGACGGCTGCCGTGATCAAAGCAAATGATTCCGGAGGAAGGCCATTCCGTGCAGGAACTGGCGACCCTCATCGATATTCTCTGAACCTGGTGGCTGAAGGCCGGGTTGCGTGCGTACGCTAGAGAGGTGTTAAAAGCATCGGAGCTGATAATTGCTTGCAGTTTCATGAAGTGAGCAAAGTTTTTTTCGAAAATAGCTCGAACAAGTTTCCGCTTTTATCTCGTACTTGTTCCTGTGCATTATGCTTGACTCTTAAAAAAGAAATGGTTAGAAATGTGTTGTCATTGTTGAAGGATGCATGAAATTCTCTTAATTAGTTTGGTTTAGCGTTGTTTTTGAAAGTTAATGTCCTAAAGCTACTCAGGCTATGAGAGACGCCGCAGTGGAGGGCTCCAGAAATTTCGACCACCTAGTGTTCTTTAGCGTGCACTGACACCGTAAAGCAGGTGGTCGTCTTGCTTTTCGCCTCCATCGAAAAGCGGCCGATATTCGATTTCGCATCCTCGGCCACAGAAGTCGAGAGCCCTAAACACTGCACCACCGCGGCAGCGCAACTTCTCTTAATTGAAGGGACAGTGAAATCAATGCTATCGAATTATTATTTTTAATAAAATGTGATCTGGCTCTTTTGAGGCTGTGTTGACATTTGTCTTGCAGCAAAAGACAAGACATATCCATTCGAGCACGTGAAGTTCTTACCGGTAAGGATGTGTTGCCACCAACCTACCTCCTCTCTGGGATTGAATTTCAGTGATGATGGTCGCTTATTTATTACAGAACGCTGTGCGTTATCCGCAAATGCGAACTTCAGTTTCTCATCGGCATACTTTTAAGTAACATTCGACGATAAGGGCGAACACACACCAACAAGCATGAATCGGTGAAGCTTCCTTGAAAAAGGTGCGGCACAGAGCAGAATGAAAGTAAGAGCACGTGTTATCTGGACGTTACTTGCCAGCAGGCTTGATGCAAGTCTTCAGGATTTGATGAGTTGAATGATTTCTGTGCCAACTGACTCTTGAAGCTGCTGCCACACGTTCTGGTGTCCTGGATGGCCTGGTCAGTTTTGCAGGTAGCGCGGGCAAGTGCTGCATAAAAGGCACAAAAGCAAATTAATAAAATAACCAAAAGTAACTAAGTAAACAAAGTTTAAACCGTGTGGTTTAACATAATAATATATACCAGCGCTGTCATAAATGCTACGGCTGTGACGTGACATTAGGTTGTGGTGCAATTGCTTGCGTTGTAAGTGCATTGTCGCCGTTGCAACACGCCCCACGGCACTGTACTGATGACTTCTGAGTTGGACAACGGGCTGTGACCATCGGGCAAGCCTCCACCGATAAACACATAGAGTAGCCTAATCGACTGAAACAGAAATAAGGCAAAATAGTCGCTTCCGTTGCTTTACGGCGCGTCCAGGGTGGAGTGCACCGTTTTTGGACACGCACCGAACCTGGTGAAAACTGTCCTGTAAAGTTATGGACGCAAATAGGGTGTGGACATTTAACACAAGAGGTGATCACCTTTCATTTGAACATGGGATGTTGCAATTGCATCTTTATTCGTAAAAAAGGAAACTGACTAAACATTACTCGTACAATGTGTTACTGTGGAGAAAGGAGAAACATAATATATTGTATTTCATAACAGCTTTTCATAGCAGTACTTCGCTTTGTGTAGGAGCGCGTATCCTAACATTTTTTTTCGTTTTGTTTTGCAATTCCCTCTCTACCCTCTTTACAACCATTCGTAAGTACCGCCTCTAAATATCAAGACGGAAAGTAAGCAAACAGTATCTACGGCTTCGGATCTGGCAGCGCACGAATGACTAAAAATGATAGCAAGCACAGAAAAGAAACGTAAAAAAAAACAATCGCCAAAAATTACGGGGACTGCTTATAAAGAAGATTTATACCGCCCGCATGCGGGTATTCGGATATCCCGGTATGAGCTGCTGTTTTTCACTGCCTGCAGAGAGTGACATTTCCTGCCAGAATTTGCTCTCATTCTCGGCCACGAAGCTTCCGTTTGTTTTTATTTCATATGTGCGTGTGACCCGAGCTATTCTTTTTCGCGTGTACCCTCCTTTGTACGTTCGGCAGTGTGTGGTTGTGTGTGTGTGTCTTGATGCAAGACAGATTCGCCACCATTTGAAGCCCAGGCCCGGTGACCCGCGTCGGCCGGATCACGTCCGCCTCCCCGTTCCTCGTCCACAGAGAAAAAGGAGCGATTGTTGTCCAACACAACAATGACTGCCAGTGACGACACAGCGAGGTGCGCTGTGGCGTAAAGCGACATGAACTATAGTTCACCCACAGTGAGTGAGCCAGAAAGAGAGAAAGGAAAGTAGGGGGAAGAGTATGTAGCCCCCATGTCCCTTCGGTCACTTGCAAGGCACGCATCCCAGGACTCGGGACTTCGTCACCCGAGAGAAAGCCCGCGCTTAATTTCGTTGCCTTGTTTTATTGTTGCGGCCGAGAAGCTGCATAATGAACGGGAGGATTACGACATATCGCTTGCCTAACAAGGTGATCAGCGTTTGCAAAGTGTACACCGAGAAATGATAACAAAGACAGAGGGGCAGCCGTTTACTAAAGGAATCAAAAGGCTGACGCCAACGTCCAGAGCAAGCGTCTAATGCAGGAAGTAGCTTTAGTTCGGTAGGTCAGTTGGGAAACAAACGTGTATTTACGTCATGGGGTTTTGCAATAGCTAGGGCCGGAGCTTGTACCGCAAGTATTGTGAAATTTCTTAAAATCGCTCACGCGACGACACAACGGCTGACGTATCTAAGTGCAGTGCTCCCGTTTCTTTCAGTATCTTGAACAAATAAACTGCTAAACGGTACGCCAACTTTTCTGCACGTTCTTTCTCTACACCTTAGTAGTTAGCCCCCAAATAAAAATGTCGAATGAAAACAGCAGCATCACTTGGTAGAAAAGCGAAGCTGAAAGACTGCCAGGGGCTAGAGGTGTATAAATGAATTCATGTGGACACAAGAACGTCGTCCTTTAAATGAGTAGAAATATCAAATATTGCTTACTGCATTTCTGCATAACAATTATGCGTAACGCGTTAGTAAACATGACACTGCGTGAAATTTGCATGCAGTCAGTAAACGATTGGTAATTGCATTTCTGCCACAGAGCTTAAAGTTCGATTTCAGGTTGCCGAACGAAGGTGCTGAAGTCACAAGCTAGTATGAGAACACGTGGCGCAAACAAAAGCTGGCACATGTTCACTGAGGCGATACATGTTTACTAACGTCTTACGCACAATTCTAAATCGCAAATTCAGTAAAACCTTTTTCATGTCTCTGCCCTTTTTAAAGATTGCAGTGAGAGCAGTGCTCAACAGAGCTGAAGTTCTTTCCTTGTCTTCAGACTCCACTGCCGTTTGTTCGGAAAGATATAATTTTGCGGTTACGCCATCACCAAGTCCAAGCTACAGTGGTGGCTCTCTGGCTTTGGTGTCACCATGGTCACGGATTAGACCCCGATCAATGTTGAACTAATGTGATAGAGGAAATACTGGCTCTAATTACTGAGGTCATGAGTCCACTCAGATACGTTGTGCCAAGACCAGAAAAGCTGCTCCTTCTTGTACGCCTATTTAAACTAGGGAGACCGAGCTTTAATGGCACAGCCAACAATGGCATCGAGGTACGAACACACAGTACGATGGTGCATTATGAAAGAGCACTGAACAAGGGTAGTGGGTGGAAGCCTCAGTTCGTAGGTCGAGCCAAGATTTCGACACGTGGACTTGTCGAAACCTTGGCTCGACCTGCGAACCGAGGCTCCCCCCCCCCTTCCGCTTCTACCCTTGTTCAGTGCTCTTTCATACCATGTAGCCATCTTCTTCCTCTCGTTCTATATAATATATAAACTATTGCCACTTCGAGTGGGGTACAGCCACAGTTAGCTGACAGCAGCGTAAAATACTTTCGTCACGTTTACAAAATCCCCTGGTGCTCACCAAGCGTTGGTCTCTTACTACAAAGTGGCATGATAAAGATCCACAGCCTGTACAAATATCGCTCAAGTGTTTAAACTAAAAAACATGTAGAAATGTAAACCATATATGTACTCTTGCAGAACTACATGCTCGAGGAGAAAGGTGCACAATAAAGCGTCCAGAAACTTGGGTAGTCTAACGGTCGAGTTTTTGATAATGCCAATACGTTGCCTTTAGTTAGAGAATTGGTAACCGTCCGTGATGATTGGCGAGGTGCTGTTGGAAGTACGCCTACGCACTGCTGTATCAGTTTCGAGACTCGTGCGATCTTCACAGCCGAGCAATAATCTTGCTTGTGTCTTACTCCTGATTGGCCCGCCAGATCGTGACGTCACAGAACACGTGTTCTTGCGAGGGTACTCCAAGCAGTGCTTTCACACGGTATCATCGGTCTAACCAAGTTAAACCCCAAATTATTACAGTGCAAAAGCTCTACTTTATCTGGCCAAACGTTACTAAGAATGACGGGTGAAAAAAAAAAAAGTGCATGCAGGTTCAGCTATCCATTAACCAAGTTTCACGAGAGCAAGCCATCGGCCGTAGCCGCATTCGCTGCTGCCACTTCGTTATTGTGGTGCTTTCCCATTAAAAAAACAACATTTTAGCAGATTTGAACCCACCGCGGCAAATGCTCTAGCTTGGTATAACACGTTTAAGTGTCCTCCATTTGACGGAGTAGCTCACAGACGGCGTCACATGTGCAAATAAATTCGTGGCCTTCGAGATCAAGCCCGCCGCTGAGCCACACTGATCGCAGAGGCCACGAGTAAACACCTGCCATATGACGCAGTGGCTCCCAGATGGCGCCACATGTACAGTCGGCTCTGCAGCGTTCCGTGCTTACGAACTATAATCGCTTTAACAGAGATAACAGCTGCTGGTTATTTTGTAACTAGCATTACGGCTGGTGCATACCAGGCTGCAACGTGCGTATGTGGGACCGAAACTGGATAGATGGGCTGAAGGTAGAATATTTTCTTCAAGGATAGTATCGAAGCTTGCCAATATTACGTTCAGTAGAGGAACGTCAATTTTCGAGTAAGTTGCAAAGTGAACACTTTCGATATTTACCTCGCAAATTAGATATTAGCGCAAGCAGTGTAAGGGTTTGGATACGCATGTTTACGCCCTTATTGACTGTATCCTACTATCAGTAAGTTGCTAGTAATAATAAACAATAATAACTATCGAATATAGGAGTGTGTAAGCGTTTCATTAATTATTGTAAGCTTCGAATGTATTGTAGCTTCGAAAGTAGCAGTAGCAGCAACTATCCGATAGCTCTTTCTTGTATACATTACAGTAGGTGCATCTATTTTCAACCTGCCGTTAAAGTTGACATGCTTATTGTTTCTTATTCATGTCAGCGCCTATCAGCCGAGTTCCTTTTGTTGGCTGGGACAATATTTAACACTTGTTATAACACCGTTCATAACGCATAGAAACAATACACCGCACCACGAACGTTCTTCGAGAAAGAAACAGTGCGGCAGTTGTTGTTGTTGTGGCTGTAGGAAGAATGAAAATAAAATGCACGGGCCTGCTACTGGCTCCGTAGCTGAGCCACCTCCGCTGCCTCGTGCACACAGAAGAGAAAATGGAGAAGAGAGAAAAGGAAGAGGGAGAGAAAGACGCGCTCCGCAACAACAGCCGTCGTCCACCACCGAAGCGGTGGCGGGTGCAATGACGGCCTACAACAGATAAAAATTCGGTGGCAGGCCAGCCCCCGCCGCAAGCGGCGGTGGCCTACCTGTCCCAGGGGAGTACATCTTGCCTCAATCTGACTTATTCTTTCCTAATCCATCCGCATTCAGAGGAGGAACACTGCTATTTATCCTCATAGCACAGGTGTGTCCAGCACAATGATAAATTCCGCGCCACCAGATCTCAGTTAAACCTGGCTTTTGTGGGCCAACGCGCCTGACTACGAATTTCAGTATTTGATCCGTCCCCTTAACTTTTTGCCTAGTGTTCGGCTTTTCACATGTTACCCGTCTGGAATTCGCATCGAGATTTGAGAAGTTGTGCACCAAGAAACTAGCGCAGATGGTTGGCACTTAATGCATGCGCTGCTGCAACAGCAGCGCAGCATGTGGTTAACAATGCATTTCAGGTGTCCGCAGAAACTGAGACATTTTTCGCCTTATGATGCTTACGCAACGAACCATGCTCACTAAGGGAAGACATTTGTGGACGCACGCGCTGTTCCAGCTTGAGCATAGCAGGTATAGGCCCAACCGGTAACCCACGAAAGTTTATTTAGAGCTGATGTTCGCCTTCTATTCGCCTTCGTGTTCTGCGATTCGATGTCATGTTCTCTACGATGGTGTGCTTAAAAACAAAGAAATTCCGGCGACCATATTACTACATAAAGCTATTACTTACATAGGCTTTGTAATCCGTCCGTCTCAAAGCCCCTGGTCTTCACCAGTGGTGCTAGTAAAGAAGAATTATGGTTCGATTCGCTTTTGTATCGATTGTCGGCGCCTCAACAAAATTACCCACAAAAACAATTGCCCCCTTAGGCGTATAGACGACGCTCTTGGTTGCCTCCAAAGTGCCGAGTACTTTTCGTCTCTTGATTTATGTTCTGGTTACTGGCAAGTGTCACTGGCCGCACCTCCACCCCCGCACCTCCACCAAGTAAAAGGGGTTTTGCAGAGTGTTTTAACAGAGAATATAGCCCTCTGTAATCTGCACGGCGAACAACACAATAACACAGCCAGTCTATGCACACAAGCGAGCTCGCGCAGCGCAGCGGCACTTCGTCGTTCTCATCCTCGTCTTCGTGATATCCTCTCATAGTTCACTACAACTTTTTTATTTCCCGGACCGCGCCAGGCGGGCTGCTCTATTAAAAACAATGATTCATTCAGAGTAGCTCCTATCTCTTCGTGCTTTACCATAAAAAGCCTATTGATTTCCTGGCCCGTATCGGCACGCATTGCAGCTTCCCCGAGCTCTGGTAGCGTCAATAGCCAGAGCACATGAGAACCAAGAACTGTGCGCGACCAAGCGGGCCGCAATGACGGCTGGCCCATTTACATAATGCGGCCTTGCCGTGCACCCAGACGCGCCTTACACGCGGAATAGGAAAACGGAAGCACTCGCTCGGTGCAGGCATACATGCTCACATGACCGCGTGCACCAGCGCCGGCGTGCGTGTGACGGGCAGACCGTAACTGCATCCCCCCTCAACCATCCTCATCAACAACCGCTACACTCTCCACGGTCTGTATAGCATCCCGCCTCCTTCGAGCTATTGTGTGCAACGTCCGCTGAAACACGGTGCCCTTCGTCGTCGAAACCACCACCCACAATAGAGATCGAGGGCAGGGCACAGTGAAAACTAAGCTTATGTGGAAACATAGGAGCCTAGCGTGGATTCATGGAGCCGATTGTCGAGCGCACTCAGAAGCTACATCCAACGGCGTACTTAGTTTTCTTTGATCTTCCTACGATTCTGCGTTGTCATGTGCCAAACGAGTGGTCAGGAGATAATTCATTGATCCCACGACTTGATCAACGTTTTAGAAATAACTTTTATGCACAGTCTTGATGTCCGTGTTCACAGTGTTCATGTCCCACCAGGAAAGACTTTATCAGAGGTTTCTTGCTATATAGAATCACGCTGTGGTGGCAATGTTTTAAGGCGAAAGCCTTTAATGGCTCCTGCTGTTGTGGACAAAATGTGTCCCGCTTTTGCGGCGGCTCTGATTGGCCGAGGCGGGATGACGTCATAGAGGTCTCGACCAATCACGGAGCGCCACCACAGTATGCGCGAATGCGTACCTTATATGGCCATATACCAATCAATGATTAATTGCTCATTAATTAATAATCAATGAATCACTACTTAATGACTGAATAAGTAATTATTTATTATCTGCTTATTGTCTAATAGTTAAATCCTAATTAGTGTCAGATGCATAGCGAAATGCGGAACTCGGGCTTTCGCATTTCACTACTTTAGTCGCTAAAGTCCCTCTTAATTTTCTTTTCTTAGCACCCTCAAATAAAAAAAACACCACCTGTGTGAAAATTCTAACCTACCCAACCCACAACCAGCCATGTCCCATGGGATTGCTTCGACACAAAAGAATAGGCATATATTCAATGCGCTCATAGCCCAAGTTGAGGACATTAATGCATTCTTACAGGACTCCGCTACAGTAGTTTAGTGGCGATGTCCTTTGGCTGCTGGCCCCAAGGTCACCGTATCTAACCTTGGGCTGCGGTTGCACTAGATTAGGGGCACAGATTCTGGCTGCCGGCACTGCTAACGGTTCGCTAAAACGACCAATACGGCCACGGCCGCTTCACCTTGCAGTGTTGTTCACAGGCTTACATTCCGCTGTCGGCAACAATGAGGCAGCGGTCAGGTGCACCCTTGCGTTTGGTCTTTCCGCGTCCGCCTCGAAAAAGACAGCGGGCGCAAAGCAAGCGGAACGCGACGATCGCGTCACGTCACGCCCTTCCACCGGACTTCGGTTGCGTCCGAGAACCCGTTCCATCGTAGGCAGCGCGCTTCCGCTGACCGCTGAGCGCCGCGGACAGTGCACGGTGCTCAGTTCGTGGAATGGAGCGTGCATGCACGGATGGCGGACGCCGTCCGCGGATCTGGGGCGAGACGTCGTCCCAGGAGACAGTGGCAGCCCGCTAACTTTGCGTGATTGCGTGCCAGCGCCACATCATCGCGTGGGGATGCCTCCACCATGACGTCGATGAGGATTTTGATCAGAGACATAAATGTAGAGGAAGAAAGGCTGAGAGGTGTACAGGGTAAGCATCTGCCTGGCCCGCTGTAGGTGCTGGTGGTCCAAGGACGAAGGGCAAGGGGACGGGGGCAGCCAACTATGAAAAGCGCATGAACGGCAGAGTAGCAAGAGTAACTTTGAAAGTACTCGAAGATGAGCATTGTTCAAACATTGATCGTAGTGGGTAATACTCAAGGTATTATTTGCTTGGGGTACAATCACGGATGCAATAATAGAATGTACCCAAGCGCAGCCGTACGGCTACCAAAGCCCACACAAGCTCTTTAGAGCAATCGGCTTAGATCTGCTACACACTGGGGCGAACATATAAACATGCTAGCTTAATTTTGCGCAGGATAAAATTTCATTAGCACAAAACAAGCATTAGGGTTGATGCGGTAAAGCTGTTTCGACTCAAGGAATGAACGAAAAATGGACGAGTTTGTCGACGGGCTTCGGTTGAGTTACTACCAGTGCCATGTACGGACAGTGCAGAATTAAAAATCGGTTCCTTTGGCCGAACTCTTCTGACAGCTTATCACCGCGGTTCACAGAGCACAGTTCCTGGAATTGGAGTATGCCCGTTTTCACAAGGAGAAGATGCCGACCGACATCGGCGTGAGAAGTGCACATCCCAATCGGAGGTACACATCGTGCAAAGTTGGAAGCGCACAGGCACATTGGACGAGCACACAGCATCTATTGAGCTCTACAGTGCCCCGTTCCCAGCTATAGCGGCTATCGTGCTGGCCAGTCCGCATCGCGGCGCGGTCGGTCAAGATACGCCAGAGAGTGCCCTCCACGCACGCATGCGCACCTACGCTCGCGTAACCGTCTCGTTACCCCGCACTCGAGGAGCGTAACGCGAACGCAGAGCAAGAGCTGCCCCTTGTTTCGAGTCAATCGCCCACGCAGAGTTTCCTAGAGCAGCTTCCTTCCTCGCTCACGTAACAGCCGCGTCTTTCCTGCCGGCCGTCCACACGCGTTTGCACCAAATACGAGCAGCGCTGTCAAAGCTGCACTGAACGAGTAAGTCAGCACCATTATTACGCTGTGTTTTTATACAACGCACTCATCCACAGCCAAGACGTCAGCTATACCCAGTCTGAAAAAAACTACAGAAAATTTTCTGATGTTACGACAGAATTTCTGTGCGGTTTTTGACGGGAAACCTGTTGTGACAACAGAGCATGTTGTAGTAACATCAGAAATTTCTGTAGCTACAACAGAAAAGTGCTACAGAACTACAGACAACAGAAAAATCTGGTGGTTATGACAGAACTACAGGATTTTTTGTCGTATTTTTGACACAGTTCTGTAATTGTTTTCGACAGGAATATAGGCAAAAGAAGCTAAAAGAAAGACGATATAATACATGTAGCGTTTGGTAGAGATCCCTTAAACACTGCTTTAGACAGCGGGTGCCATGGATAGCACTTTGGATCGCCGTAAGGGCTGTGGATAGCCGCTATATATAAAGGTCAACGATGTCTCCCACGCGACGCTTATAACTGGACTGAGGCCATACACAAGGAATTTCGCTACAAAATTTACTTACTTTATAATGTCGCGATATCACTTGAAATTTCTACGATTAGTGCAGGCAAATTTCGAGAGAAAATGAGACTTGCCAATGAGTGTAGACAGTGCAGAAAAGACGAGGACGTATGAAATACACAAACAGTACTTAATACGTCCTCGTCAATTGGTACTTCATGCGTCCTCGTCTTTTTTGCGCTGTCTAAACTCCATGGATTACCAACTTGCCCAAGCGTCTGTTTGAGACTTGGTTGGTTTTGTGGGGTTTAACGTCCCAAAGCGACTCAGGCTGAGAGACGCCGTAGTGGAGGACTCCGGAAATTTCGACCACCTGGGGTTCTTTAACGTGCACTGACATCGCACAGCACACGGGCGCCTTGCTTTTCGCCTCCACCGAAAAGCGGCCGCCGAGGCCGGGATTCGATCCCGCGTCCTTGGGAACAGTAGTCGAGCGCCGTAACCACTGCGCCACCCCGGCGTTGCTAAGTACAGTCACTACTCGGCAGTGAGCTGGTCATTAAGATTGGGCAAAAGCAAAAGCACACGTAGAGCATGTGAAACAAAACGTAATTGGAGAGAAAACAAGACACAAGTATATATTCCAGTCAATAGCATTTTGTGTATACCTGCTCCTTCAGCAAAGCCGCCAATAAATTTTACTTCGCAAAAATATAAATATTTGGTTCCTTATTTTCCAATCGTATTTTATGACTGAATGCTGCCACGGTGAGGAAGAAATTAACCGTAACCAAGTCCGGAATAGCAGGCCCTCCTTCCTGCGTACAGTTGTGATTGGTCCTAACTGCAACATAAGTCGTGTTGCGTGATGAGGGTACTGAGGAGCTGTCGCTGCATCGAAGCTTTCCAGTGAATTCTGAGCTACCTAAATTTCATTTTGTGTACATTGGTTATGTTAACTTGCCTGGGAAAAAGCGGCTTCGTAAACACACTTGTTTGACCACCAGGACATTCCCTGTGGCTTCCACAGCCTTGCACGGTACTAGTTGCACAAAGTGAATCAAAGTAACCGTCTTGAAACCGTTGCTTCCGAGTACACAGTGTTCTCAGCTGCGCTGACTACGATCAGAGTGAGCCACACAAGGAAAATCAACAGCACTGTTCCTTAGGGCGTTTCGGCTGGGTTTGCTGAGCGCGGAAAATGTTTCCGCATCGACGCCTTGACGAGAACGCTCAATGCGTGTCGGTTCAGCGTCCATCTCGCCTCTCTTACTACCCGTTCCCGTCTGCTGGCGACGTTGTCTAGAGCGTAAAGTCTAGACAACCTCGCTGCATAACCGGTGACTCTGTTCTCGCTTTTAACGTATGCGAGTTATTATTTTTAGCGTTTCAGGCATAGCTGCCCGGCGATTTTTTTATTCCTCGCATATGTTTGAATCGGTGCAATAATCGTAAACGTTTCGAGCCATCGCATCGAAAACGCGCAGCTCCACCCATGTGTAGTGAGGCGATCGGTTCCTGCTGAGTTGAATGCCTTGAGAGGTCACTTAGAAACAATGCGAGCGGCCCAGTTGTGCGAGCGTGAGAGCCCGGAAACACATACCGATATTCCCCATGTTACGGATACTTTGCGCTATTGCTGTCTTGCGAAGTCTAAGTTAACTACTCAAGACGTTAGCTCCGACCATTCATATAGCATGTGCACCGTATGGCTAAAATGTAAGTCTAAGTTACCGACTCAAGATGTTATTTCCGACCATTCATGTAGCATGTGCACCGTATAGCGAAGATGTAAGTCTAAGTTAACGACTCAAGATGTTAGTTCCGACCATTCATGTAGCATGTGCACCGTATAGCGAAGATGTAAGTCTAAGTTAACGACTCAAGATGTTAGTTCCGACCATTCATGTAGCATGTGCACTGTATGGCTAAAATGTAAGTCTAAGTTACCGACTCAAGATGTTAGTTCCGACCATTCATGTAGCATGTGCACCGTATGGCTAAAATGTAAGTCTAAGTTAACGACTCAAGATGTTATTTCCGACCATTCATGTAGCATGTGCACCGTATGGCTAAAATGTAAGTCTAAGTTAACAACTCAAGATGTTATTTCCGACCATTCATGTAGCATGTGCACCGTATAGCGAAGATGTAAGTCTAAGTTAACGACTCAAGATGTTAGTTCCGACCATTCATGTAGCATATGCACCGTATGGCTAAAATGTAAGTCTAAGTTAACGACTCAAGATGTTAGTTCCGACCATTCATGTAGCATCTGCACCGTATGGCTAAAATGTAAGTCTAAGTTAACGACTCAAGATGTTATTTCCGACCATTCATGTAGCATGTGCACCGTATAGCGAAGATGTAAGTCTAAGTTAACGACTCAAGATGTTAGTTCCGACCATTCATGTAGCATATGCACCGTATGGCTAAAATGTAAGTCTAAGTTAACGACTCAAGATGTTAGTGTAGCATGTGCACCGTATGGCTAAAATGTAAGTCTAAGTTAACGACTCAAGATGTTAGTTCCGACCATTCATGTAGCATGTGCACCGTATGGCTAAAATGTAAGTCTAAGTTAACGACTCAAGATGTTATTTCCGACCACTCATGTAGCATGTGCACCG
Source organism: Amblyomma maculatum (assembly GCF_055883805.1). Taxonomy (NCBI): domain Eukaryota; kingdom Metazoa; phylum Arthropoda; class Arachnida; order Ixodida; family Ixodidae; genus Amblyomma; species Amblyomma maculatum. Next base: position 42,318,358 of record NC_139354.1, on the reverse strand, counting down.
TATAGCGAAGATGTAAGTCTAAGTTAACGACTCAAGATGTTAGTTCCGACCATTCATGTAGCATATGCACCGTATGGCTAAAATGTAAGTCTAAGTTAACGACTCAAGATGTTAGTGTAGCATGTGCACCGTATGGCTAAAATGTAAGTCTAAGTTAACGACTCAAGATGTTAGTTCCGACCATTCATGTAGCATGTGCACCGTATGGCTAAAATGTAAGTCTAAGTTAACCACTCAAGATGTTAGTTCCGACCACTAATGTAGCATGTGCACCGTGTGGCTAAAATGTAACAGCGTTGGGAAACCTGCATTGTTGCTTCACCATTTCAGCGGTTACATTTTCATGGTTGCTGTTGGTAGATTATTGAGTCTAATAAAACTAATAAATGGTGAATTTTGATTAGGTTGACAAAAGTTAAGGTCCCAAAGTGGCTCAGCCTATGAGGACTGCCTAGTGGATGGCTCTAGTAAGTTAAATCACCTACGTCGAACAGCACACGGGCGCCTTGCTTTTCGCCTCCATCGAAAAGGTGCCGCCGTATAGCTGTGATGATTTCTGTAGGTCTCGAGTTCAGGAGGGACCTAATGCGAGGTATAGAAGTTCACTGTTAAAACGTTATATATACTTATCATTGATTAGAGCTGCTGTGTTAATGAGATTATGGTTTCCCAACATATTAGCAGGTACGCTAGGGTTGACTCAGAACAGCGTATACTGCTCAAGATGAACGGACAGGCACTGCCAGTGTGTCTTCCTTCCGTATTTGTTTAAGTTGCGCTGCTGTTCTTCAGAATACTTGCATACCAACTTTCCCAAACATCAGTTCTTACGTGCTCCTTCTGCCTCTAATGAACATCATTTCTTCAAGTAGCACATCACCTATTACGAACTATTTGGCATGGAAAGCAATAGAAACATGAACAGTGCACAATGGGCAGAAAAATTATCATAAATCCTGATTTCAGTTTGCTAAAGTAAGCAAGATTTAGTGCACATTTGCAAATAATATTTATGTTAATTTCTAAGAGTAGCGACCACGCACTTGAGGCTCTGAAGATGCACATGATCTCACGGGTCCTTTATTTATTTATTTTCTTTTCTTTTTTTTTTTTTGGGGGGGGGGGGGGGGGCGCATGCGCATTGACAGAGTGAATTGAGCTCCCGTACCAAAGTGTCCAAAGCAAATCTGGAACCCAAATCCTGATAAACGAAACCACTTTATATCAAATTTTGAGTTGCATTTAACAGTGATTTCATCTAAATACAGAGAATTGTAGTTCTGCGTCGAAGTCGCGTTCCGTACAGCGTCCGATATATAGGACGATACAACGTGCCCGTAAAAGTGGCGCCTCTCCTAACGGCACTTCCGCAACCGCGTTTCGCGCATGTAGGCGGGTCGCTTGCGAGGTCTTAAGTGTCTGCTGGCAGTGAGTGAGTGAATAAACTTTATTGAATGAAGACGAAAATAAAGATAACATAAGTGGGCCCTTAGTCCAGAGCGTCAACAATGACAAAAAAAAATTATTTGCGGTTTAACTCTGGTTAACCCTAGTTTAATTGCGATAGCAACGGCGGAAGCTCCTTTTCCTTGCTACGTTATTCCCCTATCATGCCCTATCAGTGCAAGGTGCTACATTACTGGGGACACTTAAGCTCATCCTTTCAGAGTACGACGCGAGAGCGTACGCTACCAGCCTACATATAAATGAGAGCGGTTCAATGCTGCTGAACCGAATGTGGAGCAAAAGCATTGGCTGCCGGTGACCGAGCGTTGTTCTCGTCCTCCTCCTCCTCCTCCTCCTCCTCCTCCTCCTCCTCCTCCTCCTCCTCCTCCTCCTCCTCCTCCTCCTCCTCCTCCTCCTTCTTCTTCTTCTTCTTCTTCTTCTTCTTCTTCTTCTTCTTCTTCTTCTTCTTCTTCTTCTTCTTCTTCTTCTTCTACTTCTTCTTCTTCGCGGCTGTTCAATGTAGAACATGGCCCTTCCCGGGACGACACGACGGGCCGAAACCCGGCGCAGTATTGCTATCGCAATACAAGGATTAATCATCCGGAAGAACCCTGTGGATATGGCACACGAGGGCCTTCCAACATGCCACCGCGTCTGTCTCCTCAGGTGAAGCGAGTCACACCTGAAGTGAACGAGGCCAATAACTAGGTGGGAGAGAATTTATGTACTGTTGACAGGATTGGAGGCTGTGTGGGCAGTACCACAGAACGTGCAGGGTGTCAGGGTATGCCGCGCAGTAAGAGCATTTAGGGCGGGAGTGGTATCCATATATATAAGGGAGGATGTGAGGGATGGGAAGACTATATGTGTCTGTGCTTGTCAGATAAAGCAGGAATCTCGACGGGAAAGGAATTGGAAGGGGAATACAGAAGGCAAGAGCTTTCCTCTGCTGGCAGCTGCGAGCGCTGTGATAGCGCGTGAGGAGCCGAACATGGCGCTCGCTTGAGTGTGCATGGCTTTCTTTTCAGTGTAGTTATTTTCCTTGCCACATCTCTGTGTCATAGCCAACCTAACCAAAGCCTAGTAGCAGCCATCGTCCTGCGTGCTATCAGCATGCCAGTAGCAGACACGTCAATGCAAAAGCGCGTAGCAAGCGTGTATTTGCGCTTCTGGGTGGCGCATGATCTGATCTAGCGCCATTTCGATGCATCGGAATACTTCCTGATTGTGCCAGAGTGGACGTATCTGCGTTTAATTGCGTTTTGCCTTATTTGTATTTTGATCGTTAGATAAGCCCAGTCTATTGTGATCCTCTCCTTTATTATTATGTTCGTAGTATGACATACGGTTCACCTGCATGCAGTTCACGCAGTAGTGATCTCGACCTGTATATGACTTGATAAATATGGCCAACTAACTTCATAGGCCAACTAACATTATCTTCGATCAGCAGAACGACCACACCCCCCCATGCTCACACTTCTTTCCAAATGGGCGGTTATGGAGCAAGAGAAAGTGGGTCTGTGATCGGCCAAGTACATCTATATCAACCATTCCTATTGAAAAGAAAAAACATTCGCACGTGCCTCACACTTGATCTGGAGACGTCAAACCCTCCGTCACGCATGGCTTCACGCCGCTTCGAGCGGCTTCAGCCCGATGCTTTCGTGGAGGCCATCGCTGTGACACACCCCAAGGCTTCCACGCGTGAGTCAGATCCTCTAATGAAGGAGTCTTTCCTGTGTAGCGGCGTGTCTCAGGCATACTCTTGCACCACCTCCGGACGCGTGTGTCCTCATATGTCTTGTTTAGAGTCATCATCAGTGCTTGCACGCGGTTTCGTTCTTTGCAAGTAATAGGCCGTTCAAATTGCCTCGCTGGCATGTGATAGCCAAGAAACTGTCCCGGCGGTCACATCCTTGAAGCAGGATTAGCTCTAAGTAATGTGTTCACAGTCGTTGTGTGGCTGTTGTGGATCACTCGATTAAAACTCGTAAATCTAAGACGGACCGGAAAGATTACTCCGCGATCACAACTTAGACATGATAGGTGGCGTTATGCAGCCTAAAAAAGTACTCAGGTATCTTCATGTATCCCAAATTTCGTGCGAGAAGTCCGAGGGGGGCAACATATCTATTTAATTATTTCATCTTTTCTGTCGTATAAAGGCTTAATTTCAAACAAATATACAGTCTTTACTATTTGAACAAAGTAATCAAACCATGAACCAGCTGCAGTTCGCCCTTGGTGTCCCTTAAATACCTTCACCTTCACTACCTTCACTCACGTGTATGGCAGCAGCTACCATTTTGCTGTGTTCACAAGCCGGAAACAAGTGCCCATAGTTACTCGGGCTTGTTAGGCTACTGTGGGACGTCCCAGTGCGGACAAAGAGGGTAATTTCCCGCACACGTTGGCGCATGGATCGTGTCTATAATTTGTCGCAGGGAGAAAAGTGGCAGTTGCTCGCGTCCCAAGGCCTTGAGGAGGTGACCTCGCAGTTTCCAAAGGTATTGAGTTAAGGTCTGATACAGCGTTTCAAGAACGAGGTTTAACTCACTCGAACATGCAGCATTTCTTGCGGCTGTTTTACAGATACAATTGTATAGTGGGCCTTAGTGACGTAACCAATTTAGGGAACGTGTTAAAAGGAAGCAGGAAGGAACGAAGGAACAGTCACAGAACAAGCAAGTTGACTTTTGGTAACTCGAACGTATTCCTTGTTGTCTTCAGTGTGTCTGGACTGCATTTGTTCCGCAAGCCCGAACCCGTGACGTATTGTCCGAGGTTAGGCCAATGTCATGGTCTCTGCTTGCCTTTTAGAGAGATCAGGTATTGCTATAGCATCAGAAGTAACTCCAACTGAAGCGGCGTCATCGAGTTGTTTCCGTTTTCAGCGGCGATCATTGCTTACCAAGATACTTTGTTGGGCGAGTTGGTACTTATTCATTATTAATATAAACAGCGCGAACACGAAGACAAAGGACAAGATACACGAAAGCCACAGTACAAGCGCTGACTCACAACTAAGCCTAAGCCCTTTACTCCAAGGCCCAGAAAAAACAAACATGAAGAAAACGAAACGGTCACGCGAAACAATCCCTGGGTTCACCTACTGCATAAAAAATTACTTAAAAAAATCCCTTAAAAAAAGGCACCTCTTTGCTCGAAAGAGCAAGAGAAGTCTTTCTGACACACTTATTGTCCGTTGAAATAAAATACGCTTCCACTATCTCTCTCGTTATCTTCTCTTTGTGGCGATATAAAATCCTAACACTGTCAAACTTAGGAATGCACTTCTTCTCCTTCTTCATTATTTCACATGACTGGCAATGTGATACCAGAAACGTTTTGTCCTTTCCACTTTCCAAGTTGTTCCGGTGTTCCTGTAGTTTCTTATTAATACACCGTCCTGTTTGTCCTATATAACTGGCTCCAGAGTGGAAGCCTATACACAATTAACACCTGTCTTGCATCCAACATAGGGGTTTCTATGTTTCACCCCACATTCTTGCTTCTTCGCTGCTCTTTCCCTTTGAATAGCCGGGCAGATCCTCTTCATCTTGAGCGGGGCGGTCAATGCGACGTCAACATTATATCTCTTGCCTACATTTTTGAAGCCATGCGAAATTCTGTGCACATACGGTACGACTGCAACCTTCCTCTTCCTCTCACCCATGCTGGGCAGGGATTTCAGTCTGTGCGTTCTTTTAAGGCTCTTCAGTACCTTGCAACTGGACTCAATAATAACTGACTCCCGATAATCGGCCTTTGCAATTCTTGTCACTTGTCTTTCAAAACTCTTGCCCATGCCGTGGTAACAAGATTTCTTCAACGCATTTAATAAGCATGTGTTGATCATCCCATTCTTCACTAATTTGGAATGTCCCGAATTGGAGCTCAGCAACGGCTTCATCGATCTCGGGTTGTATTACCAACAAACATGATCATCACCGAATTGAATCAATAGATCTAAAAACTGTAATCGATCGTCCACTGGTTCTTCAACAGTAAATTCCAGCCCGGATCCACACTCAGTAAAAACATCCATAATGTCCTTCATTCGTTGATTGAATCCTTCACGGTCTGTGAATACTAAAAAGTCTTCCACATACCTGAAGGTGGAATAATGTAAGCCCTCCAAGTTATCCTTCAGGTGTCTGTCCACATACATTAAGAAGATGTCACTCAAGACCGGTGCAACACTCGACCCAATGCATACTCCAGCCTTCTGCGTATACAGCTTGTTCTTCCAGACTATGAAGGTGGATTCCAGGTAGAACCTCAAAAGTTCAAGGAAACTTTCAACACTTACACCTGAGGCGTCAATGAAGCCACATTCATTATTGTCTTCTGTAATGCACATTTGTACACGCTTAAGGAGGCGGTCATGGGGGAGGCTATAATACAAATCCTTGACATCCATGCTGAAGCCAACACAATTTCTTGGGTTGTGTTCTTTGAGGAATACAACAAGGGCTTCAGAGTTAGGTAGCCTTAGGGGGTCCGATAAAGTCAACGAGGAAAGGTGTTTCTGCAAATATTTGGACACCAGGTGCTGCCACGTGCTCCTCTCAGACACGATGGCTCTGAACGGAACATCTCGTTTATGGGTTTTTGCCGAAAAGAATACTTCCAAATGTAATTGCTTAGGCTTAGTTGTGAGTCAGCGCTTGTACTGTGGCTTTCGTGTATCTTGTCCTTTGTCTTCCTGTTCGCGCTGTTTATATTAATAATGCGATCATTGCGTTGTGCCAATCCATACTGTTGCTGTTCAAATAAAATGACTGGACAGTGGCCCCCATTTTCCTCCTGATTGATTCCCCACGTCTGCGCTAGCCCGAGCCCCGCATAAATTCACCGATTTCGCCGAAGACTATTTGTTTGATTGTCTACTTGTCTGAAGCCAACTTGGGCAGCACGTTTAGGATGGGGATCGAAGTCAGCAGTACAGCCTCTATCCACCGATTTCGCCGATGTCTGTTCGTCTGTCAGAAGCCGTGAAGTCGGCAAGAGCTGCTAACTTGAGCAGCAGTTTTGATATGGGATTGGAACCCAGCAGGACCTTTGAATCTCGTATCAGATACGCTAATCCTAGATCATTCAGGAACTTTCATATGGCTTGATTAAAGTGGAGGTTAAATCAAAACTTCAGAAGAATGGCATAGCCTAGCGTAAAGAAGGAGTGATGCAGCATTTCATGGCATCAAGAATGGGGATAGACAGCGGCAGGTAGGTGCCTATCAGTACTTTTTCAGCATATCGCACTACGTATAGGCCTGCTATTTCGGCCGTTCACTCCCCTTGACTTCGCAATACAAGGAAACAAAGGAATGAGCCCCGATGCGTTTGTTTTAGTATGCAACTTCTCTGCATCTGAACCTATTACATTTCAAAGCTTAGAAAAGGTTAGAAATAATGGAGCACAAACCTACGCTTGAAAAGGATAGTGCTAATGCCACAAACGTTCGTATAGTAATTGCGTAAATCCTTTCCTCTGCTTTCAGGGGCCAGGTCGCAATGGGTCTATTTCAGGATTTTTAAAACGTTAAACATCATTGAGAGAAATTGATGCACAATGTTTCACTCTGCTTTTGATTTATTTTTCTAAGCTCCCGTGATATTTCACTTCACTGCTGACAACACCTGACTCAAAGTTGACTCATGCGCTAGAGACCTTCATGAAATGACTACTGCGCTCACGTACCTGTACCTAAGTTAGAGTGAATCAACTGAAGGTCTCGCGTGAAATGAAATAAATGCGCCTTCATGCAGAACACAAACATGCGTATCTGTTAACGGCAATTAGTTCTCCAGGGCCGCCAAATGCGTAACGTTCCGGCACTGCATGCAGACTTGCAAGACGCATAGAGAACCAAATCACTAACCAACATTCTGAGTTTTCAGCTATTTTTCAGCGCGTTAGTACATTTTTGCACATATACGCGCCAATGCGAGCTTTACAATCGAGGCGAAATCGCGTGCCAACTTGACAGTGCGTTTTACAGTAATGACTTTCGCAAATGAAGCATTGATCACAAAAGTGAACCCTCAAACGTGCGCTCAGACATAGCGAACAGCAAGAAATAAGAAATTATGTGCGACTTGGTCTTCGGCTCCTTAAATGGGTGAGTGAGAAACATGGCGCCCTTATTAAAAACGGCGGTTTCAAGAGGAACATTGAAAACACACACACACACACACACACACACACACACACACACACACACACACACACACACACACACACACACACACACACACACACACACACACACACACACACACACACACACACACACACACACACACACACACACACACACACACACACACACACACACACACACACACACACACACACACACACACACACACACACACACACACACACACACACACACACACACACACACACACACACACACACACACACACACACACACACACACACACACACACACACACACACACACACACACACACACACACACACACACACACACACACACACACACACACACACACACACACACACACACACACACACACACACACACACACACACACACACACACACACAACAAAAAGGAGATGTAGCCATCATCGATCAACGCCAAATTTTCAATCCGGATCCCGGAGCCTACGTCCCACCGCCAATCGCTTCGAAACGCCGGCAAGCAGTCCTCGCTGTAGCCATCCTTAGTTTATATCGAACGACAAAAAAAAATGTTGAATTTAATTTCCTTAACTATAAATGCAGTTTTTCGAGTGACCAAGCACTAACCTAGTCACAAAGTGCCAGGCAATCCATTTTTGCAGAGAACGAAGATTTGTTACGGCTGTCCTCAGCTTTCTTATTTATTTTGTTAGACAGGAGGAAGCACCGGCAGGTTGACTTTTCTAGTGCCAGCACAGCCGAAGCAGCAGCTACAAACCAGCAGCGTTTCATTCACACTTCGTCTTTTTTCCGACGAGATGACCAATGATGGCGGATATGGACAGATGAAGATGACGTGCACGCACAGTGGTTACACTCTATTTATTTTTGGAAACCTTGTCTTAGTTCAGGGAAGCTGCGAGGCGGCCAACACCGCAGCTTCGTGTAAATCGAGGATGGGCAGGCATGTTCGGCAATGTGAAGGAACCCCGCGATGAGCAGGAATTATTCGGCTGTTCGAAAATTTTTCAGGTTCATTATATTGATTATCTATTAGTCAGCATCAAATTTAGTAAGGTGATATCAGCAAGTGATGCTGGACGTGGCTGGAATCACTGACCTTTGAAAAGAGGCAAATAATTGAAGTTCCAGTCTGCACTTAAGTCCAGTAGTGCGAAAGCATTTCTCTTAATGCTGCGGAACGAGGGATTCGGACCCACGATTTTTACTGGGACTCAAACCCGGCGTTAACTATATTCCAACTATCGACCTTTTTGGCACTCGAACCCAATACCTTCACTGCAGCGCTACTCTTTGACCATAACACTTCAGTCCACAACATTTTTGGAGGCTAGAATCCTTAACCTTAGAGACTCGAACCCACGATCATTACTGGAACTTAAACCCTTCACCGTACTGTGGGATTCCAACCTTCTATCTTCTCTCTCGCTGTAAAACCAGTTTCCTTATGCAGGATTGACAGTTCGTGCGAACTCGTTCGGATGGCAGGCTCTGCCCACACACTGTCGACCAGCTCTGACGACATCACTCATAAGGCAAGAAATGATTTCGCATTAATGCAACAACTGCCCAGTCTAAAAACCGTAATTCAAATTGACAGCTGCCTGAAAATTCACAATCGACGGACAAGTCTGGCCGCTTTAATCTAGACACTTTAAACTTCACTTGATGCGACGTAATAACGACGTAATGACAACTACCTGACCCTTATAACTTTACGCAGCGAAAGCAACAACTGCCCACTGATTGCTAAAGCTTGTCATGAGCCGGGCTTGGCAGAGTGCTGTAGAGCTTTAAGGTCCTTCAGCCACACCCCGCTCCGTGCATGCAAGGTAAACAACGAGTTGAAGAAAAAAAAAAAACATTGACGGTGACGCGTACCGCTCGCGTATAGTCTTCGAGGCTCGTGTAACACTGACACATTCCAGCCCGGCCTTTTTCGTCCTCCGTCGCTCAAGGTGCGACTCCGCGAGGCCGTACTAGAATACGGGCGACAACAGGCGACTCCATTGTGCGTTTGTTCTTTGTTTCTTGTCTTTACTTGCCAGGCTCGACGCTCCGCAGTTTTCTAATGGCTGCCCTCGGTCGTGACGCTTGATTGGCCAAGCGCAAAGTGACGTCACGCCTCAGGTGTCTTTAGGAAACGAGCGAGCACTGACGGGTGGTTTTTCTTTGGTCAGTGCTGCACCGCCGTTCACCGTAGCGTCTATTTTTCTTTCTATTGTTGATTCTGCTCGCTCTCTTTTGATGTCAGCCACGTGTCTTTTTCTGTGGGCTTCTTTAATTTTTTCCGCCCGCTGCCTTTTCTGGAGCGTGAAGGTTCAGATCACGACATTTGTCAAGTTGACTTCTAAAAGCCGGAGAGAAAAACAGCAGAAAGGCTGCCGAGGACGGGCACTTGCTAGACCCATTGGGTTCATTGTACGACGGCCGCTTAGTTTTCGTTGTATTTCTTTTTGCCCGCCAGGGTTTAAATGCATTCCCGAACTGAGTTACCGTTTGAGTGATGAACTAGGTGAAGCAATTCAAGCCTGTCCTACGCGTTTGTTTTTCTGAAAGTCTAGCCGTCGGTTTTGGGTCGTTTACTTTGTGTAGCCTAGTTCGGTCTAGCGGTGAGCGAGTGGATCAGGTGACAGGCGAGACTGCCACTGAGGGAGCAACTGACACTCGTTTTTGTGTCTGGGAGTTCAGTTACGTTGAGCTTGACACAAAAAGCGCAAGAAAACTCAGAGTACGCGAACCTTTCACTGGAAATAAAAACAAACGAACAGCACCGATACACACTATTAGAAAATAACGATTATTTGTTAAAGGCTGCGTATTGCTTAGATGAAGCGCGTGTGAATTGTGTGCTCTTCAGATGCTGTGCAGTTCCAAAATTGAGCGTCTTCTAAAGCCCATGGTTTCGTTATAACAAACCATCCTTTTTCTATAGGATTCGTGTCCTGATTGACGTAAAGGCTTATGACCCTATATTACTGAGCGCAGCCAACTGCTCTGCATCTTAGTCAATTTACTCAGTGTGTAAAGCTCCGCGTGTATGGAGAGGCACACTGGAGCACGGCCAAAGATGAGGATTGTGATTATTTAAGCCTCCCAGAAATCATTTAATGGAGATTTAAAGCGGACACCTGAAGCGGCAATGGTAGTTCGCGTATATTTTCTCTAAATGTAGTCCGCGGTTAGGCTCGTAATCGTCATCGGCAGAAAGGTTAGGGGAAAGGTCCCATCCATCTCAGCCTCTCCAGCTCAACTTTAGTCTATTGATCTCAAATTACCGCTTAAGTGCGCCCGCCGTGCCCATGCTTTATGCCTGGCAGATTTCTGATCGCATCCTGTTCTTCTAGTCACTGTTAAAACCTAGCGGCTAATTTTACCTTCCCGCGAAGTCCACTTCGCTTCCCTAAAGAACCTAGGGTCCTCTGTTCGTTGCTTTAGCGTATTGTTACATATCAGTACTTGCATCTGGGTTTCCAATGTACATGTATTGAGCAAATTATGCATTAAAAGGATGAGATGCCCTTTCACTTGGTATTTTTCTTTACCTCGGGTTCCTCTATTTTCCTGAATATGCACTGACATGTCTGCCAACCAGTACTGCAAGCAGATTTGCTGTTATGTTGCTGTTCTGTACTTAATTGAATTGCAGATTTTATTTGTCATCTATGGGTCTTTACATAGTGTACTACAGATAAAACAGTGATGGCTAAGGAGAAGACTTTTCCGGCACCAAGATTACACCGCGGGAGTGCACAAACAACAGCAAAAGTTTACGGGATATGTTATCGCGGGGAAAAGATAGTCTATATATGCCTCGCACCCTAGCCCATTGTATTGCTATCAGCAGACAGGACGCGCTCGTTTCCTCATAGCTTAACACATTTCGAGTGACTGAATTACGTAACAGGGCCGAAATGTTTGTATTTTGCGCACTCACATACCGTAGACTTTTATTGCTGATAGTTGATCGCCTATACTCCATGGTCAGGTGGAAAACAGGTTACGCGTGATCGCGCCAACGCTTCCATGAGATTACCGTCAATGCCTGCAACAGTCCAGTAAACAATATGATGACGTCATAAGAATGCTTATTGGGAGGGATTATAACCATTTCTTGAGAAGCGTTGAGTATAGTTATAGTGAATACTGCAAGTGGCTAATAGCTATGCTAACGTCCAGAATTCAGACCAATCAGCGACTGGATTTCGATCCTTTCGCTCCACGGAGCGTGTACCGGTAACCACGCAATTCCGCTCCACCACTTGGATGACTAAGGAAGGAATATATGCCGCTGCCATATAATCGCCTGAGGAAGCACCTACTCCAAAATGGAGGGCGGAGAAGACAACGAGCTGTCGAGGCATGAGAAGTCCCTCTCAGGGCCCCGGCCATTTCGCCGCCGGCGACAATGAACGCTTGATGGCTCCTCTATTGCGGCGTCTTCGCGTATGCTCTTGTCACGTCAGCCGTGAAGAGAAAAGCAGGGCTGGCCGAATAATGGCGGTGTATGGAAGAGGGGGTTTGTATACGGCCACTCGGACAAAAGAGTTCCTGGCCCCAGAGGTCGCGCCTACGCTTCAAGGTTCCGCAGCCTCGGCTCCGTCTCTGTCTCACACTGCGCCATTGCAGAAGCCGAGAACAAGTGAGGAAAAGTGTAGAGGTCCGTAGAAGAACTCACGTTTTTTTTTCTCGCAGACACCGGTGCTTCAATTCCTTGGTTATTTGCTCGCGAGGATTTCGAAAGCCACCTTAATCCTGCCGCTTGCATTTCCCGCGTGATATCAGAAATTATAAACGCTCTTGCCTCCCTGCTTTACTTTTCGCCCCTTTCGTCCTAAAGATATAAACGGAGGGTGAAAGCGCGTGCTGGCTAGATTAACGTACTAATGACCCGTAGGTAGTGTCTGCTCTCTACCTTCCAGTTAACAAAAAAAAAAAAAAGACAAACCTGTGTTTGAAATGTGTGGCGTTGAGCTGACAGTTAATCACATTTTAATTTCATGCTCACATCTCGAAGAACTTAGGAAAATATTTTACTGTATTTTACAAAGAGCACATACTATTTTTTCTAACATTGCTTTAGAGCGAACAAGCACTCGTCGATATTTCTCTTGTTTGTATACGTTTCGGAAGAAAGCCAAGGCTCTAAATCAAGTATAAGTATAACATTTAGGCGCTTACCCTAACAGACCATCTAACCTTGCGTTCGCCGCATGATAACCACAGTTGTTTATGCGAAATAAAATTCCATATAACTAACTGTTCTCTACCGCGACACGCTGCTCTAAACGTGTAGGCTAAACTTTCCGCGATTAGCCTAGTCGTCGATGCAGGTTGTGTGTTCACCAGCTGGACAGTCAGGCAGACTGCACTATCGAGACTATGGAAGCGTGGGCATTCCATCCTGAAATGCCACGGATGGTTAGAAAATACGATGAGTATGAGTTCAGACATTTCCCAGTCGGAAAAAACTACAGAAAAGTTTCTGTTGTTACGAAAGAATTTCTGTGTGGGTTTTAACAGGAAACGTGTTGTGACAACAGAACGTTCTGTAGTAACATCTGAAATTTCTGTAGTTACAACAGAAAAGTGCTACAGAACTACAGACAACAGAAATATACTACAGAAAAACTACAGAACTTCAGAAAAGTACTACAGAGCTATAGAATATTTTGTCGTATTTTTGACAAGGATCTGTAGTTTTTTTCGACTGGGAATTGTGCCTTGTGCATACCATAGGATGAAAAGATAAAACAAATATAAGAGGACAGATGGAGGTAGAGGATATTGGCAGTACTCCTCCATTGGCAAGCAGTCTCTCACGACGCTGAAGAGTCAAGAGTGCGCTAATCCTGAACTGCGACCCTTGGGCTAGCTTCTAGAGACAATGTTTCTGGACCTTGCGGTGGACGTCCGAAAATTTCGTGCAACGAAGGTCCTCAGGGACACCAGCCATACATTTATCGATAAGAATATCATGTCTGTGCACGCAAGCGCTTGAATTACGCGTATATAACCACGTACTACTGCACAATTTATAATCGTCACCTTCCGTAATAGCTTGCCGTTACATTATCAGGCAGCCATCTCCATGGTCAGCATTAACAAATCCCCCCGCTCCTTGCCTCCCGATGCCCTTTCAGGCTTATGCTCAGTGGGCAGCTGTTAATATCATGCCTTTATTCTGTTTCCGGACTCTCTGTACACATTTTTCTCATTTTTAAACTCTTTTTTTTTTCTAAATCGTTCTTTCACAATATTAAAGGCGAGGCGAGCGCTCAGCGGGATAGGCGTGGAGGCAGGAGGAGCCTAAAACTCGAGTCGTTCGGCGGTGTAATAAAACGACTCGGCACGGCCACGATATGTGACGCTGAGGTTATGGCACGCATAATTTACTCGAGCGCGCAGTCGTGAAAGCACGGGTGCGGCCACCTTTTCCAGTGGCGCAACTGCCTGGACCCGCGAAAAGCCCCTATTCGTGGTCGCTTTTTAGCTTTGACTTTGAATTATACGCGCTTGCATAGCCGTAAATGCGAGTGCTCGGTCGGCTGGGAGGCGTAGCAACATTTATTGCGCTCTTTGCGGAAGCATTGGCAAGATATTATAAAAGAATTCAGTATAGAAATTCTTGCTTTGTTTCATTCATCACCACGTGATTTCTATAGGGCTGTTTATGTGCTGATGACTTTTTATGGCTTGCTAGTCACGAATATAGGAATAGCGGTTACTGAATGAAATCCACGGTGGGCAGAGGAAACGCACAACGTTAACGTTGTTGGTGGTGAAGGCCTGCCAGATTTTGCCACTCACCGATTGCTCACGCGTACTTCGTTTTTCCTTGGCTTCCTTTGGCTCCTTTCTCTTTCACATTTATATCCCTTCATTCTTTTCCCCATGTGGAAGTAGCTAACGGATTTCTTGTGCCGTTAACTTAACTACCTCTCCTCCTCCTCCCCTTTTTCGAGAGCACGTGGAAACAAAAAATTGCAGCCCGACAAGACGCTCCCTTTTCATGTCTGCGACAGAATGTATTTCGTTCAGAGGACTCGATAGTTGTGATGATCGCGATTTCGGGGACAATGTATGGCTATTCGGGTAATGGCGTGTGAAACACCTATCTTAGTTATTACCACCTCTTTTTATTTACCCTGTCGAAGTAATGCAATTGAACTTAGCGACCTATAAAAATATGTCGCTATGCGGCGATATATCTTAGCAATGGAGTGCATCAAATGTGAAAGCTCGTGCCGGATGAGCTCCATGAACACTTTCGGCATGCACCGCGCCTGAATAGCTGTCCTCACTGAAAACAGTGTTTATCATATATATAAACTAACATTTGAACCAGTGCCCTGCTGAAAAACCAAAAGTTCTACGGCGCAATAGACTCATAAAATATCATCTAATCGCATAGACTCTCATATGATGCACATCATTATCATAAAATATCGTACATTTATGATCATGTCCAAGAAACTATGATACATTATGCAATTATATGCGATTTGTATCTGATTTCGTATGTGACTTGAGTGAAATTGTGTGAGAAAATGTGATGTTCTTTGTTCCTCCGAAAAAGGTTAAATTTTCGAGAGCATCTCAAGCTGCTGGGAACTGTAGATTGAGCGTAACCATGCATTGATTCGGCACATTACAACCCAAATACGTTTTTACGTTTTCGCCATGAAAATGAAGTGTGTTTCAAGCGAGGTGTTATATTTCTGGCCGAGGTCAGAAAACAAGAGAAGAAAGAGAGGGCGAGCTAAAGTAGTCATCACAGACTGTCGTCCACGCTTCAGTCGACTGAAGGCTTTTGTAAGACTCTTTGTTAAGGCGTCCACACGCTGCGACAAAAGGAGAAAGACTGCGACTGAGGCAAAAAAAAAAAGAATAAGATTGCGGGAAAGACAGCGCAGTTGTGAACAGCTTCGTCGGCACTATCTTTCACGGCAGTCGCCTGGCGTGCAAATTTGCTTTACGTGTTTGCTCTTCTGTCCTTGGTTTCTATTGGCTGGAATTCCCGCCAACGCCGCACTTGCTGTTTTGTGAAAATATACGCGCCTACATGAGCGGTATTCTTGTGCGAGTCAATATTGCATCTCGAAGCCCAACGGAGTACGAAGTGGTTGGATGCATTCTGCGTAATCCTCTGATACAAACTTCAAGGACAGTTTTTAGCAATAGTAATTTTATAAAGACAGCTGATATGCTGGATTTGTTCATTAACCAGGGGGACGCAATTAGCTTTTTTTTTTTTTTGTTTTCACGCCTTTCTGTTCCCGCTCTTTACAGTGCATTTAAACCAAGCGAACGCATTTCCAACCCGTTGAGTTGCATTACAGCTTCCCCGTAGCATACTCTAGAGTGACTTGGAATGCGAGCTGTACGTAGGCCATATATGCGTCATGTTCATAACGTCACGGTAAAGAGCTGTGCATACACTGCAACAAGGAAAAGAAGACAATCGCAAATTTTGAGCACACACGAACGCAGGGAAGGTAACGGGACCGAGTGCCTTTTTTCCTTGGACACTTTTTTTGAGTGCGTGTGTTTTCGCCCCTTTGACCAAAGATGGACTGTCACCAACTGGCCTAACAACGCGTTCTTTGCAACTGAACCAGCACCCTGAAGATAATGGAGAAGCGTTCTAGTTTTATATATATCCCTCACTCTCCCACTCTCACTGTCGGGTGGTTCTTGACGAAGCAACCCATTCAAAGCAGAAAATCAGCAAGTGCACTTCGAGGTGTTTTAAAGAAAAGGCATGTCAACTTTGTTCATTTCCGACAAGATGCTCAAACAAGTTAGGTATTGCTGCGCCGAAAAAGAAATAATATTCTTTAGCATGCGTTGTCTTGTGAATAATGCAATTTATATGGTGGCGAGCACGCACGCACGCACACACACGCACGCGCGCACACACACACACACACACACACACACACACACACACACACACACACACACACACACACGCACGCACGCACGCACGAACGCACGCACGCACGCACACACACACACACACACACACACACACACACACACACACACACACACACACACACACACACACACACACACACACACACACACACACACACACACACACACACACACACACACACACACACACACACACACACACACACACACATTCATGTACGTAGACAAATTTGTTACAATCTCTTTCTAAGTTGCCGGTTGAGCAGATTTATGTTTTCAGTCTCCACTTCCCGTTTGTAATAAAAAAATGTGTTTCCTGCCTAATTAATTGATGCAAATCTAAATAAAGCCATTGAGCCTGCTCTGAAATACATAAAGCACATTTTTAAATAGCGGCGCAGAGGTATACGTACTCATCTGTGTGGTAAAGTGTGACGACAGTTACACAATTTTAGAGTCATGATGAATAATGAACAAAACAAAACACGCATGGCAGATCACGTAAAGACAGATTATTTTCCTAGACCCCGATAATGCAGAATAGTTATTGCCGCGCTCACTCTTTTGGGAAGTGTCCTGAGCTGACTCTGTTAGGTATAGCGCTACTGAAAGCCTGAGTTACAACATCAAGAACGCTGAGTTAGTATCATATAAAACGACAAATAAACAAAAACAGAAATAAAACCATTACGCCTCGATCTAGCAAGCTTTGTGAAAAAGCTCTAATACACAGTTATCCAGTTCCAGCAGGAAGATATGAAACGCGAGCCAGAGAAATGAATCGCAGCATAAAAACAGAAGGATATCTACAGCTCCCGGAAAGGAAACTAGTGGCGTAATAGTGTGATGAACACTTCTCAAGGACAGCCTCTGCGCCTCCCAAAGCGAAACTAACCTGGCCACTTCTGGCCTTCCTCCCAGCTAAGACCTTTTATTTTCATCATTCGCGTTTCAAGCCTGTTGTTCACGTCAATTAATAGTTCTTTCTCATAAACGCCATAACCACATGCGTACATAGTACTTGAAAGCGACATATTCAAGCGTTAATCGATATCACACACATCTGCATGCAGTTGGGAGGAGAAGTTAATTTTAGAAAGGTTGTTTGCTGCTGGTGCACTTAACGAGCCTTCATGGCTGTAACCTCAGTGGCCTTGAATCGCTTCAGTGAGGACAGAAACGAATTAATTTGCATATTAGTTCGGGCTCCTGAACCGCTAGGATCTCCATCTTGTGTTTAAAGTCGCGCTCACTCAGTTTTTGCGTCATTTGCTTCTTTTATTGCTGGTTATTTTGCGATTAAGCTTAAACCGTATTATTCTTTTCCACGAATGGGTTACTACGCTAAAAAATACGCGGACAAAAGAAGAAGTGGACAGGGCGTGCGCAGTCCTGTCCACTGCTTCTTTTGTCCGTGTATTTTTTAGCTCAGTAACCCCTTCGTGGGAAAGATGAATGTTAATGAGTTAGCCCAGCTTACCGCTCTACTTAAACTGTCTTATTTGGAGTATATAATGTTGCTTCGCTTGTAAATAAAAATTTCGCTCCTATGCATATTGTCTTGCTTGTTGATAATTTGTGAGAAAAAATGTGTTCGAGACTACTTTTAGTCTACAGTGGTAGACGAAATGAACTCATACTAGGGCGGAAAAGTGAGCTTACCAAAATTCTTAGGCACACGATATTGTGAGGGTTCTTAAATGGTCACACCTATAATGCCATATAGTTATCGGAGGAATCATAACTCCAGTGAGTCCCAAAAGTATGAGTAGATACTTTCTAGGTGGACTGTGGACTCAGCAGAACTTTGCTGAGCGTAGGAAAGAGTCTCAACGTAGACAAATAAACATATAATCAAGATCACGCCTTCATTTGTGTTCCAGCACACATCGTTGTGTTCACCTAGAAAGAATGCACGAAGCCCTGGCAAACCACAAAAATCTTTCGGGCCAGCGAGCGTAGTCACTGGCTAATTTCGCCCGTTCGTATAGACAGTCCTGACACTCCAATGCCCAGTAAGTAATTCCAGCCTTCCTGCACGCCAGTGAATTTGCCTACCGAAACTGCGAGATCCTGAAACCACGATTAGCCGCAGTTTTATTAGGGCTAGTGAAGGGGCCTGGAAGCCCGGACTTCCATCCCGTAAATCAAGCTCATTACTTCGTCCTCGTCCATCCACTCCTCTGGTGTAAATCTTTAATACAGCTCTAATAATACTCTTCCTGTAGAACGAAAATGAATTACGCCGTAACTGCGAAATAAAACATTGAATGTCGACAACAGCCTCGCATAACGTATAAACTGTGGCTGCTTACGGTAGTCACTAACGTGCATGCGCAGATGGACGCATCTGCTTGTGCGCATTAGCGACTTCCGGCCGAGGTAATGTGGCGTTTGCTGAGCCTGAAAAAGCCCTTCTTTTGCTGTATCAACTGCGTGGTTCTCTTGTCGGTATAGTCTCCTAGTACTGCTGTGAAGCAGAAAGGAAATCATGGTTCGAAGGCAGTATTAAGTTTCATTCCTCTCCAGATAACCGTCAACTTTATTCTTCAAGTCCGTGAAAATATACTGTCATAAAAAAAGTGAGAAAACTTTCGCTGAACATTCGAAATAACGCGCTGTACGGATTCAGAAAACTCTTAGTTAAATTTATAATTTTGGTAGCGTACATCCGATGACCGATACGAATTTCATATTCTGCTCCGCTCCGTTTATTCCACCACGATAGCAGTACCTGGAAAATTGCTCTAATTCCGGCATCCATGTGTGAGACCGAGAGCAAACATAACTTACAGATCACTGCAGAGAATGCGAAATTATTAGCTTTGACGCGACGTTGGTGGTTCCTAGTCGACGACATTCTACATCTGCTTACTCATATAGCATGGCTTAGCACTTTTTGGTTCATGACCTCTGACTCAGCACTTTCATATCATATGACTAATGGCTCGTTAATGATACAGCACTTATTTATATCTTGACTTACAACTCACATCCGGTCATTAACTGATGACGTCACTTGGCGACGACGTCATGAGAGAGCCAACTTCTGGCGACACATTTTGCACACACTTCCGGCACCAACATAGCCTACTAATACTTTCGTATTACAAGGCAAGCTGCGCTTCCCCACTCAGGCACCTGACCCCACGCGAAAATTAGTTTAGTTTCCTGTTACCCCTGACCTGCTTTCTGATATTCAGTAATGTCTTTTATCCACCTGCCGCCTTGTGTACCTCAGAAGCCAGACCCAGAAGCACTACTCTTTCTTCATTTAGGCTCAAAATTGCCCACCTCCTCTCCCTCCCCAGCTCTGATTGCAGATCTGGGACCCAATATGAGCCCAGCTCAAACCGTGATTAACCATGAGGGCTCCTTCGGGCCAGTCAGCCTAGTCATGACGTCATCTCCAGCCGCGCGCTCCCTCATATTGCATATTGGGTCCCAGATCTGATTGCAGATCTGGGATCCAATATGGGCACAGCTTAAACCGTGATTAACCATGAGGGTTCATTTGGGCCAGTCAGCCAATTCAGTGATGTCATCTCCAGCCGCGTGCTCCCTCCGCCATGGTTGCAGAAGGAAAGGCGCGAACGCTCACGGGAGGCCAGTTGTGCGGTCATCAGCGAGCTCTGAGGCCGCCGAGGTCGTACTCTCAATCGCAGCCCCGGGAGCCTTACTGCCACCAGTCGCTGACATGCGCGGCCAGGAATTCCGGTGCGGCACGTGAGAGCACCGAGGAGAAATGGACAGAAGGAAATGCATAAAACGAAAAAGCAAAGCAGAAGATAGAGAAATGAGGGGAAACAGACGACGTATTGCGTATAGCAATGGACTCGCACAGAAGTGAGGGACCTTGCAGGAAACGACGGTTTTTGTGCGAAGAAAAAGGCGAAAAGAATAACAATAAGAATGGAAACACAAGGTGGAGAAGGAGGCGCCCAAGTGTGGGAGAAACAGCTCTGGGGCTAATGGCTCCGGGGAAGATCATTTGGGAGAGGAGACGACGACGGGCCGAGCGTTGTTGTCTGCTAGGGAGAGGAAGAAGCTGGAAACAGAGCGCAAGGCGTGCAGGTTTTAGTGTTTGTGATCTGGTAGTTTCTTTTTTTTTCCCCGCCGTAGTGCTGTTCATATGTGTGTGTTCTCAAGAGTGCATTATGATTCGGAACCAGGAACTCGCTGCTAAATCTCCGGTCCAGAAGCTCTTGTGGGAGCGTCGTTTTGATTTTGGGAATTGGCAAACAAATTTGGAAAAAGTTGTCATTGGCAAGGGAGTCGAACATGTGAGTAAGTTCTAAAAGAAGGTCTTCATAAAGTCTTGAGAATTCGCAGCCAAACTGAAAAAAGTGTCATTTGTTTTGTGTTTTGGTGCAAGTTGATTCGGAGAGATAGCCACGCATAAAAAGACGACGCGAACAACTCCAGGCTACTGATGTTCTCAATATAAATGGATCTCCTGTCTCTCTTTCAGTATGTGAACTTTTCGCCGACAGCAGATGACGCCTTCATGGCTGAGAAATCTTATCTCAAAATTTGCTTTCACCAGTAGAGTAAAACTTGTGATGCCTAGACGGAGAAAATGTCCCCGTAAAAGCATTTTACCGCAGCCTCTGAAATTCGTTCCAGAAAATCAGGGTCCACGCAAGTAGATCTCTTGCGAAATCAGCCGATGATTGAGTCATTTGCATTTTGCTTTCTTGATTTTTCCAACTCATAAAAGATGCGTTTTCAGTTAGAATAGTTTCGATTAGAGCGCGGTATCCTGTTAATAGATGCACTGCGTACCCACTTTCCGTGAGAAAAATAAGTGGTTAAGCCCAACTACATTTTGATGTCACAATATGCGTGAGCCACTGCTGCAGGTATACTATCGCTGAATACTACCTCTCATACGAGTAGGAACAGTCAAAATACAGTAAGCTACCAACAATACCGGAGCAGAGACGTGTGTGATATCTTGAGCTGCCATAGTAATGGCTGCTGTCGAAATTTAAGTTGGGTGCTCACAGGTGGTACGCTAATAATGCATGGGGTTCATAGATGTAAACCTCGTGCGTCCAGCAGGATCTTTATTAAGGCATTTTTAAAATTATATTCTCATATATTTTTCACTGAGCACCACTGAAAAGCGCGGCACAATAATAAAATAATTCGTTTTGCAAACGCATCGGAGTTTCCAGTTTAAGCAATTGATCACATCAACCCACTCTCACGTAGCATCTGGGGAACCGTAGTCACATTCTACGCCCCCTCTCCACCCTAAATTAAACAAACAAGTGTAGAACATCAAACAAATGAACACATGTTAACCCCCTTCATGTTAATTTTTCTCTAAGACAGTGTCAAATAATAAGCATGCAAAAAATTGCGAATACTCACTCCACAGGGAGCAGAACAACCAGAGCAGTTTTAAATCCATGCTGTTGCGTTTTCAGCGAGTCTTCAGCCCCGCCTGTCTCCGAGTGCTCCTATTAGCGAACTGCTGTTTCACCACAGGCCAGGGGTGCGCGGCAAAACGTCCAGAGCTGAGGAACCTTCAAAACGGCGGGGTGGCCGTAGTTCCGTCTTTCCCTCAAGATAGGGCGCGAAGCACAGGACTCGACAAGAACGCTGACGAGAGCTGCCCGTTCACAAGAACACAGCACAAGCGCTTTACGGTAGCGAAGGAGTAACACCACCCCGCGACTACCACGTACGGGAAAGCGATTAAAGCCGTCGCCTCTACCTTCTGCGTCGCCGTCGATGCGTAACCCCAACGCCACGATGCCAGTCTCGCTCCAGCTACCGACGGTCGTACGCCAACACGCCGAACCGCAGTTTCCGTCCACGCTTCCGCTTGCCCCGTTCAACAGTGGGATCGCGATGTGGAACGTCGGATTCACGTCCAAAGAGCCCGCGCCGCGAAAAAGCAGCGCGCAACAGCAACCTGCCCGCCCGCGCCCAGGGGCCTCAATTTCTCCCTCTCATCTCCTTTCCTCCCGCTTCGTAAGCCTCCTTTCCTCTGCTTCTACTCACCTCACACAGAACAGCGTTTCTTTGACGATGCAGTCACGTGACTGAACAGGCTCAGCGTGCACACTCTTTCTCACCGTTGTGAGTGAGAGAGAGATTCTCAGGTGTACGTGTGACGCTCACTCTCGTACTTCTCTTTGCCTCGTGAGGAGAGAGTGGAGCGTGATCTTTTTCTCGTTGGCGCGATCGTACTGCGCGCTGTTTGTTGCCTCTCGCACCACGCGTGAAGGTAGGCACGCAGCGACAGCTTACTGAGAGGTGTGTTTCAACGTTGTTCGGAGTTCCGTGTTTCGCCGCTTTCGCGCTGTTATTACGACGTTCTATTTCGTTGTTCTATTTTCGTTGTGAGGTATCACATTATCTATATATATATTTTTTCTCTCTCCGTGAAATATTGTATCCCCGCCATCTGCGCTGGCTTCTTCGCAAGGGGCCCTTAAGTTGGGATATTTGGAGGTCCCGCATTCTTATGATAAAATCATTTTTTGACACTTCTGGTGCCTCACTTGCTCTTTACCACAATACTATCGTAGACAGGTCGCAAAACCAAGCAGGGTTTTCATATCCGGACTCAATAACCACTTGCTTTTTTACACAGTTAGAAATAACGCACGAAGAAAAGAAAACGAGGTACAGCAGGTACTTATGCCACCCACCATACTTTACTGGCTTATCCTACTACTCGATATATTCGTTTCCGCATGACTTGAGCAATACGGCTGGGATGAAAAACTACTCAGATTGTCTCGTATCCGTGTGCCTGGCGTCAGGTGCATGCTAATTAGCAATTATTATTTTGCGGTGAAGTAATCCCCGTCTTTAAACTCATTATTAGGTTTACTATTTGCGCATTTTTTCCAACTTCCTATCCTGCTCGGACTGTTTCCCCTTCGAGTGTTTGTACTGCTCTGTCTAGCCCTTAGTGACTGACATTAAAATTACTTTGGGACTGGGATATGCTCTTGGTTTCGTAGGCATGGCAGACAGCACTTGCAAGCGTCAGACGTCAGCACGAACCGTGGAAGCACGAAGTCACTCAGGCGAGCTTAGCGGCTGATCCAAAAGCGGCCCTACCTTGATAGTTTCGGGTCTTGGACGCGTCTCTATACCTTATCGTGCGTCTTCCATGCGTTTGGAAAGGCGCATTTTCCCCACTCCTCGGCTTAGCTTAACACTACCGCCAAAGCGCACCCACCGGTAACAGCGTGGTGGACTAGTTCGTTCTCAACTTATCCTGTAATATTTGTCCGCATTCACCGGCTTCTTTAACTACCGCCGTGGGGCGCGCGAGGCCGTATCGTTTCCACGCTACGCGCGGATAAACAAACGCAGACGGAAGGCAGGGGGCGCCACGGTCTCATGGTTACCGCCGCGCCTCTACCGGGAAACGCAGATGGCTGACCTGGACAAAGAAATAGAAAGGAAAGGTGGAAATTTCAGCCGCCGCAGCACTTGATAACTACTGCAAGCATGTGTGGGAGTGGTCTTGAGTACGGACTATATGCGTGATGTTTGCGCTTTTTCTCGTTTCTTGGAAAGAAGGTCGAGAAAGGTTCTGGAAGTGGAACATTTCCCTCGGTGGAAATGTATTTCGTCCTCTGTAGATTGCTTTTCCCGGTGTTGTGTCAATATATTTACTGCTTGTTTATTTGTCGTCATAAAAGGCGTAATGCTGTGCAAGATGGTACTCGTGCGATTCTTTCATGCGACACAAGCATGCGACACAAGTGAGATTCTGAAAAATTTGGCAAAACCTTTCTATATTTTTTTTTATGCTTTGTTCCCTGGGTAGAGTAGTCTGAGAATAAAATCGTGCCCAAAGCGAGACGAACTTTAAGGGGAAGTGAGCGAGATTGACTATTCACAAGAAATTTGCAGGTTGGGCTGAGGCCGACGAAATGACATGAAAGCCGAAATTCGGAGAAAAAATAAACAAAAATCTGGGTCTCGACCGCGAGAAGAGAGAAAAGCTGGGAAGTTGTTACGCTTGTAACAGAGTTCAAGAAACGACTGCGAGTCAGAAAGCGTGCACCTACATGTGTCAGGCTGGTTGCCAAGGGACGAATATGGAGGTTTGAGCACAGCTTTTGTTAAAAAAGTTTAGAGTCCTCGAGTTTACAGCAACTCTCGTCCTCCAAACACCGAATCTGAGGAATTCACGAAGGATACTAGGACTCGACAAGAGGACTGACAGGAAAATCACACGAACTCCTGACGAAACTTGACAAAATTTGCTCAGTTTGTAAAAAAACGCAGAAAAATAATGGTTCATCTTAAAAACTGCGCCAATAAAACAAGGGCAGAGCAGTTTTAAAGATAAATGAATTTCTCCAACTAGACTGCCAGAAGACACTTCAGAATAAATAGACTGTGTACTTTAAGAATTAAGCTTGGCAACCTCATTTTATTTCTCTGATTTCTCCTCCCTATTCAGATCGAAAGCACTCTAAGCGGTTCTGCACGTACTGGCTGCTAAGAGTACATATAAGTACATATAAGAGTAGAGTAGCATTGTTCAAAATGGCATCGTCTATGACCGAAGTGACAGTTATCGGGATGACAAACTAGTATGTTCGTAGAGGCACATGACAGGGCCATTAAAAAGACACGATGACGACAGGAAGAAAAGATCGGACACTGCTCCCCTGTGGCCGTTCCAATAGATAAATGTAGATAAAGAGATCTTGATGACTTATAGTGATTTGCATTTAATGTCATTTTGATACTCTGTTCATTTTAGGTTAGAGGTTAGGTGAGGGTTCGCTAAAGTTTGCAGGTATCGCGTGAGGTTAACACCGAATGACCGCTCCCTATTGCACATATAAAACCCGTTTTATCCTGTAGGAGCCACCGTTTACACAAGTAACGACATGATAGAGTAAAATATAAGAGTAAATAAAAATGCGGAATACCTAGTGTCGGCAATAGAAGCACATTCCGGCTTAACATGCAATGGTCTTCTAATTGTTAAGATCTTAGCCGAGTTTTCAACTCACCTATTTGGTAACAAAATGGTTTCTATAAAGCCAAGGTTGAATGTCCTAGGCGATTGCTAATTACATAAAACGAACGCTTTTCGAGATAGGAAGTGCCAACAGTATAGCATTCCGCACGTTTATTGTGAGGAGGTGCCAACAGTATAGCATTCCGCACATTTATTGTGAGGAGGTGCCAACAGTATAGCATTCCGCACATTTATTGTGAGGAGGTGCCAACAGTATAGCATTCTGCACATTTATTGTGAGGAGGTGCCAACAGTATAGCATTCCGCACATTTATTGTGAGGAGGTGCCAACAGTATAGCATTCCGCACATTTATTGTGAGGAGGTGCCAACAGTATAGCATTCTGCACATTTATTGTGAGGAGGTGCCAACAGTATAGCATTCCGCACATTTATTGTGAGGAGGTGCCAACAGTATAGCATTCTGCACATTTATTGTGAGAAAAATCTACCTTGAAAGTAATAATTAATAGTTTGGTCGTATAAAGATTGCGCCATAGATATCTTACTCCAGGTTCTTACTCCAGGTATCTTACTCTCTCTTTCTAGGGTTATTCGTGCTTAGAGTGTATACGACTGCATGATGTGCATGATTATTTCTCTCTCCCCCGCCCTAAACCCCGTTCTGAGCGTGACAAAATTTCGTTTTCTCTGTGGTCACACATTAAATACATTTTATCCCATTTCATAACACTTCGCCCACAAAATGTCTCCATCAACCTTTTAGTGCGGTGTGAGGGCAGTACCATTAGGTTACCTTCTAGAAGATATAGAAACATTACCGAAGTCTTTTCTGCCAAAAGTTTCGAGTGTACTTACCGGAAAGTACTTGATCGATATGGACCAGGCCTGACTGCCTATTCAGCTATATTCGGGCTTTTGGTACGTCATTTACGCATCCATGAGAGAGGTTGAACGTATCAAGCACGAAACTGACGAGAAGGCTCGAGAGGGTCGCTTCAGCAGGTCATATAAGTGTATACGTTTCCTCATTACCTGCTTCTCCTCCTTCCAAAAATCATTGTCATGATCGGTAGACTAATAACGTCTACTGAAGAACAAAAGTCGCTCCATCGGCAATACCCTTCAAATCAGGCTATTCTGCCCAGGCGGAGGACATCTTATCCCCGCAAGCACCCGAATCTTATCTGCCCATTAGAATCTCATCCCTTAAATATAATAATGATTGTGATTGCGTACTCGAATCTGTTCGGACTGCCAACAAGGGCGGCCGCTTTTTGATGAAGGCTATAAAAGCTAGCCCCTCCCGCGCGCTGTGCGTTGTCAGTGCACGTTAAAGAACCCCAGGTGGTCGAAATTTCTGGAGCCCTCCACTACGGCGGATCTCATATAACGTGAGTTGCTTTGGGACTTTAAACCCCACAAACCAACCGAAATGTCAGGAATGCTCTTTTAACAGTAGCAGACCACTTTTACATACTGTCGTCAGACTTGCCACCGGTTCCTAAGTGGTTATCATTTGTTCAGTGTAGCCTCACCTAATGAACACTGCAGCGGACGGTGCCATCAATGTACATTGGATCACGGCATGTTAAAATCTTTCTACATCATTTCTTAATCTCTTCCCTTCATCATGTTTCTTCGTCTAAAGAAACATTCGGACGTGTCAGATCTTTCGATGTTTGGAGCCACTCAAGATGTGCATGGTGCGATGTCCCAGAAGCCGTTTCGACCAGCCCTGACCAAGGAAGTGGGCGGGCGCGAAATGAAGAGACCATCTCCGCACGGGAAAACTGTATAAAAAATATGTCCTTCATGAAAAGAGGAAACCTTCCATTATGTGATTTTAGTATTAACGCCACCAAACAAATATATGTTACTACCAAGAATGCGGATTTAACGAGACTCCTAATTGACAATATCGTTGTGTGGCGAGAAACGCCCAAGGGTAACATCATCGGATGACAAGACAGGCGGCCTTGTTTGGTGTACCCTGTCCTTCCTTTTCTGTACCACGCTACCCGGTCAACCATGGCAGTTCGCCAAGCATCCTAAACAGTATTCTACGACAGAGCGAAGTAAGGTTGACAGTTGAGCTAGTTGGTACAAATAACAATAAAAAAAAATTCTTGATCATCTTTCCTCCATTTGCTTTCTCTCTTCTACTCTGACAGGATGTTTCTTTAACAGGATTCATTCGATAACCCTAGCATCTCTTCTTTGATTGCGAGTTGCACATTGAAACTTCTGTTTGTGAAACTTCAAAGCTTGGACAGGAGATACAACGCAAAATACAGCGGAGAGGGGGGTCAGTATTCACTGCTCCGAGCATGAGCGTCGTGACGCACCCTACTCCCCGCGCCGAGGAAAGGAGTTCGTGAAGCTCTGAAAGAGGAAACAGGCAAGTCATACGAAAAGGAGACAACTAAGAATGCAAAGGAAAAGCGAAGCGTCTGCGCGTACAACTTGCAAACAGAGGAGTTTAAGGTGCACGCTTTCAGGGTCAAGCTCCTTTTGTGAGACGACCGCCTCGGCGGCAGACCAAGGTTGTCATGCGTTTCCTTCGGTTTCATGGCTTTTGTCTTCACTGAACCTTAAACGCCGGTGCATTCGAGGCGTCCAGAAGGTCTAGCGAAGGGTCATTGCGGCTAATGCTTGCTCTTCGGGGTTAAGCGATCGCCTTGCGCAATGCCTTTTGACGACGACGAAGGCGGGGTCGGCTTTGATCGCTTTGCACTGTAATGAAAAACGGCCCGTCTGACCTTCACTTGGTGCACGATGAAAAGGCGGTCAGACTAAAGCGAATTGATTCCTGACGACGGTCGACAAAACGAGAACAGGCATTTCTGTCCTACATACCTGGCGAACCTTGTAAGGGAAAGTAAACAAACCAGGTGACGGCAGAGAGTCAGGTGGCGAGATAAAATCGGGAAGTTTGCAAAGATAGGCGGTATCAGCTGGTACAGCTATAGGCTATTGGACATAAATAGGTGAGGCCTCTGTCCTGCAGTAGGCGAAGCATAATTTATCACTGATACCGCAAATTACTAGATCGCGGCCTCAAAACCAGCAATGTTCGACGAATGGTAGTTTTGTCGTGTGGTATTGGTGACAGGCAGGTCGGAATGCGGCAAAAATTCTCCCGAAACATTGTGCACCAAAACAAACTTAATTTCAAAATACCCTCCACTCCCCCCTCCCCGCCCCCTCCAAGAAGAAAGCTTAAACCATTTTTCGGCAGTATTGATTGATTCCACCGCTTTTAGATGATCTATACAAACCCTGAATTATGCAGTAGTTTACGAGAGCCGAAGCTGCAGGAAGATCATTTTTGAAAATATCGGCATTTGCAATTGGTGATTTGGCATGGTGGCTGGCGGTGTTCTGTTTGAAGAATCCTTGGAACTTTTCAGATTACGAGATGCATGAGAACAAATCTGAATGTTGTAGAATCAGTCGTTTCTCGCGACCACACAAGCCATTTTACTATATGCACGCATTAACTCAACTTAATGCAGCTGAATGAAGGTGGTCCAGTCGTTTGTGTGCATGTGTTGATAAGCGGAAATCACTGTGTTAAAAGGTGCAGCCTTTGTAAAAAGTGTATTGCCCAGGTGTCTGCTTCTGAGCCGTGTAGCGGTGCTGATTTAGCATTACTAGAGGTCCTTCCCATTGGATATAGAGTAGGAAGAAAGTTCTTACCATCAAGAGATCCGGAACACTAGAAATTCATTACAAGTCACACTAAGTGGCTCAGAAGCAAGCCCCCTGGGCTCTACAGTTTTGACAAAGAGTGTACATATATAGACAACATCTTGTAATAAGTTTAATTATGACAAAATTCTTGTGTGAACATTTTTTATAGATGTTAACAGCCTGTGGGCATCACATGTGATGCGAATGCAAGACAACGGATAGTCGCTAATGATAACTAACTGGATTATCAGAAAAATGCCATTACCCCAGAGGTGACGGAGAACCAGATGGACGGATGAGATTAGGAACTTTTCAGATAATTGAATGGTGACCGCAGATAGCACAAGATGCTTGGGGAGACATAAGAGGAGATCAGCCTTTGATTTGAATTTTATGTGGAGCTTTGCGGCTGCTGATGTAATGCCCTCATCGATGTGGTTGAAACGCCTTGAGACAATCTAGTTGAAACGCATAGTATCGTCAAAGAAAGTGGTGATTGCACATGCCGGGCAGTGCATAATTACGCTCCGCAACAACGTCACATGGGCGTCCGTGGAAAGGCAGCATCTTCAGAACTATTCCACTCCAACAGCATGTGTTTCATTTGTACTATTACACCTGCGCCACGACTGCCGGCGAGGCGACGGCATGGCAGGCCATGTGGCAGTTGCACGTCGAGCCCCTGGACACGGCCTACTCGCTGCTTTCTTCGTCTTACCGCAATCAAGCTTCTCTACTGCCGCGTCGTAATTTGACGTGCGTTGAGCGTTAGTCCTCATCAAAGGCTTGGAGCCTGTTCGGGGAGTATCGGCGTCTACAGAAAGCAAAATTTCTATCGCTCTAAGCCAGAAGCTTTCACTCATAGACGACATGCCAGGAATTTGTATGGAATGTGTGGCCGGTTATGCAGTCAGCGAGGATGTGCGCTTACACCCTCTCTCAAATTATAGACCACGTGTGTCAGAGTGTGAAGGGATGGGTCTTCGGTAGCTACCGGCGAGTGTCAGTTGATTCGATTTGCCTGTATTTTCGCGCCTGGGAACGGAGGACTTAGGGCGTGAAGAATCTCGTCCTCTGTAATGTACAGAATGTTCCCCTTTTCATTTCTGCGTGAGAAGAAATGTTGCCTTCGCGACTTTGGCGACCACCTCATAATGTATACGGAGTCCTAAAGGTCCGATGTATCGTCTTGTTAACGCTACCGCTTGAGCAGCATAGTAGATTCCTAAGTTTTAGCTGTGTGACAGTAGTAAGATTCCCACAACTGTTGGTAATTGTAAGGCACCATGCAACAGTATGAACACTAACTGTGGTGCGTGTGCGGCAGCAAACGTGCGCAGCTCTTTTCTACAAACGTGCAAATTTTACAGTGCCAACTTGTGTGTGTGAAAGTCCCACAACCTATGTGCAAAACCTCATACATAGCTTTGATCATGACACGGAACTTTATTGTCTGTGAAATCACCACCTTCCATTTGTGCCCTATCTTTCCTTGGCTTAAAACCCTTCCCCAGCGCAGAGTAGCAGGCCGGGGACATTTACCACAGGACGACCTCTCCGCCTTTCCTTGCATTAAATACGTTCCTCTCTCTCTCTCTCTCCCGCCTTTGTGTGAGGTCATCCGACGTCCGGAGCTGCTATGGACTGGCATAAAATTCTCTTTCCTTACTTTTGTCCGGTAGTATCGTTCACCGTACGGTTTTTCTGCATGCTAACAATAATGGCCATCAGTACCACGCACCCAACTTCCGGGACTCTCTCACGCAGAATTTGAACCCTCACAAAATTCTGTGTATCGGGTAATGGTTGGCAAGTCAATTCGGACGGTTATTTGCGAGGTCTGCGATAGGAGTGCCTCCAAACAAAGTCTGGTTATCAAACAAAATCTTTGATAAACCAGGCTTTGCTATTACAAGCCCTAAAAGCATGTTGTTTGACCACGAAATGAAACACGTCAAGGTCAGGATGACGTACGTTAATAGTGGGGTTTCGCTCATGCTCGACGTCAGTGGGTAGGCAAGCAGAGTTCTTCGCATGCTTAACGCTTTTCTAAGGGTGTCATCTCTTCTGTACTGTGTGATCATTGCGGGCGTTTCAAATTACAATTGCGAGGTCAGGTTGTGCTGATGTCATGACCTTTTCAGCAATTCAAATTTCCTCTGCACAAAACCAACCGCCATTAAGACTTGGTGTGTTTGGCTGGACAAGACCTTTAGCGCTATCCCAGCAGATAAATGAAGGGGAAATGAGGGTGCTCGTTATAATACATGAAGGAAAGAAGCCAGCAGTCGGCGTGGCCAAGGAAAGAATTGGGGATTGCACTTTATGTCTTTTTTTTTTACTTTTACTTCGATAATCACATAAATTAGTAATGTAATCTGTTTAGGGGAAAGATAATTAAACACAAAGTAGAGGGAAAAACAACGTGCCGATGGTGGGAACCGAACCCACGACCTCCGAATATCGCATCCGGTGCTCTTCCAACTGAGCTACATCGGCCGCTGTCCCCCCTGCTACTTTCTTGGGTATTTATGTTGTCTGTATACGAACCTTGAGAGTGTTCACCAGCGCCACCCTCAACCATAGCGGTGAACGTCGAACGTCCTGTGTTACCGCCAGCGTCACGTAGAACGTGATTAAGAGCGAGGGCGAAAGCTGTGCTAGAACCCTCTTACGCTACCTATGGCTCCAAGACTGCCAGAACCGAGACCCCCGTAGGCTACAAGCAGATAAATGAAGGGGAAATGAGGGCGCTCGTTATAACACATGAAGGAAAGTAGCCAACAGTCGGCGTGGCCAAGGAAAGCTTTGTGGATTGTACTTTATGTCTTTTTTTTAATCTTTACTTCGATAATCACATAAATTAGTAATTTAATTCATTTAGGGGAACGAACCAGGTCCAGGAAGGTCCAGGAAGGTGCGAGCATGTCTTACAAGACTGCAGGATAGCTCAAAAAGGTCCAAAAGTGTTGCATGTGTAATCGCTAGAGAGATTATTTTACTGGGCCAGAACTCTACAAGCATCGCTCCCGATTCAACACAAAAAAGGATGAAGTGCCTGACAGTTCTTTCGCTCTCCATGCCCATTGCTTCGAACTTGCTGGCGACGCATGCATACCTTCCCTCTTGGTCATTCGTTTGCGTTACTCACGGGATTCCGTCTTGCATTATTTTGGTAAACGCACGCCGCGTGGTAAATAGGTGAGTGTGGATACAATGGCCGACAGCTCAGAGATGACGTGTCCGGCGTCGAAGCGGACGTAGATATTAAAACTTCGGTGGCGTGTCTGCTGTTGTGCCAGTCATGTGCTGAGATTCCTGCCCCGCCTTCGCCTCTGCGGCCACAGGAACCGCGTCTTGGCCGAGTCACGGACCGCGCGCTCGGGACAAAAGAATACGCCACGAAATTGTAGTTGCACGCTCCCCCGAGTGGCGTCACGAAGGCGGATGCGTGCACGCGACGTCGATACATGCACAGGCGCTGCAAGGAAAATGATTGTGTGCCGAGAGAAAAGTGCGGAGTATAGACGAGATCTAGAAAAGGATATCGCTCGGATGTGTGAGTAACTCCTCTGGCGAGTTTGCAATGCGAACATTTCCACCCGTTTTCACGGCAAACCCTGCTCCAGTACCGCTTCAAGGACATTGTGGAGAGAAAGGAAGAGGTTTTTTTTTTTTTTTCTTGAAAAGCAGAGCTGTAATGATGTCGCGGAAAATTCACGAAAGTTTGGCCGTGTTTCAAGGCACAGATTGACAGCAACGAATGGTCATCATCATCAGAAAAGAATTCCCGCATGGCTGTCCATCTAGTCCTATTTTGCAGCCTCACACGGCCTTGCTGCCTCAACATGTTTCTGAATTTCATTTCTCCTATCTGAGGCGTTTATAGGCTGAACACGAGGTCGATTAATGTAACCCTGTTAATGGCAGCTGCTTTTAAATGTCTCTACTGTCCGAGATGCAAGTGAATGGTTCACTATACCATGTGGTCGAAGTGGAACCGGTACTGCGGAGCGGACTTTTTTCTTCTTTCCAAATATCCCAATGAAATAGGGCCTCCAGTAATCAATGAAGACGTATTCAACTGGTTCATGTTTTTTACACAAGAAGCGTTTAGTCGTCCACGGTACGATGATTAGTTTCTGCCCAATCCACGTCCTAACAGAAAGGTGTTTAAATGCAGCTAAACTGAATATGATTTAACCTTAGATCTTACAGGCATCCTTTCGGTTTTACGCCGACTTGATAAAAAGTATCCATAATCCCCTTGTCTAGCGCAACGAGGATGGAGGGTGTCCAGGAAAAGAAAAATGGATAACACTGACAATAAAAATGAATTAGTGCAGAAGTACAAATGAAACAGAAATAGAAAATAAAGCTAAAAACAAAGGACAAAGAACAGTAAAATTAAATAAACTAAAGCAAATGAAGTAAACACAGTAAAGTAAAAGTAAACTTGTACATGAAGGAAAAGCGCCGAAACGAAGAACGAGGCCATAACATAACTATGCACGGAGCCCGCAATGCTCTCGCATTTCCGCATGTAAGCAGACTCTAAAGCATTCCTGTAATTTTTAAGACACAAATCTGGTAAGGATAAAAAATTACAGATGTATAGGCCTTTGTTTTCTACAGACGTCATTTCATTGTCTGCTATCACATCATTTTCTTCCAAGCCTACTTATGCAGCATTCTAATCGATGTACTCTATTGGGTAAACAATATTTTCGCCCTTCCTCACGGCTAAGCGCGTAGTGCTATGTACTGTGCATGGAACAGAAATAAATAAGAATAAGCAAGTAGTAACAATCACGGAAATAATTTTAAGCACAATAAAGAGTTAGAAAGGGAAAGCAAAGTATGCGTGTGAATTGCAAGAAGAAATGAGAATAGCATAGCCTAAACAGCGCAGCGACAGTGATGAAGGAAACGAATTCACGCTGTCGTATTCTCGTCAGAACGACTTTCGATCGACACGTACTACTACTACTACTTCTACTACTACTTCTACTACTACTACTTCTACTACTACTACTTCTACTACTACTACTTCTAGTACTACTTCTACAGCTACTTCTAGTACTACTACTACTACCACTACGACTACTACTACTACTAATACTACTACTACTACTACTACTCCTACTACTACTACTACAACTACTACTACTACCACTACTACTTCTGATGCGACTACTTCTACTTCTACTACTGATACTACTACTGCTACTACTTCTACTGCTACTACTACTACTACTACTACTACTACTACTACTACTACTACTACTACTACTACTTCTGCTGCGACTACTTCTACTTCTACTACTGATACTGCTACTTCTACTACTTCTACTCCTACTACTACTACTTCTATTACTACAACTACTACAACAACTACTACTACTACTACTACTACTAAACAACAACAACAACATCACTTTGGGAGACCAGCGCTACGCCCAGCTGACCTCGAAAGCCACAGAAGCCCTGGATTCATGGGCCTTCCCGGCATAGGACCTCCTTTTGACCTAAGGAATGTTTTTCATTGTTATAAAGTCTCAAACGATATGGTCAAATAATTTTGTCTTCAGTTTCAAGGAATGCTGGAAACAAAGTGAAGTCTTGCGTGGGCAAATTCTTAAACGCTCTACGTCCACACGAGATGCAGCTTTTATAGGCTAGAAATTGAGAGGAAATGAAATACAGGTGCCGCCGTTATCTACAAATTTTCAAATAAGCTGCTATGCGTCAACGCAGTTTTTTCCATGGCGGATCTTAGAGGCTAGGCAACACCAGCACTCGCTTTGGAACGACGTTCAGATCCATTTAGGCCTTAAGCGTTACGTGTTTCAGACGAGGAGCTGGAAAAACTTTAAATAAATCGATCAATTAGTCAAATAATAAATAAATAAATAAATAAATAAATAAATAAATAAATAAATAAATAAATAAATAAATAAATAAATAAATAAATAAATAAATAAATAAATAAATCAATTATTCAATCGATTTCTTGTTTTAAAATGAGGAGTACGAGACTAAAAGTTGGAACATCGGTACGAGGTCCCAATCTCTAACAAGTTGGCAAGACATAGACAGGAAGAAAACCCGAGATTTATCAGCAATAAACATGTGTTTTCTTGCCTGAAACACTTCCGCATATGTTGAATAGTTTTGATGGACGTTGTGGTTTATGGGATTCTACGACCCTTAGCAACTCCGGAAGCCGTAGCGGAGGTCTAGCGTTCACTGGCATCGCACATACCCCGGCAATTCGCGCTTCGCCTCCATCGAAGCGCGGTCGTTGCTGCCTGGTTCGAACCCGGGTCCAGCAGCTCCATAGTCGAGCTCCTCGAGTCAAGGGCCACTGTGGTAGTGCATACCTTGAAGTATGCATATAATTGACTTTTACTAACAACAAAGATTTCATGCAGTGACTCTAAGTGCAAATTTATACCGGGTGCTCTCGTGAGAAGGGAACAATTATAGTAGGGTAAGGCGGGGAGGGAGGGGGGCCCCGGGGGAGGGGACCGTTTAGTCCAATTCGCTGCGGAGGTTCTTATAACGTACACTGTATATGTAATCTCTCCTTGGGCGAACGACGCAAGTATTGCCTTTGGTCGCAAGATATGTTCCGTTTTAATTTGATCTTAAACGATAACGTTATCATTTCAATCTACCATGACCAGGAATACGGATTAAATTGGCCTGGGTGCGACTGTTCGTGAGGCAAAAGCGCTGCAGATGTTTCCATCCCTCCGGCTCGGTCGAGACCATAGGAGTGAAGTGCCTGTCTGCCGATAAAGGAACAGGATGAGAACATGCGCGCAGAGCAGAGAGATAGAATCGCTGATAAAAGCGGAGGGAGTGCACGCCGAGGCGGCTCAGTCGTTAGAGTACTCGACTATACATAACGAGTGGATCCGGGATCGCTCCCCCTCAGTGGAAACATTGGGCGGCATCATGATGCCAGTATCATTAAAGTACCCCAGGTGATGGAAAAAGCCCGAAGCCCTCTACTACGGCGTCCTTTGGGACCTCTATCGGTTCGGAGCTTTAAGCCTTCAAAACGAACCAGCCCAATTTGACGAAGTCTCACTAAGGCTGGATTGAAATGGCCCTTTGGTGGGCAACGAAGCAGCGCCGCTTGCGCACCCAGTGTCGTTGATGCGAAACTTGCGCTTTCTTTGTTACCCGTAGGAGGGCAGCACGGGTTGCAAAAGCTCTGCTCAGCCACCTCAATCGCGTTTCTTGCCTGGATGGCAGGGAATGTATCGCAGTTTATTGGTTTGTAGGCTACTTCCGCCCTACACGCGAGTAGCTCAGGACCACTGTATTTTACAAACTAATAGTAGGCATAGTGAACTGTGGTGCAGCAAGCTATGTAAAAAAAAAAAAAAGAAGAAAAAAAAAAGAGACAGAAACGATGATAATGCATGCGTGAAGAACTTTGCGCACGTTAGCTTACGCTTACTTTTAAGACTCCAGGATCATAAAGCGTTTCTAGTCGAAAATTCTCGGTCCAAAATGCACCACTTTGCGCATTTCTGGCGAAGTTTCCGGAACATTTTACTCGAATTGCATGCTTAAATTAGTAATAACACGCAGCAAAATTCAGGGCATAATGTGGCTACAGCGTTATTTTTGAATGTCGCCTTAACGCGGGTGATGTTCTCACTGATACACGCGATAACATAGGTTGCAAAATAAAACATGATCAACTAGTTCAGATGTTACTACACTTTCTGTCAGGGTAAAACAACTTCTGCCATTTGCGAGACTGTTATTTGGCAAATAATTCTTCTGAAACACTGAAGCAAGAGTTTATATTTATAAAATATTTTGTTGTTGCATTGGCATGTAGCAAGAATGTGTCTCAATAATTAGGGCGACAATTTTCAGCGCTGGCAGTATGTATGCTGTTATATATATTTATATATATATATATATATATATATATATATATATATATATATATATATATATATATATATATATATATATATATATATATATATATATATATATATATATATATATATATATATATATATATATATATATATTGTAACAGCAATAGGTAATAAATAGGAATGCGAACCATACCCTAGGGTGCACGCCGTAAACGTTTTGTGCTGCCCCAGGTAATACGATGTTTTCGGTTTGCAATCTAGTTCGACAAGATTTTTGAGTACGCGCCTCGCCTTTCTAGGATCGAGAAATCAATGCGCTAGTAGTTAACATCTAAGCTATTCAAAATCGTTCAGCCCGTCTCATACAC
Organism: Amblyomma maculatum; assembly: GCF_055883805.1. Lineage (NCBI taxonomy): Eukaryota > Metazoa > Arthropoda > Arachnida > Ixodida > Ixodidae > Amblyomma > Amblyomma maculatum. Next base: position 42,280,835 of record NC_139354.1, on the reverse strand, counting down.
TCAAGCTATCGTCACAATAAACCCAAGGTTGTCCACGGAATGTCCTCAGGGGACCTGAGACAGGACGTTCGAATATCCTGAGGCAGTCCCCAAATGATCCTAAAGTAATCCATATGGGACAATTTTTTTCACCCAGCCCACTTCTTTGGGGTTTGGAACAAGTTGCAGGATCGTTTCTGTACTATTTCATGAACAACTAATCTGAAATAAGGGTTCGAGCTATTCATCACTCAATTACGCACTATTAGAAACGATATGTGCTTAGCTGTCATTTTTCGTTTCCATTAGACACGTGTGGCCAGTTGTGCAGCGCAACACAAATTGTGCTGCACAAGTTGCGCATTAGACGAAGGCTACAAACACATGCATCTTTTGCCGCAGTGTTTAGTTTTGCCAAGCAGCATGCAAAATGAAAGCCATCACTCGTTAAAATTACTTCATTGTGTTCAACTTCATATAACGGCTAACCTATAGTGGAACTTAAGTTAGAATATGTAGATAAATACATAGTGTAGCTTCTTGTTACAGATAACGTGCCAAATGTACTATCAAGAAACGGCAATCTGCAAGATGTAAAGAGTGTGCAAAATGAAATAAAGCTTTCTCATCGGAAAAGTGTGACAAGTGTGATAGATACTGCGCCTTTTCCTTCCTCTGAAGCAATTATGACTATTATTATTATTATTCCCATCGGGCAAGCTAAGGTAGGCTTGGACTCATTTGGAGGCTTGGAAGCAGATCTACGACATTTAGCAGGGCTGTTTCTTTACCTGCAAGTGACTCTGGAAAAGATGCTAATACGTTTTTAAGACTTTTGCGGATCTGGAGCATTACCAGTCCTCCTTCTCCTTACTTTTTGCAGCACAGATTGAGAATTTCAATATTGATGACTGCATGATAGCTCGCAGACTAATATTTTAGGTAGAATGGGTTGTGGTCCAGGTATTGCAAAATCAGGCTGTAGATGAGGTATATGGGAAAGTACTGGAATATATCCAAATGCCTGTACAACCACCATAGTGCCTAAAGAAGGTAAATAAAGTAACTAAAGAAAAACATTAAAGAAAATATGTAAGGAAAGTAAAACCAAGATACTTTGTTGGGCGAGTTGGTACTTATTCATTATTGATATAAACAGCGCGAACACGAAAACAAGGGACAAGAAACAAGAAAGCCACAGTACATGCGCTGACTCACAACTAAGCCTAAGCCGTTTACTCCAAGGCCCAGAAAAACAAACATGAAGAAAACGAAACAGTCACGTGAAAAACCCCTGGGTTCACCTGCTGCATAAAAATTACTTTAAAAAATCACTTAAAAAAGACACCTCTTTGCTTGAAAGAGCAAGAGACGGCTTGCTGACACACTTATTGTCCGTTGAAATAAAATACGCTTCCACTATCTCTCTCGTTATCTTCTGTTTGTGGCGATATAAAATCTTAACACTGTCAAACTTAGGAGTGCACTTCTTCTTCTCCTTCTTCATTATTTCACATGACTGGCAATGGGATACTAGAAACGTTTTGTCCTTTCCAATTTCCAAGTTGTTACAGTGTTCCTGTAGTCTCTTATTTATAGGACAAACCGGACGGTGTATTAATAAGAGACTACAGGAACACTGTAACAACTTGGAAATTGGTAAGGACAAAACGTTTCTAGTATCCCATTGCCAGTCATGTGAAATAATGAAGAAGGAGAAGAAGAAGTGCACTCCTAAGTTTGACAGTGTTAAGATTTTATATCTCCACAAACAGAAGATAACGAGAGAGATAGTGGAAGCGTATTTTATTTCAACGGACAATAAGTGTGTCAGCAAGCCGTCTCTTGCTCTTTCAAGCAAAGAGGTGTCTTTTTTAAGTGATTTTTTAAAGTAATTTTTATGCAGCAGGTGAGCCCAGGGGTTTTTCACGTGACTGTTTCGTTTTCTTCATGTTTGTTTTTCTGGGCCTTGGAGTAAACGGCTTAGGCTTAGTTGTGAGTCAGCGCATGTACTGTGGCTTTCTTGTTTCTTGTCCCTTGTTTTCGTGTTCGCGCTGTTTATATCAATAAGGAAAGTAAAGTTCTGCATAAAAGAAAGGTGTTACGAGACACCTTCTTCCCGGTGCTATTCCCCGCTTGTTTACAGGACGTATTCAGAGATTTGGAATGGGAGCAGTTAGGGAAAAGGATGACGAAGAGAACCTCAGTGATCTGCGATTTGCTGATGAAATTGCGTTGCGAAATAACTCACGGGATGAATTGCAAATGATGATTAATGACTGTGAGTTAGACAAGAAAAGCATAAATGCCTAAATGCTGATATGCAGAACACTAAGGTAATGTTCCACATCCCTGGAAAGTAACAAAAATATACATTAGTTAGCGAGGCACTGAAAGGGGTAAGAGAATATGTCTGCTTTGGACAGGTATTAGCCGCAAATCCGGATCACAAAAGGAAAATAGCCAGGCGAGTAAGATTAGGATAGATGTCATTTGGCAAGTACTCGCAGCTGGTTATGACTAGCAGCTTACCGGTATCGCTAAAGAGGAAAGTATACAATAGTTGCATCTTACCTGTACTCACCTATGGGGCTGACACGTGGAGGCTAACCAAGAGAGTTCTACTTAAGTTGAGGACAATCCAGAGGGCTATGGAACGAAGAATGGTAGGGGAACATTAAGAGATAGAAAGCGTGCATAGTGGGTCAGAGAAATAACTCAAGTTACTGACATTCTAGTTGAAATCAAGAAGAAGAAATGGGCATGGGCAGGACATGTAGTGCGAAGAGAGGATAACCGATGGTCGCTTAGGGTAACAAACTGGATTCCAAGGGAAGGAAAGCGCAGCAGGGCGCGGTAGAAAATTAGTCTGGCGGATGACGTTAAGTTCGAAGGGGTGAAGTAGATCACCTAGCACAGAACCGGGTTAATTGGGGGAATTTTAGAGAGGCCTTCGCTCTGCAGTGGGTATAGTCCAGCGAATGATGATGATGATGATGATGATGATAATAATAATAATAATAATAAATTGTGGTCTTACACAGGCCCCCAATAGGTCTGTGGATGCAATCTACTTTCATTGACATGAACACCAGCCCATTTAATTTTCGCATTGCAATTCATGTTAATCTTGGAAATCAATAGTCCTAAAATAAATGTAGCCGAGCAGAGCGCGTGCAGGATTTCCGTATTCAACTTTATAGGTCATTTCATAGAACAAATATAAAGCTGTGCTGCTTGCCCCTGAAGCCGAACATATTCGAGCTGGCAGAGGCCCCTGTCGAGCAAGTTTCAAAGCACTTTCAAACAATAATGGCCTCCGAGATTACCTTTTTGCACGCGTTGGTGATCTCGAAGGCTATAAAACAACTTTGCGTAGCTTTTGTTTTTGTCTTGAATTTAGTTGCAGAGATGAGTGCTAGATGTCGCAACATTTGCACAAGTTTGTCGTTGCGCGCCAAGTTCAAACCAACAGTGGTAGATGTATTTAGCATAGGGGGACACGCTCGCGTAGACGTATACATGATTACCGCACGACAGCTGCGTACATGAAGAGGAGGCGTCCGGTAATTCTGTGCACGTGCAAGCTAATACGTGTCGCTTAGGCTAACTATATTGTCCGGTACAATGGATGGAAACTATGCCCGAAGGGCGGAGCTTGTAACACCTGATTACGTTTTGGCCATATGAAGCACCTGAAAAAGTAAATAATAAACGGTTCAAAATGCTTCCTGAAAACTTTACCATATAACACCTCATTTGAATTGTAAAACATGCCCAGCATCTCATATCATTGGCTTATGGTGACCACGTTGGGAAGGTTGGATCTATCCGCGCTCCCACATAACGACGCCTGTTCTCACCTTTCGTTATGTTCATGAAAAAGTGGAGCTCCCTTTCTTATACTGTTGTTAATGTTCCAGAATGTATGCCTTTCAGGCATCCCACTATATATTTTGAAATCTTCTAACCTCCATTGTGTTCTTGTCTTGTAGTTTACCCCTTCTTGTGGCGATCTTCATGTGTTTTTGAACACTTATGACATGTTTCGTGACTTTTCATTTCGTCACTCTCATTATCCTTCCCCCACCTGTTGCTGCATTTTCTGTTCAATATGTGTTTTTTCCGACTTCTTACCACGTGTTCCCAGCGATCTGTATTTCATTCGCACATACCTGTTTTTTTTTTTTTTTCGTCTGCCTATTTCTATTTGTATCACTTCGTATTCCATTACAAACATGCAGCATTTTTGTTTAATGAATTCTTGTTCAGTAGTGCCGCAGCTGCCTGTAGGCAATCTAAACAAATCAAAAGAAATAAAAAAACAAACAAGGAAAACATTATTCAAACTTCCTGTGCAAATGAATTTTTACGGAGCATTCGAATAAAATGTTTATAAATAAAAAAAAAACGTTGCTCACTTTGTCTCCATCAGCGTACGAAGATATTTTTCAGCAATAGTGTCATGTGACGTGGAGAACAGACCACAAACGTTTAGCAGAGACAGTGGGGTGGGTTCCAGGTCAAGTACGACATCACAAGCGAATACATGGTCTGGCGGGTAAATAATATCGGGGTGAATACGTGGTGATGTTGGGGATGCAGGTTTGCAGCTGACAGCAGACGAGGCTAACTCCACATAGATAAAATAGGACTATAGTGCCGGCATTCACTGCATGTAGCGCAACTGTCGAAACCGTTATCGAGGCCAAAACCTTACATGCCCTATCAGCAAAGAAACCCGTTTGTGGTGGGGTCCATAAAACGTTGTCCCGAAATATAAGCGTGACGTCATGGGGACAGCCACGTGCTCTCAGTGGTATAATAGATGGTCATTGCAGCATATACATTCGACTACTGCGAATCCCCTTTGGTCGACCCCGTAATCGGCCTCAATCCATTTTAATCCATATCAGGCCTCTTCGTTTACAGCGCACAAGCAGTCTAATGTGTTTTTCGTAACTTTCATTTTGCATCCTAATCCTACACATTAGAAAGGCGAGCTATGCCATTTCAAAAAAAAAAAAATGCACTACAGGCAAAGGCGACACTAGCTTTAATATGCGTATTTCTAACAATTTATAGGTTAAGCTGCAATGCAGGATCAGAAAAGTTTGAACTGGGATACCCTTCGATACAGTAGGCAACCTTAAGTTTCGCAGTATATCAAAGCAAAACTAATGGATGTTCTACATTTTAGCCACTTATTTCGCAAAGATTGGCCTCTACCAGGTGTATAACCTCCACCGTGCTGTGGAATTCACGTGCACAGAATGCATCGAAGCGCACGTGCAGTTTTTAAAGCAAGAATCCGTAAACGTAAGAAATCGCCTAAACAATGCGTTTAAAGAGCCAGACACTCATTCTTAGGAATATGCTTTTCGAGACATGAAGACGCCTTCTGCAGAAGAATCCTACCAGCGTCTGCGGACATTAGTAAACAGGGTAATAATGCCGGCTACTAAGATGCTTTCCAAAGTTCCGATAAATAGCACTTACCTTTGCCCTTAGGCGTCAAGTTGCATTTATAGATTTGTATTTGGCTACTGTGGTAAAGTCATGTCAATTTGCATAACTGCGATACGATAATACCTTTAAGCATGTCCCCCAGCACCGTTAATCAGTGGCGAAAATACCATGTCCCCTTCTCTGTACCACCCGCACCGTGGTGTTCGACGTTGCTTGCTGCTAAAGCCCACGCGGGCCACAGCAGGATCGAGACGTAGCATTTGCGTTATTGACTGACGCCGCATTTAGAACGCAGGGTTTTTTAAGACTGTCTCTGTCGACATACAATAGCAAAACCTTGTTGAGCAGCGGTGTCTAGGGTAATTGCATTTTCGAGATCCTAAAAACTGATCCGGGTAATAATAATGGCTATCCTCAAACCTCCCCTTGCCGCTACATAGATGCCTTATAGCTCTAACACATAAAAAGCTCCTTAGCAGAAAGTAGATAACCAACCTAATTTGACCAGCAAGTGCTGGTGAAATTCTTCCTTTCTTTTTTTCAGTGTCCGCGCCAATACTTCTGCATATAGTACACAGAAGCACAGAAGCTGTCTTCACATACACACACAGACACACACATATATATATATATATATATATATATATTTGAAAGAAAAAATAGTGACTAGCATCCTTGAAACACCCAGTACTTAATACACCTATATGAGCCAGAAAAACAAAAACAAAATATGACCCAGGTTAACCACGAACTCTGAGCATGTTTTCATGGAAAAACTTATAACATGCATCTCGACGGACGTTTCAGAAAGTGCATTTCTTTTCCCATAGAGATTTCCAGCAGTCACACGCTTTTCATCTGATCTTGGCGATATGAGACGCATCTGTTATTCATTCCGTTACTTGATCTAGGAGGGGGAAATGAATGCTTGCTGTGTTTAGGAACGGAGCACATTCAAATTTGCGACAATTCATCATCATCATCATCATCATCATCATCATCAGCCTAACTATACCCACCGCAGGGCGATGGCCTCTTCCATATTTCTCCAATTAACCCGGTTCTGCGCTAGCTGCATCCACTTGACCCCTGTGAACATCTTAACTTCATCCGCCCGCCTAACTTTCTGCCACCCCCTGTTATGCTTTCCTTCCCTTGGAATCCAGTTTGTTATCCTAAGCGACCATCGGTTATCCTCTCTTCCAGCATAGAGTAAGTCACTGGTTTTTCATCGGTTTCCACATCATCGAATGGATCCATTCCACATAAACCATGAACCTGGACAAATACGTCCTTACTGTGCAATTGTTGTACAAACAACATGTCAAGCGTCTTCATTATGGTTTTACGCAATCGGCGGACTTCTGGATCGCTCTGAGTAGGGTCTTGCAGAGGTGGGTATATCCTATTGGTTTGGGCTTGGTTTGGTTGATGGGCTTCAACGTTCCAGGCTATGAGGGATGCCGTAGTGAAAGGCTACCGAAACATTCCACCACATGAGGTGATTTACCGAGCGCTGGCATCGCTTTGTTTCTCCGTCGAGATGTGGCTGTGGAGTTCGGAATGGAACTCAAGTTACGCAGGTTCAGTAGTCCAGTGTCCTAACCACTGATCGGCCTCGGCGGGGAATATTGAGGAAGCCTTCAGAGCGTACAGGCTGGTGAATGGGTATTAGGTGGGCGCTACAAGTTGAATGCGTCCAATCGCTAACGTAAGCGACTGCATGAACGCTGGACACTTTTGCGACAAGAGCTCTATAATGCTAACGCATAAAAAAAAAAAAATGAAAGGAATAAAATGTGTACCGGTCCTTGAACTGAACGGCAATGTACAGGCATAGGCCAGTCTGCGGGAAACCTAGTCTTAAAAACAACTACAAAAAATGTTCATCGTCCTGTGCGGTGACTGAGGCGAGCGCAACGACCAGGAATACTTAGTTTCCATATTAAACGATCTCCAAAATGGGCGAACGTTGTGATGAGCGGCCTCTATCTAGCACTGCTGTAAGCAGCTTTGCCAGCCATAACAGTCAATGTAAAAATAATAGCTCAGCCCTGAAATCTGGAAAATAGCATCGACTGAAGTAGTTTTTCACTGCAACGAAGAACTAGTCCATGAGAAGTGACTATGGCTAATATTCCTTTCCAGGCAATCTCCGGGGCTTAAGGGTTACGTCTTACGAGACTAGAAGCCCTGGCAAATATGGCTCAAAAGCCCAAAATGAACAGTTTGTAACTCGTTAGGTTTTTTGTTTCAAGGGCTCATTCTGAAGTACAGATTGCAGTGGAGGGTTGTGCCTGTTGCAGCCCAGGAATACAATGTTTAAACACGCAGTTTTGAACGAAACTCGCCACAAGTTAAAGAAAAGTCCGTTGCATTCCACCACTGAAAGCTTACGCTAAACTGTAAGCTTACGCGAAGCATAAGTCCTTTAATCTGTCCCTCAAGGTCTTAAAGAATGTGGTGTAGCTCAGTGTTGGTCCTAGGCTCTAGGACAATAAGGTTCCTGGTTCCAGTACAGAGAGCGCGTGATCAGGGCCCATCCCGGACGCTTCGCAGTGAAGTAAGAGGCGGACCGGTTACGGCAAGATGAAGGCCCGGCTACGCCCGGTGTTGCGACATAGCTCGGATGACGACATGTCGCAGTCCCCAGCATGGAAGAGGTGGAAGGGCAGAGCCGTGGTGCTGCTTGCCTCTTGTAACGGGTCCGGAGCACGCTACATTGCCTCTGTAGACGAGTATCGCAACAAGACATGCTACTCACGAGGAGATGATAAAAGGCGAGCAGCGAATGCAGCAAAGACGAGTATTGCGTCCTTTGGGTAAAGCAAGGATTCAGGCACAATGTATCGTAAGATAAGAATAAGATAAGAAAAAAGATTAACTCTTGTAAGTTTGCTGCTGTCCTTGCGTTTACAAACCACGGCGTGGTCAAATAGAGAGCGATGAGCCACCAGATACGCAATCTCATTTTAGTGTCTCTATCAGAGATATGAGTCAACTTTCATCAGAACACGCACCATAACACTCATATGTGAAAAAAAACAACAACAAAGGAAGGATTGAAGAAAGGAAAGAAACCGACCTTTTTTGCGCAATAAAATGATGCATTCTTCTCTAAATCTGATTAGGGATGATTACAGGGCACGACTGCCCGGATGCGTACTCAAAAGTCTTGACGGAAAGCCAAAGCACCTTGTAACCGTTCTATTTCTCTTTTATTCGTGCCATCCCTCATTGCCTACCTCTCCCCACACCACTATCGTGATGTTGAACCAAGCGGCAAGAAAAGAAAGAGAGCACGAAGGACTTTCAGGAGGGCTGCAGTTGCTTGCTGCCATGTATCGAACGGTCGGCGCAGCCCGGCGCCGGCAGAACACTGACGATAGGTGCATAATTTATCCACCTGTTCTCGTCTGGCTGGAGCCGCCGGGGTGTGAAATCAAAAGCAGAGATTGCCACTCCCGCCACCACCTCCTCCGCAGCCCTCCTTTCTTCATGCTTCTGTCCTCGCTCCAGCAATTTTATTATTTAGCTCGTAACCATGCAGAAGGTTTCTATTATAAAATAGCTGCGCCAAGCATAAAGACATAAGGTATGACAAAACCCAAGAGCGGTCAACTGGAAACAACGCTCCTTACCTTTACGCTCTTCTAAACTGCCCATCGTTGCTTTATTACAGCGTTGTTATTATATCAGTCACTTTAAATAAAATAATTAACTATTTGCGGAAGACATACGCGGTAATTATAGGACATTATTATTCTCCCTTCTTGGTTCACTCCCCCCATATTCGATTGCTCGCTTGCACTGCGTACTTATACAACGAGAGCTGGTATATACATGCACGTCCCCACTCACGACCAACACGTGACCACCCCTCCAAGCACGCAAAAAGTATCCGCATAGCGCAACATTCATCGTCATCGGGTGGGTACGAGGTCTTAAGACACCACCGCATGCTTCGAAGAGCCTCTCCGATACTGCATGGGGTTGGAATTCGAGAACCAGCAAATATGTGGCGAGTTGCGCATAGGGCAGCACATGCTCCGAAAGCTGCCAGAAAAACGTTCTGAGGGAACTCTGCTCGATGTCTGCAAAATCTACGCGCCCATTTATCTTTGACAAAAATGTTTAATGTTATCGCCTGGCTAGATGAATCAAGAGAAAGAGGGAGTACATCTTAAAAAGATGAAGATGTCCAGTGTAAGAAAGCCGTCTTACTTAGTAACCATGTTAAGGTAACCTAGAAGCGGATCCAGGCAACCACAGTAGGCTGGATCTCGAGGTCCACAGGGCACGGAGCCTCTAGAAAAAGAAGGAGGTAGGGAAGAGAATGCAGAGGACTTCGTTGTGCGCTGGCTATGCACATACATAGCGTTATACTGTCTGTTCGCCTCTATATCGCAGCGTCGGCTACAATATGCTGAAAATGTGTGCGGGTAGCAATGCTGAAGATTTTGGTCTTTTAAGGGCAGCAGTTAGTCTGGTTTCACCTCCAAATCAAGCTCGCATCAGATTTATTTTTTTGTGCAAGATAGGCAAAATCTTCTCTTGCTGGTCTTTATACTTTATTAACGTCAATGTGTCCTTAAGACACTAATGGTACCGGGTAGGGTGAGGACACAACAACTGCCCGGTTAACTGGCCCATTCTCTCTGAGAGTCGCGCACATTAGCGTATACTCGCCCTCGGTAGTACATAGCCTGATGTCCACAAGGCAGATAGAGAGGTTTGATGAGAGGAAGTGGGAGTTGGTGAGTGAGGGCTTAGCCGGTCTATGGGTTCTATTGCGCCAAACAGGAACTTGTAGGCGGTTTGCGGATCGCTGCGCATTGCTGTATGTCCTGACTTCAGCAAGCCGCATCAATGGCTAAGGGCGATCATTTCTGCCTTGCCGTGGACAGATGTGCAGATTACACGTGTTATGGGTGCTCGTACAACATGGTCACCCCAGAAATTACTCTTATTTCCTCGACGTACAAGTGTCCTCGCACTGCTAAAGTCACGCTGAGTGCTCGCCTACGTAAGGGCTATATACATAGTATTATGATCTAAGACAATGTATGCAAGAAAGGAAAGCATCGGATACTCCTTTGCTGGTCTCCTGAGAGCACCACCAGTACGATGAACGGGTTGTGTCTAGGCACATCAGCGTTTTGGATGTGTATAATAATTATTATTATTATTACTATTAGCGGCATCACTGGTGCTTATTGTTTCTCGTTCTCCAGTTTGCCCACCTTAAATTATGCTCCAGTAGTACGCAGGTGCCTTCTACAGTGCGCTTTTGGTGCTCTAGCGTCAACTACCTTTCTCCTCCTTCTCGTTGCCTCAGAGGACACGGAGCATGCCCACAGTGGGAAGTGCCAGGGTTTGGAGCCGACACAAGCAATGATGTAATTATCCTGGCTTAGGTTTACTTTTTACAAATTATAAATTTCGAGTAGATGTCGGTGCACAATATTTTGGGAAATAGTCTTAGTTGGAAGGGATAGCATAAGGAAACTTTTTAGGTGAGTAAAATTTGTAAGCATAATGGACGCAGTGCAGCGCTAACAAAGAAATATTCCAGTTACAATATTATAACTGTGACGTAATTCCTACAATGGCTTTAGAGCATGCTTTTTCACAGTTACACCAAATCAGAATGGGAATGCTAAAAGGCAGTCCTAAACGAGCGAGGAAAATTTCTAAATGTTTTTTTTTTCTTTGAGGATCGTAACTTCGACAGGAGAGGCTCTAACGGTCATAGTTTCCTTATCATCGAATCAAGTGAGAGGAATTTCCAAACAACTTCTCCCAGGAGCACAGCTCTGACGACCCTAGGCTGTAAGGCTCTATATCTTCCACGTCATCGCATGACGTGAGAGGAATTTCGCAATAATTTCTTCTCCGGGGAGCATACCTCCGACAGGAGAGACTGTAATGATCTATAGTTTCCACGTCGTCGCATGTAAGAGGAATTTACAAATAATTCTCCTCTGGGAGCATACCTCCAGTAGGACGGATTGTAATGTTTTACTGTTCGCGCACAATACCATGAGATGAGGGGAATTTCTTAATAATCTTAATAACTTCTTCTCCGTGGAACATACTTCGACAGAAGAGGCTATAATGATGTATTGTTTCCAAGTCACCGGATTATGTCAGGAAAATTTCAAATGTATTTTTTTTTTCTCGCAAGGCAGCGTATCTCGAGGCAGTAGGCTGCAATGTTCTGTAGTTTTCGCATCATCGCACGGCGTGAGACGAATTTTCACTTCATACCTTCTCTCGGGGGCATACCTACAGAATGAGAGGGTTTAATGATCCATAATTTTCATGTCATCACATGACGTGACATATATTTCTAAGTACTTTCTTTTGTGAGGAGCATGCCTATGATAGGAGGGGCTGTAATGATCTATAGTTTTCCCGTCACCGTAAGACGCGATATAAATTTCGAAATGATATCCTTTTCTGGGGAGTATATCTCGGACAGGAAAGATTGTAATGATTAATCGTTTCCTCAATATCGCACGACACGAAAGGAATTTGCTAATAATTTCTTCCCAGGCAATAATATGTCCGGCAGGAGAGTATGAAATCATCTATATTTCCAAGTCATCACAAGAGCAATGAATATTCAACAGCATGAAAACAGAACGACATAAATAAAGATCCAGGCAATGAATTCTGACGCGCAAGACAGTCATGAAGATCTCGCATTGACTTAAGCTTCAAGACCGGACCATGCAAGAAAAGTGTAAATGTTTGAAGTCCTCATTAGCAAGGATGGGCCTATGGCTCTGGGAGTGCCGTAGTTTAAAACATTGTAAACAACACAGCCAAATAATGCTAGGTACAAAGGTAGCAACATATGCACTTTGAAATCTGAATTGGCTAAGAGATAGGTCCCCATATTGGAAGTAATGAAATGCCCTGAAATCTATTGAAAAAACATGCTAAATTGGTCCAGAAGATTTTTCCACGAACTCTCAAACGCTGATAGTACTGGGTGCAGCTCTAGAGTATGACTGCTCAGAAAATTACAGGAAACGTTTTGAATGACCAAGAAAATACCAAGAACTTGAATAGCAAATACTGGCCTATAATATGGGAGCCAGACAGAATTACTCCAATTGAGTGCCTGGGAATACATATATATACTGCTGATTTTTCGGCACTTTGGAAGACACCTGGGAATATATCTACGTGTCGCAGGTACTGTGGCAGGTAATAGGAGGCTATTTGTCACATCGGTAGTCCGGTGGTTTGCTTCAGATGGCAGCGACTGCTCAAAGGAATGGTTAGGAGTAGTCTGAAAACTACTAACACGTTGCACAGATAAAAAGCGACACTGTATTTTAGACAGGAAAGAGTAAGTAAGTTAGATTTGCGGTTGCTTGTACGCAAGCAAATGGTTCTGACGAAAGAAAGCTGGGGTGTGTCATAAAAATGGGAAAAACCATTCCAAGCAGTGGCTCAAGTACCCGCCAAAGGGAACGCACAGTTGAAAGCCAATATTGAGAGTTCTACACGGGCTTCTAAATAGAGGACTGCATTCACAATTGATTTTGGTAGATCAATACATAGCCGTAGAAGACACCTCTCCAAAACCAACAAAGGTCGCACATTGTATCTAGTACTACAGGAAAACGAAACGCAACCGAACTCCAGAACAACTCTTGCATTTGTCTTATAGAGAAACAAAAGTGTGTCATTCGCATACACAATTTATTATTGCTAATGCGCCTCAGGTAACCAAGAAATGCTCCCAGCTTTAAGCAATTGCTTTTGATATGACGTTACCCGTCCAAGTGAAAATCACATATTGCAGCGACACATTTTAGGCACTCGATCTGTTGAAGCTTGACATCGCAAACATCATGAAGACACCGGTCGTTTTTTAGAAGGTCAATAACTTTGAGACAAAAGTAACTGGCTTCATATTGTCACGTAGTAGTGACAATCCCGGTAGCGACAAATGAAGACACTGGCTTTGCACTGGAATGGAACTCTTTATTGGACTGACTTGCGCCCGCAAAAAAACTAAGTGATTCGGCGGCGGCGATAGCAACAATCGTGCTCGGCGGTCGTCGAACCAAAAATGCTCGTCGCACGCATCAACGCTCAATTTAAAGGTTAAAGGGAAACATCGAGATAAAGCCGCTGACCGTGACTAGCGTAATCTGGAACATTGCAGAAACACACGCGAGTGGCAGGAATCTTCTAGATTCCTCTCGACGTATCTTGCGCGGCAAATGAAATAATAAAGCAGTATCTCGCGACAACGAGCATGAACAAAAACAAAGGACAGAATCGATCCCCGCGCTAGAATCGCAATGATAAGGCCGCATGCCGGCGGCTGTCAAAAAAGAACAAGTAAAGACTTCAATCATTAGCGGCAAATATTTACTTTAGTCCTAAAACTATATTGGGGGCTGCAGCGGACATGGTAAGGGGCAAGCTGCTTCAACTGGTACGCTATTTAACTAAATATCTTATTTAACATTCTTAAATTTTGATCTTAGAGTGTGTATTATATTTGGAGAATTTCAGCTCGTTCTCTAAATAGTATAGCCGTGAAAAAAGAATTTCTTAATAAAATTTAGTGCGCGTTAAAAGGCCCATTTCGCTCACTAGCACAGCGCCGGTGATGTAGATGACTCTGCCCAGAGATTTCGTCAGTCTGCTGACATCACTTGAGAGCCAGATGTCGCGCGGTGATTTGTCGTCAATTTCGCTTCGGCCGCGGTCTCGCTGATAGTATTCGCCACGATGCACAATGCGCGCAGTCATTGCGCGTGCAGCCCGACCTCAAAGCGCGCATTGGCCTAGCGATGTACTATCGGTGTCAAATGAAACGCGAACAGCGGAGCATGTGGCGATAGGCCCAACTGAAGTCACCTGTCAGGGCAGTCGGTTAACACAAAACCAAGCCAGTATAAATGGCCTGTTCGATGTGTGTAGAAGCCAAGTCGAGCCAAGTTGCTTTCATGAAACAATGTAAGGACACATGAGGGTAGCAGTGAAGCCTAACTATCTCAGTTACTCGGAAACAAATCTGGGAATAAGAGCCACTGCCTGTGAGCGCTGTCTGTGAGCAAGTGCAGTCTCAGTGAAACTAATCATACAAAAGAAGTAAGTAATCACAACCGTAAAACGTGAAGCCTGTCGAGCGCTGGAGATATGAACCCAGCAAAGTTAAAACCTACGAAGGCTGATAAAAAGAATGCTCCACGGTCAATTTTGGGCCAGCATGACAGAAACAGGGGATAAAAAGAAAGGAATTAAAGAGCTTTTATGTGTCGTCACCGCTGGATCGAAAACTAAGCGGACAGGCCTGATGGAGAAAAAAATCAATAAATAAAAAGAGCGAGGAGAAGAAAGAACACGCAGATCGAGACTGCGATCTCCGAGTCTGTGACACGCGTTTGCTGCGAATGGCCATCGGATGAAGTTACTTTCAGTAGCTGTCAGATCGATCGAAGGATGCAGAGAAAAATATACATTCTCACAACAAAGGCGAAAACGAATATCAAAAGATCACAACGACAGACAGACAGACAGCGCGAGGAATGTAAACGTGTGGTTTCTTGCTATGGTTCAGGCCGGGCTTCCGCCCACAAAAGTAGTTCTGTGACGGCACAGTACGAAAGTCGATGCGTCTCGCTGCTCCCAGAGTAGCTGCGTTCGGGGACAGGAAGTCAATCTGTGAGAATGGTTGTAGGAAACATATTTTCCATCGCGCTTTGTGTGCGGCGTTAAGGAAAACGTAATTTACTTCAAGACGCAGCTGTATACAAATCCACTTACGAGACGTGTTACGAAAAAGCTCGCGTCTAAGCCCTGACGCCGAAGCTGACTTGACCGAGAACTGACAAGGCAGCTAATGTGCAACGCGTGGAGAACAATAAGATTACTTTGCCACTCCTTTGATTGTACTTACGTCATTTTTGATCTGCTGAGATTTCGAAGTGCTTCGAACTACTCTTTTCGGCAGCGCGGGAATCTCAGTGCGAAAATGGTCAGTGAAGAACGTATATCAGTGCGCTTGAATTTAGGGAGTACAGGTGTATTTATTAATAACAATACTTCTGGGCATTCCTTTCCAGGTTGCAGTATATTGGCTGGTGAATACCTACTTCAAGCGCTCTCGATATTAAAGGCGAGATTAGCTTCTGCTGATTTATTCTCAAGGTTTTTTTTCCCTTCGTTGCTTGTGACTGAATATTTAAGGATATTTTTGAATTCCTTGTGTTTCCTACATAATTTCTCCCAATTAACTTTCTCATCATTTTTTTCCGATTAGTAAATGTGGACTGTCTAAAACACATAAAGAAAACATTCAGAACATTCTTGAACTGCATTTTTGTACTTCAGGACTTAACAGGAGAACACACCTGAAACAACGTCCCCTTTTCGGAACGTCGCCGGCTGGCGCCATCTATCAGCCTTCAACAGTGAGCAACTTTTGACTCATTGTAGGAATTTTCATGAGTAAATATGAGATTAATACAGTTCTGTAATATTAACCAGTGGACTCAGTTAATACGAGAACAACTCTGGTAATATGCTGCTCAAACATGATTGCAGTAATGGCCTAGAGAACGCACTCACTCAAAAATACGGCATAAATTGGTTTTTCACTCCCCTGAACCCTTGATCCCGAGAAGGCTAGTTTGATACTGGCAGCAGCAGCCAAATTTCACTCCAGGCAAATCACAAGACGCCCTTGTATCTGCGACCTCTATTCACGTTGAAGAGTAAAAAATGATTGAAACTTTAGCCGGAGGCGTCTGGCCCAGTCCTTCTTTGCCTCTTTCCTCATTTACTACTTCCTTTATCTCATCCCTCAAGATATGGTTCCCATCGGCATGTAGCCCGGTTACTACGCTTTGTCTAAAACTGATCAATTTTTTTCTTCATAAGGCCCGCCTCTAGAGTTCCAGATTTCAGCGAGCTGTCACGAGTATTCAAAATTCTCTGCGTAAATTTTGAATACGTAGCCCTGTGGAGCACCTGGCGGCAACCATGCCAACTAAAATCGTTTGTCCAGATTTCTTGGCCATTACCGCATGCTCCAAAGCAACACCGCGCATGTTGTACTGCTTAGTGGCGGTCAGTTTGTACCAATATAAAAAAAAAATCATTTTTTTCACGCACCAGAAAAAAAGAAGAAACGTGATCAGCTGACTCGCCTTTGTAGGCGACTGGTGACTCGCACTCTACACTATGCGGCGGCCATTTCCGCATTGGCTTCATCGTCACGTAGCGGCTTGGCTCTAATGAGCGCGGAAGCGTCCATTAACTAATTACGAGCGCGACTCATTCAAAATGAACGCCACCCCTCCCTCTCCTACGTGCGACCCTCCTCCCCGCTCACGTAAGCGCTGCGCCGAGCACTCGAGCCAAAAGTTGCGTGCACCGCTGCTGAGGCCATCGCATTATCGCAATATGAATATGACGCGATGAAGGAACAAAAAAATTTAATCCTGATACGCATAAAGAAGCTCAAAAGTAAACCAAAGAAAAAATTCCCACCACATGAAACAATCCTGCTGAACCTGCTTCAACGACAAATTTCTACCGATTGCACATAGATGGATGGCCCATGCCTTCTCACGCGTCTCTCTTTGCATTGCACGAGGACATTTGCTTTTTACAAGCTCGCCTAAAAAAAAAATGCAGATTATGAAAATGTGCTGCACCGAATTGGCGTCGAAGCAAAGCAGGCTCCGCGACACCTTAGAGTGTGATTCTTATAAAACTGAATTTTTTATTAACCTGCGCGCAGATCGATGCATAATAATTATTGCAACGTAATTCACTAGCTTCCCTTTATTATTGCATGCGGCCCGTGCTATTAAAACTCAAAGGGATAGATTTTAGGATGGAAGTTGACGCGACTTGATTCGAATCCGAAATGGCCGCACTATTTACCAGGACGTGCAGATGTGGTCAGGTCGCCTTCGAAAAACGATCAACGGTATTTTTCAGTTTATCTGACCATTAGTCTAAGACTAAACGATGCAAGCTTGTAGGAAATATTGCGGCCACTTCATTCTGCAGTCCACCAACGCCCCATGGGAAGTATGTGATTAAAATTTAGTTCTCATAGCCGACGCTACGGCCATCAATTATAAAGATATGTGTTCAAGAGCAGACTAAATCGTTAACTGAAATACAGTTTCATTGAAGGTACATTTCTGACCAATATGAAAGAGAGCAAAATTTAACGAATTTCTGCAAATATTCCATCAAATTGAGAGTTACCTTTGGATATTACACGCCACGAGGATAGCTGATTAGAAACCCGAAGAAAGCTATGCTTGTAATATATGGCAATGAAGTAATGAAGAAAAATGATGTGGACGCTCTAAATACTTCAACTTCGCAGTGGAATACGGCAGCATTAGAAGCAATATTGCCGCCACAGGTTTCCGTAATTGGACAGAAGAGTTGTCGCTTTATTATTCTTTTTTCCAACAAATTGGGAGTTGGGATTCAATTAACCTACAGCCACTGCTCTCAGAACAAGCCACCTCCACTATGTAACACGGCATCGGTTCATTAAACACACTTCATCGATTAGCGCCCGCCCGTATCACCTGCCACATCCTTGCAGGTGGTCGCTGGTTTATACTTAATTCAATTTCAATTCGTTCTCCTGGGTGGCAATTGGGTTTATGACGGCAATTTTTGAGGGATGCCGCCGCGTTTCGTGGCGCCACTCTCGGCAGACGGTTTTATGACACCACATTCACAGATGCCGCCACTTTTCAAGGTGACCCATTTTTTGTGGTGTCAGTATTACCACTTTGGTATGGCGCTTTATGGCTCAGCTTTATGAGGTAGCACTTTTTGCCAGGTGATTTTATGACGTCATTTTAAAAGAAGTTATGTCACATTTTTGATGACGTCACTTATGCTTGGTCGTTTAAGAAAATCACAGTTTTTTACGTGCGCCATATAATGCACGTGGTTATATATTGTGAGGAATGACGTCACCTCTTGTGGTGGTGCAACTTTTTTGATGTGACGCCGGTTTCGGATTGAGGTTTTGTGATGATATCTCTCTGCAGGTGTTTTTATGATACAACGTTTTGAGAGTTGACAGCATTATTTGATGCAACGCCGCTATTGGCAGATGATTTATTAAGACCTTATTTTTTGTTGACGCCATCATTTACTGGTGCCTTTTTGAGGGCTAATGCCGCTTTCGATGAAGCAACAAGACATTTTGCCGGGTAGCTTTTTGAACCGACAGTTTAGGTGATGCCACATTTAGAAGATCGTTCAACGCCACTTTTAGAGGTGATGCTATATTGAAGAAGGCTTATGACGCCGATGTTTTAGGTGAGGCCACTTTTGCCAGGTGCTTTTATGAAAACACTTTTTCAGGATAAAGTCAAGCTTTGAGGAACGCCGCAGTTCCTTCGCAACGAGGCTTCTATGATTTGGCATTGAATGCTCGAACTTTCTTCCTCTTATTCTGCTCATGACTGGGCTCCGCTATGCTCAGCCGCTGTGGCGCTGTGGTTAGGACGCTTAACTGCTGTGCGCAGGGGTGCGGGATTGAATCCCGGGTGGCAGCTTTTCGATGCAGGCGAGAAGCATGGCTCCCGAGTACTGTGCGATGTCAGTGCACGTTAAAGAACCCCAGGTGGTCGAAATTTTCTGAGGCCTCCACTACGGCGTTCCTCGTAGCTTGAGTAGGCTTGGGACGTTAAACCCCATAAGCGAAATCACACCTTAACTAAACGGCGCTCAGATATTTCTCGAGGCTGTGGGACCATCTTTTCAGCTTGATATCAGAAATTCAATCCCGACCTTCTTCAATATTCCAGGCTAATAGCCGTTGAAGCAACGTCTGCATGCTGGCAGCACTCCGCATGTCCGGACCACGAAAAAGAATAATTAGAAGATTAGGATTGGAATGGAGCGCATTTGGCAAGCACTCGCAGATTATGACTAGCAGCTTACCGGTATCGCTCAAGAGGAAAGTATACAACAGTTGCATCTTACCTATACTTACCTATGGGGCTGAAATGTGGTGGCTAAGGGAAGGGTTCTACATAAGTTGAGGACAACGCAGAAAGGCAATGGAATGAAACACGGTAGGTTTAACGTTAAGAGATTGGAAGCGTGCAGAGTGGGTCAGAGAAATATTTGCAGTTACTGATATTATAGTCGAAACCAAGAAGAAATAGGCATGGGTAGGAAATGTAGTGCGAATAGAACTGATGGTCGCTAGGAAAAAGTATAGGATTCCAAGGAAAGGAAAGGGTAGCAGCGGCAGCAGAAAATTAGATGGGTTGTATGATAGTAGGAGTGGCAGAAGCTGCACAACTTGTCCAAAGCCAAAGTTAGGGTGAGTTACGTTGACGTTGTATAAGGAGTTCAGAGATATCATTACTGAGTGCGCGGTAGAAGTAGGCGGTAGGATAGTTAGAGAGGATACCGGTAAGCTGTCTAAGGAGACGAAAGATTTGATTAAGAAACGGCAGAGTATGAAAGCTTCCAATCCAACAGACCAGATCGAATTGGCCGAGATATCAAAGCTAATCAATAAGCGCAAGGTGGCCGATATAAGGAAGTATAACATGGAGAAAATTGAGCATGCTGTAAAGAACGGGGGAAGCCTTAAAGCGGTAAAGAAGAAATTGGGCGTAGGCAAAAACCAGATGTATGCGATAAGGGACAAGGCGGGCAACGTCATCACTAATATGGACAAGATAGTCAAAGTAGCCGAGGAGTTCTATACAGATCTCTACAGTAGCCAAAGTAGTCAGGACCGTAATGAGATTGGCGGTAGGGAAAAACAGTCAGACGTTCCACCAGTGACGAAGGACGAGGTCAAGAAAGCACTAGAAACTATGAAAAGGGGGAAATCAGCTGGAGAGGATCAGATAACTACAGATTTGCTGAAGGACGGGGGGGATATCGTGCTAGAAAAACTGGCCACCCTGTATACGCAGTGCCTGGTGTCATCGACGGTACCGCAAGCATGGAAGAATGCAAACATTATCCTCATTCACAAGAAAGGGGACTCTAAGGACCTTAAAAATTACAGACCAATCAGCTTACTGTCGGTTACGTATAAGGTATTTACTAAGGTAATCGCTAATAGAATCAGGACAACCTTAGACTGCAATCAAGCAAAGGATCAAGCAGGGTTTCGGAAACGGTACTCTACTATCGATCATATCCATACCATCAATCAGGTGATCGAAAAATGCGCGGATTATAACCAGCCCTTATACATAGCATTCATTGATTACGAAAAAGCATTTGACTCAGTTGAAACCTCGGCGGTGATGCAGGCATTGCGAAATCAGGGGGTAGACGAGCCGCACGTGAAAGTGCTGGAAGATATATATAGTGGCTGCACAGCAACCATAGTTCTGCATAAAGAAAGTAACAAAATTCCCATAAAGAAAGGTGTTAGGCAAGGAGACACAATCTCCCCAGTACTATTCACAGCTTGTTTAGAGGAAGTATTCAGAGACTTGGAATGGGAGCAGTTAGGGATAAGGCTAGATGGAGAATACCTCAGTAATCTGCGATTTGCTGATGACATTGCCTTGCTAAGCAACTCGGGAGATGAACTGCAAATAATGATTGATGACCTAGACAGGAAAAGTAGAAAGGTAGGCTTGAAAATCAATATGCAGAAGACTAAGGTAATGTTCAACAGCCTCGGGAAGGAACAGGAGTTTACATTAGGTAGCGAAATACTGGAAGTAGTAGGCGAATATATCTACTTAGGACAGGTAGTAACCGTAGATCCGGACCATGAAAAGGAAATAACAAGAAGAATAAGATTGGGATGGAGCGCATTTGGCAAGCACTCGCAGATTATGACTAGCAGCTTACCGGTATCGCTCAAGAGGAAAGTATACAACAGTTGCATCTTGCCTGTACTCACCTATGGGGCTGAAACGTGGAGGCTAACCAAGAGAGTTCTACTTAAGTTGAGGACAACCCAGAGGGCTATGGAACGAAAAATGGTAGGGGTAACATTAAGAGATAGAAAGCGTGCAGAGTGGGTCAGAGAAATAACTCAAGTTAACGACATTCTAGTGGAAATTAAGAAGAAGAAATGGACATGGGCAGGACATGTAGTGCGAAGAGAGGATAACCGATGGTCGCTCAGGGTAACAAACTGGATTCCAAGGGAAGGAAAGCGTAGCAGGGGGCGGCAGAAAGTTAGGTGGGCGGATGAGATTAAGAAGTTCGCAGGGGTCAAGTGGATGCAGCTAGCACAGAACCGGGTTAAGTGGAGAGATATGGGAGAGGCCTTCGCCCTGCAGTGGGTATAATCAGGCTGATGATGATGATGATGATGATGATGATGATGATGATGATGATGTATAAGGAGTGTTTCTTCCCTTGAAGGACATGTCGGAGATGAGATCGTATAGTTTCCTATGCAGCAATTGCATCCAGAGAGACATCCTCCTTCTGCTGCGTTCCTGATGCCGAGAAACCGACATCAGTGCACATTAAAGAACCCCAGGTGGTCGAAATTTCCGGAAACCTCCACTACGGCATCTCTCATATAGTCTCAGTCGTTTTGGGACATTAAACACTTCAAACCAAACCAAATCGAATCTTTGGGTGTCCAAGGCAAATTCGCAAGCAGTTGTTCCGCGTGGCCTCAAGAATCTTCTTGCTTGTTAGGGGTAGTCCTTGAAGTACCGTTTGATAGTAGAGTAGGGTGCCTTCGAATATGCTTCAAAACTCTCGCCTCCAAACTTGAGGGCGTTTATTACAGGCTAAATATAAAGAGCCGCATTCCACTAGCAGTGATTCTGGATGTGACTTTCGCCCACTTAACCGAGAAATTAATGCAGCACATCCACACATTGATCTATGGCTCAGAAACTAAAGAAACTTCTTCCTGTGGCCTTAATGTGTACTCAACAGGCCTGCAGCGCAAGACATAATCTACAACAGTCATACTTTACGGTATTAGAGAAGCTGTTTCCTATATCCTGGGTCGAAAGATTGGTTGAACGATTATCTTTACTGACTCTAAAGCATCTTTTCTAATCCTCTCCAACCTGCTCAAGAAAATTAGTCATCAACCTGTTTCCACTGACATTGGATATCAACATCGTTTGGCTATTTCCGCCGGCCACTACGTAGCATTTCAGTGAATACCAGCACACTGTGGCATTCTAGCTAATGCAAAAGCAGATGTAGCGCCGCGTAAAAGTCGCCAACACCCGAGATATATTCTGACCTTCACGAAACTTGATTCATCCCAATCCACTCGAAAAGGAAGAAACAACAGAACCGCGTGAAAAATACAACAAAATATTCTGTAGTTTTGTCGTAAATGACAGATTTCTGTGGTAATTTACTGTAGTTTTGTAGTTTTTCTGTAGCAGTTTTCTGTTTGTGGTTCGGCAGTACCTCTTTGTTATACATACAGAAAAGTGTAATATTAATACAGAAAGATATGTTATCACAACCGTTTTTGTTTTCAATATCGCACAGAAATTCTGTCGTAACAATAGAAAATTTCGCGGTAGTTTTTGCGACTGGGAACTGTCTAATAGATTTGCTTCTGAAGAAAGACATCGGCTCTGGAGCTTGTTAGTAGATCCACAACTAAGATCAAGACTCCCATCCATGTTCCCTCGTTATCTGGAAACTCCATATCACTTACTTCGCATGAACTGTGCATTTACAAACGGATTGCGATGCCGCTTCGATCCGGGCAGCAGTCCCCATTGCGACAAGTGCGACGCTGTCGAAACTGAAGAACATATCTTGCTCGAGTGCCATTTGTATGCTGACGAGCGTGCTCACTATGAACATTGAATGGAGAAATTCTGCCCAGTGCCTCTAACATTCGACAGTATTTTAGGACCCTTAGCCTGCCCTAGGCAACCGACACAAGCAATGTACTTTCAGTTTGCATGTTTAAAAGACATTGGTCTTCTTAGTGTCACGTTGCATGTCACGCTCACGTATTTTTCACGTTATGAACTTTGTGCACTTGCAGGTCAGTGTCTTGCATGTTTCACGCAATGAACTTTGTGCACTTGCAGGTCACTGTCGCGCATGCTTCATGCTTGAGCTTTGTAAGCTCATTTGTAGAACTATGCATCTCAGCACTTAATCGCTAAAAACTACTCGAAAATGCCTGACCACTGCGCCGGAGCATCCAGGTTCGATCCCGACCACCGGCGGCTGCGTTTCGATGAAGGAGAAATGAAGAGGCGTTCGTGTGCTGTGCGATGTCGGCGCACGTAAAGATCCCCAGGTGGTCGCAATTACTCCATACCCCTCCACTACGGCTCCTCCATTCTCTCTTTTCACTTTAACTCCCACCTTCCTCCCTTCCCTTACGGCGCGGTTCAGGTGTCCACAGAAACAAGTGTGACAGATACTGCGCATTTCAACAAGGTTGACGACTGGGCACGTTGGTAGGGGTTCATACTTAACCAACCAAAGGACGAGACACAGGAAAGAAGAGAGCCTTGTCCTGTCCTCTTCTTTCCTGTGTCTCGTCCTTTGGCTGGTTAAGTATGAACTGCGCCTTTACCTTCCTGTGGACCTATTATTAATTATAAAGTTCGCACGGGTCAATGAATGAATAAAAAACTTTATTTAGACAAAGGGAATTCTCCCGGCATGGGTGGGGCCCTCACTCCAGGGCCCCAGTGGCCTTTGCCATTTTGCGCGCTCTGTCGATCAGTTTGAGCTGGTCATCAGGCGTCGAGCAGGACAACGCAGCCTCCCATTGCTCCAGTGTTGGTGTGGTGTTTATTGGCGCTACCTGTGTTTTTTGACACGCCCATGTAACATGGTAGAGTGTAGGGAGTCGCTCATAGCGGGCATTTATTCTCAGATGTTGTGGGATGGAGTTTACTGAGTAGACTCAGGTTGGGGTATATGTCAAGTGGATGCAGCTAGCACAGGCCCAGGTTAATTAGAGAAAAATGGGAAAGACTTCCGCTTTGCAGTGGGTATAGTACGGGTGACGACGACGACGATGATGATGATGGTGGTTTACGGCACTTGCTGGAGAGCGGCGAGTGGAGGGATGAGGATCGTAATACGGTACTCGCTGAAGAGCGAAGGAGTGGTGAAAAGAAATACGGCGGCAAAATATCAACGTTGATCAACTTTAAATTGAGCCCTCGGTTCGCCTTAGTTAACGCTGCAAGCCTCTACACGTCATGAGGACAGTAAGAGAAATATGAGATAAAACCACGATAACTAAGATGAACAAAGACCTAAAGCTTGCTGTATATAGGAGCAACCTTTAATGCTCTTTGCTGTTTTCATTCTTTTGGCTCTATCCATCTATCCCGTGTGAAAAAAAAAACGTTAGGACCTTGGTAGATGTCGCTCACTCTGAATTCAATCAAAGCTGTTTATAATTAGGCACCAATATAGTTGCAGGTACATTGGACCAGTCAGACGATCGTTGCTATCGCCTTTTGCCTAAGTCCCTTGACACTACTTATGTATTGTCTTAAGCCCAATCAACAGATGAACGAACAAACAACCGTGTCCCTGTGCGTACTTGCTCACTTCTGATCCTTGCACCACTTATATCTGAAGGTGACCTCAGATGTATCCAAATACTGCGCCATCTGTAAAACATTTTATTTCATATTCAGGTTTCAGTCGCACTGCACACATTTTGCGACCCCGAAATGAAGCCTCAGAGAGTTCCACCTTTTCACCCACGTGTGTGTTGAAACCTGTCGCAACAGGAAAATGGCTACCTTCTTTCCCCACCAGCGTATCTCTCCCTACAGAGAACAAAAAATAAACACATAAAGGAAAAAGCATAAAAAAAAGCAAGGCAGAGGCATCACACAATCGGCGCGTGACCGGAATGACACAAGGGTGCGTTGCGGCTGTCGGGCTGACTGGCTGACCGCTCGGTTGTGTTTGGATGATTCTCGCCGGATTGTTCAACGACAGGCCGTCCTTTTAGATAGCCTTCGGATAGCGCAGTTATGTGCAGTGCTGCAGTTATTAGTGCGACCACGAGTCCATAAAAAACGGTTAAGAACTATAGTTCTTACGACAGGAAACATAGTCCCTTAACGGGAGCATTTCTTTGAATAACGTCCTAATTTTTACTTCCTCTACGTCAGCAAAGGCGACAGCACGTCCTCAAAACGCACGTTTTGAAGCTACTAGGTCATTTCTAAGGAAAACTCATGTCCTCGCTCTGCACGTACTATGTGGTAACGGCGGATGAATACAGAGTACGTGCCTGCTCCTACGGTATCGCCGAAATAATCGGACTGCACGTAATACTGTGGAGATGAAGCGTAGAGTGGACCTAGGCTTTTATCTGTTCGTTTCGAGCTGGCGCGGAGGTGAAGTGGGCACAACGGGTTTGTAGTGGCGACCCTTTTTTTTGCTGCCCTTGCTCCCGATGAGGGACGCGGGGCTTTTCCCTTGTCTACTTGTCCGTCCTATTTGCGCGACATGGTTTGCGTGGCATGCCTACAAAACAAAAAGGCACAAAATAATAAACAAAACAATGCGTAAAAGAAGTAGTGCAGAGGGGTGCCCGCTTCGTGTCCCCTGCTTTACCTCTCGCACTCCAACCACTCCCATTTCCCTCGCTGCGAAGATTCGCAAGGTCGGACATTCATTATCCCTGCGTCTCTCGGATAATACTGGTGATCATTGATTTGAGGCTGTTTGCTTTAGAAAGAGAAGGCGGAAGCGTATTGCGATTAACGACCTGGCGGTCTAGCAAATCCCCGAGGATTGGGTTTTTATTTCCTTCATTATGATTGCTTTCCTTACCTTAGGGACTAACATTTCATCTTCTCCACTTGCCTGGGGTTTTATGTTCATTTTTCATGGATGGGGCTGTGTCTCTCGCCGTGTTGCCTTGTCAGTGTGCGGAGCTGTCGTGTACGCAGTTTGGTCGCCGGCTATTTGTTGGCTCATTACGACGAAGGCCATGGTAAAGAGTGCATGGGATCGCCCTCCCGCGGTACGCCCTACCGCTTGGTGGTGACGCCAAACACGGCTGCGACTCTCGGCCTGAGGTCATTATTCATTCTGACTCCTCAGTGCGTCTGGCGCGGCTGCTTGCGAACCATAGGGCAGATATGACATCACTACTGGGACTGATTGATTGATATATAGGAAGGGAAAGGCACGGTAACTGTCTCACTTGTTTCCTGTGGACACCTAAAGCGCGCCGTAAGGGAAGGAAGGAAGGTGGAGGTGAAAGTGGAAAGAGAGAAAGAGGAGCCGTAGTGGAGGGCTACGGAGTAATTTCGACCACCTGGGGATCTTTAACGCGCGCTGACATCGCACAGCACACGGAACCACTTGTCTAACCGGGATGGTGCAGTGGTAAGACGCCCGACTACTGTGCCGGAGTATCCGGGTTCGATGCCGACCTCGGCGGCTGCGTTTCGATGGAGGCGAAATGAAGAGGCGTCCGTGTGCTGTGCGATGTCAGCGCACTTTAAAGATCCCCAGGTGGTCCAAATTACTCCTTAGCCCTCCACTACGGCTCCTCTTTCTCTCTATCCCCTTTCACTCCCACCTTCCTCCCTTCCCTTGCGGCGCGATTCAGGCGTCCACAGCTACAAGTGTGACATATACTGCGCCTTTCCCTTCCTGTGAACCAATTATTAACCACCTAGTCTAAATCTTTAGCAAACCACCTCGTTTTAAGTTTCTTATAGCTTTCGCGTGCAAACATGCACGTATATACACTTGTGAGCGCAGGTTCAGGCGCTATGGCACGAATATATTTTTATTTGATGTTCCCAATGTAGCGAAGGCTTTGCAGGAGGAAAGAAAATCAACAAACGTAAGGGAAAACTTGGCAAGCTTGAATCTTTTAGGGCACGTGAAAAATAATAAAGAAGAAGCTCAGCCTAGTTGCGTTGCGTGTGGACTACCTAATTTGATTGGCTTTGCATTGTGAAGCATCCAGAGGATTAGAAAAACTTTCGTCTTCACCCGAGCGAAGTATAACATTTATTAGACGCGTGGTACAGCGCCCCACTACATATATTTGAAGGAAACGCTTCGCATTTGAAAAAATAGGGGCCTAATAAGGAAGTGGGGGTGGGGGCTGCTCTGTCATAATAAATATTGGACGATAGCAACGAACGTGCTCGCTGGTCGTCGAACAAGGAATGCCCGTTCCACTCGTCAGCGCTCTATTTAAAAGCGGTGAGATAACGCCTAGCTAAAACCGCGAAAAGTGACTAGCATAACCGGGAACATTTTAGAAATACAACTGCGTGGCTGTAACCCTTCGAGATACATCTCGAATCATCTGTCACAACAAAGGAAATGATAAAGCCGCGTCTCTCAACAAAGAGCATGAACAAAGAATACAGAATTGATCCGCGCACTAGATTCACAGTGATAAGACCGCCTGCCGGCGGCTGTCTGAAAAGGAAGATTTGAATGGTTGGCGGCAATATGTGAATGTGGCTGAAATCAAATATTTTCTTGAAAAGAAATAAACGAAGATTCTAGAGTCATGAGTTTAGAAGTAGTAAACAATTTGTTAGCATTACCTGTATGATTGCAGCCAATCGAAAGCATTTCGGCCAAATAAATCGTGCCACCCGGTTCTCGTAATGCACTCAATTAGCAAGGGACCTGTAGACGATTTCGTGAATTTATTTTTCGTATTTTTGTAGCTCTACGGCGCTCAACTACTGTTCTCAAGGACGCGGGATCGAATCCCGGCTTCGGCGACCGCTTTTCGATGGAGGCGAAAAGCAAGGCGCCCGTGTGCTGTGCGATGTCAGTGCATGTTAAAAAGCTCCAGGTGGTTGAAATTTCCGGAGTCCTCCACTACGGCGTCTCTCATGGCCTGAGTCGCTTTGGGGCGTTAGAAACCATAAACCAACCATTTTTCGTAGTTAAAATTAATTATACAATTTAAAAGAGATAAAAGATTTTCCGCCTCAGAATGTAAGACATCGAACGTAAAGGTCACGAAGGTTGGGACGTGTGCTCGTTGTTTAAACGGAACTGCAGTGCAGCCATCTTGACCCGAGGAAATAAATGTGAACGAACTCCGTTTGCGCAGTGCAATTTACGCTCGAAAATTATGATAAGAGAATAATTACTCATTGGCTTCCGTCCAAGCAATGCCACGCGGCTACAAATGAATGCTATACACATCTCTCAGAAATTCTACTTGAGGATACTCCTAAATATATCACCGAGACCAAAAACTTCGGTGGTGATGGAGGTGAAATGAACTGGCGTCCGTGTGCTGTGCGATATCAGCGCATGTTAAAGATCCCCAGGTCGTCGAAATTACTCCGTAGCTCTCCACTACGACTCCTCTTTCTCTCTTTCCACTTTCACTCCCACCTTCATCCCTTCCCTTACGGCGTGGTTCAGATGTCCACAGAGTAAGTGTGACAGATACCGAGCCTTTACCTTCCTGTGAACCAATTATTATTATTAATATTATATTATACGATGTTGTGTTTTTGTTTTGTATTTTCTCTACCCCGTAAAAGCTTCATTTTCACTGAACGTAGTGTCATTAAAGCAGACGACAATTTGTCATCGGTGTAAAATTAATGCGGAGAGGATTTCAGTTGAGACTCGATAATAACCTGTACCTCTTATAGCACATCTTAATGATTTCACTTAAAAGCAACGACGATTTCTCCTAATCTTCGTAATAAATTTAATTTCTCCCAATATAACAAATATTCAGTTTCTTTAAAGTTATAGCCTACCGTTTCGACCAACATACACTCACAAAGCTGACGAGCCATGGCAAACATTTTGATTAGGCAGTGTATATGCACGTGCTGTGGGTAAGTAATGCGAAAACCACGTTTGGTAAACACTGCTGACGTTGGGTTCATATATATGGTTATGGTTATCATCAAGACACACTTCCTTCCCCGTGAATAATCTTTACTGACCGTTGGATAGAACCCGGGCGGGTTCGATCTGTTCTTATTTTCTGGCGGATATTAATAATTCGAGTATGCTGCCTAATACATAGAGGGTGCATATTTTCCGCTTCTCGACATTAGGCTTATCACGTTCTTCGGCACGCAGATATGCTATATCAACAGACTAAAACCTAACCATACCTCAAAAAATGACGTCACTATCCTTCCGCGTTACTAAAGCTTTGCTCTTCGTAGAGCCCTTCGTATAATCAACTAGTTAATCAACAATGCACAGCTGTCTTCGTAACTGCTCGCGCGATGTCATTTTTCATTTTTAACCTATTTATTTCTTGCGCGTACTTCTTTCTTTTTTTTTTTTTGCAGTCCGTTCCCCTAACAACCGTGCTCTTATTTTTTTTTTGCAGTCAGTTCACGTATTACCATTTTTTTTTTTCAGTCCAGTGTTGCTGTCCACATATAGGCCCCGCTTCCGCATTGAACGCAGTGTACACCTTCATCACAAGTCCTGTTTGCCTAAGTCAAACCCACGGCTTCATGATTGAAATGGTCTGCAATGATTAAACGCACAGGAGCGGGCATCTGAGACGTCTCTCGAAACGAGGAAGAACTTCCGGTTTAGAAACACCGTCGTCGATATCCTCGCACTAAAGACTGCTTCATTGAATTCTACTGATTTTTACTTTGCTCCCCGAGTGAATAGAGAAAATGTAGAAAATAAAACAAAGAGTATTAAAGCAATAGTGCAATATCCTAGTTCCATGCTTCCGGATATCAGAACGCCATTTCCATCATTTCAGTTCGCGCCAGCAAAAGCTTTAAAGAGAATCTCAATTCTCATTTTAAAGGAATGAAGCAGGCGCGCTTAACAGAACCAGTGCTTACTAATTAATACCTTCGTGTGGGCCAGTCCGTGAGGCATCACGGAAATGAGCAACGCAAAGAAACATGGACACAAGAACGCGCGAAAAAAAAAGAAAAAAGGACTGCATTAGTCCTGTTTTCCTGTGTGTTCTTGTGTCCGTAATATAACAGCTTAAAGGGCTTGTGTATGTGTGTGTCCTTGTGTCCGTGTTTCCTTGCGCAGCTCCTCTGCGTCAGCGCTCACTAATTTAACTCTAACCATAACTTGAGGACATTGGATCAGAGTTCAGTAATTTCGCCGTTTCCTATAATCTATAAACGAAATATAACATTGAATGAGCTGTGACATTAAAGCTTTGCAACGTCTTTGCGCGTTTTTTGCACTCTTTTGGCATATTTGGCACAATTTCGACACCCGCGGCTAACTTAACGTCCGCACACTATATCGACGTGTTTGCTATTTTGACGTCTAATTGACCTTTTGCTCTAATTGATGAACTAATTGCTTCACGTCAACGAAATTTCGCACGAAGACACATTTTTTCTCCTGTACCTCATACAACCATTCTTTTACTCATCAATCAAATAATTTCTCAACAATGGTGCAAAATTCTTTCCACACTCATGAGCCTACAAAGGCTTTCGCCTTAGAAATGCATCGCGAGCATTGCCGTAGTTGTAAACGAAGAGTCCCAAGCTTACTTCTTTGGGTGATAAATTGCAGGTGACATAGCCGGCAACCGATTAGTCATCGGGGAGTGTGACGTCATGACATTACGCCGGCATGGCCGAGTTGGTAAGACCTACCAACTCTGACATGGGAGAGAGATGACGGGAATGGAACACTTCTTGACACTTGGACTCGGGTCCGACACACTGCTGCCAGGCCGCTCAGGCGCGTTTGTGCAGTTCGGATGGAGTGGGGCTTTACATCTTTATCGTGTCGTGTTTCACGTAATGTGTCAGCTTGCGAGTGTATGCGGGTGAGTATGTGCGAGGTCATGTATTAGGTACTAGTGATATAGAAGGGTTAAGAGGACACGCAAGGGAAACCGCATCCGGGACTTATTATTGCTGTCGCGACATACATTTAATGTTGTAGCTTAAATGTACCACGCATTTATTTTTTTCTTTACAAATGCTATTTCAGCAATTAATGTTGCGAGGCATTGCATCTTACACCATGAAATGTGTGGTTAACAGACAGAACCACAAATGGGGCGACCCTTGCCATATATTATCGGCTCCTACAGCTTCCTGAGTATGTTCTTGTTTTATTGCCGAATATATAGACGACCTATTCTTATTCCCAGCATATTTGGGGGAGGGCTTAGATTTCACCTCTAAAAATTGTGTCAGCTTCATTTTTTTAAAGCACATAAGCTCGATTTACACACTCAAACAAAGAGAAGCTATTTTCACATGAACAAAAGAAAAAAAAAGGGCTTTCCTTTCCCTTACAACGCTTCTATTCGTGTTGATGCATATCCCTCCCTGTGACTCAATGCAGCGCTCCATGCCTTACCGCGTCCAGAATGTTCCTTCCTCCCTTTTCTTATTCATTTTTTTCGTATGCATTTTTTCCCGACATACGGGTTCATTCTCGCGAGCCGCTCCCGAATCGCCAGAGAAGATATGGGAACGCGATATCCCGCGGCACCCCGCGATCCCGGATTAAGCTCCCCAATGCGGGCGGCGGGGACTTGATAAATGGGCTACGGGCTGCCGGCCGATCTCGGCACGGTGTGCTCTAGGCCGCAGTGCCGTTCAGCGCAGTGGCATCTAGGCAGAGAGTATAGCCTAGGCCCGGAAGTATGGATTCGAAACACGGCGCGTTCCAGACACTGTCCCTGGCCTAGCGAACCATATCGAACTGTATCACGTTATATTCCAGAGCTATACATAATATAACTGACAAGGACATAAACCCGTGCGGCAAGCATTTAGTGTTCTTGAGCGAAAACATCACATTTGACCTTTATTGACCGTCTGTTTGCGCACTAACTGCCCCAGTTTGCAACGTAACTGTCAATAATACATATGTAGATATATCATAGTCAAACCTATATTTTTGGTCTATTAGGTTAAGATAACAATGACTGAGTCATCGTATTCTCATCTGGTTCCCTTACCAAGCACTAATCATTTCAGCATGTCCAGTCCCAGTCAAAAATACTAGGGCCAGAGGCGTTTGCTCTTCGCCTGCGTAGTGGAGTATCTAAGGCCACTGTCAAACTGTAAACCTGTTCAGACCTAGGAGAAGCCTGGGCCTACCATGCAAAAGCCCATTGTTATTTTAATGGTGTCGTGTTTGTCACAGAGTTAAAACATGCCGCCTGAAGAGGTTCGATCAGGAAGGTGCAGACTGATTGTCATGGAGCCCCATCATTTTTGGCTATGGGAAGCAAAAGTGCAGTGATAACTACTGGTCTGAAAGTCATGCTCCCATATCATTTGATCTGACCATATAAATCACTAACGGTCAACCGTGGTAGGAAAATAATTATGGCTCTCGACTACTGAGATCGAAGACGCTCGCTCGATACTGCATGGATACAGCAGTCACTGTTGGGTAGGGGGCGAAACAGATACGACGCCCGTGTGCTTGGCGATGTGAGAGCACGTTAAGCAACCCAAGGCGGTTAAAATAAACTCGGTGTGCTTAACAAATGACGTGCCTCATAAATGAGGTGTCATATACCGTACCGAGCAAGCAAATGTGGATGCGTGGCCGTTATAGAGGCGCGTAATTCCGTCTCCTCAACGGTAGGGTCCTCTGAGCAGCGTCACCTGGCGACAGATAGCGGAAATATTGTAAAAATGAATAAGAGCGCATTTAAAGCCTGCTCTACTTGCTGCCTCAGTGGCGCAATTTATTAGTATTACGTACCTGAGCCCTTAGCGAATAAAATATTTCTTGGAATCCTGAGTTTATTTTCTTTTTACAATTTTTTTTATTGCAACATTAAAATAAGCTTCTAATATCTTTCCTGGAGGCAGTTCCCCTTTAGGTTGCATCATGTGATGTTTTTTAATTCTTAATAGCCACAATACCTGCCGTGAACGCAGCCACGAGACAACACAATGACAACTCTTAAACGATTTAATTACATAATAATTTCCTGCCTTTAGTGAGTGTATGTTACCTTTAGATTGCGTTCAGACACCCCTCTCGGTAACAATCGCTGTTTAACCCGCTCAGAGGCAACCAGTGATGAGAAAGAAGTTGTGAGACCCTACCGTTGAGAGAACGGAATCACGCTATAAAGGCACTACCTGATATGAAAATCCAAACACATCATTCTGACGCTAATTCCTTTCGTAGAACCTGATCTTGACATAGTGACATCCACATTGCAGCCTTCCACCAAGACTTGTTGCCTGCTTCTAGCTTTCCTCTATCTACCTCTTCTTCAATTCGTGGGACCCCCTTCAGGTTCCAAGGAGTACGCATGATTTTTCACTCCGAACGCCCAAAACGGTGGCGAATTTTCTAGAGGATGCACCAACCACGGTTGGCCGTTAGTGAATTATATGATCAGATCAAATGATATGGGAGCATAACTTTCGGAACAGTGGTCATCACAGCACGTTTGCTTCCCATAGCCAGAAATAATGGGGCTCCGTGACAGTCAGTCTGCGCCGTCCTGATCAAAACTCTTCAGGCGGCGTGTTTTAATTCTGTGACAAACACGACACCATTAAAATAACAATGGGCCTTCGGACGGTAGGACCAGGCTTCTCCTAGATCTGAACAGGTTTACAGTTTGACAGTGGTCTTGGATACTGCACTACACAGGCGAAGAGCAATCCCCTCTGGCCCTAGTTGACTGGGACTGGATATGCTGAAATGATTAGTGCTTGGTAAGGGGACCAGATGAGAATAAGTTAACTCAGTTATTGTCATCTTAATCTTGGTTATCTACCGCTTGGCATTCCTGCCTTGCAGTCTTTCTCCTACAGGCTTAATATCCGTGCTTAAAGTCTCTCCCTTGATCAAATGCATTGTAAGCAACTTATCAGCTAAGGTACATCCCTGTTTAATCTCCATTCGCATGGTCGTTACTATTTGCCTTCTTCATTACGAATACTCTCACTTGTTATTACGACGAAATCAGAAGTTATATAAAGCAAACATTATATAAAAGCAAACCTGTGTGAAATTTCCAGACGCCAACAGGGATAAAACGCGGTTGGTGTTTAGAGAAACTTCCCTCTCGGCCAGTCAGGCAGGTTGCAGGTGGAGACAGAGAAATATTATTTTCCCTTCGTAGGACAGAGCAACCTGTGTGAAACCTGCAGACGCCAACAGGGATACAACGTGGTTGGTGTTTAGAGAAACTTCCCTCTCGGCCAGTCAGGCAGGTTGCAGGTGGAGACAGAGAAATATTAATATTAATTTCCCTTCGTAGGATAGAGGAGGGCGAGGCTGTACTAAGAATAACTGGGCGAAAATTGAATAAGGATGATTCAACAAATTGAAATGAAAAAGGTGATAGGAGCGATTAAAATATTACAAATGAATTAAACAGCGCCTTATGTGTGAGAGTGGGAAAGCATCACCTCAGCGGTGATAACAATTTCGCTGCAAATGTTCCTAAATTGGTGGATGATCTTTCTTGTAAGACGCTCGCTTGTTTGCTGCACATCGGACTGGCGATGTTGGGACATTTTCACTACAAAGTGACATGAGTGTCCTAGTTTGCGCTGCCTGTAGCAAGAAGTAGGCGAAGCGCGTTCGAGCTTTCATCTGTGTTTATTTTACACAATGCTTCATCGTGTCGAGACCTATCATCAGCAGTCACTGCACCGGAACAGCCTTCGCGCTCCTTGGTCGCATTCGACGATTGTTATTATTGTAACACCAGTAAGGATCCTAAACACAGATAGGTTAGTAAACTATGCGTAACACAATGCGTTCTCTAAGCTACCCCTTAACATGCTTAATACAGCCAGCTTTTGGGCGTTGCATGCATACCTGCCTGACGCACAGAAGGCCTAGGTTCGTACTCCAAAAGTGCGAAATTATTTCATCGAATTACTTCTATTTTGAGGCCAACCAACTTGCCTCTATTTCTACAGGTACCATGAAATGTCGACAGCACCTAAATCGTCAAAAACAAAGCCAGACAAATTTTATTGTTTTTCGCATTTCTTTTTTAAATTTTGCAGATGCTTAAGCTTCGCCTTAAAGGGCATGACATCATCATCATCACCAGCAGCCTGACTATGCCCACTGCAAGGCGAAGGCCTCTCCCATATTTCTCCAGTTAACCCGGTTCAGTGCTAGCTGCATTAACTTGACCCGTGCAACTTCTTAAATTCATCCACCCACCTAACTTTCTTCCGTCCCCTGCTACGCTTTCCATCCCTTTGAATCCAGTTTGTTACCCTAAGCGACCATCGGTTATCCTTTCTTCCCGCTACATGTCCTGCCCATGCCCATTTCTTCTTCTTGATTTCCACTAGAATGTCAGTGACGAGTTACCCTTTCTCCCATTTTTCTTGGAGAAAAAATGGGAGAAAGGGTATGACATGACTGGTTAAATGACTCCCGTCAGCTGTCATCTACATCTACTGCCGACCTTCGTTCGCGTGCAATCATTTCGGTATTCGCTTAATTATTATTCCTTGAATTTGAGTATTTATCATTAATTAACATGCTATTGTAAGCTAACGCATGTACACGAAAGTTCACACGACGCAGACAAAAAGCCTCGCGTTAATGAAGGCATGCCAATGTACTTGTACGCCTTACCTGAGACGGGAGTCCAAGGGTTCTGGTTTAGATCCCGTCGCAAATAGGCGCACTCGAGTTTGCAGTGCTGGCCAACTAGGCCATATATTGTGCCTTCGCGAAGGCACACAACTCGGCGGGCAGTAAATTTCTGACCATTGTGCCTGCGCTTTATCAGGTTCCAAAGTGTGCTCATGATTTTTCACTCCGAACGCCAAAAACGGTGGCGAATTTTCTAGAAGACGGAAAATTTAGCGAGATCGCATTAGTGTAATAATGATTGAGGTATTATCAGAAGCGAAATAGAATCGATATTGGAGTAGATTGTTCAGTGAAAGCACATGAAATCAAAATCTGAATAATGAGAATCGGCGTAGAGTAACCAAAGAAAAAAGAAAAACTAGGCTGTGTGTGGCGCTTCGGCGGCGCAAGTCCAGTTGATCACCCCTGTACATTTTTCTATATCCGATTGCCCGTCTAGTGCCTTTTTAGATAAAATGAAGGCCCTCCTCTCTGCCTGCACTTCAATTTAGTGTTTTCATGGGATAGCATAGAAGCCTCGTTGCAGCAGAAATCCGGCCATCATAAGCGTCGTTACCTTATGACGTCATGAGATTATGTGACCTACCAGAGCGTTAGCTGGTCGACGGTATACACGTAGCATAATGAGACCACGTGACATGGCCACGTTGGCAGGCGCGCTGGTCACGTGACATGACCGAGCGCGGTCCGGGAGGCAGTTAGTAGGTACTGTTAATTGTGTGCATATGTGTAGAGACATCTCCGCATATCAGGTTGGAAAGCAGTCAGAATTAAAGCCGAGCGTGTCTGCCGTGATGGGAAATCCCCACGAGCGAAGAGGGCGACCGCGGAAGCATGTCGCTGAAGATCGGCGATGCACAGGCTAAACCTATGCAGCGAGCACCAATGACTGAAGAGCAGAAGGAGGTACAGCTGAGTTCATAATCAAATATTATCGCATTCTGAACTCGTAATATTAAGTTCTCTCCAAATTTTGGTTTTGCAGCTTATTCCAGGTGAAAATAAAAAAATGGACAACATTTTCTGTTATTTTCTTAAAGGGAGAATACAGGACTAGATGCAGGAACGAAATCCAGTCCTGTAGATTGTAAACTTTAGTCACAGAAGAGATCATAAATTAGAGGAGAGTAAATTCTTGCATTATGTCTGAAACTGTTAATATGCGTTACATTTTGAGCATTTGTGCGAGCAGCAAATAGGGACTTATCTGCCGTGGAACTCGGCGCAGTTTTCACTCTTCGCAGAGCGCTTTCTGGGCAAAGGCCACGGTACTCACAACGCTGCACTGAACAGCTCCTGATGAAGAGAGAAAAGGGAAGAGATATGCGGAACCCGGAAGGAGCGTAGAGGGCAGGAAGGGCGTTGGGGAGGGACTGTGGTCCAGTGGTCTT
The DNA here is from genome assembly GCF_055883805.1 of Amblyomma maculatum. NCBI lineage: Eukaryota > Metazoa > Arthropoda > Arachnida > Ixodida > Ixodidae > Amblyomma > Amblyomma maculatum. Next base: position 42,243,450 of record NC_139354.1, on the reverse strand, counting down.
CAGGAGGAAGGGACGGGGCAAGACGAAAGAATAGGGACGAGTAGTGTTTATGACGAAGCGTTCTCAGCCATTCTTTTTCTTTATATGTAATATTTTTCACATTGGTGCTGCTTTCGCTTAGGCATGCAGTTTCCAATTTTCTTCTTCTTCCCTTTCCGTCAATGAAGGCAATCTGTTGCATTCTTGCCGCGTGCCTTTGTGATAAAAATGCAGAAAGAAAGACTGATAAAAAAAGGGGGGAAAGGCTGTTGACAGAGCAGATTTTGGGACGATGATAAGGGTGGGAGACGATCGGTATTACCGCCTTGTATATTCTGCATTTGCAGTCAATGGCTTGTGTCAGGAAAATCCAGAGCTTTAGCGACTTTGAAAATGTTGTGCTTGTTGTGGGCCTTCTGTGGCAAAGGAGAGGGATGGCTAAACTATTTATTTAAATTTAATTTCTTAAACCAGAACCGACTCGGAAGAAAAAGCCTTTACCTTCTTTGTCTTTGCTGCAAATAGCTTAGCAATCGACGGTGTTTAGAGGCACGGGTAAAGTAATAACCAGACTGGATCGGGTTTAGACAGTTTGTCGGTAAAAACAGCAACAAAAAGTATTAATGCCTACTCGCCATCAAAATTTCGCTTTGGACGAGTTGATCCCGAAAAAACTGCTGATAACACAGTACGAACAAAGGTTTTTAAGGCAGCAGCGCCGGCAATATTTAGTCAGCTTCTCTTTGTGCCTCCCGTGACTGCGTGCTGTTCTTTTTTAATTTAACAACCGCCCATATGCACTTCTGCTAATGCACAGTTCGAATACGTAAACATTTTGTTTACAAAGAGGACACGGTGTTCAACTACGCAGTACAATTGTTCAAGCAGTTCAGTCCGTATACTTTGCCGGAGAGCTCAGTTGTACTGTACATCGTAGCAATTAAGCATCTATGTTGGAGTTACAGAGGAGTACCACCCATAACTGTAGGAAGATAATACAAAACACTTTTCTTACAGGGCACGCTGCTGTGGCATGAATGACCAGGCTTGAGAAGAAAAGAATTTGGTCACTGCTACTTTGCGAAGATCGATATCTGTATGTACAGCGATGCCATTGTGGCAATAACATGCTATTGAACGAGTTAAATATTTTTGTCCAATAGGGCCGAAAACAGAATCAACAAATTGGGCATTCAGTTTCCATCTCGAGTTTCAAAAGCACGCCAGAAAGGTTTTATATGTATCACGGATGCCAACTCTGCTCCCATCGATTTCCTGCTGTTAACGTCGGTTTGCCGAGTTACAGGGGCAGGACTGCGTTGATACGCCTCCGAACCCCGAAAATACAGCGTAGGCTGTTCTCGTTTTTGGCCTGACAGTGTTCCAGACTACGCTCGGGCACACAAAGGCCGACATTTCGTTTGTTTGTATAAGTTTCAGCGGATGAGGAAAAAAACAACGGAAGATAGAAAGATTTGCAGCTCAGTGCACCCTTACTTTAGGGGTATTTATACGAAAGAGCGGTGACAAGGGGAACTGAGATCTGCACGAAAGATAAAATTTAAGGACCGAGAAGAAACACGACATACACAAGCGCGGTGCAGTCAAATAGCCAGCCCGATGAGTTCTTTTGATGCAGTAAGAGTAAACCTACCCGAGTACAGATTAACCGACTACATAGAAATACTTTCTGCTTAGCGCACGAACCATTTTCATTCCCCTTTGTGCTGCTGTATTTGTGATCGAGTTCACCTAAAGAAGAAAAAAAAAAACGAAACGGACGGTATCTCGTATTTATCTACGAGATCCTAAGAGCGAGTCAGCATTTTATGCGGCACTGCCTTGCTCTGTGCCCGGCACCCATTCTCTCTATAGTACTGAAAATGTAAAACAGCAGGCATTTTACTAGATCTCAGTTCTCCAGCAGACCTTTTTCCAGATAAATAAGAGCATCATCCGTCCGTGTTTCCTTCTGGCAATGTCTGATCTGTTTTGTTTTCGGTACCTTAACGTCGTTTAGTTCTGGGTTAAAAAATAAGCTATCAGTTCATGAAAACACGGGAAAATCGGTAAAGCCTGCACAATGAGAACATCGAACAGGCTTGTATCGGCACTGCACTGAAATCTGACAAGTGATTTTTTTTTTGTGCGTGTGATATAGAGACCATTGTGTGTGTTTGAAACACGAAAGCTGTCTCAAGTTTACGTTTCCTTCTTGTATATTCGCTTAAGACGACTTTGAATAGCAACGCAGGTATCATTTCGCCATCAGGAAAGGAAGCATCAACCAACCAGTGCTTTGCAAGAACAAGTGAAGGATGCATAGCTGTGCAGTGGGAAACAATGCTTCGTTGTCAATGGTGTTGAATAGGTACATAGTTGTTTTGATTCTTTGTTGAGATATTTAGTACTGTATTTTCCCTTGTTTACGAAGGTGTTCTTACTCTGCATTTTATCTCTCGATCCTTTTGACACTTTCATTTACGCAGCTGATCGATACAACTATGACGACGAACAAACTAAGAGTCTCCGAGGAACCAAGCTGATTTTTGCTTGGCTGGAAACACCGCTGAAATTGATAACAGCTAATGAGCATTGAAAAGGCGTGTTAAGCGGATGGCACATAGGTGATATTTGTTTAAGGAAAGAAAAGTGGGCTAAATGAGACGATAAACACCGCAAGTCTGGCAGGTAGTCAGGTGATTAGATAAGACTGGAGTTTGTACACATAAGGTGGGCACAGCAGGAGTTTGTAGACATCAGGTGCGCACAGAAGGCCCAGGCCTGCTGTGCCCACCTTATGCCCTTATTTATTTATCATTATTATTATTATTAATAATTATTATTCTTTGTCGTCATTTAAATACCTTGTCTTTAGTTATTTGGTGACGAATAGGAGAAGCCTTTGTCCCGAGGTGAAAGTAGTAGCCTTGATGAAGGTCCTGATGAGGATGGAGCTTCAAGACGATCACTAAAGAAGACGTGAAAACATCTGCGCAGTGGGCTGCGCAGTGCGCAGCCCACTGCGCAGATCGACGCGATTTCTAAACTAAGCCTTTGCGACTAACCTGAATGAATTCAAATCGCTTCGATCCCTTCGATGTCAGAGCGAAATGTACACACCGCACCCTGCAACTTGAACTGAAAGCGCTCCTTCACGGTGTATTTCTGTTAGAAATTGCTTTTGGGATAAAAAACAGTGTTAGTTTGGCAGTTTTGGTTTAGTAAAGCATACAAAAAAAATTTATCTTCGAGTTCGTTCTGCTGTCGTAGACAAACGGTAAAATCATGAAATGATGAAAAAATCTGTCACTATTATTTATAAGCAAGTAACTGAAGATGACCTTCGAACGCGTATGAAGGTACTGTCCTGATGGGGCTGGGACAGGTAGGTCACCGCCGCTTGCGGCGGGGGCTAGCATGCCACAGATTTTTTATCTGTTGTGGGCCGTCATTGCACCCGCCACCGTTTCGGTGGTGGACGACGGCTGTTGTTGCGGCGCGCGTCTTTCTCTGCCTCTTCCTTTTCTTCCCTACTTTCTCTTCTGTGTACACGAGGCAGCGGAGGTGGATCAGCTACAGAGTCAGTAGCAGGCCCGTGCATTTTCTTTTCCTTCTTCCTACATCCACAACAACAACAACAACAACACGCATGCACACACCCGCACACACACTCCCCAGGAAAGCGAACTGTGCAATGTTTGTTTTGTGGAAACAGCGCTGCCTCGCCAAAACACGAAGACAGCCCATGAGCGCAATGTACCCGGCGCTGCAGAGCCTACGCCTCCTGGTTTGGACTTACTTGCCCAGCCAGTTAGAAGCAGACGGAGAGGCGCGGTTTCTGCGGCGCTGGCATACTAGGTGTTTCAAAGTAAGTGGGGGCAGGCTGCGGATGCCAATGGTTCGATATTAGGCACTCTCCCCTGCCGCCTCCACTCATTCACCCTTGGGTCATTGCGAGGAATGTAACCTGTGTTCTGTCCAATACATGCCCCACTAGGGCAGTGAGATGGCTCTTGAGGATTTTGTTTCCTGTGGCAAAATGTATGATGCATTTCTTTGTTGTATCCTGGTTTGATGCAAGTAGCCTATATGCGCAGGCCAAACCTGCTGCTGGTTTAGAATGTAAATACAGTGTATCTTGCACCATATGTATGTTTTATGTGAATGGAAGTCAATAAACTTCTCTTTTTGCAGTAGCCATTATGAAGTGCGCCACCAGGAATGTGGCAGAATTCGGTCGCTTTTCTCTACATCTCCACTTGCTACCCTGGTGCCTCTGAAGTAAACTTATTTTTACTTACTCCGAGCATACCAATATGCACTCGCCGTAATCCGAGGTCAAAGCCGAAAATAGGTAATACAAAGTGAAGTACAGTCTGTTGAAGAAGTATCTAGAGCACATGGCGTGCTGACAGACCATGCAGGGGGTCGCTAGCATATGCCATCACGCACCAAATTCTTTGAAGGGTGGTACGAAAGGCCTTTCTTCCTCTCCAGAGATTGTTAATAACGGAAATCCAAGGCAATCCTTTGTTACTCACTTTCTATCAACTCGCGTGTGCTTTTGCCTCCTGGCACTTGAACCTTTCATATATGGGCCTAAAACAGGGTTCCTGTGTTAATTTAATGAATCTACTTTCAGCAGCGAAGTTAAAAGCAATCGACCATTATAGGCTCGTTTGTGTACAATGCGTCTGCCATTAATACTGCTCAACTAGTGTACCCCCCCCCCCCCCCCTTCTTAACTCTGGTATTTTTAAACGCAGTTAACACGCCACTTAAGGATATGATTATGCATTGCATGTTTTCATCGTGCTGACACTTTTTGCGCTCCTTCAAGCGTTTAGCTGTTCTTGGCTACCTTTGCATCATCTCCTTGCCACCTTAAATCCCTGCAGCAACAAATTAATTTGAGAGGCATTTGTTGCAGTCGGTGTCCTTCACTCCACGAAGCAGTTGTATAAACTGGCACGACTGTGCAATTCTCCTATTTGTCGTCTTTGGCTGTTATTGCCATCAAGCTTGTACACGGAGTTCGATTATTAACATTGCAGTATCTGCCATTATTTGTACGTCGCAACGTATGCCCCCGACAGGTAATTGTTTCACAAACAGACCTTTCACTATCTAAAGATGCTATTAGGGGAGAGGAGATTTTTATATTTAAAACAAAAAGCATATAACTCTTCGTTTTGAACCTTTTCGAACAACTTGAGCTGCTGACAAAAAGGAGGAGCTCAAAACTACAAAAGGAATTGAACAAATGTAGTCTTCGGGGACATAACCTTTAATTGTTATGCAGCTGTTAAGTATTTTAACATTTTGTTATGAATATACTGTGTGATATGATGTAGGCATCCATGTTTCCACGACTACATTATAATTTCTCGTTGATCCACACGCACAAAACAAAAACACGTCCTTTCCTATAGATGTCAGGGGCTACGGTATCATTTTGTATGTATCTCTGGGGCATTGGCCGCGGCGTTCGTCGGCGGTGAAGGCCTCCCAGGCACTGCTGCGCCTCGTGAAAACCACGGGCCTGATCGATAGGCTGTGATATTTTGCTGTTATGTGACGTGATATGACTGTGACGGGATGTGATTTGACGTGATATGGCTGTGATGTGACTAGACTGGCATCCCTTCATCCCTCTCTTACCCATCACTTTTATATCCACAAGCCTCCTTCCCCCAGTGCAAGGTAGCAAACCGGTTTCTTTTACCGGTTACCCTCCCTGCCTTTCCTTCTCCTCATCTTCCTCCTTCTCCTCCTATGGGGCATGTGGTAAAAAGGGGCTGTTTTCGTCGGTTTCTCTCGTTCATAATTCAAACATACGAATAGCACTAGAAGCTTCCGCTGGCATCCTCCCGATGTCTTCCCAAGGCGCACTGGACAATAAAGTCCCAAAAATGTTTTATAATAGAACCGCCAACGAATCATGCAGGAAGAGTTTATAGTTCTAAAGGAATGCAAGCTGCCAGACGTCCCAGGGCTTCATGTATGCTCACGACTTGGCTTCTGCCTCGCGTTCCTGTTTTTCCAACATTGCCTATAACATACGGAGCTTATATATTTATAGGGTAACCTTTGTAACGTACGGAAGTTCAAGTATTTGCTCAGACAGTCGCTAGGCTTGCTTTGCAAAGGCTAGACGAATCGTCCTCCGTCGAAAGAATTTCATTTTCTTTTCCACTCTTCCTTTTGTTTTGCTTACAGTGTATAGGCTGCTTCCCGTCTTTGTGCAGACTTGTTGTGCCACTCTTTTGTGCATATAGATCAACACGCCGTTCCATTCTGTTATGACGAATGCTTGAAACTCTATCAGCTTTCCTGCCGCAAAATACAGCGCCCTCACGTGAAAAACGAAATAGACGTGGAATCGCATTGTAGTATTGAACAATTTTTGGACTTCTGTTATCGTTCGCGAGTGCTGTCCTATTTGCCGGCATTCGATTCGAGAGCTGCTCGGCATCCCCTTAAAAGCATATCGATCGTCTTAGGCGTTTTTGGGCTCGCCAGCGGTTTTGAAATATTCCATTTCTAGTGCGCGGCTGCCACAACATGCTGCACTTTTTCCTTCCCCTCTCTCTTTCTACCGCTGGAGATTACCTGTGCGAATATTATGCGCAGAAAAAGCTGCCTCTTCAGAGGGCTGATAGCGAAAAAATGCTAAGCGAAATGCTTTACAGCGGCCTTAGACATCGTTAAACAGCCACGCGCAAATATTGACTGGTTAAAATGAAGTCAAAAGTAATAAAACACCTTCGTCGTTGTGGCGTTGTGACTAGTAGTCACAAAAAAAAAACACACATGCAGATTCCTTACCGTAATGGTATAAACTCTGGCAAATGGAATATAATCTTCTGTATATGCTACGTGTCCTTGCGTAGCACCTGATTCTAGACTCTCTTTCGCGGCATGTAAGTGTCTGTTTTCTTAATTTAGATCATTGGGTTCGCTAACGAATCCTTAAAACATAAAATGCTATCTTTATCTTGCGCATTGCACTGCATCAGTACGACAATTCTGTAGTTCCCAGCTACGATCGCGCATTAATCCATATTTATGATTTTAGCTGGCTATTTATGATTTTGTGTATTTGTAATTAGCAGCTAATAAATTATTGTATTGTCATAAACATAGAAGTGGGCTAATTACTCTTTGACCAAACATTGTATGCCAAGAACTGAAAGCGACATAACCTCTGTTTCTATATATGAGCTATGTTCACGTTCATCATCATCACCATCATCATTATCAGCCTGACAATACCCACTGCAGGGCGAAGGTCTGTCCCATTTTACTCCAAATAACCCGGTCCTGTGCTAGCTGCATCCATCTGAACCCTGCGAATTTCTTAATCTTATTCACTTACCTAATTTTCTGCCACCCCCTGCTACGCTTACTTTTCTATGGAATCCAATTGGTTACTCTTTGATACCATCGGTTATACTCTATTCGAACTGTACCCTGCCCGTGCCAATTTCTTCTTGATTTAGACTGGAATTTCTTTAACTCGAGTAATTTGTCTGACCCGCTCTGCACACCTCCTATCTCTTGACGTTACACCTACCATTCTCCATTCTACAGATCCCTACATTGTCCTCAACTTGCCATGTTTAAACTTCGCTACGTTGTGTTCGGTACTCCGCAAAAGCTTGTTCGAAATTCCGTAGAAACACTGCACGACATAAAAAGATATGACAGTTCGGTGCACGTTCATCCGACACATCCATGTGGTGCTGTGCTTCGATGTCGAGATGTCTAGATAGTGGTGCGGAATTCTCGGCCTTTTGTCGAAGGCGAACGCGTTACAGCGACTAGCCATTTCTTTCTGATCGGACTTATGAAGAGCCCACACAACAGGAACACGGAGTCGGTAGTTTTACAATTTCCTTCCACAGGTTCCGAAAGAGCGAGGATTCAGAGGACACTAAACAGTGAAGAGTGGTTGAGCGATGCAGGTATAGAAAATAAGTCAAATATATATTATGGAAGTATGACGTAGTCATGTGCAATCAGTTTTCCTTATCAATCAGATCATCGGCTACTTGTCCTCTATTACGCCCGTCCAGCGATGCACGCATTGTCGCTTTGCAATACGTTCTGCGGCGCGAGAGCTTGTCAGCAGCTAAATTGCACTGATGTTTACAGCTGAATATCACTTATTTGTCGAGGGCAGTTATCATATACAACAAAGTAGAATGAGCTGGGGGTACTGCTGTAAGAACTAGGGCAAATTTGGTTGTCAGCAACAGCGCGCCTACAAAACGAAACCGCGTGTTCACAACACGCTTATGCGACAATGATGAGAAAAGCTGTCAGGCCGGAAACGAACCCACACGATGCTCCTCCGCGTGTTCGTCAAGGAAATTCGTTTGAGGCCAGGAACTCTCCTCTGCCTACTTTTCGTGTAGGAGCATTTAAACATTGGGACAACTGTGTTGTATGTGTGCAGCCTATGTCCTTCACCTCTGACGGCTCCAGGCAGGTTACCGAGCCCATGGGCTGACTCCCTGAGGAAACAGAGACCGTAGAGATTTTGCCGACCCGGAACCACCTCTCCGACCATGCACCGGCTCCTGCTGGTCTACGTAGAGGAGACCGTCCTGAATGCCTAGGCCTGCCTCTTTCGGCTTGGGACATACGTGCGATGGCAACCATGGCGCCGATGACGTAACACTTCCCCCTTAATGCCCTGATCCCCTTTCCTTTCCCCCTGAACGCCAAGAGTGCCGCCACCACGATCGTCGACAATAGCCCATTGCCCAGTATCACCCTCCCGAGAATAATCCGAAGCCACATCATCCCCATAATTAGAGAGCCTTCTCATGGACAAATCTGGACATGACAATAGATGGAGTATGCTCGGGACTACCGAAGCGTGTCGCAGTTTTCCTTTTCTTCATGGCTCGGCTTCAGCTGGTAACGCTGTGCGAGGGCAGGAGGTGAACAAGACCGAAAGCTTATCGTTTACAACAATCATGTGACTTCAGAAGTGATTCGAACCCCTTTTGAGGCGAAAGCCTTTAACGCCTCATCGTTGTCGACAGACGGTTGTCAGCAGAGGTGTCACGCTCGTCAGTGGAGCTTTCTCGGCGCCCACATGGGTAAAGTCATCCTAGATCACATGGCCAGACGGAACGCTGCTAAGAGAGCAGAAGTCCACCTTACCTTATTGCTTCTAATTGCACAGCCAATAGGAAAGTGTCAGATATCTTCATATTTGGGTTTCTGAAGATAAACGCGTTTTCGTTTCTATGATGTCGAAAAATGTGAACCCTCGAAGTAACTGCACAGTGACCTTAAAATAAACAAACGTTTGTCTGCACATATGCATTTCTGAGACGATTCTGTAATGGAGCAGACGACGTGCTTGCCATTTTCCTTCAACCTCGAACGAGGCACAAAACGTGCGACTGCGCCCAGACAAGAGAGCCGCATATAGAACTACATAACACTACATTCGCTTCGCTTATTCCATATTTATCGGTAGGCGCGCCGAGGAGGCTTCTGCGTGAAGGAAAACCAAAATCTGCGCACGGTTTCCTCTGTTGGAGAACTCCAGCCAGTCCTTTTTCTTACTCATACGACAACAGCCGTGAAAAAATGAAACTGCCTTCTGCGTCTTTAAATCCGATGCGTTCCCTTCTTCCCTCACTTCTTCCTAGCTTCATCCGGCAGGCGGTGCCTCGCCCCTACTGTAGCTTGCACTATAGGAAAACGAAAACCGCCAACCAAAACGCGAGAAGGAACCGAACGGAACCTATATTCGGCCTCGAGAATTGTGCGCAGCATGACCAGCGATGCTTACGTTGCTACTGCAGCCCGCAGATAGAACGGCTTCGTGGCCGCGGTATTAAAGAGGGTATGTCTTTGTGGTGGAGTTTGACAGCGTCTTGTCCCGTGTGTGTTCACGGATGCGATAACTCCAGTGGTCCAGGGAAGACCACTTGATCGACAGAAAGCTTCTGCTAGCTTAATTCGTGCAGCCGACGTCTAAGCAAGTCGGCGATAAAGTAGGAAGTCCATTTATTTGGTGTGTCACTAAGAATGAAGCCAGGCAAAGGGTATCTAAAGGCTCATCGCTTGTTTTGAAAACTTGTTTGCGCGACTAAAGCTCCTTCCCTGTCTGTGATTCCTTAGTCTCTTCCTCCTACTGTCGTACAGTAGGAGTCTACATACACCACGATGCGTGGTTTAGCTCTATTCTAAAGTGTGGTGAGCAAGTCTTCAGCTCCGGGAAGCAGCACACCTCTTAGTGAGGAGCACAGCATCTTACTCCTGGTGGACAAAAGCCTTACTCGACCGTTTTCTTCCGATCTGTATTCATTCGTCAATCTTGTATTCATATATAATTAACTGATGATATACCTACAAGAAGTAACCTGCAATCATCCACTAAACAACGAATAAAAATTGCTGTGGTTTAAACCTGATGAACCCAGACGAAGCGAAAACTTCGTTAGACTTGGTCACGTCTCTTGTTACTTATTATCATCGCCATCATCACTTTCTCTACTTTTGCCATTATCAACTAAATGTGTCGTCATTTTCATTCCTACTACCATCGATATCATTATCACTAACTGCAGCTTCATTATCATCGTTACTGTCGTCATCATTACTACTAACTGCATCTTCTATCATCGCTATCAGACTCACGCTGGAAAAGAATTGTGATCTGTTTCCAACGAGCCCGGAGTGGTGTAGTGGTCTGCTCGCTCGTTGTGGGGAATGGAGTGATAGTGGTTCGATGCCCGGAGGAGATGTTTTTTTTTTTCTTCAATGGTCGATATAGTCTGTGCATAGCCAAATTTCCAATCACAGTTCAAAGGTTGTGCGATGCCATATGGGTGCATCATGGTCTTCGCTTATAGCCAAACGTTGTCCTCTGGTTCACTGAAGGTCAAACTTGAGCCATCGCAGACCTTGGCCCGAGGGGGGCTAGTGAAACGTTAACTTCAATAAAAAAGAAGTGCTATTCCAGCGGCTGTCATTTATTGTGAGCTCACCACAAGATCGAGTGCCCAACGTCCGAGGAGCGCGGAGACTTAGAGAGAACATCGGAAAATAAACGAGGGCCCCCATCTGATCTCTTATGATGATGATGACGATGATTAGTTTGCGGACTACAATGTCAGAAATATCCGGACAAACCAAAGTTCTGATAGATGCCTGGAACATAGGAAGCGATAGGCGTGAAATGTGAAACACGGGGGTCACCCGGCAAAGAGGAAGCACCCAAGTTTATCCTTCAAGGTGCGAAACATGCCAGGAGAAAAATAACCGTGGCTGCGTCCCGGCATTTGGAGTGTGCAGAATGTTGTTCTGAGACGAAAAGTTGGTTTGATTTGGTTCGTAGGGTGTAACGTCCCAACGCGACTGAAGCTATGAGAAACACTGTAGCGGAGAGCTCCGAAACTTTCGATCATGTGGGGTTCTTTATTGTGAACTGATATCGCACAGCACACGAATGCCACTCCGTTTCGCCTTCATCTAAACTGAGCCACCGGGGATCAGATTTCAGCACGGGTACTCTGGTACAGTATTTTAGGGTCGTAACCACTGCGCCACCGCGGCAGGTGATGAGGCAAAAACTTACTGCAGTTGTTATTCTCAGTTATTTTCAGTCGCGACACAGGAACAACGAACTCAAAGTACGTAGCATGAGCAGCGGAAAGTATCCTGCACAAGTTGGACTTCTTGCAATGTGGATAATGTTGGGGATTAAAAATGTATTTAGTGGGAAGCTCTTGAAAATTAACTACAGCTGGATTGAGGTACCCATCTCATCTCGGTCGCAAAAATGACTTTCTTCTTCCCCTGTAGGGCTAACTAATGAGTAACGAATAATTAGAACTGCAAGGCTTCGCTTTAAGATTTTCCCTTTTAGCTACTGGGATTTGCGAATGAGCCGCCTTAACAGCGTCGAAATATATGGTAGTATTTCATTCGTAAGGGAGTCAGTAACGCTCATGGGTTTACTAGGAGGCGCACATTTAGGGATGCACTTCGGGATGTGTGCTAAACGGGCTGAACTCTACGTCAGTTCTTTCAGAGTAGGGTCTAAGTTTTTGAAATCATAGAAAATAACACTGCAATCCGGAGAGGACACTGTAAATCCATTAGACTCATTTGACTTCACCAGAGCAGCAGTTTGCTAAAGGTTAAGTCCCTTGCCCCGTTCTGTCAATCCGCTACTAAGCACACCTACTTATCTTGGCCATGGTGTGCGCATGTTGGCTTCTTCTTGTTCAGAAAGATCCGCCACAAGCGCTGTCTCGAAATTATCAGGTTTGGGTTGGAAAAGATTGAGATAAATAGTATTGCAAAGAAGCTCAATGGGACCGATACGGCATAATATTCTGTTGCCTCCAAATCGAGACGCAGCTTCCGTTCATAGGTTCAGACCCTGCGAGCGGGGGCCCTGATGCAGTCCGTCAATTATCATGTGACATGTACCCAGCTATAGATATCCAACCAGCTGCCACAGCGGTGACATGCCGAGCCCCCTCTCCGCTCATCCGCTACCCGTCACATCCCATAACTCCCTCGTCTTTTATCTACACACTCCCTTTACCCCAACCATGTTCCCTCTCATTTCCCTCTTTTAAATCACAGAGGGTAATCCTCGCCCTCTACTTTCTAGCCTACCATTTTAGGATTAAACGGATAGATGGACCCATTGTTCCACAATGGAGATTCTCGATATACCATCTGGATGTTACATTGTACGCCAGAGCAATGAAGTTAGAACAAAACTGGTACCACCTCCAATCAGCAGAACAGACTCTCCCAGCTCGGCCGATTGCATATGGGTATACGCCAGGCTACGGAGTAAATTGTGGTCACAGGTAAGAGGAATACAAAGGCTCAGGCCGCTTATGCACACCGTTGACGTATATATATATATATATATATATATATATATATATATATATATATATATATATATATATATATATATAGCTACGCTGGCACGGAACCTTTCAGCTTACGCTCTGCTCCTCCGCTTGTGCTTGTATCAGCTTTATTTCACCCTCCTCCTCTTAGACACAAATCAGTCGACGCGACATCTGTTGACATATCTCTAAACAAAGGCACCGCGGAGAGTGAAGGCCAAGAAAGTAGCAGCGTTTCACCAGCGTTTCTAATTACACTGCAACATCCTCTAGTGAGACCTCGTTAGATGAAACACTGGTTCCTTGCTCTTGTTAGCACAGACATCTAATAATAATAATAATTGGGTCACAGGAAGCGAAAGGCACGGTATCTGTCACATTTGTTTCTGTGGACACCTGAACCGCGCCGTAAGGGAAGAGGGGAAGATGGGAGTTAAAGTGGAGAGAGAGAAAGAGGAGTCTCTCATGTCTGTTTAGCTCTGCAACAGATACCACTTTCAATCACTGATGCGCTACTCAGTGCTAGGTTTCTCTTACAATTTTCTTTGAGGACACCATTACTATGGGAAAAATGAGTCAGTGTAAACAAAGCATCCATATAAACCAAATTAACTGCAGGACTACTTCAGCAAATGCAGTGTCCGTAGTGCGTTTCTCTGCTCTCAACCTTCGCAACACTGCACCGAACTGTTGAAACCAGATGTGAGAATAGACTCCACCATTCAAACTGCCCCTTCGTCGACGATCGCGCCGTCTGCAGCAGAGTTGGTGGTGGGATTTATCCCTTTCCAAAGCGGTCGGTGTCGAACACTGCGCCGAGTTGTCATTGTGTGAACGTCCGCATGTCCCAGACGGCTTCGGATTTTCCTTTTTCTTGTGCTATTCTCGAGTTTTTAAATTTGTTTGAGAGAGCAAGTAAAAACTGATATTTCGATTCCTTTCTGCGTGCGGAAATACTGAACATACCTAGTCCGGTATCCTTTTTGTTCCTTGGCGTACTGAAGAAAAAATGGAAATGAAAATGGTGCTTGTGTGGTATGGATATATATGCTTCGTAGATGGGCGTAGGGGTGCTCACTTTGACTGCTTACATGCGTTCTTTCGTAGGCGGACGGCACCGAAAGGGATATTTAGGGGATCTATGTTTCGCGCCGACTGAGGGATTGTGTAGAAGATGCCGGAATCGAAAGCTCGGGGTCCCTGCATTTGAGGAATAGAAATACCCGACAAAACAGGACGACTCAATAAAGCCAAGAAAGAATACCGTCGGTGAATGGATAGTTGATTTTATTTGTCTATTTTATTCTAGGAAAAGAGTAAAAATGAAGGACAGCTGCAGATAATTTTACACTGAATCTTGAATCGAAGTATACAGATGACAAGAATACTTGGGATTGGTCTAGAGAGGAAAAAAAGAAGGAAATACTTCAAAAATTGATTTAGGGGGAGGGAGTGCGGTTCTTTTGAATCGTATACACAATGGCGAAGGCAAAGAGATGAAAAAGGATGCGCGATGAGCAGAAACTAGAATCAGAAGAGGAACATAAAAGGAAGAGTGGGCCTTTTTGAGACCTGAAAAATTAATTTTGCTCTACTCCATGCTACTGGCGGCCTGAAACGCCGCCAGCTGTGCAAAGAGTCAAACTTGAAATTAAGAGTAAGATATTGCCCGTAAAAATTTTTGTACAGTAAAGAGACTGTAGGTTCTGAAAAAGAGGGGGGGGGGGGGGGAAGGGTGAAAAAGCATCACACAAATCTGCTGTGTGCGAAGGCTGTGGAATTACAGTAGCAAAACCTCCCTAAATCTTTTAGTGAGATTACCAGACATGAACCGGAGCTAGAGGACACAGTGTTTATGTTATACTTTTTACCAGGTGTTATATAAATGATTCGAGGATGAAACATCAAACGTAACAGACAGTATAGTAACCGTACACGCGGCTCGCTATGTTTTCGGCTCTGTCAGTTTCAATTAAGGCTTGCCTTCTTTCTAGGAAGCTCATTAATGAAGTGAACGATGGAGCTATGTAAACAATCCGCGCATCAACACTTCATAGAAGCGAAGATAAAGCTTTGCGAGGAATTAAGGGAATTAGCTGCGAGCTTGCCCGGGCCCACACAAAAAAGTACCATAACAATGAAACGGCATTCTGGTGGATAACACGCGCTTTATTCAACAGGCAAGAGCATAAACAGACAAAACCAGCAGAATGAAAATGATATTTTCGATGCAAAAGAAGTGAGAAACATGTGACGCCACCGTGGAAAAACTGACAAGAGAAAACTGGGAACCGTGATGTGATAAACAGAGCTTCCCTGCATTCTCCAAAACCAGGATCAGGCCGGAAATAACTCGCTGTTGCCAAGAGCAATGCCGCAAATATATACATCTGAAAAAGTCCCGTCCGCGAATAACGCAGGCGAGGAGGCTCGAATGTAGAAATGTGTAAGGACGGCATGATTTGTTTCGAAACAAATGTTTGGCTCAGCAAAACAAAATCAGATTATCCAGGGCTTATAAGAAGCACGCAGGGGAAGTCTCCGAAGATGAAGAAAACTCCTTCGCCTACCAAACAGTGACTCAGCGCCGAAGAAAATATTCCTTCCGTAATGTGGAACGAGACAAAGGTGAATGAAATGGTTGCCAGTCGAGAAACTAAGAGGGCCTGAACAATAACAGAACGAAATGCCAGAGCTCTATGAAGATGCTGTCTGGAGACATGATGTGTAGAGCGTGACGAACAGAAACTTGTTTTCTCTTCAGCCTCGGGCGCTCTTGATCGAAACTGTTCGGCACAAACGTCTACGTGGATTACATGGAGATGTAACTGAATATTGTGAATTCGTTATGTCACACCCTGCTTGACGAGCACTGCAGTTTTTATAGCACACGGAAAGCGCTTCGTATCGACACCACTTCATGGAGTATATGCCAATTGCGCCTACTCGGGGCTCCGGTATGAGATACAAAACCGATAATTAGCGCATGGACGAGACTTCGATGCCACGTCTGGAAAACTTTAGGACCATGTGGGTACGACCTCAATGCATCGTGTCCAAGACTATCGCCTGTTGTGTGCAAGGCCTCAGTGCCTCTTCAGAGAGACCTGATTCTACGCAGTAAAAACATCACTTCATTTTCACCTTTGTCGGCAAGTTAGCGCTCGCAGGGGCTTTCTATCTGGATATAGAAAGCGATGCGACTAATTGGTGTGAGTCTCGTGTACGTTGCCCAGACCTGCCTCCTACAGATCTTGCTGCCATAGTCATATCGATTCGTTTTGTTGTCCACAAGCCTGAAACCCCCAGCAGCAGCTCCATGACTGTGATGTGGTAGTGATTAATTGAGGTGCACAAGAAGGCGGAGCCTGCACCTAAGGTTTCAACTGTTATACATAAATTAACTCTTTGCACTCCACCGTACAATTGGCAAGGACTGCGAACGTTTGGAGCGCCAGCCGTTTCCTTTTTGAGTTCTGTCATACCGAAACATGATACCGCTATCACACATCGTGCGGTATACAGTATTATACGGCCTACTACCTGCCATTTATAGTAACTATCATATACTACTGTTCTTACTGTTGAGTACTGTTCCTCTTAATTCGGTGAGACTTGGTGGCATTGTCCGCTTTATCTCTGCTATTCTGAAGTTCGCTACACCACGCCTACTTTATTTTTCTCAATCGCAATAAAAGGCCGAGATTCTCACTCTAAATTTGCAAACGCGAAGAAACAAAAATGACTGCTCGAAGTTATACATTCATTTGCTAAAGCGATGCAGCCTTTAAATCCTTAAATCCCCGCTTTCTGGTAGGACACTCAACCTCGCTATGACAGCACAGCTAATGTAGTGCTCCGGGCAGTTGTGGAAAACCTCCTACACTATTTATCTACCCTGTTAAAAAGACATGACGACAAATATACCAGTCTTCAGAAAAAGTGTATCAGTGTACCAGGATCCATCATATGAACCCAGATGAGCCTTTAGAGGTAGCCTTGCTCCCTGTCTACACAGCCCGTATTAACAGGGATCTGCGAGATCTGCGACATGAATTTAGGGACATGAATTTAGGGACATGAATTTTAATTGTCCGCATGCACTTTCCCTTCCCTGTTTTCATAAGGAATCGAATCTCTATTTCCGTTCTCAGAAGGGGCATGCGGGACGGAGGAAAAAAAGTTGCCCTTTTAAGCAGCTTCACAAATTACTTAAACCAGTCAATACCAGTACAGAAGCGACGCTAAAGTAGGATAAAGTCTTCATAGAAACAGAATCTGAAGTTATGCATTTTCCTGATTTCACTCAGGTGTGCAGCAGGATTCACGAAATCCTACGTAATACTGGTAAATGATTTAATCAAGCACTGATAAAATATCAATCAAGAAACAGGTGCACAAAAAGAACAAAAAAGGAAACAAGCTTTTATAGCTTTACTGCTAAACTCATATCCCTTGCCCTAATAATGTGCCGTGGAACTCTCCAGCAGGGATGTTTTTCTTTTTTCACAATATTGCTCATTATATAGAAATTGTGTGTTATGTTTGTAACCATTGATCGCAATATAGAACCGCCGTAGTTTGCTCGGTCTTTTATAATTAAACAAATATCTTGTATCTACGAAGCAGCTCTGACACACTCGCTGAAGCCAAGTCGAAAGTGATAGCTTTCAGTGACTGCGGACATTCGTGTTCAAGCTGTCGGTATAGGCCCAGTCAAGGTATGCACGAGACCATTCTAATTCGGTAAACACTATTTATCTGGCCGACAGCGAAAACTACTCTCTCTACGGTCATCTGGAAAGAGGATTGGCGGCCTCCCACGCTCATCAAGAAGCGACTGATTTCCCGCTGGGCCCTTCATTTGTTTCTCGAGACACTTTTCCCCCAGGAAGGTCAGGGTTCAGAATTAATCCGCAAGCTGGGGAGGGATTATCCTTGAAAAGCTGCCTGCGACCAAGCTTTGCTAGGAACCCACGCATGGCACACGCTCTGCTTGCAAAACATAGGCTAAGCGTAGTCGTGACGTCTTTCTCGGCATGTGCCTTCGGCACGTGGAGCATCAAATGTGATTGTATAAAGAAATCTTGCCAATAAGCCCGGAAATGTAACGACGTAGAGTTAATTTAGAAGTAGCTTTAACTTCTATCAAAACTGCAGGCGTTAACTTGCCCCTGTATGACTTGACTAACTCGATATATTTCCTTATAAGATCATTGTAGCACGGATTCATGCGACTGCCAACTTAAGCTCGTGTGCGGTTTACAAAATGGCATCGCCGAGCGATTTTATTTGGAACCTGTATCAGCTTTAATAACATACATTTGCTAAAACATGGGTGTAATACACTTTTAGCAAAGATCCAGGATTGAAAGAGAGAAAGAAGATAGCTACACAGTAAGTAAAGGCACGTTGAACAAGAGTTCATGCGGAGCCTCAGCTCACAAGCCGAGGAAATGTTTAGAAAGGCGACTTGTATTCGCCAGACGAGGACAAGTTTCCTTGTCGAAACTTTGGCTCGGCTTGCGACCTGAAGCTCCGCCTCTTCCTTTGTTGAGCGTTCTTTCATCCATTGGTCAAGAATAACGCAAGGACCGCTGGTACTAATAATAGAGAACGTTGCAGTAGCCCCCTATACGTAACTTGGAATTCTATTATGCGTTGGAGATAACTCTTCGTTAGCATACCTGGGTTCTTCATCTAAGGAAAAGCTCAGTACTTCGCAGTATCAAGGCTCCCAGCTCATCAAATGCGAAGAGCCAGGCCCAAAATAGGCAGCTGTAGTGGGACGCGGTCTGGATTGATTTTCCCGATAGGCATGGCATTAGACAATTCGTGCAGAATTTAGGAGAAATCATGAATGTTGAGTACTTAGACTGCGCATATTAGTGGAGGCTATTGAGCAACTACTTGTTTTACGTAACTACTGTTCATATCTTTGTAATTAAATGTGTGAACAACACATGTTGCACTAAAAGAGCACTCCTCAAAACACTGAAATGGTTGTATTGCTGTGATAACTTACACGCAAAAGGAGGAGTCGCTTAATGAATAGGTTGGCCTCTACTGGCCCATTGCGCCTTGGATATCAATACAACAGGAATGTAATTATAAACGCGTTTGCGTTAAGACCTCGTTCTTCAGAAAATCCAGCGCTTTGTGAGCGAGAAACTTCTCGGCATGCCTCTGGCAGGTGGTAGTTGGATGGTGGCATGGCCTGCACTGCTTGGTCGTCGGGATGTGTGACTTCACGAGACCACTTGAGATTGCTGAGCTGCTAGACGCTGCCAACTTGGGCTTCGTGACCTTTGTGATGGGAAGATGATATTGGAATCCAGTCTGGCAGAGCCATCGAGTTCCTAGTTAGACGTGCTGTGCTAAGTCCACGCAGGCACGTCGTGAGCAAAAGTGGTATACACTCAGTCGGTGACGAAGCTCGGGAAAACGGCATAAAAATGCCATATATAGCGGTAGCGACAGCGACCGTGACATGTGCATGTGGATAAAATGAGGCACCGCCACTATTGTCAAGATCCCAGATAGCTGTGGTTAGATGAAGTCGCAATGCAGTTTTTTCGAGCTCCGCCACCGGCTGAGTGTTGTATACCACTTTCGCTCATGACTGTACGTTAAGAGAGATTTGTATTGAAGTAGAATGCTCTTCCATATTATACAGAACCTAATTACGATTTTTTGGTAGTTAGTATAGCAAAGGGAATGTCCGCTAACTAGGATCGGCAAGTGGAGCCCACAAAATGGCAGCACAAAGCTGTCGCTCATACCCTTTCAAGCCAAGCTGAAATCCCAGAAATTTTTTTTTTCCATGCAGTGCGGAGGCCCGGCTGCAACGCTAGATTAGCGCATGAGCCCTACTAGTTATCTCCCTCACCGTCATGTTTTGTAGCGGAAGCTACACTGCGGTCGGGTGTGTTGAAACTATTGCGCATATACTTTGTGAGTGCCCTAAGTTTGAGCATGAGCGTACCTTCCTGGCTGCTACACTCCGCCGCTTGGACTCTCGCTCTCTTACTAAGGAAACGATTCTGGGCTGATGGGTGATTCCTTCATGACAAAGGAAATCAGTGAAGGCGCTACATAAGTTTTTAAAGAGCTGAGGGTTGAGTTCAAGACTTTAACTATACGCTTTTACCCTCTCTCACTATAGATATCTAGACATGTTATAGACTCCTTTCCTTAGCGCTCTTTCCTTTTTCTCTCGTTGTTCCCCTCTCCACGTGTAGGGTAGCCTACTGGGCGTCGCCTGGTTAACCTACCTGCCATTCTATTCTTTTCTCTCTCTCTACACTGCGGTAGGATTTCAAGACTTCGGGTGGCCGCAGCTACACCGTGAAGTAGCTACGAGAAGAAGACAAAAGAATAAGGTGGTGAAGAAGAAAAAGGAACACAACAAGAACAAGAAGAAGAACGCTCGGTCAGCCGCAGCTAATCGCTCCCCATTCGGTTCAGCAGCGTGGAACCCTTCCCATTTTTTTCGCAATCCAAGGTCAAGTGAGCTATAGTTTCAAAATAGGAACCCGCTGTGGCCGTCGCATGGCAGCAAAGTGCACGTACCACGCAACGAAGGGGAACTATACGACGTGACTAATGACAGTTTCATAGCAATAAACGCGTAACGGCGGCACTTGAGTGCGGCAGTTCAGACTAACTCTTTGTTGTTGTTACGACTGTAGGAAGAAGGAAAAGAAAATGCAGGGGCCTGCTACTAAGTCTGTAGCTTAGCCACCTTCTTTGCCTCGTGTCGACAGAAGGAAAATAGAGAAGAAAGAAAGAAAAAGAAGTGGGAGAGGCCGAAGCGGTTGCAATATTATAACGGCCTACAGCAGGTACAGATCCGGTGGCAGGCTGGCCACCACCGCAATTGAACGGCGGTGACCTACCAGTCCCCGCTCCGTAGGGCCAGGAGTGGTCACACCTTCCCCGCCGGACTTAACCCTTTGGATTCCCTATATACAGCCTAGTCTGGCGGTCATCGAGTTTGGGCTCCTTAGTACCCCCATTGTATTACATTTGTGGGCCATGCGTTAGGCGTAGTAGGTCCGGAGGTGATGTCAAACGATTCAGCGGGTCATGGAGCACAAAACTGCTTGTTGACTTGGAGCTTAGTCTACGCGAGTGCAACGGCGATCTTTGCTCTCCCAAACCATGCCGCCCGGGGATTTACAAACAACCACTGCAGCCGAACCGTTTGTCGCAGGACGTTTGAGATGGTGCCAAACGATTCGTCGTTTTTCGCTGTACACATTTCTATCAAAACGTGGCTCGCAGCTTTCATTTCGGATATAATGAATATATTCGGATACACACCATGTGATCCTGATGTAAACAAAGTTTGCATGCCAAATTAGGGTGCAATCTATTCACTATATGGAGCTACTTGTATTCAAGCAGATGGCGCTACGTGTCAATTTCGAAGCATGCAACACATAACTCTGTGTGTGTGTGTGTGTGTGTGTGTGTGTGTGTGTGTGTGTGTGTGTGTGTGTGTGTGTGTGTGTGTGTGTGTGCGTGTGTGTGTGTGTGTGTGTGTGTGTGTGTGTGTGTGTGTGCGTGCGTGCGTGCGTGCGTGCGTGCGTGCGTGTGTGTGTGTGTGTGTGTGTGTGTGTGTGTGTGTGTGTGTGTGTGTGTGTGTGTGTGTGTGTGTGTGTGTGTGTGTGTGTTGTATGTGTGTGTAAGAGTGAGTGAGTGAGAGTGCGTGCGTGCTCGCGCGCGTCTTTCCCCGTAGCTTTTGAGCAAAGGTTTCTCGAATAAATTTTATGGGTGACATGGAAGGCATAGTGTACAATGTTCTAGGTTTTGCAATCATTTTTTATAAACTGTGTATAGGACTTTTACAGATAATTTTTGGATAAGTCTGCGGCCTCGTTCTTATATACCGTGATGGTGGAAACAATAAGGAATAAGCGCAACAACTAATTTGCATCGACAAAAGCTTGTAGCCAAAAGAAATATGGGTTGAGTTGGAAAACAGTAATTATACCGCTGTCACACGGATATACTTCGGATTGCGATCGGTAACGATCGTTATTGAAGTTTCTAGCGCGTTTGAGGTGGACAGTGCTACATGTACCCACTCGATTCCGATCGATAAGTTAGATCGGCACGGTAGAGATGTCGTTGCGCGCACGGTGATCATAGCCATCAGTTTTAATGTACATAAGAATACAGACCAGACTAAAATTTGATTCTTTTCATATCACAGCTTCCGAGGACGAGTAGCGGTTGCGCCATCCATTGTGCACGCAGGCAGGACCCCGGGCGTATAGCACACGCGTGACCTGTCAAGAGTGCTCGAGCGAATACGTTTGGTTACCACTACCAAGGCATGCATGTGGTGCCAAGAGTTAGAACATAGCTTTGCAATTCGCATTACATGAATTTAAACATAAAGTTATTTATTTTAGTACTCTATGTCCTTATAATAAATCGTATGAATAATCTTTACTATTGTATATTTATTTATCTATTTATTTATTTGTTCATCTATTAATACTCCGGTGTTGCTAGACTTCAAGCAGGGGTGGGCACAAAATAACACAACAAAATGCAAAACCACACAAATACAACTACATACACAGACACTTGACTCTCTCATGAATACACATACATATTGTGCTACACATTGCAAAGTTAGCACAGGTTAGCAAGAAAGATCCGGGAACGAGGGTGGCAACGACAGCTCGACTGCGATTCAATCTGTCGGGTAGCAACGCTGGATCCGCAGCGAGCTCGACTTTGATCGACTTGATCACGATCGAAAGTGCCCGCGTGATATTCACGTAGCTTAGTATGCGCCCGCTTTCTCCACGCCAAACCCATGTGGAATGCATTCGCAGGTACTGTCAAACGTTTTAAAAGCCACGGTTAGGGGGAGGGTTTGCTTCTGAGTTGTTTACCAGACCTGTTCAGTATTCCCGGGAGTCCTAACCTTCAGAGAGGGCACTACCAGAGCTTCTAAAACCATAAATGAGCCACATGACATGTCTCAGAAGCAAACTCCTTCATGTTTAAACTTTAGACAAAAGGTGAATGCCTGGTTTTCTATCATTTCGAAACATACAAAGAACAGCGTGGCCACGTAGCAACAACAGAGCAAAGCCCTTAACTTTTCGAATTGCTTATACTTGAAAAACGCGAAAATTGAATGGCGACGCTTCATTCGTATCGCCACTTTTCAATTTTCACCTTCTTCTCATCGAAAGAGGCATTCAGAAGAGGGAAATCCAAAATGGAAGTACAACAACAACAACAAGTAGAACAACAAAAAGCTTGCCCGTGTATTACCTTGGGCGCGTTTATCACAGGTCATTTAAAAAAAAAAAAAGAAGGGATAAATAAGATCACAAATAAACGCCCGAATCGGGCAGCATTTTACAGGAACAGAGGGAGCATGACAAAGCGTGCCCGACATGCCTCGCGAGGTGCTGTCGCTGAGAATACGTGACACTAAGCACATGCACACAAATAGAATCCAGCCTTGCGTAAAGCGCATGCGTCTTAGGCAACGATTCTCATCTACGGTTCGCGTTAGCGCTTTGCGCAGTGTGGCAGCCATGTTTTCTCTAAGTATAGGATACATACTGTGCACACGGGCTTTTTGTCTCCGTCGGTTACTGAGCCCTTGTCTTGTCGCTTCTTTAGGATTGATAATAATACCTATCAAACAAGTAATACTTTGCTTGAAATAACCTTTCAAACATATTTTATCAGAATGTGGATCTTCATTATGATACGCAGACAATGCAAATGTTTTTCTAGTATATCTAGTATCATAAAAATTGGAACATGATATTTGATGAGTACGCGCCCAGATGTTTCTGTTACTAGTATAATATTGCCACTTGTGTGAAGCAGCTTTAGTGTATTGGTACTCAAAATTTTCACATACGCGGACACTGAAAAATTCAGCCCTGCTTGCTGACTTTTTGCGTCGTGTGTTGTGAAGCCTGAATTAATACTCGAGTGGCGGCGGTAGTGGTTTATTATTAAATAATCAAAAAGAAGGAAAATAGTGTTGCCGGCCGCGGCAACTGCTATCTAAAAATCTGAAGCACCTGAGCCGCGACCGGCGGGAAAGAAAAGGGGACAGGGAGAGGATAGCGAGGGGAAGTACAGAGGGGAGCGATAGGAAGAAAGGACAGGGGGAGCTTTGTACATTATTTACAAAATACGGACGGTCAACGAGTTCACGTCGCTCGCGTGCAAGTGTCCGAGCACTGTTGACAAATGCCTGCGCGCAAGCGGCCACTACAAATGCTTACAATATAGTTGCACAGGTGTACTATATACATAGCCACGCGCACGTAGCGTCCTGTCGCAGACATATCCCGCGCGCGACACAATGCACAAGCGCTCGAGTCTGAATTTTCACAATATAATAGCCTGAACTGCATTGTCTGGTTCAGACAGATGCGATATGCGACGGCTGTTCTCCCATGTGCTAATTTTATTGCTGTTTCCATAAGCTGACGCGCCACAAATAATCACGCTTTAAAATTACCGTACACTGCATACGGTAAAAGCTCATCTTTAGCTCAAAGGCAAGTTTTCAGTTTGCTAACGAAAGCTCCCCGCTCGCGCGACACAGCTCTGCTCTAGGCTTTTATATAACATGCCGACGACATGATCCTTCCCGTTGCGTGCCATCCCCACCACCCTCCGTTTCTTTTCTGCTATAAACGCGGGAAGGTATAGTTCTCCGGCCGAATGGAAATCCTCGCTTCTGAAGCGAATGCTCTATGGCCGTCTCTCTAACGATTCCTACCTAGCGGCACTTTTCTGGCGCATTTCCCCATTTGCCGAGCTCAGCGCGAGGCACGCGTGATCTCTGGCTGCGGTAATCCCGGGGTTAATCCCAACGCCAAAACCAAGCCGCGCGTGGTGTCTCCAGCACTCCTCTTTTGGCGCGCTTTTTGTGGCGGGAAAAGCTCCCGCCGGCGGGGCTGCGCGAAGAACGCCGCGCACCCTTCTTCCCCAATTCCCTCCCCATTTTCCCCGACCTCTCCCGGCAGATGGGCACGGAGAAAGAAAGGAAAAGAAAGAGAGAGAAGAAAATGCTCGGGTCGGCATCACGTGATGCCGAGGGGAGCCATTCGCGGGCCAGGCGTCGTCTCTCTCGCCCTCTCCGCGTCTCCCGGGCCGCCGCCGTTCGGCCGCTGTTGCGCCGCGTCGCAAGTGCGCTGGGAAGCGACCGCTCAGTCGCCGTTCGACGCGCACCGAAACGCACGACGATGCCGTACGACGCTGCTGTGGTGCTGTGACGTGTGACGCGGACAGGCCCGCCGACAGAGCCGCCGTTCCGCGTCACATCCTTCTCGTGACGTGACGACGTCACTTCCACCTGTCACGTGTGCGCCCCTGGAGTGACGTCACAGACAACTCCGAAAGCCTTGCGTGAGTAACGTCCATTCTTCGGCTGCTGCTTTTTTGGTCTCTTAGGAATTTTTGCGTGTTTTTCTGTGGTAAATTTTAGGGCTTTTCTTGGCAACCAGCGCATAGTGTAATTATGCAAATAGAAATTAATTTGTAAGTCATGTGATGTCTTGTGGTACCTGTTCGTTTGCTACTCTTAACACTGGTATTAGTCTATAACCTGCTTTTGGACAGAAAATAATAATGGCTACATAAGCGCCTTCCTAACATGAGTAGGGAATAGTCTAGTTGAAACATTATTGCAGCACAATGTTCATGTTCGAATAAGTTCAGTTTGCGGCATGTTTAATTCGGGATATTTTTGCAGTTTTATGAAACGTGGCAAATAGAACGAAAGTTTATCAGTCCTATTTTACTACCTGGTGCAGGCTCACACTTGCATGCTATTCAGGCCTTCATAACCGCTCTAGCAACGGCTTGAACTGAAAGTGAGATGTGCGTGCTTTTTGTCATGCAATGTTGCCTAATTAAAGCCTCTTTAACACCCGCAATATGCACATGAGCTAGAACAAAAACATTGCATGAAATCACTTGGGAGAATTCAGGGAAAGCAATAGGTATCCCCAGCTTTAATTGTAATGTCATAGATACCAGTTTATTTTTTACTGCTAAAAAATTCGTCAGCCTCCTAAGAAAGTAGTTAAAACTTTCAATGCGTCATTTTTGTTGCGAGCCCTTGAAAACTTTGCAATATTTCACAACTAATGTATATCACGTTCGAAATACCGTCTAAAATTCACTGTATTCAAATGCTCGGCCAGAGGCACATTATTTTATGCTTTTTGTTGGGGTAGCCTCACCATAATATATGTATTCGAATGTTGGCAAGAAAGTATGGGAAGCATGTTTTATGTGCTGTATGTTTAAACGTCGCAAAGCAATTCGGGCTATGAGAGACGCCGTAGTGGAGGGCTCCGGAAATTTCGATCACCTGGGATTCTTTCACGGGCCCTGAGTATCATCATCATCATCAGCCTGATTATACCCACTGCAGGGCGAAGGCCTCTCCCATATTTCTCCACTTAGCCCTGAGTATACGGGTGTTTTGCTTTCCGCGTTCATCGAGCAGCGGCCAGGATTCGATACCGCGTCCTTGAGGTCAACGGTTCATGCCCTAACCCCTCACCCACCGCGGCTGAGTGCATAGAAAGCCTTCAAGCAACAGGTACACTGGAAGTGTGATGCCCTTTATGCGGTCCCGGTAGAGCAGAGTGATGTTCGCTGTGTTTTATTACTTGTTTGACAGCGAGGAACGAGTTTAAGTTTTTGACAACCAATGTTATGTTTTGTATTCGCAGTCGGCTACGCATTTTACGTCCATATCTTGAAGTTGTGGCAACTATTCGAATAAACCTATTGGGCAACTCTTCTGGCTAGACCGAATGTCGGAGCTTGTTATCGAAGATTACTCCGCACCAGTTAAGGGGAATGTACTATGCGAAACCGAACTTGTGCTGGCGAGGAGCTTCAGCGTAATACGCAAGAGACCTCAGAGACAAAACAAAATCCTGTTACCATCATGCAGTCAGCAAACATTTACCCCCACTATCTTTCCACCGCATATGAATAGAAATTCTACTTGTTTTCTTGCATTGCTCACAAAAATTATGAATTTTAATTATACTCTAAATTGATACAGAAGTAAAATAAAATTGTGTCACTAAGCTTACAACAGCCGTTACGTTTGCTACTGCTTGCGCCTGCACGTGTTCTGCAGGCTTTATTGTGCATATCGGGTGCCCCAGCTAAAAATGATCTGGCTTATAAAAACATACTCATTTTCCTCACTACCAGATGGATGGATGGAATATAGGAGCGTCCCCTTTGAAACGGAGTGGTAGTAGTTGCTAGCATGCCAGTAAACTGATATCCGATGCCATCCTTCTGGCGTAGTGCACAAAATCTTTTTTTTTCTTCTTCACAGGCAAACAATTAGCGTGGTCAAGTTAGAGCACCATAAAAATGTTTGTTTCTGCAATAGAGTTTCAATTCGGTAGTGTTACATTTTCTCGCAAATTACCTGACATAACTGTTCATGGCGAGGTACCATATAGGTAGCTTTATTTGCAAGCTTTAAAAGAAAACTATCAGGTGGCAGTTACTGGCGTTTATCTTGCTCGTCCAGTGCATGCGTAAAGTTTCATCGGGAGTAGCCTTCCGGAGACAGAGGAGTTTTGTTCCCTGATATGCGTTTTGTGATGCTCAATTCACACTGCTCTCCTGTGGAAGCTTTGTTATTTTGAGAGTTATCTTGTAATGCCGGGAGAAACATTGCTGTAAGTAAATGATGCCTTGGTGCAAATATTTCAGTCGCCTTTTTCAGGACAGTTTGAAAAATAATTTAGAATATCAGGTACTTTGTCTTTCTGTCTCACCAAAAAAAAAAAAACCAAAACAAATGCTGCAGATTGGACCAGTGGGAGACAAGAGCACTCAGCTTCATTGGTTTCGAGTACTTTCTCTTTTTAACATCTTGGTTACCTTAAGTGGGGAAACCCGGTATGTAGTTAGTTAAGGAATATTTGAACGCTTATCTTCACATGAAGTGGATTCTCAGTTTTGATACCACGTAAAATCTCCAGGCCGGCCAATGAGGTAGGTTATTTTCCGGTAACCAACCAGTTTAAAATACTTGTGGAAACTCATTTAAAACAAAACTATCTAGGATTTCCGCACCTGTCATGGTTAAAGCACTTATTACCAACTCGAGTGATAATTCAACGAGCGCCTACCAGTTACGACACGCATGGAAATTCTGCGCTTATTCATCCCGAGAACCACAGTGAGAGGAGCAGTGCTGCCTTTTCGCTTAGTGAGTTTGAAAATAGAGAATCGCCCGCTTATCAGCCTTCTTTCAAGCAACTTGATGGATTCTGAACGAATCTTCTCAATGTTAAACAATGTTCACAAAATGTTGTGCACTCAGAAGGTGACGTCCCACGTTAATCTTCGTAGCCATGATTATTACCGCGTGGGCTGCACTTTTTAGCAGCAACAAGCTAAAATATGTTTTTGATCGTCCAGCAAGATCTCTACATTTCGTCCCGCAATTGTAAAGTGCATGTTTCTGAGCAACCCAACTACGTTCTAACGCACCCGGGAGTCGCGTTGTGCATAACGTAGCAATAAACATAGTTAATGGAATCGGTCTGAAGTTGTACTTTCGTATATACGAGAGAACCAGGCCCAAACGACCAGTGGCGTCACCATTGTGAAGAATTCTTTCCAAGTCAGGGCACAAAATGTTTCCAAGAACAGCGTCGAAAACAGGTAATGTGCAATGCATTTCCATTGGGTGTATCCTTCTCGGCAGGAACCAGTCAAAGTTGACGGACACAGGCTGTGCCGTTTGCAGCCTGCAAACTATGTGTCTTTACGAAATAACCTCAAAGCCTAAGATGACACCTGGTCCATTCTATAAGATTGTTTGTCGAAGTGAAAGCTCTGGGAGCTTATTGCTCTTGCGGTTAACGAAAGGAAGTACTTTTGAGAGAGATCTGAAGGTTATCGATGACGTTTCTAGCAGGTCGCAACCAACTTCTTTATTCTTGCTATGGTCACTTATTCTCCAATAACGGTGACGGCATCAAACACAGAAACGAAATGTCCAGTTAACATTGCGTCTTTCGATTGGACTCCTCGCAAAAATAATCCTCGTTATTATACCCAGCGAATTAAAAGAAAATCGCGTCAACCTGTACCCAGAGGTGCTGTAGTGCGAACATGTCTAATGCCAGCAAAAGCATTCGTGTTGCTAGCCAGCCAGCGGCGACTATTGACATAGTGAGCACACATTTAGTGTACGAATATTACATGCCAGGAAGCTGCGAAAGAGGGCGTCATCTGTCACATTTTTTCGCAGCTGTCGTAGAAAGGAGCGCAAAAAAAAAGTCACCACTGAGAAACAGCCGAGTTTGGTGTTAATGAAAACCTCACATTTGGCGTGACCTGAAGGGACGTGTGCTCAGCGCTCGACAAAAGAAAAGCCCAGAAAGGGAAATGGAAATGCGGACACCGTATACTCCATTTCCGCATTACCAACGTCATCAGCTTCACGAAGCACCCCCCCCCCCCCCCCCCCCCCATTCCTCATATCGATTCGTACGGCATTTGTTTTTCTTTGATTACGCCCACATGACATCCGCGATGCCATTCGCGCCGCTGTAGACCGAGGGGTCGTTTTGAATGTCGCGTCGTATTGATTCCACTTTGTTGCCTGTTTGGTCTGGTCGCTGCCGAGTTTCACCTTCCTCCTTTTTGCTCATCGACTCTATATAGGCGCACCTAACAACGTGACATTGGTGCACCCTTTATATGGTCGAGAGCTTAATGTGGTCATGGACGTCACGATTGAAAAGAGAGCGTAGGAGGCGACATGACGGCAGATATGACAAGTTTCCGAGCGGAAATGTAAGGCCGACATTGCACGCAAGCCCCTTTCAAGCTGTTGCTGGGTGTACGGTCGAGGAGCCATTGGCACAACCTAAAAAGACCCAGTAAGTAAAGGTAATTCCCGTAGTCTTAGACTAACTTGAATTAGCCCGGATGTAGATTTATGCTTTTTTTATTCATGGCACTGGTGCTAACCTTTGTTTATAATTAAGCTCGACGGTGAGGTTATGAGGTTCTTAACTGAGGTTCTGAGTGGAGGCGTGGACAGCTCAGAGGTGCATCCAAGTAAGCTGGACTCGAGCAATAAGATGATGTGCCAGGCATAGTCCTTTCCCGAACTCTAAAGCTGCTATCGTGATAACTCACCGATAAATGAGGAGGCCCTTTTCTTTTACATGTAGCCAATCCGTCGTTAGGGCTAAGCCTTGCAAGGTCTAGGTGGTGCTCTCATATTGTGCCGGGCCGCTGGTAATCTGGAGCATACAATTCAATACTCGACTCTGTGTAACTATGTAACGTAGATATATGTTTGTAGCAACCACATGGGCAGGAGAACGAATACTCTAAAAAAGACGCGTCATTATGTTATGTGCGGTCATTATGACAGTCCGCATGACACCTGAGGTAATATTATCCACTTGGACATGGCAGCAGCATCGCATTGGAGGGAGGGCCCTTTTGAAACATTCTGCATGAGCCACTAATGCCAAATTATGGCAATATCTAGGAAAATTTGCGCATGACGAGTCAACTGACTCTAAGGGTCATGATAATTTGATACCGGTTCCGCAGATAGTCTGTATGACTCCCGTTGACCATGATGATGTATGCACCTTGTGCGGACATGTACATAAATTGATCGAACTCGGACGCCATACAACGCTATTCTCAGAAAGCGCTAACTACGTGAGCATTGAATGGAAATCACCGTGATTTGAGTGCACTTTTTTGTTTCATAATAAATACGTATGGCGGTTGCTCTATATCCCGTGGACGCGTTTTAATAATAATACCGGAGTCCGCATGGCAGGGACATTATGCAGAAATGTCAGATTGTCACGTTCCCTTGCTGGTTTTATATTGCTTTCTGTGCCGTTTCGAGGGGATCTACCCGGGTCGTGCGGAGCCTGCACAAATCGATAGCTCTTTCTTTGTGCCGTCCATGTACTGTGGATACATTCCACATGTTTGTTCGAGGCAATCTGGAATTGCACTACGAACATAGGAACGTATTGTAGGAACATTTCTCAAGAGAGCTGTGTTTATGGGATGCTGCCATTGTGGTCGCTGTTTTCTAACCTGGAAAACATCAAACATCCATAGTTATGATCTTTTTCCGCCGCAATCAAATCGGAAAGAGTTAAGGTTGGAACATGTCAGCCTGTGGCTCGAAAAAGGTCCGACACCCTGAAAGAAAACAAGACCAGATTGTATACAAGAGTCCATCATTCGGCCGCAATTGTATTCATCTAAGCGTAGGCTGCAGTAATTCGAGGACAGAGCGAAAACTTTTCGCTTGCTGAGTTTTGCAGGGAAGGTCAAAGCTGAGTGCAGTTTCTATGTAATGGCGCTCAACAAACTTGCAGTTCCCTGAACCTCTGTGCAATCCCTACTAGCCTGTATGTACCATCGGGCAATAAGGCCACGGCAGCTGCAATCAAGTTCGCTAGAAACAAGTTCGAAGGCCGCGAAATTGGTTTGTCAGCCGCGTAAGGAACAACGGACGACTAGTTCAGGAGGTCGTCCAGTGCGATTACGTCTCAACGTTTTCGAAAATTGAATCCCGCGTCAACATCAGTAGTGCCTTGCCTTCTGTTTACTTTGGCTGTAGCGAACTTCGCTCTCTTTTTTGACGAGCAGCGCCTTCATACCACAAAGCGTATTTTTTTCCCTTCGTGTAGGATTCGTATTTATTTATTTATTTAGACATACTTCAGTCCCTTTATTGCAGGCATGGCTTGAACAAATATATTAATATATCCTACAAAAACAACTAAATGATGAAATTTAAATTCGCAACAAATAAGGCAGAGGACAAAAATGCAACACAGGTTAACAGCAACACTGAAATGTATTGCCAAAACATGAATGCAGAAATGCACTTTAACAAGATAAAAATACATGAAATTAGGTAGAAATATTTTTTTACCAGGAAACCGCGTAGTGGCATTATCATGGTTGTTCCAGGGATTAAGTTGTAGTATTCAATAGTGCGTGGTAACAAAAAACTGCATTTAAATTTATCAGGCCGAACAAAGTAAGGCTGTGGTGACTCCTACTTGACTGGGGAATATCTGAAGTAATATTTACGAGAATTCTCTTTGTCAACGCGAGATTTCTTTCTTTTTGTTTCGAAGCTAGCGCGCCAGTGTTAACTGAGTGTATCAGTCATATCGTAACGGCTGCGAATTTCCGAAACAAGGTAACGTGGTTCATAGGCTGAAGAGAGAGAGAGAAAAACAAACAAACAAAAAAGCACGCAGGCTCGCAAGCTACCCACATCATCCACAGGACGTCTGGCGTGACCCCATCCTAACTCAAGGTTTTTAACCGCAACAATTTCATATAGGTACTAGGGTGATATAAATATATAGTGATGCAAATGAACACGACATAGTAAAAATAAATGGCACGCATACGTTAAAATAAGCAAACGTCTGCCCTAACAAAGTGAGCTATTGAAATCCGTACTCCCAAAGAAACAAAAAATTGGGGGCCACATAAGATCTGCCTTTAAGGGTATGATGCGATTGCGTTAATGCTCCTGTTTACGCTTCCTCGATCATGTACAGGGTCGTCAACTCTTAGTGCGAACAGTGGTCACTCTGGTCAGAGCACCATTGCATACGACCCAGCCTCACATTGAAGCCAAGGGGCAGGCCGTGTGAAGCACCGCCCTTAGGTCCCTGTAGTGCCCAGGCCCTTAGCTATTTGCCTTCAATTTGATGTTTTGAATAGAGTGACCAGTGTTCCCGTTAAGAGTGGATGACCCTGTACATGCACTTGGTCTAAGTGTAGCGCACGTAGTGTGATTTGGGATCCATCGGCCCAGAAGGTTCGATTCCTACCTCGCAACCGGTATCGAAGCACTTGCAAACGGGGCCGCATTATGAGGACCCATGGCGTCATATAATCCAAAGACCCTTACTTTCAACGGGCTGCCATCTTGCTTACTAACTGTAACCTGTCCGAAATATTACCATGTAACGTAAACGAGCGTAATTGTATAATCACGTTGGTTGGATATGGTAAGCAACAACACCACGGAAACGACAGGACAGAGACAAGGTGACAGCGCAGGGCGGTATTACCGTGATCGCTTGCACACCAACCGGACGTGGATGTTTGTGGACAACGGGACGATTACCTCTGTCGTTTCCCAATCGAGACACTAAACACACAAGGTCATTGGTTATTACTCAAAATATGATTCATGAAAGTCCGAGGCGCAGAGAACAACCAGCGTACCAGCAATGAAAGGAGAGTAATGTTGAAAATCGTGCGTTGTCGCTATTTTTTTGAAGCTGAGCAAGGCCTAGCCTCCTTCTTTTTGTTTTGTCCCATCTAGATACTTTGCACTGGCATTTCACTCTGGCCTTAAACTCGTCTCAGACGAGACTCGATTTTGTGATTATCAGCTTACGTTTAGTTAAACTAAAAAACTATGTATTATGCGCTTTACACGAGCATCCAAATTCGCCTCGTTAGTTTATTATTTCCAACTGATCGGGTTGCTCCATAGAAACAGACGCGCTTCGTTTGTCCAAGCACCGTCCCGTTCCGTGTTGTCGAGAGCACAACGCTTTCTGCTAAATGTCACAGTTTCAGCTCCAAATGGAGAGTAGCTCGATCGAATCAAGCCTGGACTCATCTGACTGGTCACGCGTGGAAATGCGGTGCACTCAAGGACTAACTGCATTCGCTTTCCCCAGCACTTTGTGTTGATTTGGGTCCTCTTTTCAGCACTCTTCGTTTTTATTCGCTCAATGCTCCTTTTCTACTCCCTTTTCTAGTTTCTTCTTACTCCCTTTTGTACTCATTCTCTGTCTTTGTTTTTCACTTTGTACTCGGGTATACATTATTTTCTGTTGCCTCTTTTTTCTCTTTTGTACTCCGTTTCTGGCTTTGCTCTTACTGAATTGCTCTTCTTTTTCTGGTCGTCGGTTCTAGGTGGTGTTGGTGTCGCTAGTGTTTGCCTCTTTCGTGCCTTACTGCAGAAACGAGTGATTGCTCAACTACTTGTTTCGCAACTGCCGAGGCTTTTAAAGCTTTCTCGCCAGGCGGTTCAGCTCGGATTACTGCTCCATATCGGCGATAGGAGAGTGAAAACGGGTTGAGAGAGGGGGTGCCAGTACCGCACCCGTGGTAGCGAAGAAATCTACGGATGAGCGATCGTCATACACACCATGATGATACATTCTGTGTTGCTATGGCGCTTTGGCTTATTGGCGCAGTAAAGGGTGGACGGTGGACACAGTTGAAGAGTTCGATTGGAAGCGACCTGTTTGCCGATGGTGTGTTTAGAACTGAGCGCTCTTGCAATGACAGCCGTCTTATGAACAGCATGAAATCAGGTCGGAACATGAATGGAGTCTTGGATTACTGAATGGTTAGAACGATTCAGTAATCCAAGACCACATTAATGTTAACGCTTAGTCCTTCATCAATAGCCTCAACGAAATGTCTCATATCATGACAAAACAGGTGCCGACATGCGAAAAAAAGCTTTTTTTTTTATCGCACTCAAGCTGTGAAAACACCTGAGCAGTATCTTATAACACACCTTTTGTCTTCCTGAATAAGCCGCTTTTTGTATACTGGAGATGGCAAGTTGGAGTGCATGTCCAATACAGTTTATTATTTGTTTTTCTCACGATCAATTTCTTCAATCAAAATGGTCCTTAGCTGATTCACTGCTTAGTTGTTCCTCCTCGATGCACATTGATTGAAGGAAGATTGTTTTTTTGGGTTACGTGCGAGGTCTTTAGGCTACTCTTGCTTCGCGTTCGTAGTGAGCACGAACGAATGGGAACACTGGGCAAGTGTTTCTATTTGCCGGTGCATTTAATTTATCTTAGGCGAGGTATTGCATCGTCTCTGGAGCCCCCTCCCCCCCACCCCCCCCCCCCCCACCCCCCTAAGCTTACAAAAGTCAGACATTTAGATGTAAAGCCATGCATAGAAAATAGAAAATTAAGCAAATAATGAAAGCATTAGGAAGAAAGGACGAAGAGAAAAATGATCAATTGAGGTAATATAGGATGAAAAGTAGATCAAGAATTAAAGAAATAGCGAAAATATTGATATTATTTACTTTTGGTCTGCAGCGGCTATTGCTGCTGCTGTTATAAATTTTGTACGTTTTCAGCCTATAACCGATTCTTTATTGGACTCTAATGCAGAAGCCATACGAATCCCATGCATTTTGTGTCGCACGCCCGAATTCCAAGTGCATTAACTTACTTTCGTCGTAGAATTGTCTTGTGGTCCCAATAAAGGGTTCAATCAATCAATCAATCGGACATCGTTACTTATCTCGTAGACTTCAGTGTGTTCTTTGTCTCGGATTTTCTATTGTGATAAGTTTCACTGACTTGTTCTTCATAATGTCCTACGTCTGGCTACATGTCCGTGTGTTGGAGAATATACTCAAAACAACCAACGTCAGAAGGATGGAGGGAAGAGCCAGTGATTGAGAAAGGAAAGAAAGTGAGAGATCAAGCGAGAAAGAATGAGTCAGCAAAATGAGAACAGGAGGAAATAACGAAAGACGGGAGTATAGTGAAGAAGGCAAGCAGCGGTTAGTCTTCAGTGCATTTACCGTCAAAGAGCTCAGAGTACCTGTGAACTAAACCGCTTAGAGCCTCCGTCGTCTCTGCTGCTGCTGCATGTGCGGGGTACTTTACGCGCGGCCGGGGCACTAAAGAAAGTGCACACCCCGCGACTGCCTGTACTCCCATCTGAGCACGTGCCCTTAGAAGCTGTAGCACAAAATTCACCGTGGCCCACTCGGTGACGGAGCCGCGCGAGCTCACGGTCACGTCTCTGGACAGAAAAGCTCCCCCGATGTCACGTTTCTGCCGTCGCATTGTGCAAAAACGGTTGGGGTTGAGCCAGAGAAGCGAGGGGGGGGGGGGGGGGGGGTGAGCTGTTGCTGATGCGGGGCTTCCTACTATACACTCACTATATTCTGCTTTCGCTCGGGGGAATTCCGTTTTATCTATACTTTTTTTACTCCTTTCCGCTCGATTATGGCTTTCTTTTATATGCGAAATCACTTCTTTCCCTCTCCCCTGTACGTACGGCACCAGTGAGAGCGCGTTCTTGTTCCTGCCACGCTCTTTCATTACGCCCGACGTACAGGAGTGACTTAACTCCGATTGAGTGTGGACGTGCTTATAGCGCGAAGTTCGCGTTCAAGGTTGCCTCTCCTTTCCGAAGGGCTGTTAAGCGAAGGTAAGAAGGGTACTATTCTCTAATTGCGTGCAATAGCTTATGCGCCGCAGGAGCAGCAGCTATGTTCGGTGCTGTCAGCAAAATGTCGTCATATCTTACTGCGCCAATTTCTTTTCCGAGCGTGGGAAAATGAAGAGAGAGAGAGAGAGTGAAGGCATCCGCAAAAGTATCTTAATTTACTCCTCTGCACTCTAAACACAAATGAGCCTATAAGGGAGTAAAAAGGGATTTCAGTGTTCTATAGCGCACTTCATTTTAGGGGCATGGTATTCTCTCCAAGCGTTCATGTAGATTTTCACCACTAAATATAGGGAATGCTATACTTTGGTAACAGAAGCGTATTCCCTTCTTATATAATATTTGTTATAATTAGCAACGAAAGGAAGGTTCTAACAACTGCACCAAACGTTTCGACGTGAGCAATTAGAGCCTACAGCAACCTGATTTAAAATCCTCAGTGTGGTAGAAATTCCCATATTCACAAGTGAGAATTGGCTTCCATGTGTCTATCGATGAAAATCTACCCCAGGGCTCCGACAGCATCTCCTGACATTAATGCGGAATGCGCTAGATGGCAACGTACTCTCTTTTTATTCCCTTATAGACTTATTCGTGTTTAGAGTTTATTATTCACACATAGTCCCTTGCATATAATGATAAACTCTCGCATTACGTGAAAAACGAAGAGAGATAGATATAAAGACCCGCTCTAATACACTAGCGTTATAAGTCGTCCCACTCTCCGGATAACCCGACATTTTGAGCTAAACATAATCCTGCACCTGGCCTGCACCTGCCAAGTAATAGTAGGCAGCTGGCATTGTAGAACTACTTTGGTTCGAGCTACTTGGTATAGGCAGCTTAGTGGTTGTTGATTTGTGGGACATCAGGAGACAACATGACTTGACCGCGTTGGCATGCGCTATGAACTCAGGCTGCTGCTTTTTGTTAGGGGAATCGTATACCCTCCAGGACCTTTGGTTTCCAAGTCCACCTCTTCTAGGGCACAATGGCTAATTTATACGACTTGGTCAAGGGGAGCCTTATACCTGCATCGGCTGGCCCTGGACATATTGAGATATCCTTACGTCTGTATGCTCAAGAGTATGTTTCAGATGATAGAGGCAGAAATAGAGGATTGGTGACTAGGCGAGTTTTAAAGAACGTGTGCACGAACGAGGATCCACAAAGGAAGCCAGCCGCGCATTGAAGCTGTCTCGCTATAGGTAGTGTGTACCTATATCACATCGGCCTCCATTTTGCAAGGTAAAAGGCTGCGGGCATATTTTATCGCCTGACCACCGCTTGCTTCGGCTAGCACTGTTGAAGCTGAGCTCTGCACCACAAAATGGCGCCCGTGATGTCACATCAATGCATCCTATATCCTTAAAAGTGAAGCTTAAGTGTGCCTTCAGTTGTTTTAGCCAAACCGTAGGAAAGTGTCTGCACGGCCTAGAAACAGTATGTCTGACTCGGAATCAAATGTCCGGGTTTTGATTGCCATCTCAGTGACCACCCGAGTTTGCACCGCCTACCTACTCGGCCATATCACGTGGACTAGTTGTCACAAAATACGCCTACATAATATATAGTGCCTGACCATGTCACCTACTGCCTACCAGAGTCATGGCTGCGATTTCTGGCTCACGCCAGTAGTGCCATTGACACTGTCATGCTAAAACGAAACGCTCCCTTCCAGCTACTTCACACCAATTCGTGACAATACAAGACAAACTATTTTACCCTTACTTGGGAATTATCGCATTGTAGGCAGCCACATGAATTTGTGTGAATATCCGGTGTTGTGAATGTTTTCTTTATTGATGGAGCGCGATTTGGCTATTCGTAGCACGATGTCGAATGCTCCGAACAGGTCCAGCCCCTATACATAGCATTCATTGATTACGAGGAAACATTTGACACGGTCGAAACCTCATCATTCATGCAGGCTTAGCAAAATCAGTGTGTAGGCGAGCTATATTTGAAAGTACTGGAATATATTTGCAGTGGACGCTAAACATAGTCCTCCATAGAGACAGTAATAAATTTCCAATAACGAAGGGCGTTAGGCAAGGAGAATCGATCTCTGCGGTACTAACCACTGCTTGCTTCGAAGAATTCATAGCTAGGCTGGGAATAGTTAGGGACAGGGCTTAATGGAAAAATATCTCGGTAATATGAATTTCTATGTAGCTCAGAGAACGAATTACAAAGGATGATTGATTGATCGCATCGACAGGCAAATCAGAACTATAGGCCTAAAAGTAATATGCAGATTTTTCATCATAAACAGCCTCGGGAAGGAGCTGCAGCTTGTGATAGGTAGCAAGATATTCTAAATGGTGAGGGAATGCGTCTGGTTTGGACAGGTAGTGGCCACCGATCTGGACCACGAAAGGGAATTGAACGGAAGAATAAGATTGGGATGGTGCGCATTCGGCAATTGCTATGAGATCATGAATGACAGCTTACCAGTATCCGTGACGAGAAAATATATAATAGTGGCATCTTGCCGGTGCTCACCTGTGGGGCAGAAAACTGTTCAGCTTAAATTGAGAATAACGCGTGCGGCTATGGAAGGGAAAATGGTGTGCAACGTTCAGAGAGAGGAAGCGTGCAAAGTGGGTTAAGGAAAGAACATCATTTGATAATATTGTAGTGTAAACCCAAAGGAAAGGCGCATGACGGGACATAGACTGCGAAGGCAAGGAACCGATGGTCGATGAAGGTAACAGGCTACTCCAAGGGAATGCACTGCAAGTGGATAGCTGGGGGCGATAGCACTTTATACGAGCGGGTGAGGAATATAGTAGAGGCTTGCATTCTAGAGTGGATGTAATCAGGCTGGAGATGATGATGATGATGATGATGATGATGATGATGATGATGATGATGGCAACTAAGTGAACTTCATATAGTTGCTGCCACCTCCGTCTGGAATTCGCCTAAAATTGATTATGCAGAATACTTTCACACAAAGGCTTACTTACCTCTGTGCAGAAAAAAATTATTTTAGTGAATGCCCCTGCCGTCCACGGAAGCTTCTATCGCATCACTGCCGTTCCATAAAGCGAGCCAAGTCCATACGACCGAACACCGGCCCAACGACGACCCATGAGATTGGCGGGATAGGCGGCGCGGTGCACACCTGAGCGGTCCCGGAGAACGGCTAGGTCACGGAGATCGTTATAATTAGAGACTTTGACGAGCACCGGCCTGCACTCGTCAGCGAAGGGGGCAAAAAAGAATGAAAGACGAAGAAAAAAAGTGATAGCTGCATGAGAGGCGGTTCCTTTCGCGACTGCGTGTCGTCAGGCCCTTTTAATGCCCTTTTATTTCTTCCTCCACCCTATATGGTCTCGCAGAACCCTTGCCGATCGATCGATGGATTTGTTCCTCTTTGTTTCTTGTTTTCTTATTGGCGTTTCTACTTTTGCGCTTCCAACTATATGCCTGCAACGACCGTGGATGGGCGTTTTCGGCTTCCTGCGCACAGGTGAAAGAGAGGTCGCGTAGCTTGTTGCTCTTGCCTTCCGCCGCTGCTACTGCCGCTTTGTATATTCATGTCTTTTTTCGTCTCACTCCACTGTTGCTTTCTCTTCGTGGCAGCAGTTCGCAAAGCGATTTCATCTCGTTTTATTCGCCGTCGGCAGAGCGAAAGGGCAGTGGATGAGGCCCTTTTTCTGCTGCCGACGAACACGAGACGGATTCGATTGGTGGCTCAACGTACGGAGAGAAGGCTGTACATTGATGGGGCATCGCGTTGTGAAATGCTTTTGAACTGGAAATATCTCGAGCTATTCATAGTTTGGTAATAGTTTAGTATTATCAGCCAGGTAGCTGACAGGGTAAGGTTTAATTTCGTGGAAAAGCTATTTTTGAATAATCGCGCCGTTATGAATGGAAACTGCTGAGCCCTTCACTGCGATCTATATATATATATATATATGAAGCCTAATAAAATTGTCGTCTCATGTCGCATCAGAAATTACCAGTTTTGGCAAGGTGCTTAT
Organism: Amblyomma maculatum; assembly: GCF_055883805.1. Taxonomy (NCBI): domain Eukaryota; kingdom Metazoa; phylum Arthropoda; class Arachnida; order Ixodida; family Ixodidae; genus Amblyomma; species Amblyomma maculatum. The sequence goes on along the minus strand of NC_139354.1, from coordinate 42,203,249 downwards.
AAACAATACTGTCTGGAGACAGGGAAGTGTGTGTGTGTGTGTGTGTGTGTGTGTGTGTGTGTGTGTGTGTGTGTGTGTGTGTGTGTGTGTGTGTGTGTGTGTGTGTGTGTGTGTGTGTGTGTGTGTGTGTGTGTGTGTGTGTGTGTGTGTGTGTGTGTGTGTGTGTGTGTGTGTGTGTGTGTGTGTGTGTGTGTGGAGCAAGAGGGGGCGGGTGGGGGAGTGTTGGAATAGACAAGGAATTTTTGGCTACTCAGAGAAAGGGCCTATTTTTTGTGTCACGTGATTTAGTGGAGCGTACAGGGGGCAATACAGAAAATTTGGTATATGGAGTCACGCGTTTGAACCGAGAAGGCTAGTGGCTGTGCAGGGAATGAACCCTACGATGTCTGGAGATCCGGACGCGTCAGAAAGTGGTGGTTATTGTTTGTCACAGAGAGAGAGGGAGAGCGTCAGACGCTGTCCAGCTGCCATTCCATGAGCCTATAAAGGATTTCGTCTTAATATCTCCTCCAAAGTCATCCTCCTTGCCGCTACTATTACCGCCCCTGACCGGCTGCAGTTGGCAGCACTGACTGTTCGACGATTTGAGTGACGTCACGAGACCAGTTGTTATGGTAACTAGAACAGCACTTTTGAGATAGGAACCAAACCAATCGGGACCCCTGTATTCCAATGCACACACGCCATTTTGTAGGTCGCGCAAGCGCGTTTGTATATAAGCCGGTTAAAGCGGGGCTTTATATCTATGCCGATTGGCCTTTCAAACAACGTGGTAGATTACGAATGCAGGCTATTGAATACGTGTGACCCCAAAGCATAGTGAAACCGAAGTGCCAGCGTATCTAACCACGTCAAATCGACCATAATTTGTTTTATGAAATGCTGTGAAAAAAATTTCTGCCAGCATATATATATGTATTCCGAAGGCCCTTATAACGATCGTCAGACCAATAATCTTGCCCAATCGTTAGTGTATTTGTTTGTTTGTTTGTGCTGTTGCATTCACACTAGACGAAAGCCATGGGAGCGGATTTGTACCGGTCGGGTACCCAGTTTATAACTAAAGGAGCGTGTTAACCACTTATCCACCAAGGCCGGAGCTTTCGCTTGTTATAAATAAGGTTAAGTAGTGTGTAACACCAGCAATTTCACGCGGCGGCTCTTAGATGGCGCGACAAGTAGGACTATAGGACTAAACCCATGGCCTAGCTAGCACGGATCATCTGCATTCTGCCTTTTCTGACGAAACAAACGTTTTTCAATCCAATGTGTCGTTATTTTTCGAGTGTGTTTGCCTCTTTCTGTGCGCTATTACCTTTATTCGGAGAAGTAGAGCCATTCCAATAATAGTTCCTGATATATCTTCAGAGGTTAAGTAAGCATAACATGCCACAACCCATAATAATGGGCATGGGTATGCGCATCGTAAAGTTCTAATGAGGATAACTATAGATAATAGTGTCAACTTCTTAATGCGTTGCTTGAAGCGCTACAACGTACTGACGTCATATGCATTGGAGCTCACCATTTCGTCCTCATGGTCATGTGAGTGAGGTGGAGCCGGAACTTCTAATCCTTGTCTAGGCCCAGTCATAAATTTTTACTTTGAAAGTCATGTCTTCCAGGGTCGCTTTCTCTGTGCGCCATAAATCTATACTGGGCGCCCGTGTGCTGTGCGATGTCAGTGCACGTTAAGAACCCCAGGTGGTCGAAATTTCCGGAGTCCTCCACTACGGCGTCTCTCATAGCCTGAGTTGCTTTGGGACGTTAAACCCCACAAACCGACCAACCGCTTCTTCTCCGTCAGCTAAGCGACCAACTGCGTAACACCACAAATCTGACCGCTTTCCTTTCCCTTACAGCGCGGTTAAGGTGTCCACGGAAAAGTGTTACACTGAGCCTTTCCCTTCCTGTGAACCTATTTAATATTTTTATTATTATTATTATTATTATTAATTATTTCTTGAATCACCGTGTTGCATCGGTCGCGTAACCGACTAATAGTTGGTTCACAGGAAGGGAAAGGCACAGTATCTGTCACACTTGTTTCTGTGGACATCTGAACCGCGCCGTAGGTGAAGGGAGGAAGGCGGGAGTGAAAGTGGAAAGAGAGAAAGAGCCGTAGTGGAGGGCTATGGAGTAATTTTGACCTCCTGGGGATCTTTGACGTGCGCTGACATCGCACAGCACACGGACGCCTCTTCATTTCTCCTCCATCGAAACGCAGCCGCCGGTGGTCGGGATCGAACTGGGATGCTCCGGCACAGTGGTCAGGCATTTTCGAGTTGTGTTTAGCGATTAAGTGCTGAGATGCATAGTTCTACAAATGAGCTTACAAAGTTAACAGCGTGAAGCATGCGCGATAGTGACCTCCATCGAAACGCAGCCGCCGAGGTCGGGTTCGAACCCGGGCACTCCGGGCAGTAGTTGGGCGTCTTGCCACTGCACCATCCGGCGTAACCGAGGCGATTTTCATTTTCACTTTCGCCATGCACCCAGCACGTCTATTTTAAAATGGCCTTTTAATTTTCTGCAATACGCCCCCACACCTCTCAAGGCTGGCCACTTACTCTCTCTCCCTTTTTATGACCCTCATTCTTTTTTTTATTTATCGCTGGGCGTGGCACTCTTCCTGGGCGACAGGCGCGAGATGATCGAAACTCCACCCACTTTTTGTGGGTCGCCCCCCGGTGCGCCACCGCTCTGTAGCGCGTGATTTCGTGCGAGGCTTTATAATGGGCGCTTCTCCCTTTGTCTCCGCTTTGAGCAGTTCTTGTCGTGCAAGTGTTTTTTGCGCTGTGACCTCGAGGCCCGGGCCAATACGTCACCGCTGTGTCCTCGACCGCGTAGTTTAATCACGCGCATAGATAAGCCCGCTGAGACGTGATCGATTGCCGGGCCGTGCAACATGCCTCTGGCAGGGCGGCCAAAACATGCAGAGTGCACTCATGTGACGTCATATACAAGGGGCGAATACCGCATGGCGCAGCATTTGTCATATTCGTGGTCGCGAACGCTGACTGCGTCAGCAGCTGCAGATTTGAGCTCCTTATGGCCTGGGAACGAAGAGTGCTTTTTGCGTCTACGTATTCTGCATATTGTAAATTTGTTAACATTTGATAGAGCCAACTTACTAGTGAAAGGAAAGGCAAACTTTTAATAAAGTCTGGGCACGTTTGGTTAAAATTTTAGGTTTTGGCACTAAAACTTTTGAGCTCATTTCTAAGAAGTTTCATTTTCACAGATTTAAATACATAGCATTTGTACTGAGTATTTTTCTTTTGATACTTCTTAAGCTTCACCAATTTTAACCTTCCTAAGCATAACTTACTTGCTAGCCTGAGTTAAGCTTATGGGGCCTAGGGAAACCTATCACGTTTTAGGCGTTTTGGCACGTAAATCTTACCTTTAGCTCTAAAACACTGCAAATTGTCTTTTTGCTGCCGGACTAACCTTGACACAAAGAGACAGGAAATCAGTTCGCAATGGGAGCAGTAACTGCGTGGAGTTGTTGGTAGTGTTCCTTCACCATGAGACGCTGTGAAAGTAGAACCACATGCAGGTATTCCGAACTGAAAACCACGGGGCTGCTATGGGCTAGCATCGGGCGCGGTTGAATGCTTTGGAGGTTGGTTTACACACAAGGTATATGTACAGGGTCGTCCACTTCTAGCCGAAACACGGTCACTGTCTTCAAAGAACCGTTGCTTCCGACGCGTTTGCATATGCAAGCAAAGTGATGCAAACACAGAGCATCTTTGGCTGTGGGCCTTAGCATAGCCTGCCACATAGCCTCCCTGCGCCGCCAGGTCGGACGCAGCGACGCTTTGGAGACAGCGATCGTGTTTCAGCTACAAGTGGACGACCCTGTACCATCAAAAGTAAAATATTGGGCAGTAGCCACCATAACTACAATGTCAGAGCACTGCGCATGACATATAAAGATCCCAAGTGGGCATTCCATCGGCGACATATGAATGATTTTCCTTGGATCTCCACTGTAATCGATTATTCTTCACTCAATATGTAATAACACTCATCGGTACCCGCAAATAAAAATAGAACAATCATCACGCATGCCATGATCTACATTGTGGCTTTTTTTAGCATTTCAGGCATATCGTCACACGTAATTTGAGCTTTGCATAACTGCACGCAAATTCTGCAAAAGGTTTTTCTTTAGCCTCTACTACTATGCTTTTTATTAGCAAGACATGGTTATAGGTACCAGAAAGCTATCGCACAGAGTGGCGTTTTATTTCGCAGTTTTGGAAACAGTTTGCAGCAGGTCCTAAATAATTCTTTACAGCAGTTGCCCTACCGCTCCTTGTACGGTACAACCCACAGTTTCGCCTGGCTGCGGCTGAATGACCTTGAAATCAGGTAAATAGCACTCCCCAAGACTAGCTATATAATGTTTGTTTTTAAAACACGAAAGGCGTAGTAATTGCCGCACTTTCCCGTGGACACCTGAACAGCGCCGTAAGGGATGGGAGGAAGGCTGGATCGAAAGAAGCGAAGAAGAGGTGCCGGGGTAGGCGGCTCAAGAATACTTTATGCCACTTAGGATCTTCGTGCCTTTGCTTTTTCCTCCTTCGAAACGCGGCTGCTGCGGTCGGGTAAGAAACTAATTGGCTTATAGGAAAGGAAATGCGCAATATGTCTTTCATTTCTCGATGGTCATTCTTCCTACAGCCACAACCTAAACTGAACAGTAAGAGAAGGGAGCAGAGCGGGAGTGAAATATGAAAGCGAGAAAGAGGTGGCGTAGTGATGAGCCACGGAATAATATCGAGCGCCTCGGGATCTTTAACGCGCACTTACATCGCAAAGCACACGGACGCCTTTCCGTGTCGCCTTCATCGAAACGTGGCCTCCACGGACTGGTTGGAACACTGGTTCTGTAGTCGTGCATCCTAATCACCGAGCTACCGTGGTGGGTGCTTTCGCTTGTTATACCCAGATTTCTGTCGGGTTTAAACCTTCGCCATTTTTACTGCGATAGCAATATTGCGCCAGGTTTCGAGTAGTCGTGTAGTCTCGGCGGAGGCGCCGTTTCACCTTGAACAGCCGCAAGAAGAAGAAGGAGGAGGAGGAACAGGAGAAGGAGGAAGAAGGGGAGGAAGAAGAGGAAGAAGCAGAGAAAGAAGAGAAATAAGAAGAGTAGGAAGAAGAGGAGGACGAAGGGGAGGAAGAAGAAGAGGAGGAAGAATAAGAAGACGAAGAAGCAGAGGAAGCCGAAGAGGAGGAAGAAGAGAAAGAAGGGGAAGGAGAAGAGGAGAAAGAATAATAAGACAAAGAAGAAGAAGAGGCGGAAGAAGGGGAAGAAGAGAAAGAAGAGGAAGGAGAAGAGGAGAAAGAATAATAAGACAAAGAAGAAGAGGCGGAAGAAGGGGAAGAAGAAGAAGGAGAAGATTAGGAAGAAGAAGAAGAGGAAGAAGAAGAGGAGGAAGAGGAAGAAGAATCTGACAGGGCGCGATAGGGGAAAATGTAGTAGGCAAAAGAAGCTTCTGCCGTTGCTATCGCAGTTCAGCAAGGCCTAACCAGAGTTAAACCACAACTAATTTTTTCGTGAGACACCATTGCTTTGGCTTGTTTGATTTGAATAAACTTTCGTATCTAAAGGTCATCTATGACGACGGAAAGGTAGTGCATGCCATTTATAGACGCCACAATACTTTGCTAGTCTTTTGTTTTTAACTTTTTCGATCCTCGAATACCTTGTCTACCCGCGCCGCTTGGATAGCGAAGTTGCAATACGCTGTCTTGGTCACAAAACTTGCAAGTGTACGCACTAAATTGTCGCGCGTGCTATAACCCCTCTCTGCTTTCTTTTTACACAATGTAATCACTTTGTTCTGAACTACACAATTTTAAAGCCTGTGACATTGCTATCAAAGGCATTGTGGAGAGGCATTACAAAGACAACGAGGCTCACTTAATTAAAAGGTGCACTGTGTATGGAGTCCTGTTTCTTTCGAAGACCTTGATATGATCCTAGCGATTCAATATAACTCGTCGCCTTTGCCATCCGGTTACTAGGACGAGCTGTAAAGCGTAGTCAGCTCTAGCAATATGCGTCGGCCTTGGAAACAACACCCGTCAGGGTCAACCATTGTCTTTCTTGTCTTCAGTTACTTTAGAGCCCCTGTCTTCATATAAGCCTCCGACGTCCGCCAATGGCTCGGCATCACCGCAGATCTCTTACTCTTCCCCTGTCTGCTTCAAACCTTCGGCGTCCCTAGGATGAACTGTTCCCAGAGTCCTGCTCCCTGCGTTCAAAAAGCCTCGTGCTGAGGCGCGGAAAAGTGGACTCGTTCTTTTGAAGAAGGCTAAGAGAACGCCAGTTTTTTTTAAACATTGATTTAGAGTGGATGTTTTTGTGCAAAAGCTGTTTTAGCGTTATATATCATTACACGGACATGCAAACAAAAGAAAGTTGACGTGACAGCCTGGCACTGCGCCATCAAAGAGGACCTGAGGGATCAATCAATAGATCAATCAATAAATTAATGAATCAACTTTTATTTCCAAACAAAAATACACAGAAAGGTATGCAATCTAAGCACGCAGTGCTTGTGAGAAGACCAGGCAGCCAGTGTGACATGTTTTAGAGGAAATAAATCGTTACAATTTCCAAAACAACTCGTCAACCCCGCTCCCGACCACCACCCTAGCCGATCAACGAAAATGCGCCTCAATTGAGAGGCCTGGCTACTCTTTTCTGTAGATGCCATTAAGATATGCCATTACTGAGCTTCAGGCTAAGCCACCCGGGTTTGCAGACGAGCAACTGCAGCTGACTGCAGCTGACTCTATTACAACTTTAGAAAGACTGAGGCCTTTAGCAGTGTTTTCAGCATGACAAGAAAAAAAAAAGTTTTTTTTTTTGAGCATGAAAAATACGCCTTCCTGATCGGGATGGCTGACAGTTCTTCTTGGGAATGATGTGGCGTTGATGAAACGATTGAGCACCTGCTTTGTGATTGCCCTGTTTTTTCAACTGAACGACATGCGCTGCGTACTGCATTGGATCGTCTAGACGCTCGCCCCTTAACGGAAGGGAAGGTCTTGGGACCATGGCCACAAACGTCATCTGCACTCAAAGCCTACAAGGCACTTCTTCGCTTTTTAAGGGAGACTAGCCTGATTGACAGACTGTAAATTTCGCACCTCCTCTCCTCTTCTATCCTCCTCCTTTTAATCCCCCCATTCCCCTTCCCCAGTGCAGGGTAGCCAACCGGAACTCATTCTTTCTGGTTAACATCCCTGCCTTCCGCCCTCCTTTTCTCCTCCCTCGCTCTCCTTGAGCATGACATGCTCTTGGTTTCGAAATTTATCGGCAATCTTTGTCGAGCTTCGATCCTAAACAGCCTCGAAGCTGACGCCGTATTCAAACCAGAAACTGCCGCTCAGACTTGCACCGGATCCCCGGCATAGGCAAACGCTGAATAGCAAGCGAATCTCAGAGACAGGTGCCTTGACCTTTAGGCAGCTTTTCAAGCGAAATGCGTGGAGGCGCGATAAATGCACGCTGTATTCCATTCTATCTTTAATCAAGACTTTACTATCGGAAATTCGGAAACATTGTTGCCTGTGAAAGAGTGCATTAGCATCTGTTAGCAGCATGTACTTGCCGTTGCTGCCGGCTTATATTAGGTCACGCGTACAAAGGAAAAATGCTGGAAAGCAAGAACTTGTACCGTTTACTTTTGTCCGCACCGGTACATAACGCAGCCAGAACCAAGTCAAAATGCGGTTATCAGCAGCTCTGAGGCTCTCTGGCGTCGCACAGAAAACGTAACGTAACGTAACGCGACGTGCTAGCGAACATCACATTTGGCAACTTAACTCAATTGGCTGCCGTTTTTACCCTTTGCATATTTTCAGGTTTAAACACTGGATTTGACTGGAGCCGTCATTATGTTTACACTTCAATACATAAGTTGATAATTACCAAGGCTCTAGGTTATCAAAATAAAAATATAGATTAAAGTCGTCTATTCTAGTGCTCGCCTTGAGCATGATCATTTCTATAGCATATGATGCAAACGTGGGGATCGTAGTTAAGATGTTTCTCATGTTATCCAAGACAGCTACGAAGGAGATAAGGGAGAAAATGGAAAAATATTATAAGTAGAAAACAGTTTCGATAAAATTGATGAACGTATACGCAAAATTTTGCTTCGAGGCAAAAACGACGAGCTGAGGATAGACGGTTTATTTCGCTAGCCATCGCGATTCATCGATAATACGATCGCTTGAATCCGTTTCCGCTGGATAATACCACTCACCGCGGTGTGGGCTTTTCTGAAATGGTTTCTAACCCCGAAATAGCTTTTGTGGCTTGCGAAATAGTCCTGTCCAGGTCAGCTATCTTTCTCAAAAATTGATATCTTTTTTTTTTAGTCGCTGCTGCACTGTTTACCTTGAAATCCGAAAGGAGGTCAATGTTTGCTTTGACTTCGCCTCCTTTCGTGATTGTCATGGGCATATAGGCGTTGACTCCCATATCGCTCTTTCTCGGCTGGTCTATTGCAACAGTTCACGGACAAAGGATAACAATCGTTATCGTTTCTTTCTTTTTTTCTAGGTCGTATCACACAAGCATAGATTGCTGTGTTGGAGAAAGGGGCAAGTTAGAAAGCTTGCTGCGACGATGTTGTTGCCTTTAATGTCAACATTCTTTCTTCAGCACGGGCTGTTTTTCTGAGATGCCCCACACTGTCACGCTATCTGAGTGTGCCAGAGCTTGCTTCTCTAATAAGAATTGTTTTTTTCTTTTTAACCTGGGTTCTTCTGCTGTGGAGTTGAGACTTTTTTTGGCTCCAGATGCGTTTTGCTTCCGCCATGACCATTGTGAGAGATCAAAAGTGGGTGGAATAGCGACTAGAAGTCCAACAATGGCCACTAGAAAAAGTAAACGAGATGAAACAAAGTACATCAAGGAATAGAGATCAAGAAAAAAACAAACATTTCATTTGAGCATGGTAAATCGGATAAGAGGCCGCTCTCTTGTTGCTATAACCGTATATATAGAGAGCATTCCTAGTATTACCTGTAGACAATGAAATTTTTTTGTACTTTTGGAGGAGCAAGTGCTGGTCAGAAAGGACTATGAGTTATGTTCACACATCTTAAGAATGGTATGTTCTATGTACTGCGGTTTGGCTTTGAATGCAGGTAATTTTTAATCGGATAATTCGGTATTCAATACTAAGAGGAACACCTCTTAGGATCCTGCTTATTATTGACTTAGCACCGACACTTACATCTTCTTTCAATCATGTAAAGTTGAAACAAAAAACAAAAACAGCAGGCGAAAGCATTGAAATTTCCAGATTGCTTCATTACTCGTGACCGCATTTCAGAAATCTACGAAACCAATTTGCTAACTTACTGAAAAAAAACAAACCATTCTGTTATAATTTCATAAAGACAAAGATCAAAAGGTAATAACTTCTTTATATCTAGGAACGTTTAAACTGAGCGTTCAGCGCATACAATAAAACTGTTGGTAACATCATTAAAATTATAAATTATTTCGCCCCGCTAAGGTGGATAACTAGATAATGTGTGCGACTCCTAATCTCTAGGACATGAGTAAGGTGCCGGCTCGAAGGCCGAGTTTCAACAAAAGCAAAACCCAAGGTGCCCGTGTACTGCGCGATGTCAGGACACGTTGCTAGAACCGTGGATGACTGAACTTGTCTGAGCTCTCCACTATATCGTCCCTCGAAGCTGATGTCGCTTTGGAACGTTAAACCCCATAAATCGAACCAGACCAATAAAACTGTTCCACCATTTGCCAGAGAAGCAGTACATATGGCCGAGATCCGTTGATTTTTCTCTTTTCAGAGTAATAATTTTGCGGTCATTGATCTTCTAGCGAGCTTTCTGCGTCTACAGAGGCTAGTAACTTTACACTGCTTTAACGAGCAAAGAGAAAGTACCGTTTCTCCATTAGACTTGACAACTCCGTAAGGAATTATGATGGATTTCGAGAGTAAGGGTATACTGTGGCGAGCTAGATGGAAGTTACTAACCGAACTGTCTACTGTCTATTATAGGATATTTCGCCTCGAGCTCATTAAAGCTACTTTCCCAAGCAAACTAATATCCGGCCCATGATGCTGAGAAACACAGCCAAAACTGTTTAAATCTTAAATTTCTCGATGTTGATTTTATTTTGTAAAAGTACGTACACTCTTCAACCCGTGGCTTTGAGGACACGGTATGCAGTTAACAGAGTAATTAGAGAGATTTAGCTCACCATGATCCGCGATCCGCTGCCGTGACGCTCTACCGCGCATGGGAGGGGCGCACAAACTGATTGGTCCTGACGCGGCAGGTCTATGGGCCGACATCCAGTATGTGGCGCCATCTATCGGCGTCAAGGGGGTCTTGGCATGCGCAGTGGGACGCGCGGTGGTGGATCACGGTAAACTAAAACTATATATTCGCGGATCACGGTAAACTGAAACTGTCTATTCTAAGCAGTTCTATCTCCGCGCCGCCTTAGGCTGCCCGCACTGGCAGTATTCAGCCCCACATTAACCAAAATAAAAGATTTTGTTAAAGCTGTCATTGAAAGCATGAAATTAAATTTCACAAAATTGTCAGCAGAACTGGTGAAGCCTATAATAGGTACTCGCAACCTTTTTCGTCTTTAGCAGCGCTGCCGATGGCAGCGCCGCTGCACGAATAGCGAAAGCGCTGCTTGTGAGATTCGGTTTGGGAGAGAAATTTAAAGGAACACCAGGCAGGCTTAAGCATTACAAGCAGTTGTAATGTTTTCAGATAGAAGAAGGAAAGTTTTTGTTTGGAGCAAAAATAACTGCATATATGACTAGAGAAAAAATGTCGCTACACAGTATGAAAGCGCACTGAACAAGAGCTGAGGGGGACCCTCAATTTGCAAGCCGAACCAACGTTGACTCTGCTTGCGCAATGAGTCTCCCCCTCAAACCGTGTTCATGAAGCTTTCGTACTGCAAAAGTGACAGTGAGACATGATGATTAAATGCGGTATATTCATTACAGGAGTCTGTTGCCTCGTAGTGATAAACGCAGCGTGTCAGAACCATACCTTATATGCTTAGCGCAAATGAAAATAAAATCTTTTCTCAGTCCACGAGTTCTACTCTCTCTATTACCACCGCAGCGTGATATCTACAGCATATGATAATATTTTTGTACTTGTAACAGACAGCAGACTCACTTTAACATTTTTACTCTGTTTATCGTCCGCCATATCACGCTGGGCCGTACAGGGTTCAAGAAACTACATTGAAAACGCGTGCCATGTGTCTGATCGCAAAGATACGGAAGGGCACAGCGCTTAAACACAAAGAATTGAAAACATGCTCGCCATGCACTAATGCACTATAGACGCGTTTATTTAACCGTACCTGTGAGGAGGCCTGTCGCGAAAAGCTTCTCTGTGCCAGGACGCTCGAGAAGGGTCTATTCTTAGTAAAGCGTTCCCCAAAGACCTGTGTGTATGGCGTCTCCTAGAAGGGCCTCTCTGGTCGTTGCACAGCTACGCTGTCCTCAAGCGAACCGACAGTTTAATCTCAATTTCCAGGTCGCCTTCAATGGCATGCTCGCACTTGGTCCGCAGCCTCTCCGGTTCTGGCTTCTTTCTCCTGTATTTTCAGCGACGAAACACTCTCGTGCGCCTCACCAGAAACAAGCAAAAATATAACACGGCGCCTCTCTAGAACCTATCACCGGTTTCAGAACTGCGGGACAAACTGCGGCAAAAGAGGTGGTCCCTGCAGGAGGGCTTAGCGCGCACGTGGCTCAATGGAGAGAAAGGATAAGGGGTTGCGAATAAAAGAAATGTATATACCAGAAACGTCGAAATCGAGCTCTCTTCCAAGACGTTCTTTGTTTTTGTTATCTTTCGTCGCTTGTTACCTGCTCAGTGTTTCCCAAGAACCGTGCACTACTGACGAAGTTATTCGGCGCAATGCGCTCACTGGGAAGTCGCAGGCAGTATTGCTGATGTTCTGTGGCAGCATTCGCAATTGTATCTGGCAGTGATACTTGGAAGTACGTTGCTACTATGGTACAGCTGTTACCGCAGAAGTGACATTGCCGCTGGAAGGAATGGTACTGGAAGTATTATTTCAAACATTAATGGTACCGGGGAAATGAAAGTGTCCTTCCGATGCACTACGATGCCAAGAAATCAACCGGCGTATTGCACTTTCGTTTGGCAGATTCAGTTATTGAATTAACAATCTATTTGTGAGGGATATGGTAAAGAATAGTCACGTGCTATAATCAGGTTTCGTGTGATGTAACTCGTCCCCGCTGTTCTTAACAAGGCGAATATGTTTCCCTTGTTTCGTTCCTATAAGAATACTGTGTATCTTCTTTTTCTCGCCTATCACAAACTGCCACTGACAAAGCGAGTTTAGGGCGCCGTCCTAAATACTTTACGACTCTCTTTGTCAGTAATGAGCTCTAGGTTTACCAGAGAGTGTGGCATGCCTTGCCTAATAGCTATCAGACATGGTGTCGGAGAAAGCTGCACCCACGGCTAGCCCGATGGTAGGGTGGATTCTGGTGGGGAAAATCGGTTTACAGTACGACACTTATAATCTTTGACGACAATACGGATAGAATTAAGGAGGAAAATGTCTTTCCTCTGGTGTTTATTTTGTGTTTGGACCTTGTGCTTCTGACCAACCTCCTCTTCTTAAACTCTGCTTTCCGATTGGTACGTATAGAGTCTTTGCATGCTGAAGGAGCGATTAAGGTTACAGCGTAAGACAGGCTGAAAGGGCGAGGGTTGATTCCACCTACCTAACATTTTCCTTTCCTGGAGAGGGGACATTTTCATAAATGATTAAACAATGCATATGTCAGCCCACCACACACTTCGGCTGTATGCCGTGTTTGTCATTCTACCATTTGTGGCACTTGATAATCTGTGTTTATATGCAACTTGTACGTGCAACCATCTTCCTTCGTCATTCATGCATTTAAGGTATTTGCCTTGAGTATTTGTTACAAGCCTCTATTATAGCTGTTCTTTATATGTCTATCTACCTGTATTCCCCCATGGCTTGCAAAGTAATTGTGCTTACGCTGCAAAATTCTTCGCTTTCATGTAAGTAGAATGTATGGCTAGATTACTAAGGGATCGTGGTGAATAGCACCATGTTGTAAAATAACCAGTGTCCGAACTCTGTAGTCGTTCTTGGATGTTCCAATAGTAATAAAAATTGTTGTTGCATGAATTCAACCTTGCCCCACATCACAAACATCTCATTTTGTTAGAGCATTAGTTTTACTACACGAGCACACATTAAGAATTTACCATAAATACACACATTAGTCCGGGATGCAATACCATAAAACTCCGGCGGGCCGTTATAGGACAAAAAATGCATGAGACGATGCTAATGCTTTCAGAGAAGACATGCTAACTCTGCATGAGCCCGGCGCGTTGGTGGTATACGCTCTGTAGTTGAGGCCTGTGCCGTCTCCTCCACTTCTGCGGTGCTGTTTCGTTTTGCTGGGGACGAGTGTACGTTATATCTCTTGCTTCGTCCCTGCAGCAGCCGTCTCGGCGTAGCAGCAGCTCGCAAACTCGCCCTTCACAGCTTCTCCCACTTCTTTTGCTCGTTGAGGGTCCTCGTTTCCCCGGCCAGGTGAGGAAAGCTCTTAGCGATTACTAGCCGTCGACTCAGCAGCGCGACGGCAGCCCTCACTGGTCGGGATTCAATTGGGCGTTGGGAGCTCCTTCTTCTCTGCTCCCATTGGCGCTCAGCGCACTCCCTTCCAAGGATCTCCCTCTTTTCGTTTCGTCGGTGCCTGCCGACTCCATTCGGATCTCTGTTCGACTCGACCTCCTGGGAGAAAAACCAAAGGAGAAAACGTGGGCAATGGAAGAAAACGGCGAGCTGGGAGCGGCCTTTCTTTAGACTTTTTTTCTTCCTGCGCATGCGCTTTGAGGCAGCCGGTATGCGTGTGCAGCAAGAAATCTCTATACCGAGAGTGTCAGTGCGTGTCGCTTGTCACCGTGTAGGTATATATACAAGGACTAGTCGGAAAAACTGCAGAGAATTTTCTGATGTTACGACAAAATTTCTGTGCGGTTTTTGACGGGAAACCTGTTGTGACAACAAAACATTCTGTAGTAACATCAGAGATTTCCATAGTTACAACAGAAGAGTGCTACAGAACTACAGACAACAGAAATATACTACAGAAAACTACGCAACTACAGAAAGTACTACAGAATTACAGAAAAATCTAATGGTTACGAAAGAACTACAGGATATTTGGTCTTATTTTTGAAAAGTTCTGTAGTTTTTTTCGACTGAACTGTTCCTTTGAGTAAAGATTTTGAGCGTTCGCGGCTAGTCCTGTGTGTCTAATGGCATTGTCACGACCAAGTTGTCGTCTCCTGTGTCGGTAAAACTGGATCAAACCTAAGCTGCCAGTAAACGTTTTCGAGAACTGTAGCGTGCACAACAGGGACAGCTGAAGTGCATCGTAGGGGTGCCGATGTCATGAATCGTGTCTCAGCCGCTGGGACGGTGATAGTAAACACATTTATTTACACCGAAAGGAAGGATTTGTCATAGCCGTCTATGATGGGAGTAGTACTCAGTCCAAACACCTCATAGCTGGCATGATCCAGCACGCCCGCTTTATCAGCGAATGCTACTCGCTCGAATAAACGTCACAAAGGGCAGCCCAACAGGAAGCAAGAACGGTTGGGGATGGGCTTCTGATTTCCTGGCGTCTTCGGGCACCCCCAAACAGAGTGATATAGTGTTGCACTTTGAGCAGTATTCAGGGTATTGCACAGAGAAAAAAGGGGTTTTGCGAAAAGGGTTAGGGCACGTTAGAGTCTGTAGCTAGCGCCTGGCGATGTCATCGGCCCTATTGAAGGTTTTGGGGGGCGCAGAAAATGTTCTCCGTTGTGTTTTTTTAATAGTCGGTTCTGTTGGTGTAGGTGATCGGTTTGAAGCTTGGAGGCACAAGAGCCCCTGTAGGGGGTCCTGTGCCTTTTCATTGATAACTTAGACTTTCTCTGCTCTGTTGTCATGGCAACTCTTCCTCGGCTGGTGTCCAGAAGGTCATATCTTCGTCTAGCGCGTATGTGCGCTAGAGTATTATATTCTTCCAATCCGCCGTACCTATTGGAGATACGTAGTGTCATATAGGTGATATGGGTGATCCTCTTTTGCTGTAATGTCATCGCCTAGAATTCACGTCCTTTAGTTTGCAGGCGAATAACCAGGACTGTTAGTATTTCGACCTGATGTACACATGGACTGACATGCAGGTGATTTGGTACCCACGTGTATGGCAGAGCACTGCCGTTGTGTAGCTATATTTGCTTCCGTTCTTGTCCTGTTTACTTTTCTAAGACGGTATACATTTAAGGCTGTGACTGTTGCATGACGACGCTTCTCGAACGTGTTTTCGCATGCAGTTTGCTTAATCTTATTGCTCCGTCCTCTGCTGCTGCTCATATGATGATGATGATGAAGTGCTCCTTTAAATAGCTTAGATAAACGAGTGTAATCTGATAATATACAGGCCAGTGGATGCAGTATGCCTCGCCTGACTAGTCCTATCCTTTTAAATGGTTGACACTGTTTGTCCGGACCAACCATGCCGGGGCAGTGTGCTTCCCAAACGACACCAGGATCCGTATTCCAAGTTTGTGTCGTTTTCGCCCTGACCTCGAGTCGTCTGATTGATGGAAACGCAAGAACCGGATGTCAGTTCTGTTGCCACCACTTCCGGGTGCGGCGTTTCCACCAATGAAACGTGGGTGATAACGGCGATAACGAAAATCCTGAAAACGACGCAGACTATAAAAATGGGCACAGAGTATCGAAGATATTGGGGGTTGTTTAATACCGTGTCCTTCGAGACGGCGTCCAGAGACCATGCTGAAGTACCAGATAAATACTCGAGTCTTTGAGCTCCCACTGAAGCAAAGGTAACTGTGATTTTCTTTATAAGTTATCCCTGTGTTTCCGGCCTCAGTTGGGCAACAAGTGTTTCCTGATGTTACAAGAGAAGGGGAGGAAAACGTGGTGTTGTTACGACGCACATATGAGAGAAGCCAATGCTCATCGAAATCAGAAAATAAGCGATAATTTTTCTGCGATAATGATAATTGTTGAAAAAATTGAAATAAGCGATAATGATAATTGTTGAGAAATTAGAAGAAAAACGAGCACATGCCACGCTTAGGATACGAATTCACAACCTACGATTCGACGCCGACTGAGGTAGAACCCTGTTCCTGCAATATTCTACTTTCTTGGATATTTCTCAGGTGATCCAACTTTGAGAGCGTTGGCAAGTACCGTTGTCGTTCCTAGTGGCGAGCGCCGTATGTCTTGTACTACCTAGCTACATGCGTCACGGTGACAAGCACGTCTGCGCGCTGCTTTGCGTGGATCAAAACCTCATGCTTTTGGAGGACTCAATAGGCTGAAATTTGTTAAGCGACAGCCTACACGTGCAGGGTTTAACTGAGTTTATAAAATTCTAAAAATCAATGATGCTGTCACTACTACTACTACTACTACTACTACTAATAATAATAATAATAATAATAATAATAATTATAATAATAATAATCAATCAATCAATGAATCAATCTTTATTTAATCTGCGCAGGAACAACCATGAGGACTTCGTGCAGCAGCACAAAAAAAATGGCAATGCACACACAAGTTTTACACACGCACACACAGAACACAAAAGAAGAAACAAATAACACATGAAATGAAACTGAGACGAAAAGTGTCACGGAAAGAAAGAAATCAATGAGTAGCATCTCTTATATACACAGTGAGAGAATTGTAGAGCACATCACGAAAAAAAAATAAAATAATAATATTAATAATATTAATAATAATGATAGTAGTAATAGTTTTGCTAATACTATTACGTAATACTTTAAATACGTATATGTATTACGTGATTCATAGTATTAAGCAACGGTAGTGATAGTAACCTCTAATTGCAACGAGGTGCCTAGCTGCAACAGTTTAAAATGTGATTATGAGAAATCGGTTAGCTTCATCGTTGACGTCATTCAGCTGCCTCGTGATACCAGCCAACGCCTGTGACACAAACTTTTAAAGACAATCTTTAAACATCAAAAGCATGCTTTATAAATTAGCCGCTGTCTTCTGTGAAACACCTAGGATATACTTATGCTATCTTCGATCGGTTCCAGCCTATGATTCCTGCAGCTGGTGCTAGTTGAATTCTGTTAACTTAGAGCCTCCTGCTTTAACACTACGCGCTTACTATATTTTTTAAGGGCAACTAATAAGGATGGCTTCGTAGAACTAATAGAGCCTGCCTCATTCACCTTAGGCGGCATCATATGTTGATGGTGTATGGTGTTTGGATAAATGCTGCACAAAACGCGGTACAAACTATCACGCAAAGTATAGAGTTTGTTTGCTGGAGCAGGCGCAAATGCCCTTTAGTTGTTTTCCTAGTTTGTTCTAGATTATACGGATTTAATACAAACACCAGGCAATTTCAGTTCTGTCTTATGTGCGCGTGAGGTTTGTTGTCTGCTCTACTTATGCAATGTGCCACAACAAGAATATTAGCTATCCGCATTCCCTACATAATATAATTTTCCTTGAGGAACGGGAGAGACCAGGTTTTCCCCACAAGTGGTGATTAGTTAAATTTACGGGCATTGAGACCCATTTTTTGCAGGCGCTGAAGTATGCTCAAGACGGTCGTTCTTTATTAGGTGGAAACAACACATCAGAAGAGGCCGGGAAACTTACCCAAACCTCTCAGGATTTAAAACCACGATGCTTTAAAGATATGATAGTAAATAATAGTATGTTCCAAGATCCTGCTTCGTTCGTGAAAAAATTCTGAGAGTCAATTTGCTTTCCTGCAGACGTTCATCGAGTCAAGACCTCTGCACGGGGATCCTCCAAAATAAAAAAAGGAAAGGCAAGAACTCAAATACAAGGAGGACCCGGGAGCAGAGGTAAGTTTAAATTCCCTGCTCTTATGCTAATTACGCGGTCTGCTGAGCAGTGAAGTGTGGACCGAGCTCTCGTGAAGCTATTTGACAAAAAAAAAATCAAAAATGCTTGAAAGATGGCATCTACTGAAAGATTCGCTTCGATTTTTTTTTATCTATTCTGAGAATAAGCTGACAGCCGCCTGCCTAACAAGGTTACGCCTCGGCTTACTTGGAGTGGAGGAGATTAGCTTTTATAATGAGAGGCACGTGGACCAAATCCTCCGGATCCGTTGCTCTGCGCGCTAAACTAAGGAGCTGTCGGAAAACATGAAACCCACGCTCGAGAAAAGGCGAGAATATTCCCGATTTAGCAACACTTAGCTTGAAGAAAGGTATCGTGCCCTCCTCATTTTTACATATTCCTTAAAAGAAAGTTGTTGAAAATTTCGCAGTCATCTTTTCCCGGCGAGCAGTACGGTTAAAATAGGTATCAGGACAAAGGAATGTGAAGAAAACTAAGATTAAATTTAATCCCAACTATTTACAAGCAGTTTTACTTGTTATGGAGTGCATTGTTTTGTTTCTGTAATGAGCTACACGCTAAAAGAAAAGAATCAATTATTATAAATAGGATCAGTTTCATTTTGATCCTTTCGGTTCGATATTTGTCTCTTCAGCATCATCTGGACACACGCTCCGCTCCGAGCGCCCCCAGGGGGCGCTCGGAGCGAAAGACGTTGAAGTGGCGCTCGGAGCGCCCCCTGGCAATATGTTGAAAGGTTTTCTGCGTTGCATACTTGTCACCAATAACCTCTGGTGTTCAAGGGGTGTTTGCGAGTATTTGCTTCCTTTTAGGCATGTTATTTTGATGCTAATATTTGAGTCTTTTATCCGAATGGAGTCGTTCTCAGGACACCCTTTTGTCTTTGGTTTCGGAAACTACGGCCGCAATTACACAATGATTAGGTTTGAGCAATTTCCTTCTGCATGTGGCTGGGAAATGCCCTCGTTATTATCGGGCTCATGAATTCAATGAGGTGGACGCTATGAAAACACAACGGAATGCAGAAAATCGTGGCTCTGTATAGGTTGTCTTCCGGCAGTTGCGTTATCTTCTTAAATAAACTGACATAGGATAGGCCGAATAGTACAATTGCCTCGAAGAATATATATGTACCTTTAAGCTAGTTCCCAGTCGGAAAAAACTACAGAAAATTTTCTGATGTTAGGCAAAATATATGTGCGGTTTTTGATGGGAAACCTGTTGTGACAACAAAACATTCTGTAGTAACATCAGAAATTTCTGTAGTTACAACATAAAAGTGCTACAGAACAACAGACACCAGAAATATACATCAAAACTGCAGAACTACAGAAAAGTACTACAGAACTACAGAAAAATGTGATGGTATACAGGATATTTCGTCGTATTTCTGACACAGTTCTGTAGTTTTTTTCGACTGGGTTCCGTTAACAGAAACACTATAGCGTACTCTACTGCAAAGAAGATTACATGCCTAAGAACGCGCATCGTTGTATAATAATTAGAATGTACTAGTTTGTCTACAGGTGTTAACGTGAGAGAATTAGAGGCCCCACTTCTAATAAAACTGGCCGTGATGTGATGCCGCGAAAGAGCAATAAGCAACACAAATGGTACATGGTGGGAACATGATTCGAACTCACGAACCTTGGGTTAGGAACCAAGCGGCCATTCCGCTAAGCCACTACGTACTTGTTTTATTTAATGCACGGGAAAGAAGCGAGAAAGGAATATTATCATAAATATCAAAATTCTGGTTTTGCACACACGTGTGTCGAGATCTGGCTGCCAGTCAGGGGGTTTGTCGCCACAGCACATGTCTCGGGATCAAAAAAGGAATACCTTTGCGTGGAGACTGCTCCGACGTCCATAGGAACGGGCGCGCGTGGTACTCAGTAGAGCAAATGGTGTGGGAAGAACTGCGCAATTGCAGAGGCACGCGCCTAAACGAAAGAAGGTAGCAACAAAATGTAGGAAAATATAATAATGTAAAAAAAAAGTGTCTAGTGACATATGAAGTTGCAAAGAGGAATTGTCACACATTAGCATCGGATCAACCCATCGATCGTATGTGAACACGCAAAGTCTGAAATAAAATATTTCGCGAGCTTCTCTTGCGAATTGTTATCAAGGTGACGACGACGGCGGATTACACAAAATGACAAGAAAAGCGTTATTTTATATGTAGCCCAAAAAGCTCGGAAGAGCATACATTTCGCAAATTAAAGCGGCAACTTCGGAGCCTTTGGCAGCGCTAAATCTCGCTAAGGAGATTTGATGGGTCGCTTGGCACTCCGCCTGGCGAAAGCATTTGCGTAAGAAATTTTTCTCGAGGTATATGGGATTTGCGAGAAATACGGAGATTAGGTCTTCGCGAAAAATAATTCACGCTCATCTGTATTCATGCTTATTGCATTGTGCAGTCCACCCCCTCAGGTAATGTCCTCGGACACCTGAGGAATAAATAAATAAGCAATGTCGCGATACTTGTTTCGTGCAGTAGCGCCATATGTACGGGAATGCATTGTATGGGAACTCTGATTTTTGCATAAATTGAGAAAGAGAAAGAAAATCAGTCTTGTTACGACGCCCATTTTGGCTTCGAGGATAGTTTGCGTCAGAGCAACCTAATCTAACTGGTCCTCCAGCTAATCTGGGCCTCCACAGACTCTCCACGTTGAGGGAGAAAGGGATGCTTCATGCGTATAGAATGTCAATGACAATGGGGCAAGAGGAGATTGTTTCAGATAGAAAAAAAGGATTAGGGAAACTTATCGGGAATGAAAAAAAGGGTCGAGGTGACATAAAGGAGAGATCTCGGATGAATGGGGAGATTTTTTTTTTTATGTAATGTAGGCATTATTATCGTATATAATTTATTGGCTTCTAAATTTTAATTGAATGTGACCTCTGAGGGACAGGTGCATTACTGACAAGATTTTTGCCCAGAGCTGATAACCAAGAGAGTTCTTTAAAAAACGCCGCCTGGCATCAGTTATTCGCACTATAGCCGAGCAGTCTTGAAAATTCGCCATCTCTGGGGTAAACGCCGAAAGAATTCCGTCCGGCGGAGCGCTTGTTCAGCCCATTGAATTAAATATAGCCGTTTTCCAGCGGGCCTGTAGGTATAAGAATATTACGGCTCATCTTTTATGATCATCCTTCCTCGCTGCGCTGTTTCTAAGCTGATTAAGGCGATCACTTTGTTGCGTCCGATGGATATTCAGAAACGTCGTCGTCACGTTTGCAGCAGAATTTAAGCCTAATTAATTCACACTTCGCCTGGGCAGCTAATGCAGCTTCAGAACGTCTTCTAGACTATACGCAAAGACGTCCGTCCGTATCAGGGTTGTCACAGGGCGGCGCCGATCTTTAAACAGAGCCAGTGCTCAAACAAAAAGTAGCCAAACGTGGCCGTGCCACTCGAGCTTAGCGTCAAATCTGTAGCCGTATAAAACAGAAACGCTATTATAAATACAGTGTTTACTAATCAATAGGGATTAGAATTTTGAATTATCAGAAAAAAGCAAAATAAACCACACTAAAGTATGGTTATTTTTTTTTTCTCGGTTGTTAAGCCTCTAGTATATAACAAAATAATAAAGAATTACTGTTGCATAGCATGCGTTCACGCTGCTTTTCAAAAACGAGTGGTGGTCTTTCCAGACTGATTTTGGCACCTGATATAAACGATTCATACTAGGTAGAAATATTTAAGAATGATAGCCTGAGAGTTCACTATTTATTTGGTTGCTATCACTCTCCAAGAGGGACTTCGTAACAAAAAAGTGAGTTCAATAACGCTGTATGTTGCGGGTAAATCATCAGATAAAGCACTCTATTTTTAAACTGTCCAGTATTTTAAAGACATTTTTCTGAGAAATTGTTTTCTGTTATTATGTATCGCAGATTTTGCTTCTAGGCTTCAGGAGTACCAGACATTTAGAACGGTAATAGCTTTATTGCACGCAACAAGAGATTATGAACATGATTATCTTAATACTATAGTGCATTTTATTCCTAATTACATAACACTCAGGAGAAGGCGTTACAAGGTTGATTATATTGATACGTGGCAAGCAGGTTAGCTCAAGGAACACAACGGCTGATGATTTGTGTGAATATTCTGGCAAGCGCCAACCTTCTCTCAGCACCAACTACTGCTGCTTCAGCTTCGTGTTCCTTCTGTTTCACTTTTCGTGATCGTCGTCTTCTTCAACGTGCAGAGACGCAGGACATATATGTAACAATATATAGCAATTATACTTAACAGCCATACGAGTTATAGCGTACAATAATATATATTTTTAAAATGTGGTGACGAAGGTACATATTCTTGCCAAATTTGCTTGAAGTTCACGCATGAATACTAAAATTTAGTTCTTAATGCTGCGTCTGGCCTTGCAGGATAACAACATCTAATATTTTGATTTCAGTAGATTTCGATTCTGTGGCACCTTCTTTACATACTTGCATTTTCTAGCACCTAAACATGCATTTATTGATGGAGAATTCAAATTATAAATTTTCCCACTACTCGGCTGAAACTCGTGACGTTTACAGCGATACAGACTCAGTGATTGCCGTTTCTAAGATAACGGCGATGGAGCATTGAGATTCGCGATGGGAAATATATCGACGCACAGCTGGTTGCTAGCAGATTCGTTCAGTGGTGGTGACATGCACTTGTATCATTTATTCTGCAAGGCAGAGGACGAAGAGGAGGAGGAGGCGGGATTGGAGGAGGGAGTATCTAAGTTTTAGAAGCTTTATTCTCAGTAAAAGTAGCGCCCTCAACTCAAACCTTATACCATCTCTTGATACAAGCAGGCTCATTTTGCCCTCACCGTATTTTTGTTCATCACACGCGTGACCTGTTCACAGCTTGCCCCAGGCTAGAATTTCTTGGATCTAGAATTTTATCATTATGCGTTTATCAAACCTTTCTGCAGTATGCGAGTATGCGGACGATTAGTTAAGCTAGTAAGCGTAAACAGGACTGTTCTTTAATAATGTCACAGCGGCCGCAGCACTGAGCAACTGTATAGCGGCCTTAAATGTTATATGTCTAGCCCACAGATCTAACAGTTGTGCTGTTACTAGGTGTTACATGATTACGCATAATATACTCAGTATTTCGGTCCAAAATATTTTGCCATTATCTTGTGCTGTGTTAAAAAAACAAAACAGGACTGCATAGCAAGACGAGAGGACAGATTATCAAATGCCAACGTCAGTTGCTGCCTTTCATTTTCCTGTAAAGAAAACGAATCTACACTTATCATAAATCCCGCGCCAAAGGAGTGCCTCAAGAAATGAAAACTTCAATTTCGCCCTCTTTCATATACCATAGAACTTAGCGCGGTCCCCTACCCTTAATGAGCCTGTTCTTCATCTACCTAAAACACGCGCCCAAAGATGGCACATCATCAACAGCGTCCATTTACTTGTCTCTCTAGGCACGCGAGGCCCCTTTGAAACATATAAGAGAGTTTTAGCACACCGCATGTTTGTTAACACAGACGTATTGTGAACAATAACCATGCGTGAAAAACTGGGCCCCCTTTTCGTCTTGTGACTGCATAAGCCCAGCAGACACCTGGCTGGCCCTGCTCAAGTCTACGCTAGAACGCGTGCGCTTCACTGAAACTCTCTTTAGGCAGATGTACGCTTCACTAAAACTCGCTTTAGGCAGACGGTAATTATAGAAGTTTCCCATGACGACATGCTAGTCCCTGCTTTGTCGCAAAGGCATTTATAAAGCTGTACCGCTCTACAAGCTAGCGCGGCCTCCTAAATTTCGAAAGAAGCGTGTAGTTCACCGAGTCTTTGCTCGAGCGGTAAGAAAGACCGAGACGAAGGGTAATGCTATTGGCCGTGTCACTTGGGCGAGCTATAGAATTGCCTTAGTCGAAAAGCCTCTTCGGGAAAAAGCCCTTCAACTCTGCGAAACGGATCGATGAATAGCTGGAGGCGCATTGCTCCGGCGCACCGCACACGATGTTTAAATTGATCTCAGGGTGACCCAGTCGCTCCTTCTTCTCAAATCTTTGTTCCCTGGCCGCTCTTTGTAAGACGGCTTTCTGCTCTGACAAAGATGAGTCGTCGACTACACGACGGCGAGAATATGGGCAGTTATAAGCTAACAAGAAATGTATAAAATGATGCAATTATTCTGCCCTGGATCATCTTTTGAAGTACAGCGCATTTGATGCTCTCTTCGAAAGTATTTTAGGATTTCCGAGGACTACGTGACTGCAAAAAGAAGGCAAATAAAAGCCGGGTATTTGACGACTTGTGCAAGAATAAACTAAGGCGACACTTATCTCTCACAATGTTTGTACTGGTAGGTCCTTCGCTTACATTTGCAGAAGGCATAAGAAAATACAATTTTATGGCCCTAAAAATATTAGAGCACGTTTTCTTCAAACATTGGTTCTTGAAGGAGCTGAATTTTAAGACGCGCTTAAAGATAGATAGATGGATTCATTAAATGGAAAGGCAGAAAGGTTGGCTGGCATGATTAAAATCTGGCCTGATTCTCTGCAATCGGGAAGGGGAATGGGAGAAGAAAGAGGATTATGATGGGTGACGATGTGGGAGAAGGCATATGAAAATATATACAGGCACGGCACCTTACTTTACAAGCGCGAATCAAATCCAGTAGCGCACAATAACGGTAAAGAGCCTGCACTGCCTGGACACCCTTCCCCTTGTGCTGCCAAGCGCTCAGCAGCAGTTCCTCCGACAGAGGCCTCTTGTCCAAACGCTTCAAGGAAACGGTCAACACATTTCTTAATTTTACTTACCGCTAATGTCCACTTTGAGCCCAACGCCGCCGTTCACGGTTGGGGAAAAATCATGGGGACACCTCTGGCAGTTGTAGATGGCAGGTGATGTGGACGGGAACTGATTGGCCAGTGGTTTGCGTTACGTCACGAGAGTCGATTCCGACTACTGTTTTGATATGAGACTATAACCGGTGCGAACCCTGAGTCAGACATGATATATAGTTTTACATCACGTAAAATACGTAATACGCACACACGTTTGTAAGGCATGCGTAAATCAAGGCATTATGTATATGTAGGGCAGTGTGACGTAATGCAGTAGCTCACGTTTGTATAGCAATAAGTATGCGTGGAGTAATAAAGACATAAAATAAGGGATAAGTGATCAATTATGTAGCACTGTGCGTGCACATCAACAAATATAAGCAATGGGCGTCGTAGTCAGGGAGCCATTAGCGCGGTTGCGATTTTCCATTATGGATAGAGCTTAAAACATCACTTCGTTTCCTAAATATGTTTATTATAGGAAAGTAATTGAATAAGAATTAATTTACTTTATAATTAGGAGTTCCCGGCTTTAGAAACCGAACCAATCTATAAAACGTATCCTTTGAATGTATCGTCGCGGCCATAGCTACAGGCCATAATCGCAAGAATGAAGAAATCGATGGAAAGTTGCAACCATTGCGACAAAAGTTCCCTTGTCGTTCAGAAAACCGTCTTCTTCGAATCTTGCCAACCACTGTATAGAATGCAGGGGCTGTATGCCTTTACTCTATAAAACAACTGTTTTGTTTAAGCATCCTAATCAATTGACAAGAGAGGTATTAGAAGCCTATCATATCTGCAAAAACCAGCCAACGTGTGTTAGTGACCCATGTGGTGTCCTGCGTGAATGGGAGTTTTCATATCTGGACGCGCCTGCGTGACTGCACAAGTTTTTATGTTTTTGTTTTTCCTTTGAGTATATAATTTCTGCGTTTGCGAATAAACGCTTAGTTGCGAGTCAGCGCTTGTGGTGTTCTCTTCCTTCTCAGTTGAAAAAGACTACAGAAAATTTTCTGATGTTACGACAGGATTTCTGTGCACTTTTTGATGGGAAACCTGTTGTGACAACAGAACATTCTGTAGTAACATCAGAAATTTCTGTAGTTACAACAGAAAAGTCCTACAGAACTACAGACAACGGAAATATGCTACAAAAAACTACAGAACTACAGAAAAGTACTACAGAAGTACAGAAAAAATCTGATGGTTACGACAGAACTACAGGATATTTTGTCGTATTTTTGACACAGTTCTGTAATGTTTTCGACTGGGAATTGCCCCTGTCCTGTGTGAGCTGGTAATTTTCCAACATACTGTACCAACTCGCTCGAATGTCAGTTTTAAAACAACTCCACAAGAACGGTTTGAGTTGCTGGAGCGGAAACACAAATTCGTGCGCAAAACAAACCCTCTAATGAACCGAAATAGGTTGTAAGAAGAAAATGCAAGAAAGATAGAGTTGATATAGCACAGACAACTTTCTTTGCCACTATAATAACCAGAGAACCGCACCTTGTTGCATAACTGACAATGAAATCCTTTGGAATTTTCCTAATTTACTGACTTCTACCTTTAAAATGCGAGATATACGTCTGCGCGGTTTGTGCACGTATGTTTTGGAGTTAGGCAGAGATCATCTACCTGATAGAGCTGAGTGACTAGACGTATAATTAAATTAACTAATTAATTGCTCCATTTTCGTTCATAAGGGAAAATAGTGCAGTGCGAAATTGGAAGCTCTCAACATCTAATGGGACCACCTTTTTAACTTTTTCTTATTTACAGTACTGTTCAAAGTATCGATTGTCAAAAATTCTAAATTGAAAGCTCGTTCAGTTGGGTTTTCCGCATTGCACAAATATATAATGATGTTGTTATGCGTAATAGTGCCACGAAAAGAAGGTCAACTTCTTCAACGTTATCAAATACAGAAATGGCGTTTGTGTTTGACTCGCGCTAATCGCGTTAGATGACACTTCAGGATTAAGTGATGAGTGAAACCTATCTGAACGAGATTTCAAATGCACATTTTTGACGTTCGAAAATTATTCGAACCACAGCGCTAATTCACAAAACATAATTTAAAGTTTTTAGCTATAACATTTATCGCGGACGGTTCTTAATTTCCTATTGGCCCTTAAAATAGAAAGAAAAGGTGTGTATTTGCCGCTTTCAGTTAACTACTTGTCTAATCACAGGGCTGTGTAACGCACAAAACATGTTTTCAAAAAGTTTGTAAATGGTTTCAAAAATCACCCTGTGTATGCTTGAAAAAATACGACCTTTTTTTCGACGACGTTTTCAAGCTTAGAGCGGCAATATAGTGCCTAGAATATACCAGTATATTCTAGGCACTATGGTGGCAGCCTTGCTATTTGCTGTTCATTTTTCCCCTTCCTATCGAGCTTTTGCTATCGCTTTATTTCTATTTGTATGGTTGTCACTTCACAATGGCCCAGTCACGGTAAAGGGACGTACGGTCGGCGCAAGAGTTAACAGGATGCAGGTGTTGTGGAAGGAATTACTTACGACACTACCTAGTCACCAGTGGCGCAGTGGTTACGGCGCTCGACTACTGTTCCCAAGGATGCGGGATCGGTTCCCGACCTCGGCGGCCGCTTTTCGATGGAGGTGAAAAGCAAGGCGCCCGTGTGCTGTGCGATGTCAGTGCACTGTTAAAGAACCCCAGGTGGTCGAAATTTCCGAAGCCCTCCACTACGGGGTCTCTCATAGCCTAAGTCGCTTTGGGACGTTAAACCCCACAAACCAACCACAAACCGATCAAACGCATATATAATTACATGGCGGCCGTGTACTGTGTGATGTCAGTGACGTTAGAGAACCCCAGCTGATCTAAATTTCCGGAGATTTCCACTATAGCGTCCCACATAGCCTGATTTGCTCTGAGACTTTAAACCCCATAAACCAAACAAACCAAACCAGCAGCGCATATAATTGATGCGAGCGTATACTGCGTGCACATCTCAACAATTTCCCGCCCTGCAGGTGAATTCCAGGCAAATGACAATAAACGAGATAAACACGCCCAAATCTGGAAAATATTTTGGAGTTAAAAAAGGGCATGTTTTTGTTGTTGCATCCTTGGGTAACACTTTTCTGTATTCTTGCCCAACGATTAAAAAAGGGTACGCTGCTACAGGACATTATATCTTTATTACATACATCGTGAGCGAAGTGCGCCAACTTTCACCTCTTCTACCTGTATGTACCATTCATCATCGTTCACCGGTGTTCTGAAGATGGCGCGCAGAGTCCCAGCTACGGCCTGGAATAAAGACGTTTGTTCGAGGAGTGGCTCAGAGTATTGCTTTGTGCTGCAAAATCATGGTCAAAAATACAACAAACCACGTGGAGAGAACGCCTAAATTTTTGCGTTTGTTTATTAAGATGATAGCCGGAACTGCGAAATATATGCACAGCTTGCCCTATGAGTTGTCCGCATGCACCTTCTCGGAAACCGAACAGAAACGAAATGAACTATTGTATGAGCGACCCAGAAATGGTACGGAAATACTCTAATATAGCCTCCTGAAACATTTCAGTTGGGCAGACGTAATTACAACTCCTCAATAATTGCACGAAAGTGGCAGAGCTCACATATCACCACCATGAATTCGCAAAAATTCACCATGAGTCGCAAAAAGCTCGCCAAAATATACGGTATGCGTTCTTGTGCGAGTAGCAAGGCGGTTTTGTAACCGGAGTGCACGGTTATATCCTCCGCTGGGGGCAGCCAGCAGATTTCCCACCCGCACTTAGTGCCTCATCCGCCAAACTTCCTGCGTACGCGCGATGCGCGCCGTTCCCAGTGACGTCACGACTATCCCGCAGCGCCCTCTCTCGACCGCCGTCTCACGCTTTTGTCTCTGTTTATTTCCCTCTCCCCTTTTTCTCTTTCATGGTTCCCTCCGGCAACCGTACGACGCAGGCTGCCGGTAGCCCTGGTCTGTCTGGTTTAGTCTCCGCCAAGCCTGTCCCTCGAAGACCGGAAGTAGAAAAGAAGGAAGAAGGAGAACTTCCACTTTCATTCCTGCTCCGGACAGGTGGCGCTACTACCTGGGCTTGAGTCGTGGTCGCCAATACCGACACGGATGCCTGGATTGCCCCGGACGGATCGTGGGCCTGAGCTGGTGTGATGACCGGCCACAGCCACTGCGCACAGGAGGGGAAGACCTAGCGACGCTGAGGGAAGAAAAGAAGTGACTGTAGCGTGCTCCGTTTTTACACCGGTGTGGTGTGTGAACGACTTGTGTGATACCGTTTCTCGTGGACTGTTGCTGCCTTTTTCTGCACGTACGGAATAGTGGTGCTCGTTGACTACTGGCCCTGGTGGTTTCGGCTGGCGTGCGTTTTTTGTTCGACTGGACTACGTCTGGTCGACAGCAGGAGTGTTTTGATTGTCCGCCAAGAGCAACCTGGAGCCCTAGGGTGAGTTTACGTTATCCTTGGTGCTTCTTCCAGGAGCAACGTTATTATTATGCCTCCTCCCGAACAAAGTGACAAACTTGCGTACCGTGCAGATGCCAGGCCACGACACTAATAGGTGCAGAGAGCATTGATTGCTCTATAGGGATGCACGAGCGTCACAAAATACAACTGCATTCCCCTGGAAGCAGTCATGTACTCTTTACCTTTTAGCACACGACGAATATTGTAATGTTTCGTACCGGAAATAACACGCACGTTTTCTCTCGTATATATCCCAGTGATGCAATACACAAAGCACTACTCATGTGTCTGCTTTAAGTAATTTTGGTAAAAGAGCGTGAAGGTACAAAATATCCGCTTTCAGTTGATGGCCCAGAATGCGCCGATGTGTATTTTTATGCATACTACAGCCTTTATTCTGAGTATCATTAACTCTTGGCTAACTTTTAGAGAGAAAGTCACTGCTCAAATATAAATGCCAAGAAATAAGACGTTAATATAAACAAAAGCAGCGCATGCCGCAGCAATATGTTTTTCTGCGAGCCTTACTAATTAAGTTGGTAACTACGAAACATCCCCTCCCGCTTTCCACTGTTATAATATTGAAATATACCAATAGGAAGAGTAAAACCTCATTGTTTACGGAGCAAATGCTAAGCTCCGATTCTCCGTTAAGCAGCTTCGGAGCGCAAGGATAAGCCAACAGCACTTATGGACCGTATTATGCATTTTTGTGTGTGTGAAACTATATTTGTTTTCTCCTTTTTCAAACTGGAGTCTGCCTTTACTCCACATTAAAGGAGAATTCGGCAGATGAAACAACGGCTTTGAATGGCTCAAAATATAGGTACCATACAAACCGCATGTGGATCTGAGGATAGCTTGGCGAAATGTAACCATATATACGGCTTTCGGTGAACGGAATTTAGAGGCTGAATACCCAGACAGTTCGATCGATATACTCCGCCATTATAGACTGTATACTCAATCCCCCCCCCTAGTCATTATTTGGGCCATTTTTTGTTTTATTTTTTTGGCAGTTTTTCAAATAAGCGGATATCCCAATCCATATTGCATCATATTCTGACCTGGAGAACAAGCGTTTTCCGAGAAGCCACTGCGAAAGACCCCGTCAAACCTGTTTGGTGGACCACCCGTGTATGCATCTGTGATCTAAACCAATACGCCATTTCATAATTGCCCATACACATCGACTTTAGTGTGTGCGGCGATCACTTGTTGTATAACTCTGTGCGGCAATTCTTCGTGGCTCTTTTCTTTCTTGAAGATTCCAATGTGGCATAACAATATGAGGCTGTCTTTAACTTAAAGTAAGTCGTGTAGTCTATTGTCTTCAGGAAACATAGTAAGTGAATTCCACATTCCAGGTATCAACCATGGCGTAGACCATATAGCTTTGCATGACAAAACGAGTTCTAACTAGTTACACCTTTGTCCCATTGAACACTACTTACACTTAGGGCCCACACGGACTTTGCAGCGTACGCTGAAGCTTCAACATCCTGGTTTCCTGTACAGTCCCTGTCCTTTCGTGCGAAGATTTCAAGAAAACGTTCAGTGTTTTCGAATAAACCTGCGTCTTCCTGACACCTGTACCATCCCCTGGATAATATAACGAGATCACCTAATCGGACTCAGGGGTGGTGCAGAAGAAAGCAAAGGCGTGTCCTTTGCGACACTTATTTTTCGCGTAACTTTGCTCCACTTGAGAGCCCTATACTGCGACAAACGACGAAGTCCATTTCCCTTCGACTAAGTCAAGAAGAATTGCCTACCTCTGAGCGCGCACTAATTGCGTGTCTTGTTCATTCGCGCGGACAGTGATGCTCTCTACACGCTGAATCTGGTTCCACATGCGTGTTAAAAAGTTCCAGTTATAACTGTAACGGTTTACCGCGTATCTGGAACCAGAATAAGAGCGTTGAGCTCCCACTTCCGACTGAAACTTCTTAACGCGTATGTAGAATCAGATTAAGTGTGTGGGACTTCCACTTGAGCAAGTGGAAGTTCCAAGGTTATGTGGAACTAGATTAGGCGTGTAAAACCTGTATGGACGAGTTACGCAATTAACATCCTTTTTTCGCCAGCGCGGAGGTGTCAGCGTACAAGTCGCAATAGCTCTACTATTCAAATTCGCATCCTCGTTTCAAGCCATTTTCGCCGTTTGCTAATGTCGAATCTCCAGTAATGTTTTGTGGTTTCTGCTTTCATTGCAAATGTTCTCATTACCTTTAGGTAGACATTGGGGATGATTCAGCCTTTAGGTCGGCACAGTGGCACAACACGTGCAACCTCAAAATATTCCTTCTTTCGCTACTTTACGCTAGTTTCCTTTCCACTCTAGCAAAGTAGCTTTATCAGCCTGGTTTATCTGACTCCCAATTTTCTTTTTACTTTACTTTCTAAAGAAATTGATGGCTCACTTGATCGCTTTCCACCCCAATAGCTCCTAATGTCACTGAATCGGCTTCGTATTTGACGAATAGACGTTATTACGAGGAGTAAAGAAAGTTTTCTGCAGTGTGTATTGGGCACACAGCCGGTCAAATATTTCCTATGTAGTCTGGTTGCCATATTTATTCCTCGGAAGCTTGCTGTGTATGTCAGTAGCGCCATGAGCCATTGCCGTACGTCAACTCCCGCTGCCATTTTAGACCTGCAAGAGACTCGACTACAAATTTAACTCGCGGGTTTTAGGACCTGGTCACGAATTTAGCTGTTCGTTACCTAGGAAACACGGACACCTAGTTGTCATATTGAGTTACTGCGACCTGCGAAACCTGTTTATGTCAGCAGTATACGTTTCTCTGCCTGGCGTATACAGCGTTATAAGCTGCATGAACTTTGATCCTAAGCCTTGCCGGGCTCTTTGTCGCTGCTAATGTGCCAGGGTGGCCGGTTGCTTACACGGGCAGGATGAGTTCAGCGTAATGGACTTTAAGGACCGATAGTAAATGCTAACGACGCGCCCTAAGGCGCGGCATGACAAATACTTTCAATTGCATGATTATTTTGCCTTCGTTCCATTGGATTGCTTCAAACTACACCACGCCGTTGCCAGATCCCTGAGGTTGAGAGGATGACAAAGTTATATCAATAAAACTAAATAGACATTGAAGCATTCTGTCGCGGTGGTCCAGAAAAACCCCGCCGTAAGTTCGTAGATGACTGAAAGAAGGAAATAAGGTGTAAAAAATATGCACTGCCATGCGAGATTGTTGTTTAGAGCACTTCCCAAACCTTTGGGTCATTAATAAATGAAGTAAATATAAACAGAGCATACTATGGTCAAATGACAGTAGGCCGACTGGTGACAGAGCACTGCCCATTTTCAGCTGAGGTGTAGTTATCAGAAGGGGCACTGTAGAATTCAACGTGTTTATTGGTTCAATCGTTTAAAATATATTTACAATATTTTGTACATAAAGAGATACTGTCTGCTCGCATCAAGTTTGCGCTCAACAACTGCAAGCCGGCTTGTAACGATATTTCGCGGCCCCTAGCGGCAGCGTTAGAAGGAACGACTGCAGAATTCGTCCGCTGAGCCCGAGTTCTCGGGGAATGAAACTTCAAACGCCGTAACCACTGAGCCACAACCTAGTGCAACTGCAGACGCGCCCAAAACAGAGCAGCGTTTAATTAATATGTTGTCGAAAACCATTCTTTTTTTTTTCCTCAACGATTCCTCCACTTTCAGCCTGAGCCTCTAGCACAGGCCGCCATAGGTTTCACAAACTCTGTATCTTGTCATGGATAATCATTGCTTTCGTGATGTCTAACCTACATGGGTAGTTGTTGATGCTTCTAATAATGCTGATAACAAGATTTATGCATCTACTTACTTATACGTATAAATCTGCTTGCCTTGCGATCGCGGCGACTGTTTTTCGATGGATGCGAAAGACAAGCCACCCGCCAATTATGCGATGCCAGTGTAAGTTAGAAAACCCACGTGGTCTAATTTCCCGGAGCTCTTCACTCGGCCTTGCTCCATAGCCTCAGTAGTTTCGAGATTTTAAACCCTATAAAGCAAACAAATTTATGTGCCTCTTAATTCATTCATAATGTGTCGTATTGCAAATATTTCCTAATATTAGATACGAGGTCAAACATTTCAATGGTCGCACATTTTGAGCATTGTTTTCTTATTACCTAACTATGGCCCATTATCTGTATGAGTTCTAGGCTTAGAAACCTGTTGTTATTTTTTTCCTTTTGCCTGAACGAATTCTTGAGCGCTGTGGATTTCAGAGCATCTGGTTGCAGCCTTGCTACGAAAATCTTTCGCCCTTATCCACCTTCTTCACCTGGAGAAATATGGCTGCCTCTTGCTCACTACATTATGCATGCGATCGCACTTCGCGAGGTTCACTAAAACTTGAAAGGTATTCTTTAGAACCGACCAACTCTTGGCTGACAGAAGGTCTGGATATTTGTTTTCCGCGGTTAGCCGAGGGGGGCGGGGTTGAGATGCAGGACTTTCAGCGTGTTTAATGAGTTGTTATCCATTAAGTGTTTTTATTTAAATACATTGCTACGAAGGGGATGGAAATATTAGCAGGGTGAATGGGGAGAGAGAAAAAAAAAGCGTTTACGCCTAGCGTCACAGCAACAGCAGCCCGATGGCTCTCGTTTCGACCTCGTCCTCATCCAGTTTGCGGCGCGGAGCGACGCAGTCTAAGCGACGTATCACTTGTTCCCATGCAGCCACAACTCGGCCTCGAGCGAGTTAGCATCTATGACGACAATGTATCAACCGAGCCACGGGACCTGTTTTTATTCAGCGATGGTTCGCAGAGGTCACTTTCGGGATGACCTGGGGGAAATCACTTAGACGACCGGTGACGACAAACTGTCGCTGTGCTTTCATCATAACTTCTGGTAGAAACCCTGGTGTCACAAAGTAGTACAAAAGAAAACGAGATCTCGCGGTGCGTTCTGCTTTGCTTTGGCCCGGTATTGAGAGGTCATGGTTCCTAGATAAAAAAACTAGGTGGGCTTTATCCGTAAGGCAGAAATTTTGCACGACGAAAAGGACATGTATGCGAACTTCAATAAAATTTCGCTTGGGCCTAGTAGGTTGATGACTGCCTAAGGAACTGACGAGAGCGAACAATAGGCGAGACACGGAGAAGACACAAAGACAGTCACATAGCGCCTGCCCTTGTAGCTTCTCTGTAGTTCGTCCACTGTTTGCGCTGATCAGTTCCCTAGGAAATTGCATGCGAAGAATGGGAGAATTATGACAAAGAATGAGCACAACTTGCGTATAGAATGAATAAAGAGGAACATCCAGTGGCGTTGTGTTTAGTAGCCTTCAATGTGTACCTAACGACGGGCATGGCGGCCCCCCCAGTGCTAATGGTCGGATGCATATACGCACTCATCATATTGAGGAGAGTCCGCTTGATACTTCCTGTAAGTCCGTAGTTTCGTCAGCAAGCAGTACATGTATTTCTTCACTATTAACCATAGGACCATAGGATGCTGTCCACAACCCTAGTG
The DNA here is from genome assembly GCF_055883805.1 of Amblyomma maculatum. Taxonomy (NCBI): domain Eukaryota; kingdom Metazoa; phylum Arthropoda; class Arachnida; order Ixodida; family Ixodidae; genus Amblyomma; species Amblyomma maculatum. The sequence continues at coordinate 42,168,395 of NC_139354.1, read as the reverse complement.
AAAAAACCCTGAGTCACAATACCCTCATACAAATTCTCATACGAAACTCATACTAATCTCATACAAA